>NC_052506.1:53948723-55148723 GCF_014356525.2 Nilaparvata lugens | reverse complement strand
GAGGTTCTAAAATATTTTGTGCCGCAAAGATTATTGGCCGTCATTGAAAGGGAGGAATTCTACCGACTCCAGAGAACAGGCGAACCGTTGTCCGCCTACATAGTATCAATTAAAGAGGCCGCGAAATTATTACGTTTAAATTTAATCGAATGTGAAATTGTGAATACCATTTGTTCGGGACTTAATCCTGCCGAAAGATCCAGACTTATCTTCCATAGTCGTTCTCAGACATATAAAGAATTGATTGATATGAGCGTACAAGCTCAAAACTTGAGTTTCGCCGATGAAGAAAGAAACCGAGTTGAACGGCCTAGGAACGATAATTATAGGTCAAGTCCTAACCCGCCTAGTAGGAGTAATGAACAACTTGAACAAAGGTGTTTCTATTGTAAGAAAGTTGGTCATATTGCTAGATTCTGTCATTCTAATCCCAACAACTCACGTTTTCGAAATAACAGTAATGCCCAAGGTCAAACACAAGCTTCCTTTACTAAGCGTGACAATGATGTGAAATGTTATACTTGTAATAAGATCGGTCATTATTCGCGCGATTGTAGAAACCGGAAAATATGACTAGGACAAACAAAAGAAAAACGTACCGCTTCCATGATAGTTAACCAGTCTGACAAAAATTCCACCTATTCGCCTCAGTGTTATATCCAACGGGCTAGACGACATGGTGTTAAGAAAAGCACTAAGAAAAGGGTTAGTAGGTCAATAAAAAAAGACACCCTTCCCACGGAAAGATTAGAGGTTTGTGCAATAATGTAATTCCTTTTATTTCCTGTTATTTAGGGTCTCCTAAAATACGGTCTGTTGCTTTAATTGATTCTGGAGCCATGCGCTCGATTATTTCAAGAAAGGTTTATGATAGCCTAGTGTCGAAAATTCCGAATCTCATTACTCAGAAAGAAAACATTAGTTGTACAACTGCCAACAACACGCAGCTATTGCTTCATGAGTCGGTAATACTAAAAATCAAGGTAGAAAATTTCAGCTGGTATTTCAAATTCTTCATTACCAATGATGTACCTTTTCCAATGATTTTAGGTTGTGATTTCATAAGTTATTCCAAATTAATACTTGACTTGTTTAATAGAAGATATTTCTTTGGTTTCAAACCCAATTACAAATTCAAATTCGAAGAAGATTGGAAAGCAAAGTGCTCTGAACCTGTAAGCTCTATCGCCGTGACAGAAGTTGCTGATAGCTTATCGCATCTTGAACAATCCCAGTTGGAAGGAGTTCTTAATGAATTCAAAGATGTGTTATCCAAAAAATTAGGCAAAACTAATCTTACAGAATACAAGATTCGGTTAACTTCCACCGAACCCGTAAGAAGACCTCCATATCAATTAAATCCAATGAAGATGGAAATTGTTGAAGCAAAAATTAAGAAGATGTTAGCTGAGGGTGTTATTGAGCCAGGGATCTCAAATTATTCATCCCCCTGTTTCCTAGTTAGTAAATCCAGTAAAGACAATTTGAATAGTGATTCATGGCGACTTGTCGTTGATTATCGTTTCTTAAACAAAAAGGTGTCGTTAGATTCAGTCCCATTACCAAACATCGAAAATTGCTTCCACTTTTTCAATGGTTCTAAATACTTCTCAGTACTGGATTTGAATCAAGCGTATTATCAAATCCCCCTTGCTAAAAAAGTAGACACTTACTTTTTAAACTACGTTTTGTACTATGTGAAATACTTATCAATTCAAGCGTATTCCGTTCGGGCTGGCTACCGGTGCACAAGCACTTTCTTCTGTATTAGACCAACTGTTTGGAGATGTGAAATATAAGTTTGTTTTTCATTATTTGGACGATATAGTTATCTACTCTAAAGATTTTGATTCACACCTGGCACATATTGAGGCCGTACTGCTCCGCTTACGTGAAGCTGGTTTCACCGTCAATCCGGAAAAGGCTCTATTTGCAAAAAAACAGATTTCGTTTTTGGGTCACCTGATCAACCAAGATGGTATTTCTATTGATCCTTCTCGCACCAAGAATATTCGTGAATTTCCTACTCCCAAAAATCAAAAGGCTATCGCTCGTTTCATCAGGATGGTTGGCTACTTTCATAAATTTATCCCTAGATACGCTGAGATCGCCGCACCGCTCAATGATCTTCGAAAAAAAAATTGTAAATTTATTTGGGATGAAACTCATGAGCAAGCCTTTCAAGGGTTGAAAAAGGCCATATCTTGTCCTCCTATTTTGAACACGGCCGATTTCTCTAAGCAATTTGTTCTCCAAACGGATGCCTCTTCAACGGCCATATCTGCTGTACTTTCTCAGGAATTTGACGGTATTTTTCACCATATTGCTTATGCCTCAAAGAAACTGAGTCAACAGGAGTGCAAATATTCAACCTACGAGCTTGAATGTCTAGCGGCGATTTACGGGATGGAAAAGTTTAGACTGTACCTTCAACATTCCAAATTTAAATTATTGACTGATAATTCAGCTCTAACTTGGATGCTCAATAACCCCAAAAATACGGGAAGAATTGGCAGATGGATTTTGAAATTGTTAACCTACCAATTAGAAGTCACCCACATACCCGGGCGATTAAATGTATTGCCTTTCAAGAATGTATCAGGATGAAATTAGTACCGAAGAAATTCCAGAAAGTTCAAAATTTGAAATCGAACCTTTGTTTAGTATGGTGAATTCGTTGAAGTTGTCTGATTTCCCTCTAGTCTTCACCGATATTAGAGTTCATCAAGACAATGACCCCTTTTGTAAAGATATTCTCGAAAAAATTGATAAGAATGAATAACAATTCCCGTGCAGTTTACGGAAAGGTGTTCTAGTTACTGAAGTTAGGACTAGCGATCAGCTGAAGATAGTAGTTCCTAGAATTCTCATCCCCCTTGTATTCAAGTATTATCATGAGACCTCCATTGGTGGACACTTGGGCCTTGCAAAGACCACACATAAGATTCTAGAACATTTTTATTGGCCCGGACTTAGAAAGGATATTGCCCAACTTGTAAAGTCATGTGATATTTGTGGACGTAGTAAACCTTCCACTAAACAAAATTATGGTTTTCTTGCTTCTAGAGTTGACAATGAACCATTAGCTCGTTTCTATTGTGATTTAGTAGGCCCGTTAGTCAAAACTACTGAGGGATATACTCAGATTCTATCTTGCGTTGATTTGTTTACTAAGTTTTGTTGGTTAATACCACTTAGAAAAGGAAATACTGCAGCGGTAATTAGAGCACTGAAATCAATCTTTGTTAATTTTTCTGTGCCTAGAAGACTGGTGACAGATAATGTGACCATCTTCACTTCGACGTTGTTTAGAAATTTTTGTTTCCAATTAGGAATTCAACATATCACAACGCCCCCTTATTACCCCTGCCCCAATGTAGCTGAACGCGTGAACCGAAACTTGAAAAGCGCTCTGATTGCTTTTCACGCAGAATCGCAAACCAGATGGCATGACTGCCTAAGCTGGCTGCCATTGGCCTTCAACCTGGCTTCACATGATAGCACAGGGTGAACCCCTTTTTCACTTATGTTTAGGTATAGTCCCAATTACCCATTGCTTAATGCATGGAAATTGGATGAGATTTTCCCCGAACGACTAAATTCGGGAACAGTTCAGATTTGGAGGAAGGCTCGAAATAATCTACTTCAAGCATATACGAGAGTGAAGGAGAGATATGATCGGCGTCATGTCGATGTATCTTTCAAAACGGGTGATTTGGTATTATTACAAGCACATGTACAATCCAGCGCCATTAATAAGATTTCTAGCAAACTCAGTTACAGGTGGAAGGGACCGTTCGTTATTAAGGACTGGTTTTCTCCGGTTACCGTATCGTTACACGACCTTGCCACCCAAAATTTTGTACAAAAAGCTCATGTCTCTCAAATAAAAATGTTCAACAGTTGAAACCACCATAAACAGCAATTTGAAAGATGACTACTTGAGTTATGTTGAAAAAAGATCCGACCAGGATACAGATCAGTCTATTGAAGACAAGATTTTTTGTCGTGAGTTATAATTGGATAAGTTTTTGTGAGTATGGCACCACTCTATAGCCATGTCTCTATACTCTCAACGAAATGATTCCTAATGAATGAGAAGGAGAAAAGAGAAAAAGAGTTATGATAAAGATATATACCGTATTTGTTAGAAGGATTCATTATGGGTTCATGAAGGGTTTATTAGTCAAAGATTTTGTTACGTGATAATATAATGTATATAGAAGAAATTCCGGAATGTAAATAACTTGCGCAACTAGATTAGTCATTAAATTATGTTATTAACCTCTTAATCTTAAATATATTTAGGTAGGTGAATTAGGTTTAATTTTATTTCATTGATCGGCTGCATACTCGCGGTAAATGAAATGATTGTACAGTTTTCTCACGGTAGTAGATAATTGATTGTTTGGCAAATTGGGTGATTATCAATTTTTGAAGTTATCAACAGTCATAATATCCTATGTAGCAATGTATGTATGTGATGTCTCTAATAATAATAAGTTATTTAGCATAAGACGATTTATCATAATATTCTATACTATACCCATTTTCAATAGCTTAATACTCATCCATTCATAGTTAAGAATTATACATTCACATAGTTAGGAGTTAGTACATATAGATAAAATATATTCTCATTCATAAAATAATAAGAATAATGTCTAAGGCCTCATATTTTATATTCTATTCGCTTTATATTTCATATTATTTTGTTGATATCCCTATTCTTTATTAGTTTACCCTCCATGATTAATACAATTATAAACTTATCATAGGTTTATTCAGTTCAACTGATTCCGTTTTAGTTCACTTTAATACAATTCAGTGATAGAGATTTCCTGCTGGAATACAATAATGGATAGAAAATTTTCATAGCTACAGAATGTACATCAAGCGTGTGTCATTGCTCTCCGATGGCTTGCTAGCGTTGCAGTTTCAACCATTGTTATCCTTGAATCGTAGTCTATGTAGAATAGTATTGCCTATTGAATTGCTTTATATTGTTAAAAATATGTTGCACTCTCAACTCTATAGTAATGATAGTTAGATTTCAATACATTCAGCAGAGTGAAAAAGTTTCATCCTTTACTATTATAATCAACGTACTTAATATTTTACAACAGCAGAGTAACATAGAACCAATTAAAACTATGATGTCTTTTAAATGTTTTCCCTTGTTAGAGTTTGCCAAGAAAATAACCAGGGACTCAATAAAGTGATTGAAATTTTCAAGATTATTATACTCGGTCCATCTTTAGTACCTACTTTAAAAAGTGGACACGCTCATATTGTTTTGTTCTGACTCTTGCCACAGTTTTAAAGACTCTTGCCACAAATCTCAATTAGTTATACATTTTGCTGAATTTCGGAATGATTAAAGAGATTTCTTTTGAAGAGGGCCCACTTCAAATTTGATCCTACTATCAATCCAGAAATTTGACTCTCCAAATTACACAGAATGCCTCTATGGTAACATATCCTGATTAGATTTCTTTTTGCGTGTTTCACACCGTAAGGAGGGGGAGTGTGCCGAGCACTATAGTCTGTACAAATTTACTTGAGACTTGGAGGAATATGCAGCGCAGAGAAATGGAGGGAGATCACCCAATTACAGTGATTAATAGAGTCATAGGTAGAAGCACAGTTGCCAATTTGTCAGTCGTCTGACCGCTTTCAGACAGGAAACTTCGCATGTGTAACATGAGCACATGAACAGTTACTAGAAGTTGGAGAACGCTGGCCGGTTCAGGACGGTAACATCGCGCCTCTGTATCCCTCCCGCTGTATGCTTTCTCTTCTGCGCATGTCCATCCCAAGTCTGAAGTAATTCTGTATAGATTATAATTTTAATTCAGGCCTTTTCCAAGTTATAATAGTAAATTTAATACGCAATAGACTAGAGCCATTATTGTGAGTTAGCGAAATAAATTATTTCCTCTCTCTCTATTATGAACGGCCATGACTTCGAGTTTCCCATGATAGATATTTAAAAATTGTGGCTCCGAGTCATCGAGGAATGTAGATTATGGAATTATCTCTAAAACTTAGCCTTTGTGCCGCGACATAGAGTGCAATAAGTTGGAAAACAGCAAGCATTGAAATTATAACAAACTACCGATTTTGCAGTTACTATTTGGTCCAAAGGCTCTAGAAGCCACGCGACGATTGGTCAAATTGATTCCCTTCGCCCAATAGGAGACCTGTTTCTAAATACAGTAGTGATTCCCCAGCCGCGAGACCAGATTACGTTTCGGAGGACACTTTGCTAGGAGCACTACAAGAGTAAAGATGTAGTCATTATGTTTCGCCGTTTTTGGGCAAGTTTATATCATTAATTAATGTAGGAGCTAGTTTTATTTTTATTAAAGTTTAAATTTTCTAGTAGTGCCATGTCCTGAAAGGTTTAATTGTGTTTCTTCATCATGTACGAATAATTGTTTCTTCAAATAACCGCTAAGGTACGTAAAATAAGGTTAAAATATAATTTAGGGAATTTAATTGATTGAAACTTCCATAAGAGTATTGTATTAACAAAGCCTGTTATTTTTCAAGTTAATGATATTGATTGAGAATAATCCTTTTGATTTTATTAGTGATGGAAGATAATTATAAATTTTTTTTCTAAAGAAGTATAGAAAGTTTTCAGTTACGTTACATTTGAGTTATTGTTTCTGGAGATATATTATCGTAGAGTATTGCTGAAAGTCAGGAAGATAGCCTTTAAATTGGAATGGAATTTTTAAGATTATGTTCATATTGAGTTTAAGACTCAATTTTATATTTTTCTGACTGTGTTTTCTCATGGCGTTAAGGCTTTTAACTGAATGCTAATTCATTAAATTATAACAGAACTTTTGAATTATTTGTGAAGAAAGATCCATTAATTCTGATACAAAGAATCAGTAGTTTAAAGATAAAAATCTATATAAGATGAGGATTCGAATAGAATGAGAGAATTTAATTAATTGTAATAAATAGATAACTTCTGTTTTAGCTTTTGATGAATTGTAGGAAGAGTTAGAAATTAATGCTGTAATATATTTATTTACAGCGGTTCATGTGTGTCCCCAAACCAACTTCATGTACCACCCCTTTGGTTCCGCAACTTTATGTAACACCGCTTCAAGACACCCGTTCAGACGACAGGTCTAGGGACGTAAGAGGACGTCGCCGTCAAGCCAAATTCAACCGGTAAAGTTCACCGCCAAAAACAAGGTACTGTAACCCCGACGATAAAGCAACGTACAGACCAACGAAAGTGCAGTGTAGTGAAACAAAGGTTCATTCGAGAATGTCAATCAAAAGTGGGGATTCAAAATTATTATGAAATGGGTTATATGGGTTACTATCGACGAAATTTGGGTTCAACGGGCTTTTCTTTCTTGAGTAATTTCATGTTCAAATTAATTTGTCATTTTATGACTGATATTGTTTGGTTTTGTGACGTATTGCTATCTAAACGGGGATAGTAATGCGCCCCCGAATCAGATGAAGAATGTCAACAAAGTAACATGAAATTGTTGTTTCTGTTGTTCGATTTTAGTTGCCAATGTTTATTGAAGTTGTTTGTATTTTTTTCTCAATTATTTCAAAGTGTAGTGTTAGTTTATAGTAGAAACCTAGTAAATCAGGCATGGCAAGATTAATTGAAGTTTTCTTGACTCTAGCCCGTTCACCTGCATGAATTAGGTATAGACTCAGGTATTTTCTAGATGTGTCGGCCTATTTCTAAATTCTAAATTTTATTCAAAATTATCTTTTTTATCATCTTTTAAAAGGTCAGGCACAAGTCTCTCAGATGAGCTCCATTATTGCTTATTGTTTTGGTTTCTGTTGTTTCTGGTCTTCATGTTTCATCTATAACGGTAGTCTAATTTTCTGTATTGTTACCAGAGGACAACAAGACAAGCTATGAAAGTTACGTAAATGTAGGTAGAGAGTGTAGATATACCTTAATGTCAGTAATACAATACAATTATGTGTGATATGTGTTGCGTATTGTATCTATCTTGAAAGATTTGTCAGTTTAATGAGATCTATATAACTTTCCACTATTTCTCATATCTCATTTTATATTAGCTTTCATGATTAATATTGACGACATTCCTTTGTTGTTTTTACTTTCCTTGCCCTATTACCATAGGTAAGGAAAGTATTGCTTTCCGAAAAAAATTAAGGTACCCCAATTTCTAAATTTCTATACGTTTCAAGGTCCCCTGAGTCCAAAAAAGTGGTTTTTGGGTATTGGTCTGTATGTGTGTGTGTGTGTGTGTGTGTGTGTGTGTGTGTGTGTGGGTATGTGTATGAGTGTATGTGCGTCTGTGTACACGATATCTCATCTCCCAATTAACGGAATAACTTGAAATTTGTAACTTAAGGTCCTTACACTATAAGGATCCGACACGAACAATTTCGATCAAATGCAATTCAATATGGCGGCTAAAATGGCGAAAATGTTGTCAAAAACAGGGTTTTTCGCGATTTTCTCGAAAACGGCTCCAACGATTTTGATCAAATTTATACCTAAAATAGTCATCGATAAGCTCTATCAACTACCACAAGTCCCATATCTGTAGCTGCACCTCTGTAGCTCCACATTTCAGGAGCTGCACCCCATTCATGCAAAGTTTGATTTTAGATTCCCAATTATCAGATACAGTTTAAACAAAAAATTTCAAGTGGAAAGGATTGAGCATGAAAATCTCTTCAATTAATGTTCAGTAACATTTTCACCTAAAATTGAAAATAAGCTCGAAGTTCGAGAAAATAAGATTATTAAATTGCAAAATGTTGACATCTGTTGATTCTATTAAATCATTCACTATGAAGAGATAGCAGACTTCGTGTGTCTGCAGCGTTATTGTCCTGTCACCAGCTGGCTTAGATCTTTAAATAGCAGACTTGAGTTGCGCGGGAGCACTAGCGTCAGGTGATCAATTTTCATAACGGCAAGGAAAGTTGTGTGAGTGCGCCACACCAGATTTTTAAGAGACGATTTATAATCACTTTCAACTTAGCTACAAAATAACAGTCGAACACATGCAACATGAACTGTTTTCAATAGTTGAACCATGGAAAGTTAGGCATTAAATCACAGCGCACCTTATTGACACAACAGATGTAGATTTGTAACCAAGTTTGCCGATTCTAACTCATTCAATTGCCAGAATCGGACTCTTGAGTTTGACTTAGGTCTGCGGCTGTCTGCCTGCCCGACAGTTTCAAACTAATTACTCATTCCGTTTATGGAGTTGAAATGACTCGAGATGGGTATCGAGAGAGCAACAGTGAGATAATATGGATTCAGAGAGAGTAGATTGAAGGAGAGCGAGGGAGAAAGTGTGTAATAGTTTGAGATGGAGGAACTCTGAGAGGAAGAGTTGAGGTAGCTTTTGGTTTTGTGTTTGGAAGGGTGTTCGATACCCAAAATTCGAAGGCTCTGCTGTCGATACCGCACATTTTAAGGGGAATGCAAACAGTTTCCCCCTGAAGTGCTGAGGGGATACTCGAATAGATTTCTGTGTTGTTGCTATAAAGGAAGAGAAGACACATTGTAACCAAGAGAGGGCTTGCGAGAGGCAAGTGGGGGTGACAGGCCTCTTGGAGGCAGCAAACACTGCCGCGCTTTGATAATCGATAAAGTCGCACCTTCTTTGCTATACCGTACAACACACTAGGCCTACAGTATCTTCTTGCGATAAGATGGAGAGATCTCGACTTCACTGCTGTTTGCCTGTCCCTTTTCTTGACGCCCTTTCAAGTCTTGACATTCCGGATGCATTTTCACTTGCCCCGCCACCTCACCAATTAATTCCCCCCCCCCTCCGACACTCCACTGACAGCTCATCCCTCTTGTTTCATCTTCTCAACTGACGTGAAACGAACACTTTGAAACTTTTCGCCGCGCCGCTAACCTTCAAACTTCCCCTTCCTTTAAACTATTGTAATTTTTAGTACGGCATTCAATCATCAACCCCCAGCTCCCTTGAGTCAATCCATCTTAGTTTGTGAATATTTATCACAGTATCGATCTAGTTCAATGTAGATAAACTCATGTGATGATCCTACAATTTATTTGAAGTTTGAAGAAATTGGAGACGTTTTATGTAACGCCTCTCGTCAATTATAGAAAGTGAATAAACCGTCTGATAACAGATTAGATTTTGTGCAAAGACATGAAAATAAAAACCTTGATCTGAAGTTTTCTAGAAAAATAGCAATTATAGGTTTTATAGCAATATTGGCATTCTACAATGAACATTGATATCGATTTGGTGATAATGGTAACATGAACATTTACAATTAAGTGAAAGTTCTATCATAGAGAAACAATAGCGTAAGTTTAATAACTTATGCTATTTTTTCTCTATGGTTCTACCTAATAAGAGATTCAATTCGGATATCTATTCTCACTGCAGTGAAAAATATCTTCAAAATACAAGTAGAAATTTCATTGTAGAACACTCGCATTTTCAAAAATTGGCTTGTTTGGTCAGTAGAAATGGCGCTATAAATCCGCCATTTTCTCTTTTTTTGTGAAAAGCTATCTGATTGGACGTGCCATATTGACGCCATTTCATTGACTGGAACAATATCCACCAATAACATTGCTTTTTGTGTTTTAACTATTGAAGGGAAATATTGTTTTCAAATTCTAGTAAGTTGTTGCCCTCTAATTTTAAAACCTCATACTCTAAAAACTCATTGCTATATTGATACTTTCCTTAATTAATTTCAGTGTTCCTGTTATCCACGCTATGTCTTTGTTACATACTACGAGTGATTGATTTTAAAAACTGAGGCTATGTCTACAGCAATATTACTTTCTTATTGAAATAATCAGTCGTTAACATTTACTTTATTTTTAACTAAATCAGAAAAAGGCTTTTTTCAAAAGCCAGAAGGTTTGGGGGATGGTACATACCCATTCAGAGAATTTGTTCAAAAAATATTAGCATTCGAATTATTTTAGGTTTCTCAAAATATTTAATTTCATCAATTTCAGTTTCCATTATGAGCTGTAAATCAATCAATTTGTACGTGCAATATTTTAATTTGAAGATTGACTTGTAGTTATAAGTAGTTACTGTAGTTATAAGTGCTCAAATTGATCTAATTTTCATTGAAGAGCTTAATAAACGATCCATTGATAATATATTTGGTTATTTATTCAATTTTCGATCACGGAAGAAGACGCCATTTAAATGATACATTATGGTGGAGAATACACCACATCAATATTTTGATACCTTTCTTCAAATATTAATTGACCGAACGTAGTGAGGGGTCTATGTTTGCTCAATTTGCTTTTGTCTGTCTGTATGTAACGCGATTTCGGCCAAACGGATAGAATTCGATGAGATTTGGCAGGAGTATTCCTTTTTCCTACAGTTACCTTGAAAGGTGACCATTCCTGCACTGATTACAGAACGTAAAGAATCACTTTTCCGCTCTAGTGCGCAAAGTATTACTTTGCGTACTCTTAATACTTTGCGTATTATCTTGCAGCCATCCCAATCAGCTGTTGACATTGTTGGCGTGTATTTTGAATGCGAATTTGTTCTATCTATATTTTTTCTGATTTTCAAATAAACAAGAATGAGAACTCATTAAATTATACATTTTGAATATGATTAATTATTCATTAATCCAAATAATTTTTTTTTTCATTCATAAATTGATTGGTTGAAAATTATTTAGAAATTAAGATTTACTCAAAATTATTCAAATTTTCAAATTAATTGGATTAATTTAATTTTTAATGTGAATAAATTATCGATTATTAATTTTCAATTGGATTATCAAGTTTAATAGTTATTTGTATATCTAGAGTGAAAAGTGCTGTTTTTTGTCCCAGAGGGAAAAAGTTGAAGCCCGAGGCGAAGCCGAGGGCAAAAATTTTCCTGAGGGAGAAAAAACATTTTTCACTCGTGATATACACAACATTTTTCCTCCACCTACATTTTTTTAAAAAACTGCAAATAAAATAATTTTTAAAAACGTATGTGACCAAACAATGTGTTACAACATAATCTAAAAAGTAAACAGCTGGGCTGGCTTGTAATCACAGTTCTCCGCCGACTGCGCTATGCGCTACCTGTCAGCAAAAGTTGTAACAATAATGGCCGCCACAACTACAACTATGATTAAGTTCCCGTTTGAAATTTGATTAGTTAATAAGGAATATTCGTTGGCTGGTATTTTGAATAGCATGGAATATATAAAAAAAATATTTATAAATTTGTTTAGTATAGTGATATGAAGTTTGTAATAATTTTATCATACAAACATATATTTCATATGTTGATCAAATCTGGTTGAGGTATTGAATTTAGTTGGCTCAATGACTGTCTACTCTATATGCTTCCTTATCTGAGCTTAGACCTTCTAACCTATTACAATTTGTAAACTATAACAATTTGTAATAGGTTAGAGGGTCTAAGCTCAGATGAGGAAGCAATTTACAATATAAGTATTTAAAATAGAGATGCTTCCCATGTTATTCAAATGGAGTCACTTTTCCTCCCTAGGGAGTTTTTCTGTTTTTTACTACCGAGAGCGAAAAAGTGACACTTTAGTATTATGTTTCAGGGAGTAAAGTAAGTACTTTAGCAGTAGGTGTAGGAAAAATAAATTAAAGTTGTTATTAATAACAAAATTAAACAGACAAACATTTGATGGATTTCAGCCATCATTTTACCCATAATCAACCACTTCTCATATTCAATGGTAACTGTAGGAAAAATTCAATGTGAAATAAGTGCGCGAAGTTCCTCTGCTGCACTCAAGAAACCATTCCGCCCTCGCCTACGGCTCGTGCGTAAACGTTTCTTTCGGTGCAACAAACTGTCACTTTGCGCTATTTCAACTGCGCGTCGATGTATACACAAGGTTTTTTGAAATTTTGCATTTAAAGGATGATATGAAAATAAAATGAATTCCTCCATACTCAGATATCACTATATATAATCTACTTTGAAGATGGGATCAATCAGACTATAGAATTATTCATAATAAATCAGCTGACAAGTGGATTACACAGATGTCTGGCCGTGTCTATTTCTATAAGGTTCAATATTTTTTATGATGCGTGCCCATCAGCATCAATATTCTCACATTTGAAAAACAAATTCAATAGGTGAATGAAAAAAACAATAAAAATTATTGAATGAACTGAATAATGCTGAAGAAATTATAATTGACGGAGCAAAGTGAGGTCTAAGATTAAAGTCGACGGTTTGGCATTTCTCTTAATGTTTAAATGTTGCGCATTCACAGCGAAACGCGGTAATAGATTTTCATGAAATTTGACAGGTATGTTCCTTTTTTAATTGCGCGTCGACATATATTATATACAAGGTTTTTGGAAATTTTTCAAGGATAATATACAAGGAAAAATGAGCCTCTTTCATACGCCAATATTAGAGTAAAAATCAGACTATAGAATTATTCATCATAAATCAGCTGACAAGTGATTACACAGATGTGTGGAGAAGCCAGTCTATTGCTGTATTTCAATCAGGTACTTGTGGATGAGAATGCAGCGTGAGGTCTACTGTTCAGAACTACTAGTATTCTTGATTGAAAAAAAATATATTTCAAAATAATTAAAAAATATTTTTATCAGATGGAAAGATTATCACGAAACTGGATACATTTTCATATGGGATACAAATTCAAACGTGAACTGAGTTGAATAACATAAGTGAGTTTTTGATCTTGGAGAAAACAAATAACAGTTTTTAAGAGTAATTATGATTAAACTGAATCAACTAGAACAGGTGTCATTAGATACTTGTGGATGAGAAAACTGCGTGAGGTCTACTTTCACAGAACTACTAGTTATAATTAATATACATATTGCTGGTTACCCAAATCCGGTTAAATTTCAATGTACCACTTATACTACCGCTTATAATAGATTTGAAATTCGACTTCTTCATCAGTACTTCAACTGCTACCACAGAGTACTGGGTACTCTGGGTATCTGCACTGGGTAGAAGATTGATCTGATAAGAAGTTACATTTTGAGTCACACTTGATCTTGAGGCGGCTACAAGAAGAAAGCTTGTAAGACGAAAGTCCTCGCAGTTTTTCCATGTCGTGAAAAGGAATCGGTTCGCATTTCCCGATGTTGCGGAAAACGGATAACGAGTGTCAACATCAAACGTAACGCTTTTGCCGAAGGTTCACAGCCAGAGTGTATAGGGGTGTATCTACTCTATACTCTTCTATACACACTGTTCACAGCAGGCCAACAGTTGAAGCTGGTGATGGTGTATATTTGTTTTATTGTGTTGTTTGGAAAGCGCCCTGCCTTTTGACACTGTTGTTACGTTTATGGCAATGTTTGTTTCGGTTTCGAATCGCGCGCTCATTGTAGCTTACAACAAGCTTTTCGTTAGTGCCTCCATAAACTTCGGTATCCGGTCGACTGTGGTCCACATATTTTTCGGCTATAATCTGTGGTCTCTGCCCACTAACAACAAAGCTAATAATTTCTGGTTTCTACTGTTTTAAAAACAACAAGTTCCAGTTCTTTCAAGTCTCGACCAGGCCGTGCTCTCCTGTAGTCTAATCTGATTCATGTGCTGGATTTAAAAGCTGTCGTTAAACTTTTTCTACCTGACCTCAGTTTACATCTTGATTGTGGTGGAAATAATTTGTTTTAGCGAGTCTAGTTTGGTTTTTGGTACCATGAAAACAAATAGGTTGATCAAAAAATAAAAAATAAATTGCTAGCAAAATAATGATTATAGTGGGACTTTTCAAATTGGGAAGTAAGAAATCGATGTTGAGATGTTTTTCATTTACATCTGAAATGTTTTGTTCCAAAAATTGAAAAACTCATAATATGTAAATACGATTGGTAGTTACAATATTAATAATTTACTCGATGTATGATATGCTTATAGAAAGATGAATAAATACCGTATCAATGAGACAAATTTATCAAATCAAACACATATTGAAATTAAATGCATGTTAATATCTAGTCACTAAACTCATCAATCGAGAATTATTTTTATAGGTAGCCGGTTTAGTAAGTCTCATTTATGTATCTAAATATCTTCGCCATTACATAATTATATCCAGACCTTGCGAGACTTGTGTAATTTGGATGTTTGAATTCATTAGAATAGTTCTTAACACATTTTGAAACCTGACTGGAATAAGAATAATTAACGGAGTGCTATATCAACGTTTAGGGTGTGGAAAATATGCATACCGAAGATTTATTGCCCGAGACACGGATGAAAGATATAGATTATTCCTGATGAAAATGAATTCTAATTTGGCTCTATTTGGAATCTTGTCAAGTGAATTTAAATGAGATAAATTAAAATGTTGAAATCTCGAGTAGAAAATTTGATCAATCGAAATGCTTTGAATGAGAACTGATGAATATGTAAATAACGTAAAATTGGAGAAAATTTAGTAAAAGTAAAGGAGTGAATGAAGCAAATTGAAATTTCTTAATATTTATTGCATAGTAGAATAAAAGTAGAAACTTTAGTTTGAACCTGCGTCAAGTTTAATTCAGTCTTCTGCATCTACTGTATCGATCATTGAAGCGAAAAATAGATAGTATCTGCTAATCTAATTCATCAAGTACTATCAACTTGGATTTATCTACTCATTCTGACACACTGAACCTTTATGTTTGAATTGTCATCTGAAAAGTCTTGTTCTCAGACAGAGAGAACCATCGTCTTGAACCCTGCTGACTTTATTGCACATGAAATTTGTAAGAAGTAGAAATTGGGGTGAGTTTTTTTTCCAACTGTTGACAAGAAGGAAGGAAATAAGGAAAAGATAAAGAGAATTTCATTCAAGAAATTGGAAACAGAAGGCGGATTAAAGCGGAACAACGCAGCTTCTGGTTTTTTGCCCATTCTCGGAGGAAAGACAAAGTGTCCTTTCAAAATTAATGACCTGATACGGTTCAGTAGGATTTATTTAGTTGTTTGGAGGGCGAGACGATGGAAAAACTGGATTATCCGTTGTTCAATATTAGCAGATGGGATTTGGGAATCTCATTCCAGTTGTAATTCATTCCAGTTGTAATTGTAAGTTTCAAGAGCAGAACTTTATTTGGGATATAAAAATATATTGCTTTGTGACTCAAGTTGAGTGTAGTAAGGTTGTTCGTTGCAAAAAAACACCAATTATTCAAATTCTAAATTTAATTGTTCCAAATCTCTGAAACAATACATGTGCCTACTATAGATTATGCTAAACATATTATTATCCATTTTTATTTCTTGTTACAGTAATCATTACAGGGAATTCTACTTAAATAATAAATTTTGCAAGCTGAATAAATTTTCAATTTCTTGTATTGAATTATCTTTTTTCACCGTACATTATTTATTTGTTCGCAATATCAGTCGAAAATAGATCATTTTTAAATAGCCGCCATTTTACCCCTGAGTAATTTATTCTCTAATAATGAAATTTTACTACATTATTTTGCAGTAATTAAGCACTCCTGACTAATCTATAATTTTACCATTCTGTAGCCAGCGAGTATGTAATTACTGTACCTACATTGAACGTGCATTTAGTGCATGTAGTCTGTAGTGCAACTCATATTTTCTCCGCTAATCGGTTGGGAGTTTGTTAAACATGGTAGATGTTACTCTTGGTTTATTTTTCAATAATTAAATCAAAAAGGTATAAGGCATACGGTGTCTAGTTGGTTTTAAGGTTGTAAAACCCAGCCAGAAACCGTTTTTTCTTCTGAAATAGATCTAACTGACCCGAGTATCATAAAGACGTCGCAAATACAAAAAATCAGTGGGAGAACAAGTCAATTGGATGATAACAAGTCAATTTTTCACGGCATTCTTCATAACACGAGCCCATGGCTAGTTTTCTGGAACGATTCCAACTCTGAATTGGGTCAAGGTACAACGTTGAAATGGATCACCCAGGACGATAGGAGGAGGAGGAGGGGGAGGAAGAAGAGTAGAAAGTAGGGGTGGATAAGAAGGAGAAAAGGATGAAGAAGAAGAAGGTGGTTGAGGAGGTTGAGGTGGTGGAGGAGGGAGTAGATGATAGAGAGGAAGAAAAGAAGGATGTGGTGGTGATGAGCGGGTGGAGAAGGAGTAATCGAGGAAGAGAAGGATCAAGTAAAAGAGAAGGAGGAGGAGGAGTAGCAGAAATTAGAAGAGGAAGAGGAAGAAATGAATAAAGCAAAGGAGAAGAAGGAGAAAGAAAAGTAGTGGATTAGCAGAAGAAAAATAAGAACGATGTGGTGATGATAAGGAGATGGTGTCGGAGAAAGAGAAATTTCTTTGAGGAAAAACGTATGAAGAGTACGAGAGGAAAATGAAGAGTGAGAGAGAGACAGTGAATGAGTGTGAGAGAGTTAAGGACATCGAATTCACGTCGTTCAAGGCGAAGATTAATTGAATTGGGCCGACAATGGCACGCACACAGCGCAGCGCAGAAAACTTATCCAGAAGTACGGATGCTGATGCTACTCAGCTCTGCTATGGACAGCCATGAGTTTCGAATGAGAAGTTGGGAAGCCCTCAAGAAGCGTAAGAAAGTGCAAGAGAGAAAAACAACGTGATTCATCATGAAATTGGGGCGCGTTCATGAAATATGGACGCGAGTCGAATGTCTTCTGACAAGAAGCGATAAAGGACCTACGCATCATCATTTTTCTCCCAACACAGAATAAATAACTTGGATTTTATGACATCTGAGAATAACAAAAAAACAACACTGATTAATTTAGTGGTACAGATTTTCACTTTCAAGCATGTCTTAATATTTCATAAATTGAAGTGAAGGTCCTGAAATAAACTATAGGCTATTAATGTAACACTTTTATTGGAAAATCTTTAGAAACTACACCTTCTCTAACTGTTCCAAAGTGTGAATTTAATTAATTCGAGTATAACAATTGAATTCAATTATTCAAATTATTTTCCGATATATCTGTCAAAAAAGTCAAGTATTACAGTGCAGAGTCAATAATATAACACTGTACTCTTTCTATTTTATTGTTTGATTAGCAATATTAGATTCTATACCTTGAAGTGTTGAGTGCCTGTTTCCAGATTACAAATACAGGTAAAAGGTCTATTTTAATATAATTCAGGACTTATATTAATAATAACATTAATAATTAATAATTAATTAATAATTACATTGCTACTAGAATATTGCTTTACAAGGCATTCTATAGATCCATTACAATGCAAGTGATTACAATAGATTGAGTGCATAATATGATCTTATGCCTCATATGATCTCTCACATAGTCAATGTACGTAGTTGTTTGTAAATGAGTATTGGACGCTTTCAACTATCACAAAATTCATGTATCTATAATTCTATTGAAGTCTAGATAGTTTATAATTCTTTTCTTATTGAAGTTCAATAATTATATATTGCATTACTGCGATATTGTTACATTAGTATCCAACTTACAGGTAAACAAACAACAAGAAAAGTAGAAGGTATTAGATGGCAGTTGGGAGCATGAAAAGAGAAATGAGCTGGTTTCGATAATGGCAAGATAGTTGAGGAAGACATTCAGTAGATAAGGAAGAAGAAATGAAGTGACTGGAGCACTCATGATGAGGAGTTGTGGCGGGAGGAAGGGCTGCGTCTGATGAGAAAACTCCCGTGGAAAAGGTGTGCTGGAATTTATGGAGTGAGGGGAAGAAGATATCAGATGTTGGACACCTAACGATGGGAGAAAACCAACCATTTGGCAGCAGACTGAGAGGCGGCTATGTGGTTGCTTAGAGGAGGCTATGTGCTGGTTGCTTAGAGCAGGCCCTTCTCTTCACGTTCAAACCCAATGGGAGGTCTCATGAGATTGAAACTGATATCATTACTGCTAAGTATCCTCACGTCTTCTAGTTTAAGTCTGGATATTCATTAAACGACCATAATTTAATCTCCAACAATGTTTACTGAAACACATGAGGATGTGGACGTACAAGATTATTAATAATATGATTAATTCCTACCTCGGAAACTGGTAATTTGTTTGAACGAGTGATCATAATCATTCAATGCTCAGCAATGTTCAACGGAGTACTTACAAGTGAAAAGACAGGATTATTAATAATGTGATCACTTCCATGCTATATGAAACTGGTAATTTGTTCACATCCCCTGACAATACAGACAAGATCTAATGCTGTGTTGTAATGAGTTAGTAGACTGGTTTTGTATCAGATGAACAAGTGGTTTGAAAGCTTGTTTAACATGTAGTAGAGATTTTATCTCAAATTTCAATATTAATAACCCTGCATCATTTATTCTTGATAAATTGATGTCTTTATTATATTGAATATTCTAGATTTTTTGTTGAGGATTGGTAAGTGGATTAATGAAGACCATTTTTTGAAAAAACTTTTCTTCCATAAGCAAAACAACTCTAGTTGTAATATTTTGTTTCTTATCTTTATGTTCAAGTATTGAGTCTTTAACTACGATTGACTTGTTCGAGCAGAGCTATGTGTTTCCAAAACCATTGTGAAATACACAATTGTTTGTTAGCCTGTATTCTGTTCCTGTATTGTTGCTTTCATTTATTGAGAATAAATATATCTATGAAATCAGCTAGGTTATTCATATCATTCATTATGTTTATTGAGTGATATGTTATTTAATATGTTACTCAGCTACAGATTCAGTAGAAATACTTCTTTATTGAAAGTTCTGTATTGTTTTGTATCTGCTTATCCTCTGATGACTGGCTACTTTCATATTAGAGGAGCAATTTTCAGAGAAATTAATTGTATTTTTCATGAAATTGAAATGATTTTGATTTTGAATAATTCAAATAGTGTGATTTCAAGTTATTGTGGGATGTCAGCAATGGATTATTGCATTGTTTGTTGATGACTTATAGATAACAGGAGGTATCAAGTAGGAGGAGGTTGAATGAAGAAGAATCAAGTTGATGGAAAATTGAGCAAATTGAAAGAGAAAGGAGGAAACGTGGTTGATGAAGATGGAAAAGATTATAAAGTGGTGAAATAATTAATACAAGTTTTGGGCAAATGCCTGTTGTTTTTTACATGGATTGTATTTGCTTATGAATAAATAAATGAAGATTGATGAAGGAGTGGCTCTGTTATTGGAAATTGAATGAAAATACAAGGAAAACGCGAGGTGGAGGAAATTAGAAGGTAGAAAAGATTATGGAATGGTTAACATAATTCTCACATTTGCATTATTCAGAAACTCTGGAGTCCTTATCTTGGAGATGTTATGTATTTTTATCAATAGAATTGAGCTATTGAGGTGAAATACCTTGTTTCTCATCCTTTAGAAACCTTGACCAGGTCTTTGCTTATCATAATTCTCAAATAAATACTCGTTGAAAATTCCTATGTGACAGACTTTGGCGATTTGCTTCACTCAAAACCTGTTCTTTGACAAGTGCTGGATGCTGAATAAACATATTTTCATGTTCTGTTTTGAGGTTGCTCTGTCGAATTTGAATGATGCAATCTTATGGCATTCGTTTGAAGCTTTTATGACTTGGCTGTGTTCCATTGGTTTGAAAGATTTGCTCTACCGAAATATATTATTTTCATTATAACATATATTTCTTTGTGAGTTGGTGTGTTCTTGTTGGGCACCTAGCCCCATCAATGTACGTTACAGTCATGCTATATGAACCATAAACTGCTAACAAAAACCTTTGAGACACCAAACTGCGAACCACTTTTTGACTTCAATTATTGTGTTTAGTCTCACACCGTTTGGCAGTTGAAGGAGTAAAGCCACAATTTATGAAACTAGAAACCGGTGCGATGACATAAACCTTCAAATTGCTTTGATTTAAATAACAAGTTTGTAAAATTATGGTTTCTGTGCCTTCAGTAATGTTTTGCTTTCATCTAATCGATTTGTTTCAGCATGTGGAGGTGTAAAGGTTATAATTATCTGTTTAGAAGAGGTCATTTGCAAGTCAAATACTTTAGTCTAGTTGTCAATATATGTAAATTATGGGGGTTCAATATCTGATAATATGGTCTATAATGAATGTCTGTGGTTTTTTAATTGATGAAAATAAGTAGAAATATGTTGTATCATATGTAGTTTATTAATCGTTGAGTAGCCTATTACTGCTTTGTTACATAATACGTTACAGAATAGGTTCAATTTATCTAAAGATCTCAAATTTGTATTGAATAGGTAATTGAACAATAATGATTGAATAAAATAAATTTTCAAACAATACAATTTTGTAAAGTAAAATTCATTATGAAAAAGAGATAAAATAAAATTTATATCTACATATTTTCATATCTACAAAATTTCAACTATATATAAATATGATGAAATTTTATAATTAAATATTGAACTATTTATTAATTGGAATACCCAATGGAAAATTAAAAAAAAATCGAAGAAACCTTTTATTTAATTCACATATTTTTCAGTGAAGGCTGAGTATTGCTTGTTGGATATCTCTCTCCCAAATGCATAACTACTGTATGCCTACCTATAGTTGACAGTTGATATTTGCACATACGTCTATAAAATTCAACCATGGTTGAATTAGGTTATTTAACTGAGCAAATTCCAGAATTACCTAATCGACAATACGATTATTGTTATATGGCATAAAATATACCGCTGATAAATTTAAAGGTAGTACTTTCGACTATTCTACTATAATATATTATAGTAACACTTGAATTTTGATTGAAATAAGTTCAATTCTTGTGATTATTTTTCTTTGATTATATAAATAATATATTCGATTGATTTCACTTGACAAAAAAAGTGGGCTCGTCCGGGATTTGAACCCGGGACCTCTCGCACCCTAAGCGAGAATCATACCCCTAGACCAACGAGCCATGTTAGTCCGAGTTCTCAGATGAACTACATGAAAGTAGTGAAAGTTGTTCACTGCGACCATTACCATTTTATTCCTACATTTTCATCTAAACATGACAGGATGAGTAGTATCATTGATAGGATACAGTAGTTTTCTCTGGTAGTATCATAGAGAGAAGATACTACTGTACTAAGGTATCTAAGGTACTGAGGTATCAGTTGTCTCTGGTATGCTTTCGCTCTAGCTGTAGAATCCATTGACCTTCTCACGTACATGCAATTTGTATACGATTCCTTTCTTTATCTGGGAAGGTTACGACGATGGTGGGATATGGTCGCATATGGGGTGGGATGTACTCCCCCCCCCGAAATGGAACCTGAATTTTTTGTGGCTGGGGCAGCCACAAAAATTTGCACCTAATACCATATTTTCGTTATATTGTACTATTATGTAAGTCGATAAATATAAAGGGATAAGATAATAGCATTGTAATAGCAATGAAAATAACAATGAGCTATTTTCTTATATAAACAGAGACGAGTGGTCTGGTAGGGACTGGATAGCAGGGGATAGAGAAACTATAGATAGCACTTCAAAGTTAGATCCCTTTTTACCATCTATTATTATAAAGAAATAGAGCAATATAAGATATATTGATTATAGATTATTCAGTTTCATGCATATCTTTAAACAAAGCTCGAGCAGCTTCTTCTAAAGAGTACCCACGAAAATTTCACAGTTATGATGAACGGGCGTAGTTTCTACCGTTGTCAGGAGGGACACATCATCCCTCAAATATTTGAAAAGAAAGTTTTATCCCCCCCCCCCTGAAAAACAATGCAAGTTTCAATACTCAAGTAAATTTGAAAAAAATTGTGTATCAAGTTAAAACTAAGCCTATAAAGTTGCTTGGAATAGTGCTTTATTGGAGCCAAAATTTGAGCATTCTAGCTTGTTATCAGAATAATAATGAGTAGGCCTTCTTCAAAATCACTACTTTTTATAAACAATTGAATGACAAGTAAAATTCGACTCCATTCCATTCTATTCTTAATATTTCATCAAAAACCAATAGGTCTATTGCATACCCTCCACAACCCCCGGTCAGCGGCGTAACTAGTCTGACTGCGCCTCAATCTAGTATTCCTTTGCGCCCCTATTCGTAGACTCATACCATAGCCTCCTCTGATACATTATTAGAGGAGGCTATGCTCATACACTCCCCACCCAAAAAAAACCTCTCATACGAAACTAATGACATTTATTTGCACTTCCACACTCCTTGGATACTGTTTCGCAACACACGGCATTTAGTCCAGTCAACGAAGGGTTATAGAGGGAAAAGTTTGGAAGACAATTTTTGACCTCGACTGTTGCAGCAGCTTTAGTGTTGGAGTGTGAAATCTGTTTTGCAACAATAGACCAATTGACAAAGGAATTTGGAGAGGGAATGTTTTGAAAACAATTATTATGGACTTGCAGATTTGTTGGGACCAGTAGGGGGTGACCATATCAAAAGTTTCCATCACTACCCCTTGTGAAGGGATGAGGGTGGTTCAAAAGTTGAATTTTTCAATGTTTTTCCTACACGCTCATATCTTGAAAAAAATGCGTTCAACTGACATGACTAACTATTCAAAAAATAAGCTTGTTACATTTTCTACAATTTTTGTTCAGTATGGAGTTTTGTGATTTTCCCAACAATTTTTGAGATATAGGCTCTTGAGAATGTGAAATTGTTAAATAACAGCTTTTCATCCAATTTTTTGCTCTTTCAGGGCATATCACTCACCAACAATCATCATCAATCATCTATCATCTGTGCCTAGTAGAAAGTTGTGTATTTTTTGGCTTCAAAATTTTCTGAAATAACTTAATTTATTCAAAGTGCGGTAATATTGAGTGCAATATTTGACTACAATTTGGTATTTTAATCATTCTAAATTCAAAATGTCTAGCTCATATATGTTTTTGGACAGAAATTGAACTTTAAATTTTTTCAGTAAGAGCATAACCTATTTTTTTGACATTATTTTTATTATTCATCAAAATTTGGGAACAGAATAGTTTTGGGCTATGCCTGTTGTTCTGTCCCGATCATATTCATATGATTTGTAATTCTATCAACAAATGAATAAATAAATACACAATGCATCGTGAAAATGAATGCTTATCGTATATTTGTAGAGCATCGATTTCTCTTCAATTTGATGTTTTCATTCACTATTTCATATCTTCCTTTCATTGTTATAGCAGATTCAATGTAGTGGGTGAAATTTTCAAATCTGTAACAATTGATCATTTGACAATGAAATTTGAGGGAAATGTCTGGTACAAAATTTTTGAATTTGAATGTCAATGAGAACTAGTTGGGAGGTAAACAAAGCAAAAATGCACATCTCTAGCCCGTCTGTTAAAGCTGTGGAACTGCTAAATTGAGACTTGTTGCAGAGTTGAAAATTTAACCTCCACACAATGAATTTGCTATAACAATGAAAGGGGAACATGAAATAGTGAAATAATACATCAAATTGAAGAGAATTCAATGTTCCATAAATCTACGATAAGCATTCATTTTTACGATGCATTGATGGAGATTCCGCCCTGAAAGAGCAAAAAATTGAATGAAAAGCTGTTATTTTAACAATTTCACACTTTCAAGAGCGTATATCTCGAAAACTGTTGGGAAAATCACAAAAGTCTACTAAACAAAAATTGTAGAGATTTATCAAGCTTCATTTTTGAATATTAGTTATGTCATTTCAACGTATTTTTCTCAAGATATAAACGTGTGAGCAAAAATTGAAAAATCCAACTATTTAAAACCACCATCACCCCCTTAGCACAGGGGGTAGGGATGGGGAGTTTTGATATGTTTACCTCCTCACTACCTTAAACAGAACTGCGGGGTCAAACATTTTCTCCCAATCTTTTCCCTCTATTACCTTTTTTGAGCATTCATTGCAGATCCTTATTCCTTAAACCAAAATACGGTACTATAATGAATAAAATATTATCTATTCATTAATGATGATTACTATAATGAGCACTATCTAATCATTAGTCTACGATAGCCTATAAAAGATATTTATTTTTCAAACTAATCAAACTTGTGAGATTTTAATTCCAATATTTTATGAAGAAAAAATATTGAGGAGAATGAAAAATCTAATCCTAGTCTGATTATTATACAGAGTGGGTGAAAAGTCAGAGAACGGCATAATATGTCATACACAAAGGTTATTTGACGGTGGTTGTGATTGGGGATCCCTTTCAAATTGAAAATACTACTTCACCATGACTTCAAAAATCTGGTCCGCCATTTTGGATCCGCCATATTAAATGCAACTTTATTTTTTTAAATAGGAAGGTTGTAATGCAATACATGATTTCGATACGAAATTTCAAGAAAAAATGAATGGTGAAAACCGCACATCGATATCTCAAACCGTTCAGAAGATATTTACATTATTAATCAATACCACTTATGTCTATCTCATTTCTGATATGCATGATATTGATTAATAATGTGAATATCTTCTGAACGGTTTGAGATATCGATATGCGGTTTTTGCCATTCATTTTTTCTTGAAATTTCTTATCGAAATCATGTATCGCATGACAACCTTCCTATTTAGAAAATAAAGTTTCATTCAATATGGCAGATCCAAGATGGTGGACCATATTTTTAAAGTCATAGTAAAGTAGTATTTTCAATTTGAGTAGGATCCCTGATCACACCCACCATCAAATTACCTTTGTGTATGAGATATGAAGTCTTTCTCGGACTTTTTTCTCTCCTTTCTGCTTTGAATAGTATTGATTAATAATGTTAATATCTTCTGAACGGTTTGAGATATCGATATGCGGTTTTCGCCATTCTTTTTTTCTTGAAATTTTGTATCGAAATCATGTATCGCATGACTACCTTACTATTTAAAAAAAATAAAGTTGCATTCAATATGGCGGATCCAAGATGGCGGACCAGATTTTTGAAGTCATAGTGAAGTAGTATTTTCAATTTGAGTAGGATCCCCAATCACACCCACCGTCAAATAACCTTTGTGTATGAGATATTAAGCCGTTCTCGAACTTTTCACCCAATCTGTATAGGCTAAGGAGGATGGAGGAACATTGATAGGTAAACCTAGTACCTTTTTCTTCCTACAAATTGATGCCACTCCTGCATTTTGTATCAGTATATCTTGTTACAGGGTTTTTGCAATTCTTGAAATATATTTCCAAAGATTGATACAAACTAATAAGTGTTCAAATTATAAAAAATAAAAAACGCTATTCTGTAGTAATGTACGTGAAATTTACACACATACTCTTATTACCGGTACTGTAATCACTGAAAGAAAGAAGTCTAACATGTTTCTTCAATATTATTATATATCACAGAATACTTTGTGTGCTCTGCCAAAATATATCTTAAGCCAGATTGCTAGATAAAACAAATAACTTTGGACTCTTGACCAGAAACCAGAGGCTGCTGGAGTTCAGCCCTGAGCTTTTTGGCACATTGCATTGCGTCACTTGCGCGTGGGCGTGTGTGTGCGTACGTGCATAAAGCAGTCTGGCGTGGCAGTCATGGCCACCTCGTGTGGTTTGTCACGCTTTGCTGTCATTATTGCTGACTCACAATTGTGATTATGACCATAACGACCGTAGTAGCCCAACATAACATGGACTTAGCTCAGAGCATGGCTTTGACATAATGCGCATTTCACGACCGGATTTCGTGATTCTTTATTATTTATTTGGGGTTTACACTGGGTTTGGCTGTTATTGTTAGTCGAAACTACGGGATGGAGAGTAACAGTTTTATGATGTGTGTAATGCATGATTTCTTAAATTCTGTCACCGAAATTTCGTCTTCTCGGAATTCATGTTATTCAGTATTTCCAGTAGATTTACTAGTTTAGTAGAGTAATTTTATTATACTGTAAACATCTCTTCACCTGGGATGTACTAATATAAAATACATAAGGATATTATTAATCCACCGAAGTCTTTTATCCCCTATTTTAGTCGAATGTGCAGTCAACTTACAATCCTGAATCAAGATTACATTTGTTTAAACATGATAAATAGTATTTTCAAATGGAATACACTAATTATCTATCTAGTATTGATAACATTTCTATTAAAGTATTTTCAAAAGTTCACAAATCAGGGCACTAAGAAACTAGGAAGCCTTTATTTGACTATACAGTCTGACACTACACTATAGTCGACTATACACTCTGTACTACATACAGAGTGGGTGAAAAGTCCGAGAACGGCTTAATATCTCATATATAAAGGTGATTTGACGGTGGGTGTGATTGGGGATCCTACTAAAAATGAAAATACCACTTTACTATGACTTCAAAAATCTGGTCTGCCATCTTGAATCCGCCACATTGAATGCAACTTTGTTTTTTTTTAAATAGGAAGGTGGTCATGCGATACATGATTTCGGTACGGAATTTCAAGGCAAAACGAATGGCGAAACCGCACATCCTTATCTCCAACAGTATGGAAGATATTCACATTATAAATCAGTACCATCAAATCAGAAATTAAATAGGTAAGTGGTATTGATTAATAATGTGAATATCTTCGAAACGGTTTGAGATATCGACATGCGGTTTTCGTTGTTCATATTGTCTTGCAATTCCGTATTGAAATCATGTATCGCATGACCACCTTCCTATTTAAAAAAAAGTTGCTTTCAAAATGGCGGACCAGATTTTTGTAGTCATAGTAAAGTAGTACTTTTAATTTGAGTAGGATCCTCAACCACACCAACTTTCAAATAACATTTTTTTATGAGATACAAAGCCGTTCTAATACTTTTATCTTCCTTTTCTGTTTTGAATAGTATTGATTAATGATGTGAATATCTTCGAAACGGTTTCGTGATTCCGTATCGAAATCATGTATCGCATGACCACCTTCCAATTCAAAAAAACAGTTGTATTTAATATGGATGATCCATGATGGCGGACAGATTTTCGAAGTCATAGTAAAGTAGTATTTTCAATTGTAGTAGGATCCCCAATCACACCCACCGTGAACATTTCACCCACCCTGTACATTTCCAGTACTCTGAAACTCTGAAAAGTAGCATGTGAGTAGAATTTGAATGAAAGTCAAGTAGTCAACTTTAGTGTTGACTGACTTGAGATTCTTGCAGAATATCGATTTCTACTCCGAGTTTGCAACCTTGCAATGTCGTCAATATTACCCACCCATATAGACAGTAAGACTTAGCATTTTAAAATACTAATTTCACATTCAGTCACTTGACTCACCGATATTATTTCCAACTTGGTTTATGTCCAATGAACCAAGTCCTGCTAAGCCCCCCGCGGATCCTAGCCAGTCACAGGTCTAGTCCTCTCGGCGCCTGCTCATTGATTTTGGCATTCTATTGCTTCCAGTCTTTCTCTTCTCTCCTTTCTGACCTATTTTCCTTCCTCTTTTACACATCATTTCTCCGTTTCCAATCTCCAATTGAAGTTTCTTGTAACGTTTCTGTGATGTCGTCTCTTTCCTTGCAGAAAACTATTGCTAGCAGGGGAAGGGTCGTTTTTGCAATTGGAGTAACACTATCAATCTCATTGATTGGTGTGATGTGTTAATAGTTCTCATTTAATAGTTTCTTCCTTAATAAACTAGGCTTTGTCGAAGTTATCCTTTCTTAGGGACTAAGAGTCTATTTGACACATACCTATACTTTTCTTACCTTTTACTTCTCGGTTTCACTTATTTTGTTATTATTATAATTTATGATAATTTTGTGAAGTGAACAACTATTACTTTTCGTTTTCACTTATTTTGTTACTATTATAATTTATGATAATTCTGTTTATGATAATCCTATTTCGGACTATGTTTAATCTTATCTAAATTTGGGAGAGGAATAGCACAAGGTTACCTTTTTTCTCTCCCTATCAGTTTCGATGATCTACTTATTGTATGAATCAATGAAGAATTCGAGGTTTTGGCTTATATTTCGTCTCATTAATGTCATAAATTACTTCCCGTCTTCGAACTTCGCTATAAATTTCAATCACACTTTCTATAGAATTGTATTTTTTGGTTGTGTCAAAAGGGCTATCAAGGGAAGTATTTCTTCCTGGTGCCCTCATATTGTAATGTAAATAAATGAATATTCAATGTGTGTCTTCTAGGCTATCATTGATTTCTCATATTCTTGAAAAAGAACTTCAGTAGTTGATGAAAATACTTAGTAGTATCAAAATAACACTACAACTTATTCATTGAAATAACATTTCTATTGAGACTAGCAGGCCTCTGTGTTCCACCTTACGGAAATAAATGAGTTCCGTTCAGAAGGTATAGCTACTGATTCAACTGAAATGATGATTATGATGATGGTGATGATGATGATGAACACATGAACTTGTATGAGGA
The DNA here is from genome assembly GCF_014356525.2 of Nilaparvata lugens. Classification (NCBI taxonomy): domain Eukaryota; kingdom Metazoa; phylum Arthropoda; class Insecta; order Hemiptera; family Delphacidae; genus Nilaparvata; species Nilaparvata lugens. The sequence goes on along the minus strand of NC_052506.1, from coordinate 55,119,463 downwards.
AGGCCTCTGTAATGTTTTCGGAATTGATCCTGCTCTTCATGTTTTAGCACGATCTCAAAAGCACAATTTTTTTCATTTAGAATTTCCATTCCCAATTTGCTTTCTCCTCTGATTTTCCTACTAGTTCTACAGCACGACACAAATGTCAAAAACAAAAAGCAAAACTGGTTGATGCTTCTGAACATGTAAAACGCATAGGCTACGTCATATTTACTCTGAAATGAATGATCAACCTTTGAAGAAACAAGCAACAAGTCTAGTGATGATGAGTTGTGTGTGTCCACTGGAAAATATTCATTATTCTTCTGTGATATGCAGTCCGACTCCAGATGCTTCCCTCTTAATTATTCAGAGAGAGAGGAATTTCGCTGGAACATGGATGCTGGACACACAGTAGGCGCATGCCTGGTAATTCTATGCCTTTCTCTCCGGTTCCCCTGTATATTTCTCCTCTCCTCTTCCTCCTTTCCCTGCCCCTCTCCATCCTCCTCTCATCTCCCTTCTCTATACTTGCCCCGTTTCACCCATTATTTTGTCCCTGCTCAGCATCCCTTGTCCGCCTTTACTCATTATCTTCCGGTGGTCAAACGTGGGGTGGAGACTCGGGAATCAAATGGAACATACTAAAGGGGATTACGCACTCTCCCTGTCCCTTCCCCCTCACAATGGCCAACTTTGGACATGCAAGAAAGAAATAAGGCCCCTAAAATAACAATTCGCTCACATCAGATGTCAAAAGTGGTTAATGGTGTTTTTCCGGCTCTCATGGTCGAGGAGGAAGCAACTTTTCACACAGTTTTCCAATTAGTTGTAACAATTGGGGAATACTTTTCGTGGTGTGCTGCCTGTTTATTTTATGTTGTTAGTATTTTCATTGGTCGTATGTACTATTGTTATTGCCTTCTGTTGGGATGCACTTACCACCTTACGCAACATAATAGAGATTCGAGCTATCCTAGAGATAGGAAGAGTATGTGAGACTAATAATTGGTTTGAATTTGTGTTTTATAACCTTCAATCCTTTTATGAATGGATTCATCATAATGTATTAAAAATTATGAGCTCATGAATAATGTTTCAATTATTTATCTGTTCGGTAAATTTCCTTATTTTTCCCTTCCCTATGATCTCAATATTTTTTTGTATAATTTTTCATGAATATTTCACAATAATAGTCTCGTTAGTTCTAGTGTTTACCTTATCAAAACTATTAAAAATCATATAGCAATGACTGGGAGAGAGCAACAGGTTTAGCCCAAAATTGCTCTTCTTCCAAATTTTATTAGCAGTAACATTACCAAAAGATATAGGCTACATTTCACTTCGAAGAGTTTTCAAGTCCAATTTTCTGTCCAAAAACTAGGAAATAGAAAATACTCTTGTTGATTATTATTATTGTTATTAATGTTATTTGGTGTAATAGTTCCCAGCATTTGAACTTTTAGAATACCCTTCTTCCCTTCTTGTTTATTATGGAATAATCAAGCTTTTGTTTCAATAGCTCCGATATCGAGTCGCCAAACCTATTAAATTTTCTATTATGCCTTCATCATTCTCAAATTAATATTACCCTACATCACTTCCATTCATTATGGTGTCATCAAGATATTTTCGTTTCAAGTTTATTATCAGATTGTGTTGTTTTTTTTTTTTGTAGGATAAAGAGCATTTGAGTCTAAAATAATCCTTTCATGTAGAAATGCGTTCTCGATATTCTTCTTCAAAGGAAGCGATTGAATGTAACTAGTTCAGCTGCTTTCACAAAGTTCAAAGATTGGAAAAGCTTGATCGGGTTGGTTAGTCCTCATTCAGCGATTGGTATTAATACTCAATTAGAATGAAGGCACTGAACCCTTGTGAATTTTAACAGATACGCTTTTTCACCTCTAATGGAAAATCGAAAATGTTGAAAGCTTTTTCTAAAATCATCGCAACTCGACTAATGGGATTAATGCGCTGTCATCCATGTAAAAAGTGTTCAATTTTTCAAATTTTCAAGGGAACAAGGCAAATCCACTACTGAATCTTGTTAGCCAGGTTTAAGGTAAAAATAGCCACGCCCATATCTTCTAATTGAAAGTAACATTGTTTCCAGTGAAGCAAGAACAGGTATTCTGTGTCATGAATCAGCAGATTTTCATCCCATAACTTGGGATTATCCGCTTCTTCACTGCTGAGTTATAAGTGAGAGGAAGAAATGCCTTTTATTTCTTTACGTGCTTAGTGCTTAGAGCTCTCACTGGAAAGTAATTTGCTCCATGGAAGTTTCTCATGGTTTGTATAGAATTTTGGAAACTACTTCCGCTTCTCTAGAGTAGGTGGTCATTCTTCTTCATTCATAATTTGTTATATGGAACTACTTTTACTATTCATAATAATCGTAATATCATACAACCCTAATAGGTTTAGTAAAAGGTTTACTATTTTATGATCATACTTCAAGTTTACTATTCTGTTTTGAAAGCTTTCAAAAACTCAATCTTGTTTTATATTGTGCACAGAATGCGGACATTTATTTTTAATACTATATTAGTTACTAGCAGGTAACCCGTGCTTCGCAAGGGTCTTTCTTAAAACTTGACGTAATGAAATCTAGAAGAATTCAAAATAGGCCTATAAGAATCCTCGGTTGATTAAGAATTTATATGCTGCATTTCAAGTAAATCAGAAAAAATTTGGGTGTGACGGAAACCTGTTTTTATCATTCGAAAAGGATCCCCAATCATACCTATCTTCTAATTTCCCTTTTAAGAGAAATCTTCTGCTGCTTCCATACAAACTGGAAGCATGACAAATAATTGAAAACTTGACAAACAGAAAACTTGATGTAATCAAATCTTGAAGAATTTAAAATTGGTTTATAACCACCCTCGGTTAAGCAAGAATCTATGTGCAAAATTTCAATTTAATCAGTCCAGTAGTTCTGACCTGATAATGCGTCAAACATAATTTCCCTATACTTTACACCTGTATAGGCTATGTTTATAATCCAGATCTTTCCTTCATTATAGTATAGAAGATGATACATGGATGGATGATCATTGTTATTTTACTAAAAGATAGAATAAGTTGAATAGTTTCCCTTTCAGAGGGAGTTTTGACAACCCACAAAACTCATTTTTTATTTGAAGATATAACGAAAAGGTGCATGTATTACCTTATTTTTTTGCTCAGCTTGCCAAAATACACCTCATTCCAATATTAAAATTTTCGACTGACTGTACAGTGAGTCAGTCATTCTATCAGGGCTCGAATAATTTTGAAATTTTAATTAAATAAAAATGGAAGAATATAATTTCTTTATGTAAATAACAACACCTTCATTCAATGACATATTAACTGCATGCGTTTTCATATTGCCGATACAGCATTGATGAAACTGTAGACGTTTATTTAGCACTTTGTCTCAAAAATTGTTCTAGCTGAAAAATTAATAATCCATGCCACGTGTAGGCCTAAACATTGCATCAGGAAAACAAAGTTTCATAACTATGTTTTTTCAGGTAGAAAGCAATATAGAAACAGATGTTCCTTTTTTAATTTTGACCATATGATTTGGTGATTTTTTAATGAAATCGAATGTACCATTAATGTAATTTAAACATTAATTCTGAAAAATCTAGAAGGAAAATTAAAATTTGGGCTTCCAGGTGCACGAGATTGATATTTGTAGAATCTATGTGCAAAATTTGGAGATCTAAATCATTCCCGTTTTTCCGGTATGCAATCCACAAGTTGACATGTTTTGATGCGAACAAACGAACACACGAACAAACACAACCCTACTCTCTCATATTATATAGAGAAGAAGAAGAAGATGTACCACTCTCCTCTGATACCATGACATTCAATTCAATAGAAGTTAATAGGTCATTAGCAGTTATTAATGAGACCTTATATTTATATTCTACGAAGTTTGAGCTATCTCTCAATTTAATATTTCTAATCATTCTTAAATGAAAAATGGTTAGTTCTCGTATTTTCGATGACTGTCAAACTATGAAATTTGTGTTAGCATTCATCGATCTTTGAATCAGCAACTTAGAAAAATAACATTAAATTTAATCTATTTTAATATCATCCACAATCCTTAAAACTCCCTTTCTCTTTTTAAATGAAAATCCACAGTGATATCACAGTCTCACTATTTCATCGGTCCGAAGTATCATTTGACTTTCAACTGGAAAGGTTCAGTTCAGTTTATTTTATGTGTATTCACACTAAAGCTGTCGCGTGTTTCGTTTTCCAAGCAAATAAGAAATTATGTACGTGCATTTGTGTGTTTTATTTAAATGATTACGGTGTGAACAGCACTGCAGGCTTGTTATAAAATTTATGTAACTTTACCAACTTCCAGCAAAGCTTTAAATTTCATGCTCAGAGAACGTGGGAGAAAAATAGGGGTTGTATTCTGGCAGCGTACAAAAGAAAGTCCATAAAAATCTTTTGGATTTTCGCCAGAGCTCCCTGTAAAATTTGCCGTGATGTACAAATGCTAATGCTTTGACAAACTGAGATGCAAGAGAAGAATATTCTGCTCAATGGTCAAAGTACCCGAAATAAATTAGTTGCTGCACCATTCACTTTTATGAAGGCTGACTCAAACTTTGTTTGAAAAGTACGAAGTACGGTAGGAGTTGGTACGAATTTTATTATTGTATCCGAGTTCAAGAATCCTAGATATCAATTTCCGACTATTCATTCTATAATAGAAATGTTGTTTAGATAATAATATTGTATAATGTTCATATCTATGTATTCATTTATTTTTATTTCATAATACACAAATCAAATACTTGATCAGAAAAGGACCAACAGGTTTAGCGCAAAACTGTTCTCTTTCCTAATTTTGATAGAAGTATGTCCAAAAAGTAGGTTATGTTGCTTCACTTTGAATCAAATTTCGAGTCCAGTAATATACAAACCAAAATTTAGAATTCAATTAGATTGAAATCCGAAAAGAATGAAAATATTACACCAAACTGTAATTCAAAACTGAAAAACATAATCTATTAACTTTCTGTAAAAACTCGAATATAACACTGTAATCACGAATAATTTTGAACTATCTTAAATTCATCATCATCATGATTCCACCATGGACTCACCATATTGATTCGTAATTATGGTAATTATGTAGCCTAATATTTTTTATGTTGTTTATATACGTTGTGTACTGTATCCCTAGAAAATATGTATAGGAAAAGGGAATACTCTATGAATACTTATTTAAAATCTTGAAGCTCTAGTCCTAATATCTCCAGAGGGGAATTAACTAATATTAGCACAGTATCATTGACCAGGGGCAAAGTCACGGTGTCGGGAATATACCGTCCTTCAATATTGATAACGATGGCTGGGATTTGGAACCCAAGCCTCGAGAATCCTATCGACTATGATAAATTAATTTACTGTTTTCAGCTTTATCATTGGTTACTATTGACTGCTATTGGATTACTTATGAACAACAGTATCACTGCTCTCTCAGTGGTTGCCTTGTAATTGATTGAATTTTCTGAATCTGGTTATGATTCGCTTACTTCTGAAAGTTAGTATAAATCGTATAATAATTTCAAATTTTTGTAGTCGGAATAAAAACCAACCAGCTATCATTACGTTGAGTTTTTGATTTATTATATTGTCCAACTTTGAAACAAGTAACTATGTAGTCAATGATTTACAGTATTGTTAGCAAGTATCCTCATTGTTATGTCTGAATTAGCAATGCAAATCTTCACAGACTAGACACCATCGATAGCATAATGTAGCATACGCGTATTTATACAATATAGAATAGTCGTGTCCCACATACTTTATTTAGCATACTTGTGAGCTGTATACATTTAAACTTGTGAATATATCCATGTATTAATATTTTTCGTTGAAATTATGCATGTGTCGAAGTAATGTGTTACACTATTCATTTTTGTCATCCAACCGTGTATAATTTTCAATTATGGTTGACTATATCTGAAATTTCAGATTCTTATTGTGGAACAGATTATTGTGATTCACTTGTGAATTCTTACTGTGATTGGTTATAAAATTGACAAATGTTTAAAAGTTACATCAATAGTTTTATAAAAAGTTCATCGAAATTTTCGTGGAATAAACCCTCCATTAACTAACATTGAATTATCTACTAATTAATTAATGATATTGTTTATTGAACTTGATGTCTAACATACTGTATGTTATTGAATTTGGAATTGATTGATGCCCGGTTTCTAGGACACTTATTAAATCTATTGGACTATTAAACCTAAAAATTCAATGATTCATTAGAACAAGAACTCTGTCTAAAAGTATTTTTACTAATCTAAATTTATTTTGAATGAAAAAGACTAAGAAATTGTCAAAAAACCACTGATTTTATTCTAAATTTATTCTTCTAGGTGAGTCAAAGGATACTTTGGATTTGATATTGAATGCTGCTTGTTGGTAAGTGAATCACGAAATCATTATCTCAAGAAATAATTTTTTTTCTTGATTTAGTTAGTACCTTGATTTCAGTCTAATGGATAGTTTTTCAAAAATAAATTTTTCAGTTTTTGGGATGACAGCCATAATTGAAATTCGTTTTTAGGTGAGCATTGGTTGCTCAAGGGAGAAATCCCTTCCATGAAAGATTCTTAGGGTCGGTTTCCGAGCTCGGGATTTAGCCAAGTTCTAGAAAATTTATTAGCTGGAGTCAGAAAATTGGCTTCCCGAAACTGGGTGTAGTCGTAGTCCACGTTTAAATTAAATCTCAAAAACTATAAAATTGAACACAAAATGAAATACTGTAAAGAGAAAATAGTGTAAAGTTATAGCAATTCTGAATTATTTAGGAATTTTTCATTTCGTCAAGGAAAAACGTTTCCAATAATTATAGAAATGAGAAAATAAAGATTATCATAAAAAATACGACCATGTCTCATTTGGAAAGCCAATTTTCTGACTCCAGTTGTTTGAAGCCTAGAACTTAGCTAAATCCCGAGCTCGGAAACCGGCCCTTCTCTTTGAAATATTCTCAGATTGAACCTTAGCAGAGCACAACTTTTTTGCATAGTAATCAAGCACTAGAATCGTATTGTTTGGTTGCCAAGCTAGATAATGAAGTTGTAACAGCTAAGTTTCTATCTGAGAATCGATTCAGTTCATGAATATGAATAATAAATACAACACGATAGGATAATAGGATTATCGACGTTAAATTTCATAGAGTAGATAACCTCTGTTAACCGAATTATCAAAAGCCGAATATCATTTATCATAGGGACTCAACACAGGTACATAATACTATAGTATATTCAAATTAGTTCAAAAGGAATTCTATTCAATAATTTATTGAATAGACCAAAAAATATGCATTATACTTCTAAAATGTATATTTCATTGATGAACGTACAAGAGAAATTTGGGTATAGTAGGATGACTTCCCTTTTCAAAAACATAGAATAAAACTATGAAAGTTTCGTGTTCATTTTCAAACTCAAAACATTGCACTGAATTTGAAACAATTTGCATGCTGAGTGTTGACATTCAGCAGTTTTGCATGCAGAAATCTTAATCTAGTATTTGCTACTGCGGATCATTATCCAATTTCTTCGCAGTGATCTGAAGTTTGAAGGAAAAGGAACCAGAAAATTATGCATAACAATTCAATTTTTCTAAATCATTTTAATTATGCACAGAAATTATTGGTACAACAATATTTTTTTTAATTATTGCATTATTTTGCATTATAATAATTACTGGAATGAAAGTTTAAAATAATTCATCTATTTGAATATGATGTGTTGAAACGTAATTTAAAAAATATTTTTATTTTTGACTTCTTGAAATAATTATTGAGAATATTTCGAGTACATTATTTCTTATTATATAATTATGCTATTGTACACATATAGTAGATGTTCTTGAAAATTGAAATTTTATTTACGTTTCTATATTTTAACTCCATGCAATTGATGTCTCATTTCAATTCCAATCATGAGCTGTATTAAAAATTGATTGTTAACTGTTTTATTTAGGATATTTCAGAAGAAATAATTATTTTTCAATCAACTTTTTCCATCTTTAATATAAACATATTCATTGACTTTGTGTATTTACAGTTTCGAAATATGTGACTTACCTAGGTTTCCTTCAGTTGAGATCGTTTTGGATCAAGCTAATAAAATAATATTTAATCAGTGCTCTGAAATGTTTTATCAAGGACTCTAAACTGTAGAATGAGATAAAGTATTGATGCACCTCATGTAGAAGATTCAAAGAAAATATTGTAGAGATTGAATATGTATAAGTCTTCTATTTGGATGGATCATGTAGAAAGTCTATGAATAATACATAAAAGTGTTGCATTCATATTCAGTAAAATATTTCATCTCCATTGTAATAAGTATGAATTGATGAGCTGCTCATTATTTTATAAATTATCAATGAGTGATACATTTTAAGCTTTTAGATAATTCATTACTTGCACAGGTTAATTTCAAATTTCAAAAGAATAATTTGATTCAAAATACCAATTATGTTTGTAAACGATCATAAGAAATCAAAGATGTCAATACACCTTAGCAACTTGCTTTCTCTTGTCATTACCTAGCCTAACTTTCCGTTCTTTCTCAAGATCTAGGATAATAATAGTATAAAAATAAATTATTACTCTCTATCAGTAAACTGTTTACAAACTCGTCAAACCTATCAGCTGTACAACTAATTCGGGACATAGAACTTACATTTACATATTTTTAGATTATCTTTGTTACCAATAATTATAGAGAAAAGAATAGAACATTCTATTTTCGCACAATGAGCTGAACAAAGCAAAGCATTTCTAAAAAAATATCGCGATTTAGTCTATTTTCCTATAAAAAGCATAGAGAAAAATATTTATAGACTTAGTTTTCTGATGACGAGTTGAATTTTTTAGTTTGTTAGTCACTGTTTTTATTGTTGGATCTTAGCTGCAATGATGCCATTTAAGATCCAATGAATTTAATGCTCGAATATTATTAACCTTTGAAAAAATTAGAATTGCATACAGAAAATAATATTTTTACCTTCACTTACTTCACGGTCACTATTGTCCATATCAATTCGTCAAAAGCTGAAAATACCGAAAGCAGCTACATTTATTAATACAAAAGAGTAAGTTAAATATTATAAAAATAAAAATATATATCACCCAATATCACATCACCTAATCTCCTCATTGCCTTTCTAATACAGGACTTGACTGTGTTGTGAAATATTTCCTCCAAAATAATTTTTCTTCGATTTTCAAAGTTTTAATTCATTTTCTGACATCCCTCCCGCCACTTGTGTTAACTGAATCCATTATTTACAATCTTTTCAAATTGTATTAACCTCTATTCATACATACTACATAGTTATATACATACATTGAAGATAATTATGATATAGGTTCATCTTGAAATAATACACTTCAAGAATAGTTTTTATTATTTCAAGTTTGATAACAGTATAGGACTATGCATTTTAAATTGTACAGAGATCTAATCCTATTAGATTGAGTATATTCAGTTGCATGTTGATAATGCAGTTTGGAATGGTAGATTGATTGTAGACTTTAACATTTTCAAATAACTAAAAGGGTTTAAATCTGTACATAAAACACTATTTATAATGATAGGTAACATTTTATACACATAATAAACAAAAATAAAACAACAGCCACTCACTTTCTCAGTCATACACGTGTGCAATACTGTAAAAAATATTTATATTTTAATCAAAACATTATTAAGAAGAAAGATGTAAGAGATGTAAACAGATTAAAATGTATTGGTATTCAATTTTCCAGCATAAAATTTCAAGGAACGTTTTTTTCATTCTCGAAGTAGTTCTTTAATAATTTAAAAAAAACTTTTGGATATTGATGTTTAACTTGTTCAGTGACTTGTATATGAGAAGAGACAATACTTGTTAAAATTGAAAGTGATATATTTCTGGTATCAATCATGTATTCATAATAAATAAGGATCATATATTGATCCAATAAATCTATGGATAATTATTCGTTCATAAATAATATGGTCCTCAGTAACCTACATGCTTTGAAATTAGAATTCTTTATTGTAGTAATAATATCAATATTAATAGCCTGGCTTGCTGAAGCGTGGTATCATAGTTTTCAGGTTACACCTTATCAATATCAAGGCCTCTGACAAGACTCAACGATGTTCTAGGCAGTTTTTTATCAACAAAATAACATCTATTTCAATAGAACAAATAAATAAGTTTATACTATTAAAATAAGTATCACACACACTCAACAAAACACAACATGCATACACTTAATAGTCAACAACGACAACACTCCTTATAGGTGTGCAGCTATTGCTTGTAACTAGACATAATAAACAGCATCTACTAGGTTGTGACAAAGATGGGTGGTAGGCGGTAGGAGATCTACGTTATCCTGATGAGGAGAGCCGTGAGTGCTGCAAACGTGAATGAGTAGTGGAGCATGGATGCCGACGCCGAGGAGGCACTGGCTTCAACGTGAGCACTGCGTGCGCCGTTCAGTGACTGAGCCTGGTCGTTGATCATGTTCTCCTCTTTGCGGTGTTGGTCCTCCTTATTGGTTGGCGGCGGGGTTGTGGGTGCAGGGGTCGTGGTTGGTGCAGGTGTGGTGGTGGTGGTGGTGGTCGATGTGGTGGTTGTGGTGGTGGTGGTGGTGGTGGGCACCAAAGTGTGGTTGCCGAGGAAGTAGGCAGGGCTGTAGGTGGCCTGGAGGTCCTTCATGGCGATCTCTCGCCGGGTGCCGTGGATGGTTCGCTTGCCGTTGGCTCCGTCGTCGAAAATGGACACCAGGTCGCCGATGTAGGGCACCTCGGTGATCGTGTGGTTACCGCTAAGAGACACGTTCACGGCTGTGCCTGGCTCCAGGTACGCCTCCACTCTGTAACAACACAAGTCTGATCTCTAAACATCTCTTGGCAATTTTTTGTATAATCCACCTCGTACTGATGTGATAATTGATCAACTGGATCTCTCAGCATTCATGTAAAAATATCTGTAAAATATTAATATTAATATCAAAAGTAATTTGAGTAGCCTAATTCAAAAGAATTCTGGTGGAGATGATCAATTGATTATTAAACAATTAATTATGTGGAGCTCTTTATAAAAACTATTGATTTTCAAATAAATTCACAATCAATTGAATACTGAACAATAATTATTGTCAAATAATCTCAAAGGAAAACTACCGCTTCAGTATAAACATGAATTATATCGCAATATTTTTTTTTATATTCAACGATACATTGCTATCTAGTCTTGGGACTAATGAGAAACTTTTTTCTGTCCTATAATACTAATGAATACTTCATACAAGAGAATCCTCCATAGGGTCTCCTATTCAAATTCTAATATTGTTAGTACACTGCTTATGACTGTACTACACAGGTGGGTTTCACTCATTTCCACTGCTCTGCTTTTCACTGGACACAAGACACTTGAATCAGCACTAGACCAGTTCAAATGGCTTCTTCATTTTCAGCCTCCTCACCAATCCTCCATTTTCCAGTAGCTGGATTGCTTAAATATCGCAATATAAAACTATTGATTTTTAATAAATTAAGTTGAACCAACCTAAAGAGATTCTTCCTTTCCTCGGCGTCAGGAATACCCCACTGTATCTGCTCCAATATAACACCGTCGGGAAGTCGTATGATGGTGGGCAGACCCTTGAGAATGGCTTTTGCCTGGCCCCAATACATAGAGTAGTTCTCGTCGTAGCCAATCACAGCGTCCACTTTCATCGGCGACGACCCCGAGTTCTTTAGCGTTGTCTCTCCCAGATGCTTCTTCATCCGTCCGAACTTTTGGCGCCGCAGCGTAAAGTTCTGAATGGCCAGCTCGTAGCGGGATGGCTCCGTCTCCACCAGAATCTCGCCGTCCTCCACTTCTTCTTCTTGGCCAGTCTACAACATAATCAATCAATTCATGTATTACGACGAGCTCACCATATCAAATTTTTATTAAAGTTTCATAGTAAATGCAAAATTTCAAGGTCAGATCCACTATATCAGACCAACCACTAACGTTAATTCACACGTTTGACGTTTATTACGTTTCGCAGGACATTTTCGACTGAACAGTCTACTAGAACACACAAACTGGACGGCAAAAAGTATTTGCCTGCACACCTGCGTCGGAAGCGACAGGCTCTAACATTCATTTTCTCGACTGTGTAGAGCAGATAAGGTACAGCACAGAGAAGGAAGAGTCCTTCTACGGATTCTAAGGAAGAATCCTTTCTACTTTGTGCGTACTGTCAAAAATGTCTGCCAAAATGTGACAGATTTAACTTACAATGATATTATGAGCTTCAAAATCAATTCTCAGTGTTTAGGAGACGACTATGATAGAACCTGTTCCATTCATTGCTTATAATATAACTGTATTACGAGAATTGAAAATTCATTAAGATAATCTTGTAATGTGGATGGTACAAAATTTGAACTCAAATCACAATATCGAATAATTGTAAACTTCTAACTGCAGTTGAAAAGAAGAATGAGAAATTTGAATAATGAAGAGAAAAAGAGAATAACGTGATAATTCTATTAATATTAATTCTATTTAAGTAATTCTTAATTCTATTTCAAGTAATGAGAAAAATACTTCATAAAAGAAATCGAATTCATTAAATAATTAAAATCAATAAATTAGAAAATGGATAAGAAATAATTCAATTCTAAATGTGTGTTTAACTGTTTAGCCTACTTGACTGTAATAATAAATCTTTCCAATCTTAGTGGTGAATAGTGTGGATATTAGCTAAAAAATTAATAAATCTATTGAAAGGTGCTTTTGGATCCTTTAAAATGAGAAAAAATGTAAAATTTTGAAAATTGTAATTTATTCTAGCAAGAAACTAGGTTTTTGTTGATATTACTCTTACAGTTTTTCAGAAAAGACATTTCATGGGAATTTCTATATAATTATAATTATCTTATGGTTATCTACACTCTATTAAATAATGGTTTGATTCGAAACTCAATTCAATTACTTGAAAAATGAAAAATATTGAACATGCCCTATATTCTCATAACAGTCATCTACTCAATTTAATGTGGCTGCTACTTGATCACCCTAACATTTTTATTCAACCTTTTCCTCAGAGCTTCGACATATTTTTGTGTAGAATAAAACAAATCTTGGAAAGTTGTTTATGAAGAAGCAGGTTGTTTCCACCACATGCTGGGGGCCTTGCGGGTGCTAGGGTGATTCCCCCGTTTGTGGCCTGAGCAGCAGCCAGCATCAACCGTCCTCCTTGGCAATCAATACCCAGTCAATGCACCCTGACCCCTTGCTTGGACTTCCACCCTTCATTCTTCATTAAACGCATCAGTCAACGCCAGTCAAGAGTCGAGTTGTGAGGAACCAGAGGCCACTATATTGAACACATACCTTATTGACTCGAGTCATGACTCGGTTAACTTGATTCCTTGGAGTCTTTTTAACCTCACTTGGCGCCTTGGCTATAAAAATCTCGCCTCAGAAAAGGCAGGCATCACGGCTCAATCCAAACACCAGCATCTTTCCACTTATATTAATTTTTCGTCTACCTCTCTATCTAATGTTCATCGTTTTTCTTTCTCTCTCTTTCTGTCTTAGTTTTCTTCTCTTTTTTCTTGTCACTCTCCGTTCCTAATTCCTCCTTCACCACTTCTTTTATTCTTCCCAACATTTTTATTTTCCTCTTCCTGTCTATCTAGTTCTTCATATTCCTTCGACTCTTTTTATCTCTTAATATCCAACTATTCTTTGTTCTTCCTTCTAATCCATCTTGTTCTTAATTCACTTCAATTCTTCTCCACTCTTCTTAGTCTACTCTTCATCCTTCCTGCTTCTCCATTTTGTTCTTAATTGATTTTTCCTTCTTCTCTACTTGTTCTCATATTTCCTCTCCTATTTCTCCTATCATTACTTCTACTAATATGTTCTTCACCCACTTCCACTCTTTTGTTAACCTATTCACCAATATTATTTATTCTTTCATCCCTACTGTCGTCTATATTCAGTCCTTTCTATCCTTCGATATTTCTCTTCCTTTTCCATCGTTTTCTCCAGGTTAATGAGACGAACATCACCGCATCTCCTCTTTCAAGAGGACATTCTATTTCGGCAGTATATAGACAACACAATATTATATAATCATCATGAAATTGGTTCCCATCATATTATTTAATAATAATTGTCTTGTATATATAGTCAGTAAAATTCTTATTATACTGATATTATATGTTTTCATTACCTTCTCTTCTTTCTTCATACTCTCCTTAGGTTGCTATTCTTATCTTGTTCTTCATATCTCCATCTTCTTCCGCCTTGTTCTATTCCCTTCTCCTTATTCTCTTCCATTTTGTCCTTTTGTATATTGATCTTCTCCATACAGTACTTCATTATCTTTTTTTCTTACGTGCTTCTTCAAACGATATCTTGTTATTTTTATTTCCATCAACCCAGTACTTTATCCTCTATTCTTCTTGCAAGCTATTCCAGACAATACGGGCTCAAACAACAACCAAACTTATTGACGTATAAGATGAGAGAGAGATGATTAAGAGGCGATGAAGTTGGCGATGCCTGCTATTGAAATGTAACTAGCTTTCATCAATTGACTTATCATTATTGATGAATGAATAATGATGGAGAGTGTCTAGTCTTCTGCTGTGCATTGAACACTCATTGACAACGTGGAGAATGAAGTTCAAGGTGATGCCTATTGTCACAGAGTGAATGAACTTGCTTCTGAACTAACTACTACTACTACTTTAAACGATTCATATTTAAATCAAAGCTAACCTTGATATTGTACTTGATAAAGTTTACCTTTCATATTACCAGATCGATTTCACCCATAGTATCAATGGAAACTTCATTATGAAGTCCTTAGATTAACTTAGAATATAGGCGTAATTCATACCTCATAACCTCTTTATTGATTAATGAGATAACTAGGGATTTCAGTGATATAAACTTAGGAAATTCGGAAAATTGTGAAAAGAACGGATTTGCGTGAAAACCTGTTGTGACTTTGCCATTACATTACTTCTCTGTATAAGACTTAATAAATCATCACTGTTGTACTTATTGAAATAATAAAAAAACTGAATAAAAGTAGAATTAATTATTTGTTTCCAATGCTTTTTAATGATGTTTTTTAGTTTATGTAAGTTATGAGTTGATGTAGAATCGTTCTACGAGTATCGTGCTCGTAATACTGTAGTAAGTTGCAGTTAGATTTCAATTATTAGTTTGTTCCCCATAAACAGAGTTGTAGTAAATTTATCCACTGTGAGTAGCCTCAGCCTTAACCACTATCAGTGTACGTGTCCGGTATAGTGAAAATTTTATTCCTTTACTATTTATAATGGTACTATTTCCGCCAAGTTCAAAAGAGCGAGTTTGAATTGAAAATTATGAATATAATAATTAAATTCACTGTCCGGACACGTAGACTACAATGATAAGTGGGAATCCAGCTTTACACTAACTTATTCTCTACCGAAATTGAGTCTTTAATAGTTTATAATAGAGTCTAATAGATTCTAATAGAGATAGAGTCTATAAGATTATGTTCACAGATGTTCCACATCAACAATTAGCATTTCCAAAAAGATGAACTGTAATTGAATTTGAGATTTTCATTTTAAATAGAAAAAACAGATGTAGCTACGTGCTTACCGCATTGATGATGGTCATATGTTTGCCGAACTCAGGAGCGAACAGCTTTCCGACAAAGTGTCGCCGGCCGAGCAGACTGTTGGCCGATGCGTCGTTGGGTCGTGCGGTGGAGCGGCGAGCGACGTACATGTCCGGACCGGCGGTGACGGCTCCGACGGGCAGAGACGGCGACCAGTGGTCCCAGCGGATCCAGTTGAGCCGCGCCGCACTGTCCACATTCTCCAGCACCTCGTACTTGGGGAAGGTGGCAACAGCGCCGTGCAGGGACACCTGACAGCCCCCCTGCCCCGGCACCAGATGTCCCGGGACGAGCACTCCGCTCTGCCTCGCCCGGCACACCACCACTTGTCGACGCAGCACTTTGTCCAGTTTGTCCTCGTCTATGGCTCCAGTCGCCGCGTTTCGTTCCGCGTTCTCGCCTGCAACCAACATCTATTGTGATCTACTGTATAGGAAATATAACTGATGTTATCAACTGTACTGTTTAATCTAGATGTATACAAGTGATGTATGATCTTCTACGGCCCGGTTTCTAGGACACGTATTAAATCTAATGGACATGAACCTACAGATCTAATTAAAAACCTAGAAACCGGGCCCACATGTTACATAATACTGATAATCAACATTCAATTGAATAACATCACAATGTTTTGTATGTACAAAACAAATTATGAAGTTGATGACTTCAGATACTCTTATCATTCCGAAATTACTTTATTTATTATTATAAATCTTGAGTATGCTACTGTATACGTGTTTCGAGAAACATACAAAAATCCATATTATGTACCGGTAATAACACTACAATTCGGTTTCGTAGCATTTCAACCATGTTAGTTACCGCTTAACCTACTTCTAACATTGCAAATACTAGTCGATTTCAAAGTGAATTACATACTCAGGCGATTCTTTGCCGGTCTAGTGGGTAAGTGAATTTTAATTTGATCTTCAGATGTTACAATAATAGTATATGATTGAGCGGAGATGTAAGGAGTTTGCTGAGGAGTATTGAATCGGGCAAATAGTGGCAGGAAGTAACACGAGCGACATTTTGTGAAGAAGAGGGAGAGAAGACGAAAAAAAGAAGAGGAATAACACGAAGATTAAGAACAAGAAAGAGAACTAGAGGTGATGGATGACTGTACAAGAACGTAGTGGAACGAAGTGACATTAGGAAAGGTATCAGGAAATTCACTCTTGACAAGCTGTTCCCACAGTCTTGGCTCAAAGCTGTGACTTGCTGGCACAAATTGTAACTATGTTTGGTTCACTTTTTAATGGCTATTAGGTGTTGATTATTGCACAAGTATTATTCTGAGAGATTCTGATTAAGCGATAGCCAGTGCATCATCATTTTTCCAGTGTAGTGATAAGAATATTGTAGTAATTATATTGTAGGCTACTAAATTTGTTGACAAAAAATTGTGTTATAGGAAAAACTATGTTTAACAAACATTTTTAATTAAATTATTATTAGCGTATGGTTTTGAATGTTGTGTGGGGAGACACACCATGAGTGGGGAGACCCAAGGGTAGTTCCACCTCGCCGTATATAGTCCAAAGTTCCCTAATGGGAAACCGGACACTAAGGTTATAGTGAGCACAATACTTTAAATTTACACTTTTCACTTTGGAATAAAGTTCATTTTGATGTTAAAAAGTCCAATCATATACAAAACCGAAACAAAACACAGAACCACTAAGCCAAATTTAGAAAATATTGAACTTAGACAATAAATTTAGAGCCGAAAATTTATAGCACGTTACAATTTTGCCATGGCAACCATAAAATATAAAGAAGCATTGGAAGTAAAATAACCCTAACTCTTACTCTTCCATTAGTAGCACTATTTTCCTGGTAGATTTTTTCAAGAAAGTAAAGCTTTCCCCCAAACCAGACAAGTGAGAAAATAAAAACATGACATTGTATTCATCATGTTTGAAGATGAATGTCAGCAAATTTATACTTTTTATTGTAACGAAGTTAAGTAATCAAGAGCCGGGTAAATTATCGCATCTGGGTGACCCTTCTGGTTGTATCCGTCTAAAACATCCAGTCTAAAAAAACTCAGTGGACGATTGGTGTTCATTGTGGCATTCAGCTTTAATCAAGTACAGCGCCTCCATCCAATGCAAGCACGCCATGAAATTTATTGTCTGCTGCAGTGGTATGGCTCGCAGGTTTATTAGTGCGGCCATTAGTAGCGGGCATCTCTATAGTATGTGACCACTGGGCCTTGTTACTAACCGACTATCTCTCTATTTTTGCCTGTGTTGCTCTCTTGTTCAACAAGCTGGAGTGTGTCATTAATTTAGCCTCTGACTGCTGCAAAATGCCAGTCGAATATGCTACAAAATTTGCTGGAAATTCACTGGGAATGTGGTAATATTCTGTGCTCTATTTACTTCTCTCAAATCATATTTTTCCCAAGTACCGACTACATTAAGGTAAAATCTGAGAAATGAGTTGATGTTTTATCCACTTGTATTCATTCAGATCTGTTCATGAATACAAATTATAAGAATACGCTATTTTGTTTTTTTAAATTACCAAAAATATTGTCAAGTTTTTAAGCCTTGGTTAAGCAATTCTGTATCCACGATTGAAAACACGAATAATTCTTGTTCAATATTATTATGATTATCTTCATCTTATAAAATGCATAGAGGAAAAGACTTTTGTCTTTTCTTCAAAAATGCTTTTGAAGTGTGGTGTTGGAGGCAAATGCTCAAAATAAAATTGACTGACAGAATCACAAATGAGGAGGTATTCCAGAGGGCGGTGGAAAAGAGATCTCTCCTGAATTTTCTCAGGGACAGACGATATTCTTGGATTGGACACATAATAAGACAAGACGCATTCACGTCAAGTATTCTAGAAGGTACAGTTGATGGACGAAGGGGTCGTGGGAGACCCCCGCTACAGTATTTAAAACAAATGACGAAGGATTTGGGTACTATTAGCTATATACAATGGAAGAGAGTAGCAATGGAAAGATTTAGATGGAAGGCTGCCAACCAATCAAACGATTGAGCTGAAAGAAAAAGATAAAATGCATAAATTACAATGGAAAAATTTGGACATGATTCAAGCTATGGTGTATTTCTCATAAGAAAAGCTCATCCAACTTGATTAATAACTTCATTAGCTTTTACCTTTCCTCCTTTGACCAACCACAAATAAAATTGAACATGAACCGTGTTAAATTGTATATGCTGTTTAAGGAATTATTGCTAATGAAATACTGCAACTTGAACTATAATAAACGAATGTGATAAATTACCAATAGTGACCAAAACAGTAATAATATTATCAGCTCCACCTTGAATTCGAAGGTACCTATCATGAATACCTCATAAAAGTATCATATACGTCATGAAAATGTTTAATGACTGTGTTTTATCACCCTACAAATGTCATTCAAAGGTCAAGAACATTACAACATTACTCTAATTACTTGTATGGCAAGCAATTTTACAACTCAAGAAATTTTAAGGAATGTTTTCCTGTTTTTCTAACGGGTTTGATTGTAAAGTACTAATAACACTGTTATGATGAGTGGCAAATTTGGTGAATAATCTAGTAACTCCCTAGGCGATGTTTTTTTTATGGTAAAACCAGCATGTAAAGTCCTTTTTTCAGTAGAAACATTACCAGCCCACCTTTCAAATTAGTGCACTGTTGCATATTTCAAAGACAGTTATGCAAATGACGCCTGGGATGTGGGATCCTTCATTGTTGCTAATGCCAGTTTGCGTGTTTAGGTAGGCACAGTCATTAACTAAAGTACCACAGGCAGCCAGAGAAGTGCTCGCCTTATAGTTCTCTACTCGTTACATGGTTGACAATAGACTTCATTAGGCTCATCTTTCTCAGGCTCCATTAACTAAGTTCGGAAGGCTCTGATGGAATCGTTCGCCATTTCTCTCATGGTTGAAATAAATTGTTCTTGGAAAGGTCATATTCTATCTTCTCTCATACAGTGTTTACCTTTAATGATGAGGTGTTCTTAAATTTTTTACCTAAGTAAATGACTAGTGAACATAACAGTGAGGCTTCATGGATATGAGTAGATTTGCATCAGGTTTTTTGTTTTGTTTACAATAATACAATACAATATAATATAATACTTGTTTTTTGTCTTCAATAAAGAATTTAGATTGTTGAGTACAATTTCTAATCAATAATAGTTTATAAGGTACAATTTTTTTGTAGGATCTTAGTCGTTTGTCAACTTTTGGAAATTTTTGACCGCCATGAATTTAAATTAAGTGATAGGCCTTCTACTATTTTGCTTCTAACTTGAGGGAATCTTCTGAGGAAATTGTTTCATAGCATAACATTAGGAATTCAAAAATTTATTCAACCACTCTTTAATTTGAAATGACTTCATCATAAATTGAAACTTGTGAAATCACCTAAACCTTATCCCCTCATTTCTAACTCTCAAGTAATCTTGATTACTAATCAATCACAAACTTCTCTCAATTATCTATTTCATGTCTTTGTACAAACATTTCATCAATTATCTGATCTCTTAATCTCTATTAATGGTTCAAATGTTGATTTTTATATTAGATATCGTCAGTTTGCTCACTTCTTGCCCATTTACTAGACATGCATTGGATAAATTCCCATGTGGGCAAATATAAGCAAAATCAAATCCTGGATAGAATTAACTTAATCAAATAATATTTGGTGCTTTAATAGTTCCTTTATCTAATAGGCTATTCAATTCATGTATAGACTTTATGCATTCAATTTCGTATTCGATTTATTCTTCAAGTAAAAATATAAATATATAAATATATTGAGTAAGATTATGTTTGTTCTGGTGCACTCTCGGCACTTGATCTCCCCCCAGAGAAAATATATTGTTCTGAATCTTGAATGTCGAAAGAAAGCATCGGTTTGATTCATAATTTGTCAAAGAAATATCAAGTAATTACCTGGAATAATGTCATCGGTGGCTACGACAGAGGCTTCCGGCCGCTTGCCATTGGTATCAGTGACCCAACGCAGGGTGGATGACGTCACCAGCTGATTGAACTTTGAGGACAAAATGTGCACACTGTTCTCACTCAGGCCACTTACAACACCCCCACCCCCAACCAAAACTGCCACCAACACCAGCACAGTCACTGCTCTACACGGTTTCCTCATCTGAAAACAATGCACACATCAATCAGTAAACCATCAAGTCTATTAAAGTATCTTATCTTTCCACAAATGTCTAATAATTCATATAGAGTAGTCATAAATGTCGTAGTTTAATAATATCGTATAAGCATGCACTGGAAACCCGTTCAAAAGGGGATAGTGTTACAATAGGTGTTGATGCTTTCCAATCACTTGAATTGTTAATAAATTTGATTGTTTTCCTTTCAATCACTCCGTGAGTTTCCTCATTTTCTGTGTCAACTGTTATCTGCCCTCTTGGTCCTACTTTCCATCCTCTATTTATTCATCTACGTATCCATAGAAGGGGAAGGAGAGTCTATCAAACAACTATAACATTGCAATAGTTTCATCATTCAGTGTGTTTGATGTTCAAGTCCATATTGAAGATCGACGTTTTTAAAACGCTTTATATATTGAAATGCTGAGGAATTTGAACTAGTTATGGATCGAGGCCATGTCGTCATCTTCATCGTCTTGCATCACTCGAGTAGTAAGAGAACAAGGAAGAAAGCCATTCTCTGAATTGGATGTTGGCCAAAACATTAGGCTATCAGCGATCATCTGTTTGTGTTTCGCTCAACCAGTCAATTAACTGTCGACAGTTCAGTAATTTGGCCCTTCCTGCAGTACTCATCTATAATGTATGCATATTTAACTAGTTTATTACTGTATTTGCGCATTGATTCAAGTGTCGCAATTCATGCCAGTAAATTTGTATCCTGTGATTTCCAGTAGGCCTACATTGGTTTGCAGTGGTTTCGCATATGATTTCGCGTTGAAACTTTCTTTTATGTGGATTTTCATTCGTTCGATATAGATGGAAACCTACCTATCTTAATTTAATAATTGAGAATATCTTCTCAATTATTATTTTGTTCCCCATTGGGTAATAGGCTCATTTGAACTTTCCGATTTGATTTTGGACAGTTTAAGTCAATTTTTGAACACCACATTATTTAGACTGTGATTTATACTTATGTGGATACTTTTCTCATTGCATTAAATCGGAATTCCCACGTCAATCCTTTTCCCACAAAGTCACTTGATGAACGGTACTGAAACTTTTATATCATGTTCCAATTGTTTTCAGACGGTAGAATCGATTTTCACGTCTTAGTAGGTTAATAAAATTCAGCTAAAGTTCTTTGAACTCACATTTGAACTAAAACACGCTATTTTGCCAGAATAATTCACAAAGTCATTATACGGACTTGAGCAATTGAATTAGCACAAATCTCACGTTTCAATAAAGAGCTGGCTTTCTTTTCTACTGGCTCACAGTTTGTGGGAAATTTTCATGTAAGTCAATGAGATGTAGTTTGCAGAGACATAAAGACAAACAATCCTTTATCCGGTCTGTCTCGTCTTCGGCACCGGAATAGTAGGCTATTCAATGTGTAAACAGGAGACTCTTCTGCTGTGGACTGGTTTTAACCGTTATTTTATCCTGTGACGTTTTAAACTGTATGCCACTCTCATAAAAACGGAAGAGATGTGTGGAAAAATTCAAAGGAAGATGAGAGAGGAGAAAAAAGGAGGCCTAGAGGGAGATAAAGAGTAATTCGGAGAAGAAAAGGAGGAGAAAAATGAAGAAATGATAAGAAAGTAGAGCTGAAAGAGGCAAGAAAAGAAAAGAAAATTCAAAAGAAGAAGGAATTGAGATGAAAATACAGCAAAGGCAAATAAACGGAAGAAGTTCAAAAGAAAAGGCAGCAGCAGAGAAGGAAAAACAGGGGAATAAGATTGTAGGTGGATAAGGAGGAACGTGAAGGAGAAAATGGGGAGAAAAATGTTGAGAGGATGCATCTGCAGATGGAAAAAAGCTGGTGTTTGTGGGAGAGGAGGTAGTGGACGAGATGAAGAATAAAGTTGATCAGAAGATGAAAGGAGTAAGAAAGTTCAGAAAACATAAAAAAGCGGCAGCAGAAACGAATGATGAAGAAGAAGACGATGATCAAGAAGAACAACATGAATATCATGAACAGAAGAAAAGTGTTATCTGAATAGATGAGTTTTTTCAAACTTTATAAACAATTTTTGGAAAATTGATTGACAAAGACTCTGAAATTAATCATTAGAATATCACAGACTTGAGATTTTTAAATGAATGTTTTATTCTACCCTTAAACCTCTACTCACTACTCTATATAAAAAACAATGAATAATTATTTGATGTTCCTCTACACACGATACAGAAGTTGTAGATAGTTATCTTCCAAACTCGCTTGATTCCGTTGGTAAGGTAAAATGTGACTTTTCCATGCAATTCACATGTTTTCCTACACTCTTATCAATTTCCGTCGTAAATATTCATTACAGTCCCTGGCCTTGAACATGAAATGTGCATTATGATATTATCTTTTGTTGCAACACTGTTGAATTTATTTAGAAGGTGTGTGATTTGACTGAAATTATTTTTCATAAGCATGCCACTGACTTCCGCCTACCGTGTGAGACTGCCATCACAGACCTACTAACCTACTGTAAAAGCCATTCCATAAACATTGTTGATTGTTGGAAATTTTAAACCATATACGATTTTCTTACAGTAATATCCGTGATACTAGGTTTAACTCAGTATTCAACTGCTTTTGTTTTACTAAATTATACAATAAAATGTACTGCAAATAAGCTATATGATAGTACTGTACTACAATATAGACTGCAGTATACAAGAGTAGTACATGTTGTGGGTTATTACTGCTGTTTTTATTTAAATAGTTTACTGAAAAGTTATTCTACTGTTTTTATTTTTTTGACGGTAACAGTATCAATAAAAATTTTCTAATAGGTCTATAACTGTAATGCTCAATCCTGAATATTTCATCCTTTCGAAGAAGTTTAATGAAGCAATCCATTTTTTTTTCTTGAAAAACAAAGAAACTATTTATCTGCCTCGGTAGGCTACAGGTGACGAAATCTAGTACTACGGCCTACCTCAATGTTTCTTCAATTACCGTACGCGCGAGAAGATTACACTAGGTCAAGTCAGAGACAATACTGATTCTTAGGCTTATCTTTTCTCTATGGTCAAGTTCACAGTCGTTCTTTTCACGGTCAACACCAGTTATTACGTAAAATAGTTTTGTATATATTTTTCCTTGAATGATGAAAAACTTCAATTTTGAAATCCGTCAAAAACCTATAAATGGATGGATGTCCCTATTTGTTCTTCTAGCATTTTGTAATCTTGTTTCAAACTATTTTCTTTTTAAATAAAAGACTCAATTTAAACGCCAGGTTTCTTAGTAATCTTGTATATGAAAATTACAAATTTCATCCACTCTTTATAAGAAAGTTTTCATGCAGAAATTCATTTTATAGATGGATCTGTGTCTTATTATTTGAAGGAACTCTTTTCTTTATTTTCTCCGAGTGTTTACTGAAATTATAAAATTCAAATTAGTGTAAATTAAAATCAGAGAACCTGTGAGCTTTGATTTATTTTTTTAATTTATTGTTTTTTAGTGTAGCATGCTACTGCTCCAATCCCTACTGCTATTAGTCATTTATTCAAATCTTAATTTAATCCAAATCCCGTTTGAAATACTAACGAAACACATTCTAGAGTCGCATTAATCCAACTGTGATTCAATTAATTCAATTGGGTGTACAGCATCTCTACTTCCTACCTTTTACACAAAACGAAACGAAGCTAACATCTATTAGACAGTTATTAATTACAAATGTAGTGTACTGGTGTAAGTAATTAACGAAATTCATTACATTTGAAATAACCACAACTTCTCTCGTTTCTCTTATTTAAAGTGACATGGAATTTATGTACTCCAGTACACACGTTTCTGGTTTCTCCTCCTGCAACTGAAACACTCGCGAGACCATGAAGTTTTGCTCCAGCTCTTGATTACTTTGCTGATCCTTTAATTAGTTTCTACTCCTCGACCGCAATTCTCCTAACATTTATATACTTAGGGCAGTGTATTGTGAATTTTAATACTTCTGATTGAAGTCAATTTTTTTCAATGTCCCAGTAGGAATTCCGATTTGCCTTCAATCAGATCTCAATGTCGTCATTATTGTCAGAACACAACAGGAAAAGTTGACTGTTGAGATGATTTTGGTGTCCAACCTCATCTTTATCAACCTTGCTAGGGAAACTTGTACCCGGTTTCAATTTTCTGAGCAGTATTCATTCATCCATTAAAATCACATGTAAAACATGTATCTCAACTCTAGAACTGTAGCAAGTTTCCAATTTAACTCGGCCACACTTCTCCATCATCCAGAATTGACGACCAAAATCAACAACTTCCATTCGCAGTGTGGGAATAAGTGGAGTTGAGCAATTGCTGTGCATTAATCGATCGGTACCCCTGAGCACATAACCTCGCGGTCTGTTTGTTTGCAAGATTACTAGCCACTAGCCAGCTAAACAGTGTGGTTGCTATCAACCAACACGGTAGCTACAATATTATACACACTAGACCCCGAAGCATGAGTGAGAACACTGAGCTGCATTCAAGCGCAGTGCCGCCTACTTGCTGGTTGCAAAAATACAAGACGAGTATGTTATCCCATACACTGCTATCTGGCTGTAAAACTCTTTTCACTTGAGAATAATATTTGCTCTATATGTATATTTCCTTTGAGTTCGATACGGAAATGTGGCTGATTCTTTTTTACTGCAGTACGATGTAATGGTAGTAATATAGCTGTATATTCTTTGAGTGGATATATCGATTGCACCGTAGACCGTACGGATCAACGGAGCGAGTAAACAGATTAAACCGTCTTGACCGTCCCAGACACTCACCAGACGTTTATAAAGTCACGAGAACCAACAGACCGAATCAGAGTCCAGAATCCAGTCCTGTATATAGACATATTTCTATGTGTAATGTCTCTTATCCTATACATTTCTCATAAATGTTGGTGCAGTCCCATATCAATATACTGACCTATACACCAGTCATATACAAATATACTACGCATATTTACCCTTATTTACTACGTCTATGTAATATTAACCTTTCCTCCACTTTCAGGTATAAATTCAATCCCTAATAAAACCATACCTTGAGTGCAGTCCCATATTTTAATACGATATTGTAGTCCATTTCAGATCTATGCAAGATCACAACGCGTATTTATGAAGTCCTAAGAAATAGTCTACCAAATATTATGATTTCTACCTATTCATTTTTCAATTTTCTCATATCAAACATTGATGGAAATGATTTTATCGTATATCCTTTTCGAAGAAAAATTGATACGACCAAATTTGATGTTCTCGTACAATTCAGTGTCATAAATCATCAGATTGCAAGTAATAATAATAAAAATAAAATGGAGTGACCTGGCTGGCTCAGGTCTGGTGTCAGAGTTTTCAGGTCGCAACTGATCAATTTCAGGGCCTCTGACATGACCTAACGACTGCCTTTTAGGCAGCCGGACCGACGACTTAACGTGTCCATCCGAAACACAGGTTAGATTGCAATTAATCTTCATATAGTTGTATAATAGGCCTACTTCGGTGAAATTTCTTAGATTGATGAATTATAATGAAGTGTGATGCGATGCATTTATTGTATTGTACATGAATAAATCGTGAGTAATCTCGTTATTATGCAGAGTTTAGAGTTTAGACCCACCTATGTCAATAAAATCTTCGCCAGACCCATATACATCTACTATGCATATATTTGTGTTGTCCGTCTATATAGTATACCATAGATAGGCACATGGATTTCAACATTGTACATAATTATGTGTATATCTAATGCGCCAGTCCCTGTGAAGCTCGAGCTAGCTGCTAGAGCTAGAGGATCAACAGATGTGTTTGTTTACAATAACACTAATATTCTGCGATATCTTAATGGTGATGCTTCGATAACTTGCCTGTGCTAGATCTGGGTTTTAGTTAGATCTGGTTATGGGGATCGATGAGTTATTTTGTTTATATTGATGCCAGTTTCGAAGGTCAGGCAGACATTTTTCTTTGTCCACTAAATCTATGGTGGAGAATGAGATAAACGAAGTTCATGTGTGAGGTTATGTCATAGGTTAGCTGGAAAATCGTGGAAGAGATAAAGAAGTTGTATAGAACAAATTTAAACATAGCAGAGAATGGATAAAATAACAGGAAAAGTAGATAAAATGATTGTATGAACGGGAATCGGAAAGAGAAGACTATAGAAAGATAGAATTTTAAGCTCCAAACAACTAAATAAAATTAAACTTATAACCAAAGGATTTCAAGTATTTTTCTAGAAATGGGCATCTTGTTACCAAGCTAAAATATTTTGAATGAGATGATTTGAGATGTTATCAACCAACGGATTTAAATGAACGTCTATTTTGGCACTATGTTGAGTGTCTATGTTGAGTCTTACTCGAATGAGCAAATATATCCCGCAATTGAATTGGACTCATATCAAATTGAATCAGGTAGAATCTTCGCCCCCTCATTGATACGTCATTTTTCTACGTTTCACTGTACGTTCAATGGAGCAGAATACAAGTTACCGCGTTCGCATCATGAATGATTGATTTCCATTGAATTTCCATTGATTTCTATTTGAATTCCATACGCTGTATATTGGAAGTTGGCGGTGCGAGTCACTGGAACATTCCAGCTATTTCATTATTTTGTTCATATCTACTCCGCTATAATAGAGCCCTGTATATAGCCATATATATTATATATTAACAGAAAGATAGGTATAAATCACCTGCAGTTTGCATCGAAATGAAATATCAGCTGGACTACGGGACTCGCATCGCTTATTCAGCACAGCCAATTAAACTGTCTGATGACGGAAATTAATTACTGGAAAATGCGCCCTTGGCAAAGCTTCGAAGGGTCGGCAGGTTGCGCTGCTTCTTCTTCATCTTTTCTTTTTCTTCTTCATCGTCTTGTTCTTTTTCTTCTTCATCTTCTTGTTCTTTTTGTTCTTCTTCTTCTTCTTCTTCTTCTTCTTTTCTTCTTCCTCATCTTCTTCCTCCAGAACTCCTCCTACACCTCTTCTTGTTTCTTGTTTTTGGCGTCGATGGTACAAACTTCCGTGCTGAGATCATCCTCTTCACACCATTCGCAATGAATGCTAAATTACCAAAAACACCTGACCCGACCCGACCTGACTAGACGTGATGAACTAACCAACCACCTAACTAACGGACGCAAATATCGAGCTCGCTTATTAAGCAGTCATTAGCCGAAGTTGAGATCGATTTCGAAAGTTGGCTCTTCTGCAAATTGTTTATTCAAATTAATCGTGAGCGGATCGAATCGTTTAAATTAGCTCGCTTTCTGCATGTATGAATTGTTGAACAGGTTGGATGACCGATGTCCCTTAAAGGTTGCGCAAAATTGATATTAATTGGTGTACATACGAAGTTAGTTTCACGGTAGGTTAGAGAGGATGACCGGGATCAAACCCGGAACTTTGATGGTTTTTGATTGGTCGGATTCATTCCCCAGTTCTAGTATATAGTTCAGACTCAATTTATACGAGTACTCAATCAATTAGAATATAGTCTACGTCTATACAGTGATAAAAAGGCCGTCAAGGACTCTCCACAAATAAAATATATTGTCGAATTGTGGAATATTTTTATAACCTGATTTTCAACTCTAAAAAATACTGAAAATAGGATATGAATGTTAAGATAGGGAAGAATATTGACTGCCGCGTACTTCCAGAATATTTTTAAAGACCTGATTTTCAACGTTTGAAGAAAAATGTTGAAAGGAGGAATTAGTTGTGATAATAGGAAAGAATAAATTTAATACCGCGTATTTATTATCGATACTTCAATTTATTATCGGGTAATGTATTAAAATGTAAATAATACCGTTTTTTATGAAGCTATTTACTTAGCTCTTGCACATATTTATACAGTATTTGCATATACGGTACTGTACTTCAATTAAAGCATGATTAACTAGGAAAGCTATCACTTTCATTAGAACTACGTCAATACGACCTTGACTCAATTCGTGTTAATGAATGCCATGTGGTGATGGTAATTTACGAGCAGCGGCTTATTTTGCCGCCCAATTGTTTCCATAAATAACATATTTATGGCGTATATTTTTAGGACCAATTTCGTGGGAAAAGAGAGAGAGGGTGGAGTTAAGTGAGAAGCATCTCGGAATTGATGCGACTTGTGTATTACACCAATTCAGAAATGTTGTGTTTTTCTACAATCCACAATACAGGCCTGTGGCTAATGGATTGAATGTAGGTCAATGGATCAGTTCCAGCCATTTATCCCAATTCTTGAGAGCGGCTGAATTCCACTCGCTCTGGTCGATAGCGGGATGCTTTGTGTGTTATTGATAATGGTCGTACGTATATTTCAAAATACCTCCAGTTCTCGAGGAATTCTTATTGAGAAATAACTGACATGAGTGGAAAGAGAGTGCTCACCACATGTGTGTATGCTGTGTTATACGTGTGTACAATGAGTATCTGAGGAATTCTATAACTTCTTACAAATATTCTAATTTGCAGTTAATTGAAAAACAACGCTTAATGCATGACTTAGAAGAGTAATTACTGATAAGCCTGATTGATGTTTAAAATTTTTCAAGAATTGATACTTAGCTTGAGTTAGGTGCAGAAAATTTGAGAAAAGTTAGTTGTATGATTTGGAGAAAAATAATTTATCTAGCCAGTTCAATACATGAAGAAATGATAAATTTTGGTCATAAATCTGAACTTCAAAATATTATAAATCAGTATTCCCTTGTAATCTAGTGACCCTTTCCACCTATAATTTCGAAACAACCAAAGTTAGTCAACCCCCAATTGTTAAAAATAGTACATTGCCCGCCATGCTACGTATTCGACTTCTTAAAATAATTGTCATTAGGTAAAATTATTATCATGCAGAAATAGGAATCAAAACTGAATCACAATACCGTATTAACGTGAATATAATCCACAAAAACATAAAACTATCATCATAAAATTTTTGTATGAACTACTGCTTTTTACTAACTGAACGTTGTCAATTACTTTGAATGTCCACTCACAACACAAGTATTCACTGTTATTCGCTACACATGAGCAGGGACGATGTGCAACCTTTCTGAAATTTCAGCAACGACTGATCTTTTATTGCCGTGAAAAGGTGGTTGCCGAGATGCGACGGGGTGGTTTGGGAGGCAGATGCTGGAGACATGGGCCATGTATCACCTGGAGGCGAGAGAGAGTGAAGATTACAAGAGAGAGTAGGACGGAGAAAACTTAAGCTAGGGGATGAGGGAAGGTGGCGTAGTGCTCTATATTTTTGATTGAGTCTCTCCTACGGAGCGGAACTTCCGTTTTGTGCCAGCTTTGATCTCTGCTTTGCTTTTGTTGGCCTTTAACGGACCTGAAGTGGCCTTTGCAGCTTCCTTCTGTCCTCTCCTTTCCTTCCCTTTCTGATTCGCCGCAATCGCGAGAATCTTGCAGTTTGCTCGACCCATTTCGCTCCCAATTTCCGTTTCCTTCACGTTGTAATAAGTTGTGCGCTCGGCGCTAGAGAACTCCAGGCTCGGCTGTTGTAAGGCGAAAATGTGTTGATGAAGTGAAGAATGTTTTGTACGTGATTGGAGATGGAGATATGAAAGTAGTGTGAGATATCAAAGCGGGTTCCTGGAATAACTTTGCAGATAACATTATATTACTTCTTACTGTAGCAGTATCAGGAATAACGTTGAAAGGGAATAAGACTGCTTATTAAAACAGGAATTTTCTTATTACATTCAATGATCTTATTTCTTTCACCATATTATCTTTTTCTGTGTAAAATATAGTTTGAGAGATACGAGTTTTACATTTTGAAAGTCTGCTAGATTCCTGTTGAGATAAATAGTACTTTGCTGCAGTATTGTTGATATCAGCGGTTGATAAATTTGAGATAGTAATGTAATGATTTCAGTTAAGGTCATTCACATTTAATTTGATTGACATTTTTCAACAATTTTATATTATATGAATAATAATCGGTTTGTCGTCAGTTCAATTTATTCTTACATCATCATAAGGTCAACTTCTTCCTATAAATCAACATCTATAAATATGAGTTTTTCAAGAAATGAGTACATTATTGGCATGGAATGAGAATGCGTATTTTTAATGAATGGTTGATACATTTAATCGCCTTCATTTTTATGTCCTGTGATAATTGAACTTTTTTGAAGTACAGTGAATCACTAATGATGTCCAAAAATATAATTTGTGTGTGAAAGATTTTAGAAAAGTTGGATGATAAGCCTTTATTGCTTGTGATTCTGGTGGTACGTCAAGCTCTACTGACAATTTCAATTTTCAATAAATTTTCTGCAAAAATTGATAATAATTATGAGCAAATTCAATTCCGTATTTTTTCATCTCTTCAATTCCGTATTTTTTCATCATTCAATTACAGCTGTGAACTATATTGAGGAATTTGAGTCACCATTTTTCGATGAATCATGAATTCTGTACTTAGTCTTTCAATGGATAATTATGCTGATAACATCATAATTATTTATATTAATTTAAAGCTGACTCCTGGCGATGAAAATAAAACAGTGCTATATAGCATATAGAGTATAGAGTAAATAAGAATATTTTTGAATCGGCTCAAAAAATTATGAATACGGTAGTTTGTATTCCAATACTTGATCCACAAATACATTTATTGAGCATTCAAGATCATCTCAGGATTATTGAAATAACATAATAGAGAATAAATAGATACATTGTTGTATCAATTCTTCATCTATAATAACATTGGAATATTGGAAAGGTTATAATGTAGTCTTGTGGAAATGAAAGATCCTCCTGTAATTTATCAGTATCTCCCTACTAATGCAATTTTATCCTACACCATCTACAAATTTACTAATTCGCTATAGTCTCATAATTGATGTTTATGCCCATAAGAAGGTTAACGAGTGTTCATAAAAATGATCAAGATCAGCAGCATGAAGTCAACATGAAATCAAGATGTAATCAAATACGTAATAGGAACTGAAAAAGGCACCAGAGCTTAATAGAGTTTTTAATTGCAGATATACCAGTACAACCTTTCGTATTTTAAACTACCAAGTGTCAGTAGCTCATTCATATTGTTCAAATGCTCATACACCCATGCTCAAATATTGGAGAATATCTTCCCTGTTTGAATATTAATTAGATGGCGGAGTTTGGTATGATACCTCATCAACGAAAACGAGTGAATAAAATTGAAGAGGATTTTTCTCAATTTTGTCATTATCAGTTTCCAGTAGACTGATAACAATTAAGCTCAAAAACAGTTCATGTGGAAATTAATGTAACATCACTAGAATATTAAACACAGTAGGCTTACATCAAATCACAATTTGAACATCATCTGATAGCATACAATCACAGCCTTGAGAGAAAAAAATGTAGTTCACAATTACTAGCGTTGGAATGTTCATTGATGTAAGTGAAGAACCCACTTTTTAAGCCTTTCAACGTAAATCATGATCCAACTATAGTGAGATTCACTCTAAACTGTCAGCATTTGTTGAATGGGAATCATTGATGTTATTTATACGGAGAGCTGACATTTCAAAGTGAATCTCACTAGAGGAATGCATGATTCATGAAGATTGTGCACGTTATTCATGATTGAGAGAGAACAAGTTCCACTAAACGTTCCCTGGCAAGGATATCAAACAGTGCTATCTTTCCCCATTGAGTGAACCTTGCTTTACTCTGTTGAATTGTACAATTGACAACTACATGCATTAGTGACTCATTGCTTGGGCAGGTGATACGTTGTGGAAAAATACCTTATAGGGATCTGCGTACTCCACGTATGTTTTACTAATCCTCATCAGGTTTCCAACAACAATTGTCTATTGGATTCAATTGTGGCTATCACTAGAGATCAGTTCGAAAGTAGTGCCTAAATTGGTTCAACAGCTCCACCTTGGTAAAGTTATTGGGTCATCGCGATATTACATGGAATTATTTATTGAATTTCACTCTCTTTGTATTGTTGCCGATGCGGGCTACAATGATTGTCGATTATTTGCTACATGTTTTGAATTGACGACCTCGATTCGGAAAGGGCTCTGCATGCTTATGAAACTGCACGCACAACACCCCCCCCCCCATCGATGTTTGATATTCAATAAAAAATCGCGAAGGAGACGGATCGTGTGTGGCCTTTGAGTGTGTTCCTCTTTATTTCAGTTGGATTAAATTGCGAATGTATTCAGTGCAGGTAGACAATACACATCACGCAAGGCTCTGGCTTGTTGTTTACGTCAATGTCTTCGGCATTTGAAGTATGCATTTTGCATATCGTTGAGACTTTGATCGTCTCCCGATTCATGATTCAATCAAGTCTTGTTTCCTCGTCTAGCACTCTTCCCTCTGCTCTTCCATTTTTTGAATATCTATTTTGAATTTTTACATTGTTAGCTGTGTTGTAGGCCTAGTGAAGTCCTAGCACAGGCTACAGATTTAGTTGTTTATTCAGTCTATAGTTTCAGCTTTGAAATAATGAAATATTCAAACATGATCCCTGCACTTTTACAACAGTAGCTTTGGTAAGTGATCATGACAGAGTATTGAATTATCCAATCCCACCAGTTTTTAAAAGTTCAAAACATAGCAAATTCATTGAATATTTACATCCTACTCCTCATATTCATATTGCACAATTTTCTCACATCTGAAGATAAAATATAAAATTCAGTTTATAGATTCTATTGTACTGGATATTTCCTGTATACACACTGACCTTGTTAATCAATTCAATTTCAAATCCTACAATATGTTTCACGTTTAAAACATTTCACAAAACACATTCTACAACTCCTTACCTTTAGCACTATTCTCCTAAACACGAATTGCAAATGTTGTGGGCGATTCAAGCATTCTGGAAACTACATGGTCAGTACATACACGTGACTTTGTGTCTATTCAAACGATTCCCCATTTAAATCCTTTACATCCTACAACTACTACTCCTCACTAGCACGATCCTCCTTACACCCAAACACTCCATTAAAAATGCATTGATTCAATAAAATTGCAGTGGTGATTGCAAACTAGAATTTGTGTCTATTCAAATTATACAAGAACGACGATGTTGTTGATTGATCATTGGATGCAGCAAATCACCAATTTCACGAGTGGGTAGTCGCCCGCCGTTTGTTGTGGGGGTGCTGCACTGGGATTCTGCGCCTCTTGTTGACTGTAATTAGCACTATGAAATGCGACTTGGTGTGGGATGAACATGAGCAAGCAATTGGCCAGCGTTGTTGAAGGAGTAAGGCAGTCAGCAACAAATGATGTCACCAGCAAATTGGAAGTGATTGTGTGAAAGTGGGCGAAAAAAGGAATTAAGGCTTCATCAACGTTGCAGGGTTGGGTGTCGTGATTGACGAGTAGTTCTATTATTGGAATTTCTTGTCGTAAATCTTCAGTCTGATTGGCTATTTACACGAGTAATGAAACTGAACCTTCAAGATTGGGAGGGATTTGTCTAGATTACGAGTTTCAAAAGTATAGATCAAGAGTAGAATCAAGAAAATTAGAAATGTGAATCACAAAATTACAAAGAAAGTTGAAAGAAGAAGGAGGAGGTTGATAAAAAAGGTAAAGTAATGTTGACCATACGTCCAGACACAGTTATATCAATTCAAAATCATATCGTGATGAAAAATTCTAATCACATATACAAAATTTGTTCGTGTGACCAAATCTCTATTCTCGGTAGTGAACTTGTCATGATTTTTTTATTTTAACCTTGAATAAATAAGTTTAAAAATTATATTGATTAACTTGACGTTGATCGAACCGTGATGCTCTGTCAGAAATCTTGTCGTATATACTTTGATATTCATATTTTAATGAACCTGATTACTTGATACATACGTAGGCTAAAATACGACAAAATACGATAGTAGGCTGAAGAACG
Organism: Nilaparvata lugens; assembly: GCF_014356525.2. Lineage (NCBI taxonomy): Eukaryota > Metazoa > Arthropoda > Insecta > Hemiptera > Delphacidae > Nilaparvata > Nilaparvata lugens. The sequence continues at coordinate 55,084,668 of NC_052506.1, read as the reverse complement.
TAGGTGAAACTATTACAACCTCGACATTGATCTTGATACTCCACACCAATGTCATTGACCGTTATGGCCTTACCCAGATCAATCAGTAATAATCTAGACACTGACATTGATATCTATAGCCGCCAAGAACCTTCCCTAAAATATAATCAAAATCTAGATTTTCTTCTTGTTAATAACGTATTCACATAATTTCCATTGACTTCAGCGAGGATCAGCAAGACAATTACGTGATATTTTATTCTTCAAAATGAATATTATCGATTGATGATAGACTGTGATCTAGGACTCGCCCGTGCCCTGACCTATCAGAATTAATTGAACGTTGACTTGATCTGATCCAACCGTGTTCCATTGTATGAATCTTTCCAGTTTAAAAATACGTTGTAGAGTGTTACATCCGTTAATTAGCGCCCTCTGTCTCTTCCCTCTTATTAGTGGAACCAGGCATGCAGACATGCCCCCCCCCTCAAAGGCTGGAAGAGAGGAAATCACACCCACTGTCGACTGATGGATTAATAGTTGAATTTTTAATTAATGATAGGCGGGCAAGTTTGTGTGCCTGTCAAGGTGTGATGTGGCTGCGGGTGGCCGCAGGGGCTCTGCCCTCCCCCCCCCCTCCTAAGGCACCCTCAAGGGCCACTCCCTTTTGTTTTGGTTCGTTTAGTAGCACGAAATCCGCATTGCCAGGCACGCTATCTATTCGGCACTAGTAGCTAACTGGATTGGAGGAGCCCCCATTTCCTAGCTGGCTCTGTATCTTTTAGCCGGCAGACGAGAACTTTTATCAATGTTGTTCTTGTAATAGTTTTAATATAGATACTCTCTTATCATTTCAATCATTTTCTCCCCACCCAATTATGATTGAGGGTTGGTGCTGCGTTGGTTTCTCTGGAGAACTCATCTCCATCTCACCTGGTTTATAAAAGAGTTGATATTGATCATTTGATGTACTAATTGGAAAATTATCATGTTTGAATGGTGAAGCCTACTCCTTTGCTTGTGAGCTGAAATATTTGTAATAAGGTTGGCTAAGTTGTTGAATAGGCTCCCACTGTACAGTTGTCGTCTTGAATCTTGAGTGTAGGAATGGGTGTGTTAAATTGGTGTCAAGAATAATATCTTCTTATTTTTCTCAGTATAGCTAAAAATCTCAGGGGAGAATTCTTCAACGTGTACGTAAATATTAATAAGAGAACCGAGTAAACATTTGTGAACAGAAGCTTTCTAGATGTCAAATGGCAAATAAAGGTATTTAGAGGTACATGCAATGGAACCGGTAAATATTGTTGACATGCTTCCCTCGCATGTTAATCCCACGCATGAATTGTGTTGTTTAGCGTTGGTTTTTCCATTTACATTATTCGAATGAAAGACAGACGATTGTGTACGTTTTGTGTGTGGAAAGGTGAACAGATCTTTATTTAAATTTATGCGAGTGCCGCGAAATCGGTCCTGCTTCGTCACGTTCAACGGGCTCTTCTCTCTCCCTCATTCACTCTTCCTCTCTTTCTTTCTCCTTCATTTCTCTCTTTTTCACCCCCTCTTCCTCTCTTGTTGTTCCGCTGCTTGAGAAATTCGTTCTAAAGTAGTATTTTTAAATCCTTCCCACGCTTTCCATAGCATTCAATCTAGTTAGTTATTCCTCCTAAACTTGGTTGAACCTTCTAAACCCAAAACGTTCGTTGAGTCTTAAAGTATAGATTATAGGTAAATTGTATAGAATATCCTGAGATAATAGATAGGTGTCGGTCTACGAGTTTTGAGCCTACAAATCAGGATAAATCTTTCCTGTTGAACATCCATTTTTAAGCTAACCTACAGCTCATCTAAGAGATTCACTAACTTGATAATGGATATACTTATGTAATCTTTTGATTGAGCACTGATCCTATTCCAATCAACTAGGAATCACAATTAGGATATCACACTAAACATTCTTTGTTGTATTTATTTTTAAAGTTGCTGGTATGGTAAGAGATTTTAAACTGAAATGATAAATGAATCAATTGCGATCATTTTATTGATCTCATATATATTTGTTAAAACAAAAGTTTTCTCGTTAGAAATCAAATTATGACCATCTTATAGGCTTGATGTGTGTTCTATTACCACTTACAATAAAATTATATTTTCTCTCATTTGATGTATTGTCTATTTAGTAAGTTTCGAGTTATTACGTCACAGTTAAACTTTAGAAATGACTTTGTAATCCAATCTAATATAATGCTAATTTTATTTTTCTGATGGGAACCATGTTCATAGCCTTTAACATTCCAAAAGAGTTTCAGCTCGAAGTTATTACATTCCCCAATTTATTAAAAATTCATATTTCTTTTCATTTCATTGCAGTACCCTATATCCTCTACTGATAAACAGATACTTTTTCCTGTACTCCTCTTCTCCATCAGCCTAATATAAAGGAAAGAATGGCATATCTTCATTTGAAAAGTTTCATCTCATGAATTATTCAGGCATGCCGAACCATATCGGAATGGATATAGTTTTCCTCTTTGACGATATGCTAATGCAGCTCCGTCATCTGGGAGATCGTGTCTTTCTGTGTAGAATTCGTTCTACACGCAATGTTCGAGTAATTCATAAAACATCGATGATGATGTACCGAAAACGCATTTTCCAAACCCCTAGGGAAATTATTTGAAATGTTAGTCGATGGTCTTTTTTGTAGGAAAGTGTACTTTTTGAACAGAAACGTTTATTGATTGGGATTTGGATTCAAATTGCAGTCTACATATGCTTCATTTTTGTCTGTTGGAGTGTGTGAAAATATAAAGGATATGATTCAGGTGTAACGATTTCATTCGTAATATTAGTTTAAATCGAAACTAAAGAAAAATATAGCATCAATAAAAGTTAGAGAAGATGATGAAGAATTGAGAGATAGATGTGGAAATAGAAACTCGAGAATGTGGGACATGAAAATTGGAATAGCTTGAAAGATTCCTGAACCATTCTCCAGAACATGGAAAATATGTTTTAATATTCCTCCGATCGAAAGAAAGAATTCCTTCAAGGAAAAGGGAATTATGAAGAGTGGGGTAGGGGAAAAAAGTTAAAAATCTCGAACAAAAGAATGTATGTACTTAGAAAAATGGATTAAAGGAAAAATTCATCCAGAAGAGTCAAATCATCTTAAAGTCGTCACAGTTTGTGTGTAAATGAACAAATTTCCATCTCCTGTTGTTGGGAAGTTCGTTTCTGACTTGCTCCAGCTCTGGCCATGTGAAAATTATCCGGTATTCTCTTGTTTAGAAGCAGCCAAGACAAGGCTGTTTAGACTTTCAGGACACGTTTCAATTACGATGCCACTCGACCCAGGCCGAACTACCCAGAAGCCCAGATAAGAAAATGATAATAAGCCGAAATTCGGTTCAAAACGATGACGTTATTTATTCAAATTTTCTGCACATATATAACTGATAGAGAGAGATTATTAAATTTATAAAAGAAAGATATTAAAATTCTCTTCACGTAAAGGCTGGAGTCATTAGAGAGGGTTATTTGTAAAGGAAAATTGATTGAGTTTCAGTAGGTTAAACGCTAAACCTACATACTGAAGGAGTTGAAACCCTTCGATCTTGTTTTTTTCATAACCTCATAGTTCCTCTATAATACATTCTGAATATTAATTAATCAACGTGGATTTTTATGGGACACAGTTTACCAACTCAATATTTATTTACAAGCTCGGTTAGTATTGAATTTCCATATTGAAATCCTTGTAAAACATAATTGTTCCAATTTCAGAAAAATATTATCATTTTTCAAAACGATCAACACTCTTTTAAAACGTCTACTTCTTACAATATTATTTTGTTTCAGAACAATGAGTGTGGATGGTACTTAACCTTTTAATTTATTTCCATTCTCTCTGATAATGAGTTGAACTTTATTCAAATTTGGATTGTGTATCCATTGGTTCAGTCCATTATAAAACAAAACTTTTGCTGTAAAAATATAAATGTTGACCAATTAATATTTTCCAAATTATGGAAAGAAGCTTGGCTCCATTTACTGCTTCTCTTTCTTTACTCCTTCCAACAAAATGAAAAACATCTAAACATTAACGATCACCAAATACTTTGTAAAAATACAGAAGCAGTACTAAAATCAACTAGTTAATTGAAAGATAGAGGTTGATAAACTTTCCAATTACTGTTATCAAGTGTTTTAACAACTTATCATTATCAACAATCTTATAAAAAGAAGCATTTTTAGTTAAGTGAAAGCTATATTCCAAACATTACAGTATTGTTCTTGCTGAACGGATATTGTTGTTTGTGAATTTTACAAATTGAGCCACATAAATAATAGAATTTGTTGTTATAAAAGAGCTCGGAAACAATCAGCTTCACTGATGAAATCATAAAGTTTGTTCAGCTCTATTGCGAAACTGTGAAAGTGGAAATCCTTTCCGCAGTACTCCTCCATTCATGCTGTACGTCACTGAAAACTCTTCATGTCATTATTTGGCACTAATAGAGCCCAAATGACATGGAAAAGTAAAATTGATCCCTATTATTTTCTTATACAAAGTATTCAATTAGCCGCGCTTATTATCTCATCAGGAGCACTGACAACTTAATAGGAGGTCCGCGGTTAGTTGATTTGCAACTTTCAGAAGTTGAAGTATCGAGGGAACAGTTTAATTAAATGATCACTTTGTTGGTTAATAATATTAGTTCGATTCCATTTGAATTACTGTCGATGAACTTTTTTCTCAATTATTTTTAGATAGAATTTTTTACAATAATAGAGCATTGTAACGAATCCTATCTAGAAATAATTCTTGCAATTTTTTCGTTATCTCTCTATTCTCTACTTCTACAAAGTCAATGGGATCTTCTTGAACTTGGATTTGGAAGGGAAATATCTGTAGATATAAAACAATGAATGAATGAGCTAATTTGGGATGGTAATTGTTTTCAGTACACTGAGTATTCAATAAGATTTTGTAGGATTTTAGGTGAACTTTTAGGTGAACTCGATAGCAAGAAAAAAAAGTAACAATATGATAATATTAATAATAATGTATTATAGTGCCACTTTGATGTCGGTTTGAAGCAATGTTCTTTAAATTTGAAATAAAAACGTAAAATGAAGTGAATTCGCTTGTAACTTGAAGCAAATTCATCTTGTCCAAAATCAATTTAATGTCCTCAAACTAAGATTTCAAATAGAATAACTATTATGAAATTTCTCCAGGCCGTTTGACCAATGTAGACTTGGAAGTCTCAACGATGACTTGCAAATTTCTACAGCAAATTTCATCTTGTCCAAAATCAATTTAATGTCCTCAAACTAAGATTTGAAATAGAAATCTAGATGATAATTAACTATTTATGAAATTTCTCCAGGCCGTTTAACCAATGTAGACTTGGAACTCACAACGATTTCAATGTTGTAGGTAGTGCACGATATGATGATGATTAAATGAAGTATAGTGCCATGGCAACCGAATGCAGGTTGAAACAATTCTTGAAATTTGACGTCAAAACGAAAACGAAATAGCATTGAAGTGATTTCAAGGACGCTGGCCCTAGTCAAGGTTACCTGGAACAGCCTGCACTGCGCTATTGATTTTCCCTACTGCGTACTCGTACAAGTTCTCAGTACTCATTGCTCAATACTCATTACTCAGTACTCGCCACAAATAACAATGATAAGACCGTCTAGTTCTGTATGATTTTCATATTAGGCGACATTCTTTCCCATTCATGCCAGATAAAAAAACCGTGTCTAAATTCAAATTTGAGTAATTGTAATGGAATTTTAATGTAAGGAAATTGAGGCTGATGAACCGCTTTTTTCACCAGTAATTTGTGGGTCATTGTTGTGCGATCCCAGGAATCATCAGGTTACCTTGATAAAATCGAATTGAATATATAATTTAGTTTTCAATAGTATAATTCAGGAAAAGAACAATACCAAACATGAATTTATTTTATTTGTGTAACTCATTCAAAAGAAGAAGATATCAAATACTATTAATAGAGAATAGAATATTAATACGTTATATTTTGATAGTATAACGTTCAAATTAGTGTTTCCACAGCCTCTGCCGTTTGTTTGCATAAATTATGTTACAATTCGATTAAGAAGTATTCAAAATAGGTGTGTTCAGCTTGAATTTCGGGAATTGGATGAATAAGCTTTTGCTCCATTCTCATAAAAGGGTAACGATGATAAATGAGTGTTAAAAGGGGATATTTAGGAGATTGAACGTTAGCAAGAAATCAGTTTGATAAGAAATCATTCGTAGGTTGTTCAGACTAATAGTTATTATGTTCATTAATATCCCTATTATATTTTTAACCCTTCATCGGCCTTTTTCAAATTGTACGTTTCACGTAGGCTATTTCGTGATAATGGAACAGGAGATATAAATGCCATGGGGAAATTTGAGGTTAATTATCACATTACAATAAAGCTCATGAACCTCATTATTTGAATATTTATTTGACTGTTTTAAAAAAACTGTATACCAAGAATCAGATAATTTTCTATGAACATACATTTTCAAACTTGATCATGATTCACTTTTTCAATAGCTCTCCAAAACCCCCAAGTCTCTAATCTTCTAAATCCCCTTTTTTGGAATGAGTTTTCCATTTCTTGTATTCATTCAATAACTCGCCAATCTTGGTCATAATTCAAGCTGGCATTATTTCACGATACACTCTTACATACTAACAACTCCCAGGGTTTCCTGGGTTTATATAACCGACAAAAAATACCAAATCAACCCTCCATCCAACACTTTATTCTCATCAACAGAATACTTACTATTTATGTATTTTGATTATCCAAATTCGAGAATAAATCCGTGATACACTGTGGGTGTGATGATGAGAACACTATAAACAACACACTTCACTCATCTACAATCAAACCGACGATATTTATTTCAAGAATATTAATTAATGGAATCATAAATCTATGGATCAACTTCAACCTCTTAATATAGTGTATTAAAATCTATCCTAAACAGAATTTATAAGTAAAACCGTGTAACCACACAGAAACTGAGAGTAAAAACTCGAGTGATAGCAGACGGCAGTTCGCGCCGACCTCTGAGAAATTTCGAATTCAATGCTTACTCAAGGAGTCTCGCTGACTACTGACTGCTGTCGGCTGATAGGTGGTGTGCAGAGCAGAGCAGGCAGGCGCTGACCCACTTGGTCCCCCCTTTCAGTCTACCCCCCAGATAAGTCTGGGGTGGTTGGGGGGTGGGTGAGGAAGAAGGATGCCATCGAATATGGTGCACTTGTTGCCATTCATTCATTCGTCTGTTTGTTCCGACGATGACGTGTAAATTGAATTTTCAAATTGCCAATCTATAAAATCGCTTTGCCCGGGATGTTATGAGTAGGTTGAAGCGGGTTAATAGGCAGTAACGTTGCTGATGAACTTTCGGAGATGTTTCAATCAAGCTGATCAAACTTAAGTTACAAACCAATATTTATTCTATCATTTGTAACAAAATTATACCAAATTGAAATTAAGTTACAGACATCTCTTTCGAACTCCAATAACAAAATCACCAGTCTGATCGCAGTTTTCATATTTTATCATTACAGTATAAAGGTTTTTCATGGTACGATATTAAACCCACTGTACAAATTTACGGTATACCCACCATATCAGAATCATGCTGTGTTAGTGAACGATTCACCAATAATCACTACAAGCATAGATGAATGTAGAAGAATCTTCCTAATTTCTTGAGTTATTGATCGAAAATTAGAATTAACAAGATATTATGGTTTCAACGATAATATTAGTTTACATGTTTTTTAAATATTTGCAGATCAACAGAAAATTTTTCCAAACTAGCTTATAGCATATAGAACCAAAAGACTTTGAGGAATAAAACCGTGAAAGCAGGAATAAATTATGACTAACCAATCATTATTTAGTTAATTTTATCTGTTGGGGTTATCTGCTTAAGAATAACTTATAACTTATAGCCATTTATTTATTTATAAGGTTAGCAAAAAAATACAAGAATCGGAAAAGAAAAAACAGGCTATTGCCTAAAACTTCTTCAATTTCCTATTTTAGTTTTAAATTGTCCAAATATTATATGTTATGTCCATTCAAATTTCTACACCAAATCACAAGCCATGAGTATATGGCTTCATCAAGATGAATAAAGTGACTAGAGATTTATTCGAAGTTAATGAACCTAGAAAAGCTTCTTTCTACCTTGTGAGCCATGTTCGACGCTGAGAAGTACATTATGATGTAGAAGTGAAAACATGCACTTTACGGCTCAGAGACCTCGAGCAGTAGCCAAGCATTGAATAGAGTAGAATCCACTGCCTTTTTTGTGTGTTATTCATCCAATAAACCCAGAGCTGAATGGAAGAGGCTGTAGATTTCGGAAGAAGGCAAGCTTCGTTTCATTCAGGCTGGCTGTGGGCGAACTAGATGTATACGTGTATGTATATCCGATTTACATAGATATAATTCAATGATCAGGATCTGTTAGGTAGCCAACGGTACGTTACGCGCTCGTGCAGGTGGTTGCGCGTGGGTGGAACAGCTGGTCCAAGTTCAAGGGTGTAGGAGAAAGAAGGAAAGTTGGGCGCAGTGTAGGTGAAAGGGAGAAAAGGAATTTGTGATGTGTGGGTCTGAAAGCATCCCAGCAACACTGAATAACTTGAAGAAGCGTCGCTTGTAGCCTTTCCACGCGTTATCTTGTATCCTTCCTTCTTCGGGAAACCCTTTTCCAAACATTCTTTGTCTCTAGTTTATTTGTTATCCTTATTCCTTTCTTCTATTGTATTTTCTACTGTTTTTACGATTTTTTCCATGTCTTAATCCTGTTTCACTCATCTCAATTTCTACAGTTTTCTTTTCCCTCCTAATGCTTCTCACCATCTTTCAATTCTTTTATATCTTGATCCTTGTCCTCCTCCTCCTCCTTCTCCACGTTCCCCACCTACTATCCTTATTCTTATTTCTTACCTTCTATTCTTCGTGTTCCACTTCTTACCCACTTTTTTCTTTATCTGCCACGTGAATTTCCTTTATCACCTTACTTGTTTTCATATTTATCGTCTTAATATTCTTTCCTTCACTCTTCCTCACTGTTCATATTCTACTCTTCCTGCCGCATTTTTTCTTCTTCGTTTTTCCACACATTTTTTCTCCCCTTCGTTTTTGTCTATTCTCTTCTCTCTTAATTATTTTCCTCTCGTCCTTCTCTCCAGCAACTCGCCTTCCTTTCCTAACCACTATTTCTATTCCCTTCCTTTTTCTTCATGTCTCTCTTCTCTTCTCATTCATCACATTCTCTGCTCTATCTTCTTTTCATCCTCCCATTTCCCCTACCATAGTGTCTCTTATCTTCTCTCCTTTCTCACTCTCTGCATAATCTTTTTATTCTTCCTCTTTCCCTTTCATCGTCTCTCTTCTTCTCTATCTTCCTTATACTTTTTACGAACTCTCACTACACCTTCCCAATGAGTTTCTACTCATCTTCTTCTCATTCTCCTTCCTCTTCATATTCCACTCGATTCTTCCTGTTTTCCTTCCGCTTCAACAATGTTCTTCGATCGAAAATGTGAGAGGAGAAGGAGAAAGGTAACACAATGAGCATGTGTCACGTGGTAGTGACACGCCAAGCATTACATGAGTGTTCTCCAGCACAGATACTTTCTTTGCTTTATCTTCTCAGTGCACACTTCCCACTTGCCACTTCTAGACGTGTTTGTTTACAGCGGAGTGGAGAAGCAAGCGATTCACAGACCTGTCTGCCGTGTGAGTTGAATCGAGAGGGCTCTTTCACACCTGAATGGGTTACTTACGTTCGGTTTTACGGTCTCCGATACCGAAACTGGAATGGAAACAGAATTTTGGTCCCAAGTGTTAGAGTTTAATTGAAAAGTCTGTAATAGCAGAAGAGAAGCTCTATCCTTGCTAATTGAAAAAAAAAATTTTTTGTAGGTTATGTAGAATAGAAGAAACAACAATTTGTTTATTGAATATTTTTAAATTTGCAATTCTCAGGGCATCAGGATTCCACTAAGATACCTCATTCTAGTAAAAAAATATGAAAATATTTTTTTTGTATAAAAATTGTAAATTATAAATCATAACAGAAGTCAGATAATTTATGAAGGATTAGCTTTTCCAGTTTTCAAAAGATTCTTCTAGAAAGACACACCAACCTTCACAATTCAATACTCAATTGCCTTTGGTTCGACTCTATAAGCCTAAGGATGATGTAAACGTATTAAGATTTAAGCGTATTAAGACTGCAGTATTGCGCTGTAATTTATAGCTTTTGCAGCGTACAGAGGTGATTATTAAAGTTGGTGCGTAAATCACATGAATGAAATGTTAATGTTTGACAAGTTATGGAAGGGAAAGGAAAGGTAACAATGTCTGGCTGGTAGTTCAAGGTGTAGTATTGTCCCATATGCACTTGGGTATTGATCATTCGCCTGAAAAGGCATTACGGTCTTTAACAAGCATGTATGTCTGGAGCAAGCATAAATCCTAGTTGATTTTAGTATGCAAGTGTATTGGAACCGCCTATTTCATAGGGTTAATGGTCTGCCAGCCTTACACATAGAATTGAAAATATGTAATTCTTTGGCCTTACTTGATCTTTAAAGTTGAATAGTTCATGAATACACTAGAGGTCCAAATTTAGTGGAACTAATTTCAAGTTCTTATTCAATTATCACAAATACAAAACAATGAAATGTAACTGTCTTCCTTTGTCTTCGCGTTTACTAAACAGTGATCAGCATCCGGATATATTAATATCTATATTTAATACTAAATTTTCATTTATATAATATACAATTATATATTTAATACTAAATTCCCAATTTAATTCATTTAAAGACTATTTTTTATGTCTAATATATTATTCATGAAAAGGCCTAATCCATGACTTTCACCCATCAACCACTACACAGCTCAATTATCAAATTAACCCGTTACGATTGTTGCCAACTAACACGGACACAACGATCAATAATACTCCCAATAAATTACTTCCAATGTCACTCCTTTCCATAGCAGCTAAATTTCCACAAACACTCGATTACATTGTTATAAAACCCTCTGTTGTTACTGGCCACTGACACATTACCGTACACGAAACAACGACAACATCAATTCAATCGTACATTTATAATTGGATGATGCAGTGTACGAACGAAATGTAACAAAGTTTGTTGAGATTTACTTTGAACATTCAGCATTGGTTCTAGGGGAAGGATTCATGTTGATCATAGAGGACGCTGGCAGTTGAAAGTGAATCTTACTATCTGTTTTCTGGTAGTTCACACAAGTTCAATTAGCGAGGGAGTAATTTCAGGTTGGAGTGCAGACTGCATGAGTACTTTGCAATGAATTCACTTCAACAGTCAGTATTTCTTGTAAATAACATTGACGCTTGTCTTTTCAACCGATACTGACACTGTGAAGTGAATCCGACTATACTGTGTACTGCACTGCATCACAGTCTGGCACATTCACATGATGGGGGAAGAACTGGTGAATAGTAGCGCTCACAGGTAGTGAAACAGTCTCGTGAATCCCTCCAGTTTCCACTCTTTCCCACTCACTCCTCCTCTGGTCTCCATGGCAACAGAAGCGCCCAGGGGATTTGGACCAAGAGTCCACGTGCCACGCAATAACGTAGGCCCACGTTGCGGTGTTCAATGTAAACAGAAAGCAGATGGGCAGTGTGTGCGTTGGACTCTTCAAATTTCAATTAAATATTTATAACCGTCTTTGCCAGAGGCTGTAGATCTGTCACCAGATCGCCACTAGTGTATTAGTTTATTCATTTTCATTGATTATTTGTTGTTGTTTCTTATCTACAGAAGTTGTTGAAGTGGCTGCAGCTGCGGTATTCAGTTTTTTGTTGAACCTGCTTGGAGGTCCAACTATGAGGATATGAGGATATGAGGGAGGAGATCATGAATATAAAATGCTGCTCCTGAACGTATTGAATTCTTCTTTCTTCATCGAATTTGTCATTATTTTTAAGTTTGCAGGGATATTGAATGTGGTATCAAATTTTCGCAGTTACATCTGTAAAAAAGGAATTTTTCAAAAATACTAATGGGGAAATTTGCTTAAAAGGGAAGGGCTAAGTGTATCAAAATTGTTCAATTTTATTCTACTTTGCATTTTTGGTAATGATATTATTTCAAGTATATTCAATTGATGTTTTCTCAATCTACGTTTCTTGTTCGAAATTAGTCTTGTTTTCTTTATTGATTCGCCATTAGTTCAAAGTTCAGTCTTGAGTTGTAAGAAAAAAATAACCTCTTTGTATGACAATGTAATGAATTAGAAGCAAATGAAACATATAACATAATGATTTCTGTATTCTGAAATGTTATGCAAAATATTGAAGTATTATGATGTATTTTTGTTTCAGGTGAGTCATCAAAATATATATTTTTGAGCTCTCTATTGTGGTAAGTCAGCTTAAAATTCAAATTTATAGTGATATAAAAAATCATCTAATATATCAGCTTATATTTTTTATATTTGCATGATAAATTTGATAAAATCTTGTAGATGGCAACTGTATATTCATAGCTGTTGGAATCAACCACTGTTGTATAGAATAAGTCAAGAAATCTTCGAACATTCATCAAATGACGAGAATTGGGCTCGAAACAGCAATATAAAAACGTATCGTTTCATTCTTGCGCTCTGCTGCCTAATTTTTTCGAGTATCATTCGATTTCAGTAATCCTTTCAGAACATCATGAAAGAAGTCACTTGTACTCTATTGAACGTTGGTAAGTAAAATGCACCAAGATTTTATTAATGGAGCCTTTTGGTCGCAAATTTCTAGATGAGTGGTATCACTTCATCTACCACTCAATTTCTCGCGGTTTATTGAAATTTCCTCTTCCCGCGACGGTCATAAAACTGCACGATAGCTTTCTCGAGGAAGGAAATTTTATTATGTGTTCAAGTTTTTCTTCGTCGACGAAAGAATTTAAGTTTCCCGCTTCTTACGCTCCTCGCTTTTCCCGAGGCTGAAAAATCTTGCGAAAAAAGAAATGGAAAAAGGGTCACATTTATCACGTGAAAGAAAAACGATCAATGTGTTTTTGGTATGTGCTTTTAGGATTGTCGGGTGCTATGAGTCTTCAGGGATGCCCCCTCCCCTACACCCTACCACAACAGGGTTGATTCTGTTGTGGCCCTTGGCTGCTGCAACCCATACGCTCAATGTTTTATGGCCACCAGTTTATCCAGAGAGGTTATCTATCTTCAGCGTTGCGCCTCTTGTACGCGGATAGTCATTGTTGAACACTAAAAAGAGTGTGAGATCTTGAATTCTTTCGTGAAATTACCAAAAGTGACAATAGTTTGTTTCAAAACGCAGCTCAAAACTCTTATAATCTTGATTCATAATAATTAGTAAAAATTATCATATTAATTTTCGAATTGTCCAACTTTAAAACTGTTGGTCAATAATCGACTTTCACTTTTACAAAAGTACTTACTTATTTAATTGACTGACCGGACTTAATCAAAGACGTGAGTTCTGTTTTTCAAGTAGATTCTATACTTATTAGAAAATATCTTGTATTGAACGGATTCAGGATTTGATAGTCTTCCCTACCTATCAACCTTCCAATCTTAATTGGAATTTGATGTGAATCATTCAACATTTTCATAAATATCAATCCAGTATCATACTTTCCAACTACTATATTACGTTTCTCATTTCGGCATTCTAGATTATTTCTTATCACCTACATTGTATCATCTAAAAAATGCATTGTCACCAATTTCTAGAACTGTGACTTTTCGTAGTGCTAGTGACTTTTCTAGAATAGTGGATTTTCATCAATCAATCAAGTTTTATTAAACAGAATATTTACATTGAAGGTCCCACTGGACTCGAAGGTTTTTCATTTACAACTGAATAATAATAATGATGTCACAGACCTAAAAACTTTAAGCTGTGAAGAAATAAGATTATTCAACTTAATGACCAGAGTATAAAAAATGGAGCAAACATGACAGTGCGTCGGCCCAGCCTTGACATTATTAATGATGCAGCGGAACCAGTCATTAGAGGAGATGCTTTTTGTAGGAGGCTGGCTGACTGCTCCAAGTATCTACATAGTTTTTCGACGCTACTACACAATATCTAATTACTATCATCAGTTCTCAAGTGATCAGTACCGTTTTAATAGTCTGAAACTTACCAGTTTTGGTCAGATGATACTTTGACAGGAGGTACTTGACATGTGAAGCCAAGCCAATTGGTCCCCTCTTTTTCTCACTTCCACTCATCACTCTGTCTCACTCTGAATATCTTCCTTACTCTCTCTCTCTGTCTTTTCTGTGTTATCAGTGCTACCCGATCTGTACACTTAGAATCCGTACTACTGCCGAATCGAAAGGCTCAATTACCCATTAGCCCATAACTCAGACAGGAGGAGACCTACTGCAAGCCAATTATTTGGACAGTTTAACGGAGTACATCGTTGTACTTCACGCTCTATTTTCACTGGGATTGTTTGAATTGGCGTTCATTGACAGCTGTCCGGTTTGCAAGGTGTATTCTCATTGATGCCACAATCTATCGTTTTGTCAGTTATCATCTCTCAGAAATAAAGTAACGGAGTTTGCTACAATTTTTACGTGTTTCGGAAATCTTTGAAAACTTCAGACTAGTGATAATAATAATAATAATAATTAATAAGTGTTTTTGAGCTATTGTAATAAGTTATTTATAAAAGAGTTCCAATTAATCATAATAAATATCCCCATTATGTATTCAGCTCAAGAAGTAACGTTGACACACGTTTGAAAAAGAATTATTAAATGTCGTAATTATTAAATTACGTTTAAATGCTTCTCTGAAATAAAGTAAATCCTTTTTTACAACCATCACTAAAACTCTGGAAAAATCTACTGAATTCTGCATTTGCAATACACAGCAGATTTTCAACAAAAAACCATAATTTCTTGTGAAAATCAACCAAAGTTTGTTTCCAGGATCAAACTTACTTTCGTATTTATAACAGTTTCGAAATCTCCAGTCAAACTATCGCAACCTTCATACAGCATATTAAATTCAACTGTGATGATGTACGTGTATTGAAGTGCAAATAATATTCAGCTTTTCTTACAGATATCTTTTCCACGCCTTCTCAAATCTTGTTCGGCTACCGTGAACAACAAACTCCACTAATAAAGTTGCATCTCCCATAATATACTGTAGCAAGTTACTTGTCTGATAAAACAAGTTTATTCCAACAACTGTAAGCATACTGTAGCTAATAGGTGATTCTGTACTTGGAAACTGGTATTGTCAACAACATCAAGAAGCCTCTGCAACTTTAGTGGGATTCACTTGAAACAGTCAGCACTCCTCATTTGATGCTTCCCATTCAACAAATGCTGAATCTTGTCAACCAAAGTGAATATTTCTATAGAAATGTTTGTGGAAAACATTGTCGTGTCCTGAGCGCAAGAACAACTCAGGTTGTTTCCCTCTGGTTGCAGTTGCTCTGTATTGTTATGGAATAACCATTATGTTACCTGGTTACTCTGTATTGTTATGAGATTTGATTTACTGGTTTCTGTTGTTTTGATAAGTGCTTTCACTTAGCAACGTGCAAGGGACCGCCTGAGTCTAAACAGTGGTCTTTGACATTGAAATTAAGGTCTTGATTGTCAGCTGTCTAGTCCCGTCCAACTAAACATTGAACACGGTCATGCATTGTCTTCTGTGTTGAACTACAATTTGAACTGCAGCTACCACTAGTACTAGCTGAGTAAATAATTGCTTGTCAAGATGCGGTTGTGCCCTGCCCTCTAATTGAACAGGATTAAGGATCTGGTGGACATCAGAGCTGAGCTGACTGGTGAAGAGCCGGTGGCCAATTTCCCCTCTCTGACCTGACCACTGACTTATGGGTCAAATGAGGAAGACGTTGAATCGTTGTAGAAGACAGTGAGCAGACAAACAGGATGAGAATAAGAAGGACAAAGAATAGCAGGTTATGAAAAGAAGAAGGGACTGATGAAGAAATGGTGGGAGAATAAACATGGAGTGAAGAAAATCTTAAGAAGTGAGTGGAAGGAAAGAGAAAGATATGCGAGAAGCTGGCCAAGAAGACAAGAAGAAAGATATTTGATGACAAAAGGAAAATGAAACAAGAAGGGAAAGAAGTTAGTCGGAGAAGATTGAAAAATAATTTTTAAAAGTAGGCTAAGGATGAGTAAATTAATACACTTATTATGCTTACTTGAATGATTTGTTGAACGATATGTTGAAGAATTGATTGTGAAGAGAGTATGTCAAAGTAAGGTAGCAAAGGAGCAAATTTATGGGGATTAGTACTGTAAAATTCATGGAGAAATTTCAGTTATATAAAAATTAAAATTTTGAAAAATGATACGAAAAATATTGATTAGAAGAAGTGAACAGAAGAGGATGGTGGTAGGGAGGAATAGAGTAGATAGCAGCAGATGAAAATTGGCGAATGACGAGATTGAATATGATGAAGAAGTAGAAAAAGAAGAACATGTCAATAGTCAATGAAGAGGAAGAATTGACGAAGGAAATAAATGAAAGAAGTGGACGATGATTGCCAGGAAAGGTGAAGAAAAAGAGAAAGGAGATACTAGAAAAGGAACATAGAAGAATGATGAAGAGGAAGATAGCGAAAGAAGGAGGATGAGAATAATGCCGACAGTATCCTAGAAGCAATTACTGTATAACAGATTCCAGTTCTTATTTATACGTCCCCGCCTCTTGATATCACTACAGCAGTTGACATACGGTCCAGAATAAATTCAAGTAGGTCTTTTTCTAGCTTGCGCTTCCAGTCTTTGGAGACTTGCGTTGTTATAGCTTGCTATGCAACTGTGAGAAATAGATCTGAATTATTTGTGTTGAATGTAATAAGAAGTGCAATATTTTCTGGAAATTCATCAAATAATTGCAAGTCAACTCATTGTCTAAATTCAAATTGGATTGTTTTCTAAGAACGTTCTTAGAACGTTTTCTAAGATTGACAGTTCCAACAACGTTCATCCATAACTCTTCACTTGCTTTCCATAGATTTTTCATCATTTTCATACAGAAAAACTGGTTTGTTGATTATGATTATCAACAGTTGAAGGGTTCAGAGCAAGAGTGGACCAAGTCCATCTGACACTATTTTAAGAAAATTTAGTTTAAAAGTTATTTGGCTAAAGTTGAAAATTCTAAAAATTCGCATTTTTTGGAATGTGAGCATATTCTCAAGTCAAGTTACTCAAGTTGAACTTCAATTATTTTTTCATTTTTATTTGATTATTTATTCACTCAACAATTCAGTACAAAAGGAAACAGTAATATTTCTCTGTATTACTTTATTCTGTTCATTCCGCAATTGGCTAACTCTCTCATTTTACCGGATGTTCCAGTATTGATATTTTAATTTTCAAATTCCAATGTTTCATGCATAATACAATTTACAATATTTATTTTCTTATATTCTCTAATACCTTTTTTCGCGATATTTTGTTACAATACTAAATGAATTCAGTCCTTATGCTTGATCCAAATATCCTCACTTCATTTAAAAAGCTTCTCTCAATTTTTATCTCAAATTATGCAATAGTTACCATCACGTATTCATATGCATATTGCAAAATTGAAACGTTTCTGTTCGCTACTAGAACTAAGTTGGCACTTTCTACATTTGGTACGAAGTGATATGGCTATTTCATCAGAGTTCACCAAGTTGATACGCTAATTAGGTTGTAGTAGGCTTTGTGTAAACTTTGCTCTTTAGAACGCTATCTTGAATGGTGAGGGGGGGGGTAGGCAGACTACATGGAAACCTTATCACGTTCTTACTGCTGAACAGCCTTCAGCTTCCTATTTGTTATTCGAAGACCTCACACAAGTGGTAATGCAGATTTAGAAATTGCTTGCTCCTGATAACTTTGCTCAATTTAGATTCAGTTCTTGATTGGTTTTGTTGGATAGTGGTAAGGCTTATTCAATCAGCAGATACAAAAAACAAGATGGGAGTTGGTAAAAATAGTGAGAAAATCCAAAAGAAATGGACATTGGAGAATAACGTTTTATTACCATGAATTTACGGATAAAAACTTTTACGTAATCAATCATTTATTGCTTTGTTGACAATTTTACTTTTCTATGGTCAACGTTGCTAAGAAGTGATATAATTTAAAAAAATTCAATTTATGAAGGCTATATTATCCATTACATTCAATAATGATTGATTTTATGAGTCAATTAAACTTCGATTTATTAAGAAATAAACACACTTATGAGAAGAAATAGGGTTAAACAAATTTTTATGTGAAATTATTTATCAAATAAGTAAATAGGAAAAAGTGTGTACATTTGAACTTCTTTTTGTTTTATTTCTTTATAAATTGATGCTCAATAAATAATTCAAAGTCCAAAATAGTAATAAAGTAGTAATAGTAACCAAATTTAGCTCGCAAAATTAACAGTTTTATTACATCATAATTTATACATTTCGCGACATTCGTATTACACTTTTATTGACAGTTCTTGTTAGATTATGTTGTTTTTCAATTTTATTCAAATTTTATGAGTAAAAACATTTTATCCGTAAAAACAGAATTTATGAGTAATTTATCAGGCAGAATTTATGTTTGAAACAAGGTGTAAGCATAAAGCCGCGTCCACACTATGTCGATCGACACCGATCGACAAAGTCGATCGACAATGTCGAACAAGTCTGGACGTGTCGCTCGACATTGTTGAGCGCTGTCGAGTCAAGTCGAACGCAACCCGATTCAGGTCGGTCCGGATCAAAGAAAGTCGAGTCGAACGCACCAGTGTGGACGTGTCGATCTTGTCACTGCCGTTTTAGAAAATAGAATAGTGATATACTGTTGTGAAGTAGTGAATATACTGTTGTGAATATACTGTTAGTGAATATACTAGTTAGTGAATAGTGAATATACTGTTGTTCAAGTGCTTACATTTTTATTGAAAATGAATTGGAGTGATACCCAAACGTCGAATTTTATTGAAATGTACCATGATCGTTCTTACTTATGGGATTCAAGTGATGTTGACTATAAAAACAGAAACAAGCGGCATGATGGTTTGGTGGAAATTGCGGTGTCATTTGGCATTGAAAAAGTGGAGGTGGAAAAGAAAATTAGAAATTTGCAAAGTCAAACACTAAACACTAAAACACTTAAAACACTAAAACACTTAAAACACTCGATTATGTATGAACATTTATGATGGTTGTCGATCGACTCGTCCACATGTACTGAGGCAATTTTGTCGAGTGACACAGTCGAAGGTGTCGAGCGACTTTATCGATCGACCGGGTCGACAGAGTCGATCGACATAGTGTGGACACGGCTTAATGTTACTCAATGAAGATGCGCGCTGCGATCAAATTTTATCGAATCTTTAACGATCTTTAACGAAACAGCAGACGTGAGTTTTATGAGGTTATTAAGCTGGCGTTTATCATTCATTGAGTAATCCGAAGTCTATTCAACATGATGGGAATTTAACACTTTAACCGTATCATGATTCTTCCAACCACCAACCGTATTACCCGGTCTCTCAGACCGGAGGTTTAATTTCATGGTAAAACATTAGTTTTTGTAATTTCATAGATTCTTATACTTTTGATGTAAACTCTGAAAATCTAAGTAATTTGCCTTGATTCGTTCACTGAAATCTGCATCAATGAAACGGAGGTCTCTATGATGAGCCGTTAAAAAAGTTGCTTAAAGCGTATTCTCCGGTATCACAGACCGGGAATACCAGGATTGATGAAACACTTACCGTATCGTCCGGTACGATGGACCGTAGCGTAAGTAATAAACTGAGGCTGTGTTTGGAATGACTCTTCTAATCAGCCTGAAACGACTAGTAAATTGTTCTCTGATATTCATTGAACAGCTACTGAGTGGGAGGAGCCAAACAGAAAGTCAGGTGTATTAATAATTCAATGCAATATTTTTGTACCGGTCTCAGAGACCGGTGATACGGTTAAAGTGTTAATTGCTGGCTTGAATGGAAGAAAGGAGCATGATAATGAATTGAAATTTGTGAGCTCCTTGAAACATGAAATACCCGACTGTACCAACAGTTAGGAACATGACAGTCTTTGATACTCTTGCATTATCTAGGAATGCTATTTTTGATAAAATATATTCATTAAATTTATCAATAAAGTCCAGTCCCTTCTCTCTAAAAATTTCACCTTAGATTTTGATTTACTGTGAGTTAAAGTGAGATACATGTAAGACTAATTACAAATCTTGTATCCTTTCTATCAGAAAAGCAAACATCTTTCATTGATTTTCAGTATCAGCATACCAATGTTAATTAAATTTGACATGGAATCATTTGAAAAAAAACACTAGAATACAGAGAATGGAAGAATACATAATGAATTGCTGGAATCTTCAGAGTAACAGATACAGAATAAAACTGAAGGTATAATCCCTTGATAAGCTAAGTCTTCTCAGCTTCTGAAGTTCAAACTTGATAATAATATTATTGAACCGT
Organism: Nilaparvata lugens; assembly: GCF_014356525.2. Classification (NCBI taxonomy): domain Eukaryota; kingdom Metazoa; phylum Arthropoda; class Insecta; order Hemiptera; family Delphacidae; genus Nilaparvata; species Nilaparvata lugens. The sequence goes on along the minus strand of NC_052506.1, from coordinate 55,064,099 downwards.
GAGGTATTAGGTTTGTGGCTTAGAGAAGCAATAATTAATTTCTCAATCTGAAGTGAGGCTTTCGGGGTGCTCTGTTGCCGTTTTTTTTCTCTCATTGGGTAACGTTTAATTTGCTTTGAGGGGAGTTTTGCGCTTTAAAGTGAGTGAGTGAGGTGCTCTGAGACTCGAACTCCCTTATCTCAGTGCTTCAACGAGCTCCCTAATTAAACTGTGGTTTCAAAGCGGGGCGAGGTCGAGGCTCTGACTTCTAAAGATATTGTTTGAGGCTTCGCTTGCTTTTCATTATTTGATAGTCTCAGCTTCGGCCAAAGAACAATGCAATCATAAATCCTGAATAAAGGAGTTAACGTTAAAGGAGCAACAGAAACGTTCACCTTGAGGAGTTTATGCAATGTTCGTGAGGTTCTAACCCATTAGTGAATCCTAAATGATAAACTGGACACTTATTGAAGCCCAATAATAATAATTATTATTATCAATAACTCAGTTGACAATTAGACCTACAAGCGGTAGATCACATCCAGAAATCGTGTTTCAACTATAATGTGGGAACTTGAAATTCAATAACGAATTAGTGGTAAAAAATGTAAGACAGTATAGAGAACGTATTCCAAGTATGCGTTGCGGTATACTGTTTGTAGATACTGCATGAATTATAACAATATTGGATTAGCTCAGCTAACATGTTTCATTTTTTATTGTTCCATTAGAACTTGATGTATTAATTTCGAGTCTGATTTTCATTTTATGTTAATCTTTAGAGTAAATCATGAGAACGAAACATATTTTGTAAATCATTTTAAACTGATATCACTCCACAAATCAATAATATTTTTAATATCCATTAACAAATTATTAGACTCTTTGAAAGTGAAACAACAGGCTCAACCAAAAAAGGTTTCTAATAATGTAGTGGCCTACTAATCTATCACTTCAGGACACTTTAGTATTGAGATGTGGTATCGTAGATTATTAGCAAACCACACAGTAGTTAGTTTAAATGGAATTGTATCTAATCAAAATCATTCAATTGAAATTGATCAATAAATTGGTGGATTTCGGAGCTGCAAATAGAATGTGGGCAGGCGTCTGCCAATCCTACATTTGTGTCATACATGAAGGATTGCTTCGAATTGAGAATTCTGAGCTATAAAACACTTTGCCATTGAATAAGTTTAAATAAATTAAAAGTACCCAAAACAGAATAGCAACAATTTTTCTTCTAATAGGTCGATTACGACTTCACGAGTACTAACTAAACTTTGTATTCCTTAATGATGAGCTCATTCAATATGTTTGAAGTAAGAGCTTACTCAATACCCTCACATTACTTAATAGGCTATTTTTAATTCTCTGTTAATCAAAATAATTTCATAATTTTCTAAGTTCCTAAGATAATGCAGTCATTCAACTGTTGGAGCATTAACAGCTCATTCATCAGCATATTATATTCCAAGTATATTTGGGAAGGGATAGATGAGAACAATTATTTTAACTCAGTTTATTTTGAAATTATAAGACCATAGATTATCGCCCCTAATCTCTTTTGAGTTTCTATAGTTAAAATTTGATTATTTATGTCTCAAGAATTTCTATCTGAACTAGAATCTTAATAACACCTACAAATGGAACTCATGTAGTGATATCTTATTTGATCACTGTTATTACATTCGCATCCCTGGTGAGCTATTGTTTGCTGAACAGTAGCTACTACCATGAGACCGTAATAAATTATTCATTCCTTGCTTTGAATGGATTCCGCTAGTCAGAGGATAGTAATGAATTTTGTACGTGAGACAGATTCATCTATGACTACTAACAATCAAGCCTTCCAGATGAATGATGGTGCAAGATTTTAGTCGGCGCTCTGAAGCCGAGATCAGATGGAACAAAGAGTGTAAACCCTACCTGTGCCCTTTTGGGAATGCAGTACACCTGCTCAGCGCAGACAAATCTGAAGGGATTAAGGATCGGTGGGGCTCAATGTGGCTGCTGGTGAGGTTTTCCCTTCTGGTCGGTCCTTGCATATTTTTGGAAGGGCAAGCCGACTGAAAAATGTCGGTCAACCACAGGCCCTTATTTTTCTTCTGTTGGATTAAACAGAATCTCAGTTCCATTCAACTTTAATGATTATTTCTTCTCTTGTCACACTATTAGAGGAAGAATTATATCCTCTAAACCTTGAAATCGTTAATTAGAAAAAAATGAAGAAATACCATTATTATTAATGATGTCCTCTTTCAATAGCAATAGTTACCAATAATCCTGTTCATTATTCTCCATTATAGGCTACATTTCAGTCAACTATTCAACCACCCTCAATTATTCTACTCTCAGAAGAAGAATTCCCCAACTACAGTACTAATTTGAAGACTTCTTATCATGTTTTATTCAATCATATTATATCACAACTTCTATTGTAGGATTTGAATTGCAGATTCGACTTGATTGTACTATTACCTCCCATGTCTCATGTTGTTGTCACCTTAACAAGAAACCCGTAATCAGATTGAGAAGTGGTTTGGAAGGACAGAGACCACCTTATTAGTTTCGAATAACTGTTCTCTTTTATTCTTACAAGCTTATCAAATATTCATGGCCTAATCTGGATCAGGTTGTTAGAAATAAGTCAACAGCTTCTTATAAGTTGTCCAAGTTTTTGTAGTGTTCTTACTACTTAAATTCCATGTAATTCCATAACTTGTTCATGTTTTGTTGTTCATAACTGTGATTCAGATCGATTGTGAACTTGATCATGTAATAGAGATGTGAATTTATTTATTGAATTTATCTGTTATATTTGATCATGAAGTTTTGTTGACCAACACTACTGAATAATATAAATCTTACAGTTACGTAATTTACTACTACAATATTAGAGTATGACGTTTGAATTAATATAAGATAATAACATTCACAATCTGGAGATTTTCGTCGTATCTGACGCATGTGAGAATTCTTGTTTCAAAATTTTATTATAGTAGGAACGAACTTATCTGATAATTATATCTTCATCGTATTATTCTTTATCAAATACTTATTCATTGATTTCTTGCATAATTTATTTGTCTTCTCTACTCTTCTAATGAACAGTCCAATTATTTTGTCAGGACCATGTATTTACTCCATAGAATAAATTAATATTTCTTATCTGGAAATTTCAAATTTTATTATTCAGATAAGTATTTTATCAATTTAAATTGAAATGGCTGTTATCAGTATACATAAAGTAGCTTAGTTTAATAATATTATTATAAAATATTCATCAAACAATGTACCCTATCATTCAGTTCACAATCAAAGCTTAAACTAATTTCAATTCAGTTTACACTGTTTCAATAAAATCTGTCAATAAAATGGTTTCTATTATTAAATTACTAGAAAAATGAAAATTTGGTTAGATTCACGTGTTATGTAGAGAAGTATCTTAATCTTGTACATTAAATTATTGTACATTACTAATGCAAGTGTTCTGTTCAGTCATGGCTAATCTATAGTATTTATACACTATTAAACACTATAGATTGGCCATGGTTTACTAAGAATATTGATATTTTTATCAATTTTTAAATCAATGGGCAAATGTGAAATGCAACACTGCTCAATCAAGACTTGGGACTGATTTGACTGATTATAAAGAAAACACTGTTATATCTAATTTTAAGATTATTGCATAGTGTATTATAGTCCACATTTATCCAAAAAGTAGCAAAGCAAATATGAATCGAAATCAATGAAAAATATTTATGGTTTACTCAAGGTTAGAAGTTAAGAGCGTGCTGATGAAACGTTTAACCAACTTTAATCCAGGCATCCAATTTAATTGGCAATTAAAGTTCCACATCCCTGTTCTGCAGCGTGATAGATTGGTTTTGAGGTTCCCATTCCAATTTGTACATGACTAACAAAAACTTGGCTCACATCTCAGATTTCAATCTTGTGAAATGGAGGTGACCACATGTAATTTAATAGGCTCGCCACAAAATCGATAACCACAAGACTCAAGCTTCGACTAATCGAGTCCAAAGTTTTTAGTGAATATTGATTTCACTTGTTAGCAGTCAAAACTTATAAATTTTTCAAGTGAAAAATTCAATTAGTAGATAGCAGAGCGTTTCTAACCATGTAAAACTGCCTCAAAGCTCTTTTTATGAAACTCATGAAGATATAAAATATGAAAAAAATTCAAATGGAATGGATTGTTGTAAAAATAAATTGATTAATTGAGAAACTTTGATGAATATTCAATATTTTTGAAGAATATTTAATATTCCAGGATTGTTGATATTCAATATAAATGTTCATTATTAGATGAATATTTGAACAATACTAGCAATTATTATTAAGTCATTCAAATTAAAACCACCTACCGTATAGTAATTCTGGAATCATAAAATCAAATAAGATATTTGACTCATATCGTTTATCTTAGCCTACAGCTACAATTCCAACATAATCAAACATGACAATTTGTTACTTTGAATAGTGATGTATAGAGTTTACAATAAAACATACATCGCGAAATAAATTCTCTATAAAATTGATCCCAGAATAATATTTAACAAAAAATATGAGTAAGTCTTATTGGAATTTGCACGGAACCAATATTTTCTGAGCCTGTCACTTCTCGAAACTTAATCCATCTATCAAGCTTCAAGTCGCCCAAGCAAACAGTAGCAAGTGGGCGGACTGGGCTCTTGACGTGTGGTTTGTCTGCTTGCGTGACTTGGTCCCAAAATGCAACAACTCCACTGTCGCGTGTCCCTATTACGAAACAATGAATTATTTATTGTTCTTGTATGGAGTTGAGGGAATTGAGTGCTGCTATTTTTGTAACAGAGAATAATTTTTGGCCAGTGCAATGTGATTTTAATCGTATTTTAATGCGAAACAGAAAATATCTTGAGAGAAAGTCTCAGGTGGGAAATGGAGGAAGGCAATGGGAAACACTTAGTAGAAGAAGAAAAGTGAACTTCCTTAGTTTGAGTTTCCTCCACAATATTGAATCTTGCAGGTTTCTGGTTCCATTACTTATAAAAGTTTATCATTTATCAACTATTATATACAGGGTGATTCATAATTATGGTAAAATAAGGAGAGAACTAATAACTCATAAGTTGTACCTGATTGCAAATGAAATATTCGGTTTTTTATGAAAGTTTTTTTTATATGAAAGTAGCATATCTAGATGATATTAAACTCATACCAAAAGACTAGTAGATTATGCCATTAAGCCTAGAAGGAAGCTCGAACAGAAGTAGATGATCTCCTATGATTCCTGCCCAAATGTTTACTGAAAACTGATGTTGTGGAAGATTGGGATTGATGGCATGAGGATTCTCAGCTGCCCAAATATGTTAGTTGTGGACGTTAACGATAGCTGTTCTTGTAAAGTGTGCCTCGTCGGTAAATAAAACGGTTGTCAAAAAGTTTGGGTAAACAAGTTTTACTAAAAACCATCGGCAAATACCAGCACGGGGAATACAGTCTCGTGGCAATAGAGTATGAACTTTCTGGAGGTGGTATGGATGTAATTGTTGCTCTTTTAGTATCCTCCAAATGATAGATTGATTGACATTAAACTGCACTGACAATTCTCTTGTGTTCTTCTCGGGATGTTCATAAATTTCATTAAGAACTTGTTCTTCTAACTCAACAGTCTTAGTAGATCGGGTTCTGCCTGCATAAATGTGCTCTTTGGATATCAAAGAATCTGTCTCAGACAGACTTGATGAATAGTGGCAAAAAACCTTGAACTTGGACATACTCGGTTAGGAAAGTTCTCTTGATACAAACGTCTTGCTTCAGTACTATTACAGTAGTGTCCCATTCCATACATTAAATGCATGTCAGCTAATTCGGAGTATGAATAATGTCTAAAATTACCTGCCATTTTTTAAAAAGTTAACACTTAACACAAAAGCAAAGTGAAATGGTTACAAATAACTGGTTAATAGGTTAAACAAAAAACACAACGCGGCTACAGTAGGCCTAACTTACAGTTTGTTTTTTTGTTCAACAGTGAGCTAAAATATTTCTGAAAATAATTTTCAGCTGATAATTTCTTTTAAATATTTTTTTATTTAAGACAAAATATATCAGCTGTTTTGTTCCAAAGGCCTACTGTAGCCGCGTTGTGTTTTTTGTTTAGCCTATTATTAACCAGTTATTTGTAACCATTTCACTTTGCTTTTGTGTTAAGTGTTGACTTTTTAAAAAATGGCAGGTAATTTTAGACATTATTCATACTCCGAATTAGCTGAGAATACATTTTATCCAACTTTTATTCAAATTTAGTTTACACGGCTTACATCATTCTTCTCAGAATTAAATTCTCTACAATTTTTATTGTGAAAAATTATTTGTTTACTGGTCATTAAAGAAAGTTATTGGGCATCAAACGTAGAATTCTGTGTTTTTCTACTTGAATTTTTTGCATATTTCAACTTTTTTCTCAAAAACTACTCACACTACAGCTTCCAGACTAGTTTTATTCAATTTTTCAGATATTTCTCCATATGAATCCAGCTTAAGTTTTTTAAAAACTAGTCCCCAAACAATTCAGCATTGGTGTATTTCACCAGAGGAACTGAATTCCGGGCGAAATCTTTCACTCTGTATAGCTCGCTAATGAAGCGTTTATGGATATATGTTTATAAGAACTTTTTTTTCTTATTTTTACCTCTACTATCACGTATTAAATTATTTTACCATAATTATGAATCACCCTGTATATTTCAATTGTCTGTGCCTCAATTTATTTGACTTATTCTCAAATTGTAGGATTGGTGTCACCAAATAGTTTTATTCATACCTTTTCTCTCTCTTACTTTCAATTAGTCAAATCTCTTCTAATCACTCTCTTTTGCCCGGTTGCAGAGTCGCTACATAAAATCACCCATAGTTAACAGAGCCATTAGTTAACAACTCGCCCATAAATAGATGTTCGTTGCAGAGTCCTTTGCCAGACCCCTTTTAACTATGGCTCTGATAAGGCACACACATAAGTCACACTGCTGCTCATACCACTTTTTGCGTTGTATGCTTCTATCCAACTAATGTATTGGCAACGGGAAGAGAATCACTGTGAACAGTTCTTCCAAACCTCCAGTCGGATGACGTCACAACATGGCGCTTGTTTATTACTATCACAAAACTGCTGTCTGCTTATTGTGTTATGTTTGGAGGTTATGAATCAAGATCGTAAACTGCAAACTAATTTGTAATTATTTTCAGTTAGTTTGATTTTTTGATAGCAATGAATGAATTAAGTAAAATAAAATTAGAGGTAGAAGTAAAATAAGTGACCGGTGTATTTATTATTGTATAATATTAATAAAAAAAATGACCAGAATTATTTCATTGTCTTCTGGCATTTTGATATATCTTGGAAACAAAGCAGCCAGTTTACAAGATATATTTCTACTGACTCTGCATAATTTAAAATGCTTATGTGCTTATTATTAAAATTAATAATAATAATAATAATTGATTATTCAAATTTATTAAATTATACAATTTATTAAAAACTGTATTACATCTTCGTTCAAGCTACTTGATTAGTCAATGATAGTTTATTCAGTTTATTTACACTTTATCTACAGTTTCAAATAGTAATAATGTAATGTTTTCGGGCCATTTTCGTCTGTCTTTTAAAACATGCAAACAGTCAACATAAACTTAAAATACACTTGGAGCGTATGTATAGTGAATTTATAAGGACGACTTTTGGCATTCAAATAAAGAGCACTTTTAGTTATTGGTAGCCTTAGATGACGTCATCTGTCTGTAGGTTTTTTGTCTCTGCAACGGAAAAACGTGTTTGTTGGCGCGCTGTTACCTATCGGCAGAGCAATAGCTAACAGAACGTCTCTGCAACGAAATTGGCCTGTTAAATAGTTGGGTACGCGCTGTTAACTATGGGCGACTCTATTTGTCGACTCTGCAACCGGGCATATATCGACTACTTCCTCAAAATTATTTCTCGGTCTGAAATATTCACCCATTTCAAGAAATATGTTGAAATACAAGTTCAAATTCAGTCAGTATGTTCGCTATCTTCTTTTAGAATTATCACATTCTTCACGGTTCTCACAGCTCTGATTTCATTTTATATTCTCGTAAGTAGAATTCTCTAATATTAAATTTGGAGAATGTATATTAGTACATAATATCAAGTATAGTATGAATTTCATGTAGAGTACAATTCGAAAATTAGAGTCGGTGAATCAATTATTAACGCCTGTCATGATTGTGTTGTTTACATCCGACATATATTTTTGCTGAAAAAAATCACAAACGGTGTCGCTATAAATAACCACAATTCCTCTCTAATTGTTAGTTAGGGTTTCCGCTGATTTATCTAAATCGTAGAGGATATCCTGCCCTACATTCCTGAAAGTTTGCATAGTCATAACTGGCTAAAAGTTGGTTGGTTCGTCAAATTATCTCAAATAACCTTGATATGTACTGACTAATTGAATTGTTCATTTGAATTTTCCGCTGGTCAAATCTACACAATGCGTATTTGGTGTGTTACACAACAGATAATAATGTATTGAAGACAGTAGTTATTACCGTGAGTTCCCCATCTTCTCTTTAATCTTTCTTTTTCTTCTCCTCCTCTTTTTCTTCTTCTTCTTCTCCTCCTCTTTTTCTTCTTCTTCTCCTCCTCCTCATCCACCTCCTCCTCATCCACCTCCTCCTCCTCCTCCTCCTCCTCCTCCTCCTCTTCTTCTTCTTCTTCTTCTTCTTCTTCTTCTTCTTCTTCTTCTTCTTCTTCTTCTTCTTCTTCTTCTTCTTCTTCTTATTCTTCGTCTTCTTAAAATTAGCTTTCAAAAGCTGTAATTCACTCTTATGTTTGATAAGTTTTGTATCTTTCGCTTTCATAAAGATTTTCCCCTTCTCCACTTAATACATTTCTGCTTGGCTTTGTGCTTCTTTGCTTCAACATTCCCTCTCCATACAATTCGCAGTAGCAGATACATTGTGACAGCCTCGACACGTAAACTGTGATCACATAATTCGCTTGAATAACACGTACGAATTCAAATCATTGTAATCACAGTTCAGAATGCACTTAAAAGTTTTGAAAGCGAGAGTCGAAAGTTATCCGATAATCCAAATGGGTTTTAATATTACCTCATGCCGACACCAAGTTAGCTGCTAGAGATGGTGTGCTGCTGCGATCATTCCATTATAAAGTTTTGAATGTTCTATTAGGATAGGGATACAGATACTGGGATCTGTATATAGAGAGGCTGGAATGAGAATAATCAAGACGAATGGTAGAGTGCAACCTGTGTGTTTTGGGCATGACGCAACCTGACAGCGTGTATCCGGGAATGGATCAATAAAGGGTGTGGAAGGGGTGGCCGTGTGGGGGTGGTGATGAGGGGTTGCCCAATGCCACCGGGGTAAGGGATGATGGCATCCGTCTCTGATTTCCCTCATTGGGGGTTCCTTGCATTCCTCTATTCCGTTTTGTCAACTTGATTTTGACGATTTCATCACGTTTCCGAATTCAATTTGGGGGATGATACACCGGCATCATTCACTTCATCGTTGTCGGTATCACTAAGCAATTGCCTTGGGTACCTATTATATCTTCATATCCTAATTTTATCATCGTCATTTTCATTATATTGCGGGGATCAGCATCCAGATTTCCAGCATTCTGGCAACTATTCTTGTCCTTCCTAAGCCTTGTTTTTCATCAGGTTTGTACTCTTATCCTTGACTTTGAGGTATTTCTTATACAATGAGGATCTTGATATTTATTTATTTGGCAATGATAAAACACATAATCATAAAATGATTGGAAATGGGAAAATAGGCTTATAGCCCTTACTATTCCATTCCCGAATTTTGATTGTAAATTAGTCCAAAAGAGGTTATCAGCACATTTAAACACATAAATTTTGATCCAAAAATAACCACAAATATTTTGAATTTAAAATGGATGATAATTATTGGACCTTCACTTTATATCCATTAAATTTATCAACTTGGCCTTGCTTCCGCTACTAATTTTTCTAATTTTATGTATTCCTCTATTACTCATTTAGTCACCATTTTTAAATTGAACTGAAAATAATTTTCCTCATTGAATTCGGTTGGTGATGGACTAAGCTAATAAGGTAATAATTACGCATTACTTGTTTCATTTCTGTCCATGATGTAGCCACATCTATTTATCAGCCTTACCTTCTCCCTAATAGTACAGAATCCATCCCTGAATTGAAAAACATGTTAGATATTCTGCTAATCCCTGAATGCAAGGCTGGCTCAGTATCCAGATGTATTGAGTCACGCCTGAAAGGATTGAGGCTAAGGCAGTGCGTCATATGCCTCATATGGTGCAATCTGGTAGTCATGAGCTGAGGACGGATTTGAGGGTGAGTGAGAGGGTTTCTGCGGTTCACCCCCTTCCCCCCCCAAAGTCTAACCACTCCAACCTCGAACCAACTTTGTGGGGAAGCGATTGGCACACGGTGGCTCTCATTGCATATCAGCAAGCTATTATTTACAAATAAAATATCATCAAATAATAATAAAATACAAAATGTTGGAATTTGAATAAAAAGCAGACTGTCTAAAAAATCTGTGTTTTAGAAACTCTCAAGTGGATTTAAAGCTCTAATGCAGCCTTCAAAACATATAAGGTTGATATATTCAAAATAGAAAAATAAATTAATCCAAGAGAAAAGCAGAATTTAATAGAATTCGTGGGAGAATTAAGCAAAATACACCATGGAGTAACAAAATTTTTAATATATTTTAAAATTAAATGAAAATTTTCAAAGTAAGAATATTTTATCAAAATTTGGAAATTAAAGTTGCAATGTAAAATTCTAGATCCCAGAAAATCTTTGAAACTCCGAGTACCCATTGGGAATTAAGAAATGTAATGAAAACTGGTACTAAACTATCAAATTATGAAAGTGTGAAAATGTGATCTATCAACTTCAGCTATTTAAACCGCTTCAAAGTAATAAATAATAGATATGTAAATGCAAGAGTATAAAAGACGCAAAAGCTTAAGAGCTTAAAGCTTAAGAGTGTAGGAAGCTCGCGCAACAAAAAATTTGTCTCATGATTCGACTACTTGTCTCATAATAGAATAAACAAAATTATTAGCATTCAGTTTGGGAAAATATCCTCAACTAATTAAAATGAAGCAGAAAGCAAAATGGAAAGATGAAGTAATGTAATACTTGGTTGGGGAGAATACTGGACAACTTAAGAGTCTTAAAAAGAGGAATAAAGTTAGTCCTGTCCAAAATTACTTCAAATTCAAAAAACTTCTTGAGTCGTAAAATTAACAAATTCGAAAATCTCCTTCAATCTTTTTGGTTTGAGAAAATAAGTAAAAGTGGAGAAGTTCCAGTTCAGTGCAGATAAGAGAAGTTTAGCACTGAAAGGTTGGTTCTATACTTTCTTTATCACTGTAAACGCCAGAAGGTTTGGCAGCCTTCACCGTGAAACTGGTCACTACTATCGCCAATCGACATTAGTTCAAGCCAGGCCAGGCCAGGCCAGGGTGGGCTATAAGTCAAGGTCACAAAACTAGTTCCAGGACCTAGGTGAATACTTTTATTTGCTAAACTGCTTCTTTTTATTAAAAATACATCACCAAAGGATTCCAAGAAGACATACCGAGTTTGCGCGCCAAGACTTCGTATCCACCTTCAACTTTTTCAAACAATGATTTCTACCAGTTTATGTTATCGATCAGATTGAAAATGTGAGTGACTTTTTCATTTATGTTGGCCTTGAAAATGTATCGGGAGTAGCATTCTGATCCTTAACAAGGAATCAATAATGTCAGTCATTATTTTTTAAGTATCATTGATGCACGCGTATTAAATCGTGAGGTTTACACACATGATTTCAAACTAGTATTCTCGTTCAGAGAACAGGTTCAATAACAAACGTTTTCCTCCTTAATGGTTGTCATTCCACAGGAGAAAAAATCGAAATTTCAATCGTTGGGCGGCAGTTAAGATTCCACATCGATTCCAAATGAAAGAGAGTAGCTAATCAGGTCAGAGGCAGTGAAAAAGTGGAAATATGTAGCCGGGGAGGAAAATGAAAAAGTGGATCGCCGTTTTTAGATGTGGACTCATGTAACAGATCGCACGCGGTACATTACTTCATGCACTAAAGCTGCAAATTGGATACACTTTTGTGGCAAAATATGATGACAAGCAAAAATTGGACAAATGCTATAACAATATTCACACTGAGGAAACATCTTTGTCAAATTTTCCGTACATAGATGATACTTACGGTAAATCAGTACACATTTTTTTGCTTAAACGGACGTAAGATAATGAAATGTTAAATTTCACAATCAAAATTTACTGTATTTACTTCTTTTAAGGCTGTGTAAAGGCTAAAAACTTACTACTGGTAATATTTTTCAAAGTTTTTCGATTTATCAAGCTATCAAAATCAAAATCTATCAAAGTTTTTTCGGGAAATTTTTTTCTGATCTTTACTTTTTGTGATATAATGGCATAAAATTTAAAATTTTGGGACAGATCATTTCAAATTCTGTTAGAGATAAATTCATTACATTCACTTCCTCAAACTTCAAAATTTCAGTTATTATTATTGAATTTGAAAATTTGAAAGTAATTAAGAATCACTTGCACAAAAAATGATGATAATAATAATCAATAAATATTATAATCCTATGAAACTCTGTTAATTGGTTTTATAATATAAATAATGAGGAACATTAACTATTAATAATTAACAGCACTTAGAATTAAATTAAATAAACAGCTAGCAAATCACCTATTCAACATAGCTTGACGGTTATCGATAAACCAAATCTTTCATGTTATTGATTTAAACGCATCCCATGTTGTGATACACACTCAATGCTATCTGTAAGTTACATGTAATTTGATGAATATATTGTTATAATTTCACCAAAATTTTATATGTTATTCGATGGAGATGTGGCAATAGCTAAAATAATAGCTAACATATAGATATAAAATATGTGCTACTAGTTGGTTTGGTTTGTGTACGATGTATATGCTTAAATCTAGATAGCTGCTCTTCACCAACCCCAAACTACCCTACAATAACACGAAATTACATTCCGAGATTGAACCCTGCTGTAGGTGTAGATATTGGTGAACTAGGACTGAATGAGAGCATTGTTTGCCTGCGGAGACCCACCTCAGAGATTCTCCAGTGAGATTCACTTCAAACTGTCCGCATTGATTGAATGGTTGAGTGTTGATGATGTTTGCAAGGAATGCTGTCAGTTTGTGAGAAGTGATTTCACCATATCAGCATGCATACCGGGACATTTTGGTTGTGGCGAGGGGCTTTCCGGTGGGGGGGGCAGGGGAGACCTTCTAGTTGATTGCAATCTATTATGCACCCCTACACGGGCTTTTTCTCTCCCCCCCATCACAGGACACCCCTACCCTCATTTATCTGCGTCTTTTGAAGCGCGCGTGAGCCCACCGGCCTCCAATTCAATCGAACGTTTCCCAGATTGAGGATATCGTTTTGTCGATAAAGTTCGATGAATCGCTTTTTTTTTGTCCGAGGTTAAGCACCCCTGAAACTGTTTCTTGGTAGGGAACTGTTCAACCATCCATGCCATAATCTATATCTGACCTTATTGATGTCAAGATATTTTGTTGAATGTCTAAAACCACCTTTACAAAGTAGGGAAGGATATTCCGATTATAAAATCTTCCATTCCTTATCTTATATTATTGATGAATTGATATTTTGTCGAATGATGACCACCCCTGAAACTGCCGATCCAGAGTGGGGTACGATTCGTACGTATAAATGTATCTTTCAAGAAGGTACGGTACGTTTTCCGATTGTATACATGATCCTTTCATGTCTTTAGTTCATAACTCCCATTATTGATCGATAATGGATATGATGGATCGACATTTTCTTGAATGTTGAGCACCCCTATAACAGATTCAGAGTATGGTACAATACTTATCGGCTTGTACTAATATATTTCTCATGTCCATAGTCCATATCTCCTATTATTGACGAATCGATATTTTGTTCGAGCTCAAGCCCCCCTGATCTGTTCCAGGGTAGCAAACAATACCCCATTTGCAACATTTTCCCTTATCTTCCATTATTGCTTTGTTCCAGTGATAAGAGGAAGCATACAGTTATAAATGGATTTCATACATTATTTAATTTGTCGGAGGGTTGTTATCATGCATTATGATTCGTCAATTACCAATTGGATGTACTTCATTTGCAATGTACGTATTATGAATTGAACTGAAATTTCAAAAAAACCTTTTCTCTCAAATGAAACATACATTTGTATTTATGTGGTAGAGTATTTTTATTCAATTCTTGATGCAAATTTTTGGTAATTTCTGACTCATGACAATTAATATTACTCTCAAAATTTAAACTACTTCAAATCTTCATCCACGTAGGTACCAAATTGTTGATACAGAGGCAATTTTCAAAATATTCGCAACTAAGTTTGGGTATTTATACATGATTTCTAGACAAGCACGTTTTGATGAATAATAATAATAAGCACGCTTTGGTTGCGAAGAAAATAGCTACTGTATTAGAATAGTCATGATAGGTTCTTGTTATATGGTGCTAAGCATCCAATTTGTCTTGCTTGGAACGTTCTTAAATCATTTATAGCTTTCCTTGGTGTTAATTAGTAGTACATAGCCTAACTAATCCCTCACTTATTCTCTCAAGAATTTATTTCCTATTCAATTTTTGTATTTATATGGGTAATAAGAATGTATTCATTCATATCAAATCAGTTAATCTCTTCATTAGTGTTGGTAAAATAACTAAATTGCTGTTGGAATTTTCGAGTGAGCTTTACTGACTGAAAGCGCTATGATTAGACTCATTATCAATACATGAGAGCTAATGCATTTTGTATCACGCACATCTCACCATTCAAAAAACATACAGCCGTCATGAGCTCTCATTGGTGTGTCGCATTTCCGTGCTTCGTTTCGAGGGTTGCGTGAACTAAACAACTTTGGTGAGTGCTCTTAACGACTGGCACGAACAAATAATATTGTAAACGTCACTGAGATACGTCTATTTTCATAAAGCAGTATCGTGATGAAATAAATTAAATAATGGGTAAACTGAATGAGACAGCCTTCTGCCTTTCTAGCCACTTTTATTGGTTTATTTCACGATTGTTCGTTTTTTTATACTTTACATTAGCTATCTTCTGTTATAGTGCTGTCACAACTATAAACATTTAACATTTTACATGTCATGTCAACATTTTTATTAAGATTTCTACCTTCTTATGAATTCTTTTGATGTGTTTCGCATCACTTTGTAGTAGTCGGGTTAAACTAAAAAAATGAGTTTTGTATTATATGAGGCATGTATTATACCGAGTTAAATTCTGATTTCCAGTCAAAATCTATTCCCGTTTGAACTGAGTTGGTGCTCAAGAAGGTACTTAGAAAGGTTAAGGTACAGTTCAAAACAATATTGAATCTGTATTCAAAATGTGAAGCTCACATGAATTAGCGATTTATTGAATTATTATTGAATTATAGTCGTAACCACAAGCTGATGAATGGAAGTGACTACAGGCTGTTTGTTGTTGTTGAGGCCTGACTCTTGCTGACTGCTTTCTTCGTAGCAATAGGCTGCTGACTTTCATCGAACAATGAACCCGCAGATAGAGCGAGAAGCGAGATGGAGAGGTCTACTACCATGGAACAATTGGATCAGATCAAGGACAGTGAAAGGAGTTGATGTGTAGGTGCAGTTGGTGAGACGAAATGGAGTGGAGAAGGTGAAAAGGATCGGGAATAAAATAGAAGAAGGGAAATTGGAATAGGAATAGGGAAGTAGTAGAAGAAGAAGAAGAGGAAGAAAAGTAGGAGAAGTGGAAGTAGAGAAAAAGAAGAAACTGAGAAAAAAGAACAAAAAGAATGATGAGTCGGGAAGGGGAGGAGGGATATAAACAGCCATGGAGAATGTAACAAAATGAAAAACGATTGTGAGGAAGAGGTAGTAGAATAGAGAATATAGATGAGGCAGAAAAGAGAATATAGATGAAGCAGAAAAGGATATCAGCAAGACGAAAAGAAGGAATTAATAGAGTTGAAGATAAAGATTTCGTAGAAGAGTAGAAGGAAAATGGAAGGGAGAAGTGAATGAAAAGTCAAAGAGAAGAAGTAGGATGCGTATGAAGAAAAGCTGCAGGGTTATGAAGACAAGAAGAAAAAAAGGAAATTAGAAGGAGAATAAATCTTGAAAGGAAGATTAGCCTACAGGAAAATTTAGGAATAGGGAACAGGATAAATAAATAGATGAATCAGAAAAGCAAATGAAAACAAGGAGTCTGAGAGGGGCAAGGAAGTAGATAACTAATTAACTAATAAGAAAGTTGAGAAGCTAGAAAAAGGATAGAAAACCAATCAGAAGAAGAGGTGTAGAAGAAGAATGAGGAGGAAGTTTAGGAAGAAAAAGAAGTTGAGGAAGAGAAGTAAGAGGAGGAGCAGGAGGAAGAGGAGGTGGAGTATGAGCAGGAGAAACAGATATTTGAAGAATCGTGAAGAAAACGAAACAGTAAGAATAAGATGAGCGCTGAGCAGAGATATTGGAAATAGTATCAGGGGGGGGGGAATGAGAAAGAGGTGTTGAAGAGAAAGGACGACGATGAGATGAGTTGATGAGCTGCCGGGTCCAGGGTCAAGCCTAATGGAGGAAGAGCCCATTCAAGTCAGGTTAATCAAATTGAAGTCTATGGCCTGTCTGCTCTGCTCTGCTCTGCCACAACCCACAATACAACACATAGCACATAGCAGCACAGAACTCGATGCTCGTAATCTTCATTGCCACGATCTGAACCGTACGGTATTACACTCAGATTCACTTCTAATTGTCAGCATTGGTTGAATGGGAAGCTCTGGAATTATTCATAAGGAATGCTGATTATCAAAGTGAATCTCACTGTCAGTAGTCTATACCAGAAAACAGTTCCCACTTGCTTCATCTACTCACAGTTTTCTTCTAACCTAACGTTCTGCTATTTGAAAACATCCTGCTACACTTTTGTTGGTCAGCTGCTTCCTCGTATAGTGTGATTCACTTGGTTGAATGGGAAGCATTGATGCTATTTGTAAGGAATGCTAAGAGTTTGAAGTTAATCTAGCTATAGTGTAATTATAGCATCCTTGGGAATTAGTTGGCACACCAATTTTCAATGAAATATTACTGGCCTCGTCTTCTACTTTACTGTTTTTTTATTACGTGGTAAGCGTAATGAAGAAAAAGGTGAGGTTATGGTGGATTGGGAATCAAATAATACATTTTCAACTTGCTTCAGCTGAGTTTACTCAAAGTACTAGAGTTACATAATACTCTTTATGTTACTACTTAACATTATTTCAACGTGTTATAAAAGTTTGGAATCTCTTGCAAGTAGATGTTTATGCAGTTCTGAACATCTTAATTATTATTCATTTCTCGTTCATAGTACTCTTCTCGTTTATATTACAATTCCACCTGCAAAATATTTTGTCGCAAACTTGTCCCATAGATTAGTTATAATGGAATTGGGTATTTGAAATCCTTGTAGATTTTCATCTTCAACATTGTTGATACTATAGAAGTCTTATATAAACTGTATGACTTATTGTAGTCTTGCATAAAAGTGTTGATTGTTTGCTGCAATGAAGAAGGGCTTGAAACCGAGCTCATCACATCATAATATGATACATGACAATATCAGCACGTCAACTTGCAAACATTTTTACACGTGAATCGTAGATTTGTTAAAACTACATTCATAACATTTTCGTATTATTCAGCAATCCTTATCAAATTTCAAAGTGACAAATTGATTGAAATACCTTAATAGATTTGCCAAATTTTTAACAAAGACATTCATAAATTCCTCTTCTATTCAGCAGATCAAATTTCCAAGTGAAAAACCGTTGAAATTCCATAAAACAAACATTCCCACAATGTTGTCAAATGAAATTAATAGGTAAGCTTATTGTAGTAGAGGTGTGAAAAACCTCGCAGTAATAACAGAAATCAGTAATCAGCAGTTGATCGCACCTATTAAGAGGTGGTTGACATAGGCGCCATCAAAACAACGGGCTGAGCAAATTACACTGATCAGAATATAAGTAAAAAACAACTAATTTCATCCTTGTGCGGCCTTGGACGTTCCTCACGCAGATAATTTGATCAGGTTTGTTTCGGCTCTGCTGCGGTGCTGGAGTTATCGAACCGGTGATTAGATGAAATAACCTGTCAGCTATTCTGAGCTCTACTCCAAGGAAAGGCTAATCACTAATCACAGTTCGTTGTACTAAGTGCAGTATAGGTTATGAGAAAAACTTCAACAACAACGATTATGAGGGGAAATTGGTAAATTTAAATCGTCTAAGAAGTTATTAAAATAGGATGTATGACGGGGATATCACAGTCAAATAGCCCTCACATTCTACGTTAAAAGAGTAATTTCTTAAACACGTAGGTACGGTACGTATTATAACTGTTCATCTAAAATATCTATAAACGCATCTAAAATAGTTTACAATGTTACAATGTTTGTACACATACTCAATTGTTTTCTAGAAGCTGCATTTTGAAGGGGTGCTAGTCTACATTTTAAGCGCTTCGTCAGGTACTTAGAAACTATTACAAGAACGAGTCGAATTGAATATTATAAAAAGAGCTAGAAATAAATGGATCATTTTTATATTATCCATTCATTGGACAATATAATTCATTATAATATTTATTGATTGATTCAATGATACAATAAGTTCTTCCTATAATACGATAATGTATAATGTCATATTTATATTTATTTGTGATATTGCATATAATGGGATTACTCATCCTGTTGGTAGGCTTTTTGAGGGAGCAAATGGAGATAAAATAACTTATTTTGTTGTCTTCTTGATCTTTTTCACTCTCCTTCCAGATCTGAATTCTGCATTCCCCATTTTATATTCAGAACCGACGCCTGTTGAATAATTTATGAATTCCCATTAAATGACGGTGAGGTTGAGCGAACTTTACAACAAAATAGAGAAAATTATCGGGAAGAAAACCTGAAAACCTGACTCGTCTCATAAGTTTATGCCGAACTGTGGGTGGGAGGAGGAGGTGGGCAGACGTCAATTATGAAGAACCACCGGCGAGAGAAATTCGGAGAAAGGAAACAGGTGGCAGAGAGAAAGAGATAGAGTGAGTTAGATAGTGCGTGTGAGAAAGATAGGGAATGAGAACTGAGGAAGTTGGTAGCGGGAAGTGCGAAGGTAGCAGGAAACTCCCGCTGATTGTTTGCTTTAGAAGTTTTCGCCGTGGAAACAAAGTGAAGACGAATAATTTGAGCCGCACTAATGTGATCAAAAATGCTCCAACTTGGCTCAGCTTGTGTGCTTGATGTTTTCGGCGGCAAAAAACTTTAGATTGAAGTTCGATGATGCTATCAGCGACGCGTAAACGCTGAGACGAGATATTGAGACGCGAGCAATGTTCACAAGAGCTGTGTGCGATGCGATGCTTCGTTGGAGTCGCACAAAGCTTTGAAATGCAAACGCCTTGGTCTATCTGCAGGCATCCCGCAACGCTTGACAACCGCTTGTATTCGCGACCAACCACCGAAACGCTCTCTGAGTAAAACAGGCTGATGTTCTTTCTTCCACCAACATCAACCTTATCTCAGCTTGTGATTATAGTTTGACTGCACAATACTGTGAGATCTCCCGCAAAAACAGCTTGTTCTATTGTGAATGTGAGTTGTAGAAAGATTGTGGAACATACATCATTGTGAATAAAATATGGATATATTGCAATGAGCAACTCAAGTTTCTTTGTTGCATTCTTCAAATTTCGATTATAGCTTCTGCTGATCTATTGTCTAAATGTCTATTACACATTCATTCACTGATTCTGAACAAATGAATAAATCAATAAATTATGACGAATATCAAACCAGACAGTACTGGGTTACATGTTACATCTATCTGGATTGTAAAACAGTATTTAGAGGCTCGTATATGACTAAGATTTAAAGATAGCTTCTCCTGTGTAATTACAATGGCCATTTGAAAACGGCTAGGCTTTTTAAAAACTAGTCTTTCCCATGATTCTTCATTCGCGTGCATTTTTTCGAATGTTGATTAAGTATAATATTGTGTATTGCTAATACTATGATGGGATGTTGGAAAATCGCCACAACCACTGCGGTACGAATAAAAATAAGTTGTGAATGAACGAGATCAAACTCTAGAACAAGAAATATAATAATGTGCTTGCTGGAGGAAGAAGGATGAATTCAGCGATATCAGGATGAAGGAAGTAGATAATGCTTTGTAGAGTATACTCGATAAAAAAAATGCTTCCAATCTCTTTCTGTGGTTATCTTGTGCAAAAACACTGCGAGGTCGATGGGGCCAATGACCCCTCCTTAATGTACAAAGTCCATTGCACACGTTATTACTGAATTTAATTCTAAAAAGAATCATTGGACCGCATCTTATTCATGGCAGTGGAAGTGGTTTTAGGCCATTCGTCCGCCTTTAATGATGTTCTCAGTTATATTGTGAGTCTCGTTCCTAATGGAAAAATCTACTGACTTTATTGGTGAGCTCCTTTATTTTTTGGGTTCACTTAAGAGCCTACCAGCCAACCATCCATAAACGCGTCGGTCAAAAAGCATGAAATTGCTTTTATAAAAGATTGAGTGCAATGCTCACTATACTCACTATACTGTCATTAGATGATTTATTGTCTGTTTAAAGTTTCCAATATAATTGTAGCGGTAATAGCTTTCATCTCAGACTGGTAAACTGGATCCTTGTTCAAGTCGCACTACTTTCTTATGTCATTCTTGATCATTCTATCTATATCACGCTTGTACATTTATTTACAGATACTTTCTTACAGGCTTATCATTGATTACCTGCGGAAAATAATGTATTTAGTCCAGCCCTGGCAACTATAGTAGATTGTTAACCCTAGATTTCCTGCAGTAGAAGAGTAAATTATAATTTTCATTAAATTCCTTGGAATGTTTGTAGTCGCTATCCGTTTGCAAGACTTTTACAATATTACTATGAGGGTTTCTAAGCTCCAGAAAGACTTTGAATTGAAACGGCGTAAGATAATTATTATTATTAAGAGTTTCCCCTAATTCCAAATTTTAGATCCTGTTTTCTTTCTACTTTTGCTTATAGCTTGTCTACATATAAACCAAGGTTTGGGAGCCCATCCTTGTCTAAATCTAAACCAAGATTTAGGTACCCATCCTTGTTTAAATCTAAATCAAGAATTGGGTGCCCATCCTATTTTAACGCAGTCGCTATCCGTTTGCAAGACTTTTACAATTACTATGAGGGTTTCTAAGCTCCAGAAAGATTATTCTCAAATCTATTGCTTATTTAGAAGGAATCGTATCTTATGAATGTACGAATTGTAATTTGAATTACCCGCCAAAACTACTAAATAGTATGCAAATTGTTGCTGTTGTGGTTTCAAATGCTGTTGCATTCATTCTTGGAATGCAACGGGCTGGCGGGCCAGTGGCATACTACTCTTAGGGGAGGAGGGTACAATGGAGGATGCGATATTGACACAAAAGAAAATGGGAACAACGGCTTACTCGATCCTAATTGGCTAATTTTCTCTAATCTATTGCTTATTTAGAAGGAATCGTATCTTATGAGTGTACGAATTGTAATTTGAATTACCCACCAAAACTACCAAATAGTATGCAAATCGTTGCTGTTGTGGTTTCAAATGCTGGAATGCTGTATGGTATTTGTTTGTGGGCGTGCGTGCGTATATGCTTTACGCGGGAGACACGATTTTTCAACCGGTATCAACAAATAAAAACAGAAATAAGAAAATATGAGAGTGAGAAAGAGTGAGGTTTTGTAAGTATTGGCAGCAAACCCAAGAGACTGCTAGAGAGCTTCACCCAATAGCTAAGCCCGTCGCTTACTGCAGCTTTTATTTTGTACCTGATGTTGGGCTTAGCCGCTTAGGAATGACCGTGTGCTTATCAAGCCGGCAAATAAATAAAGAGTACAAGAAACGATAACTAAATATTTCCTCTCAGTCACACAAATACACACACTTCTCCCTCGCTCTCGGGGCAACCTTGGCCTTCCTCGTTATCTGCGATCAATATCCCGCCTCCACTTTCCATGATTCTAAACTTTCTTCTCTCTCTCACCCACACGTCCTCATTTTGAGACTCCCCATCCACTTTCCTTCTTATTCGTATTCCTTCTTGCATCCTTCCTCACCCATCGCGCTCACATTCTACCACTTTCTGGCCGAAATTGCAATTTGTTGTCTCTCTCTCACTTACCCTCACATGCTCCTGTTGCCGAACACAGCGTGGTGTCAGCCAACTCTGAAGGTCCTTCCCAAATTCAGTTTCAGGCCGAAGCGTTGAAGAAGTTTCGTCGTTGATTGAGTTATTACCGTTATTAGGGAACTTGAACTTTCTTCAGACAAGGATTTCATTCTGGTTGTCTATGGGTAATAATATGAGTATAATTCAGCAAAAGAGGATCTGATTACAATAAACGTTCTTATTTTTGTGCTAGTTAACGTTTCTTTTGGTTTTTTTTAAATATTTCATAAGGTTTTGATATTTTCCGAAGTTTGAAAAATGTATTTCATAATATTCATGTAGAAAACTCCTCCAGTTTCAATCCTGTTGCTTCTCTTGAGTAGATGTATCGTGATGTTGAAATAAAATATGTTTTTGAACGCAATATTGTAAGATTGAATAAAATATTAGCGTGAGAGGATAAAGCTCTTGTTTTTGAGTGGCTCTTCTTTACTCTTCAAATTATATTTTGTCGGATTTTACTTTAATCAATGAGAAAAATAAAAACAAACGAATATCATTGTGAACTTCAATTCTGTAATAGATTAGTAGTTAACTGCATATCGATATCTTGAAAATCTACTGAATCATCTAATTCTGTTATATCACTCGTCGAAAAATTTCGTGGCTATGATTATATTGATCAATCAAATTATGAAATGATACAACAATATAAATTATTATTTTGTAGAAAGTAGAGGATGAACGTTTCACATCATCATATGTAATTTATTCATTCATTTATATTTATTCACCCCTTCATGCACCTAATTAGAATGATTTGTCGAGAAAACAGGCAATAATAATGATGCTGTACTTATGAACAGACTCTGATCATTTAAATGAATCAGAATCTAAAAGAAACAAATTCGAATGAGAATCTCATCCTCTAAAATTGTAGGAAATTCAGAAAAAAATTATTCTCTTTCTCTTATCCTAGGAAATGGATGAGGATACACGATATAGTAATGACTTTCACCAGAATATAAAATATTAAATATTATAATATTAAAATTAATATCAATATATATTATTAATATATTAATATTATAATATTTTAAATATTATTGTGATATACTGAAATCAGTTCACTCCAACATCTCTTGTACAATTCTACTGAATATGGCTTTTTTGTCTGTGATATCTCATTGATATTATATCGTTGTAACCTTGTTTCTTGTCAACAAACCTAACCTTGATAAAACCTTGAGTGACTGGTGCTAAGCATAGAGTATAACTTCATCCTTGGAATCTAGCTAATCGTATCGCTCCAAAAGTATCAATGAATGACTGTGAAGGCCACAATGACTCATCTCAACACAACGACCCGCTAAAAAATGGAACTGAAACTATGAGCCGCATTCTTGGTAAACGTGAATGAATCACTCTACGATTTAAATTCTTTTCCTTCTACTCCCATGTCTTATATTATTATTTTGATACTTCCTTTACACTCACTAATTTTGATTTCCGGTTTACATGGAAGTTTACTCAACTACTATACTATTAAACGATTCTAGGACTACTAAATTGATGACTCACCTCCTCAATAATTTTCTTTCAGTAAAGGCTACAATGATTTATGTACCAATGATATGTTAATACTGTATTGTAAGTTTTTGGAAATGAAATCATCGCAGTAATATTTGCATGTTTACTGTTATGGGGCATTTTCAAAGCATTGTTTTTCGTTGACAATGACTGATTAGTGCTAACCATAACTTTTTATCACCGTGCAGTAAAATGCTAATAATTGGGATGTACGGCTAGATTTACAGCATAGTACTTTGTGGCTTGAATCTGGTACTAGAATACAAATTTTAATAATATTATTTCATTGTTTGAACTTGAAGCTTTAACACGCAGTGGTCATTTCATTACTATTTCGTAGTTTGGGGTTTCTCCTCACAATTTCTGCATAGCTTATTAAAACTCAAAACACAATGATTAGTACCAGTGCAAAATATTTAAATATGTATACATCAGTACGTACAATATATGATTTATTCCTATATCAATTGTTGATTACATAATTTTATTATTTTCAAGAAAAATATTGTGATATTTAATAAAATCGTACTATCTTCTGATTCTCCATACTTCAGGTAGAAAAATCAGAAGTTTGGAATGAATTGTTACATAATTTATGAGTAAGCTGTTGTAATAAGTGTGTTAGAAAACACTGATAGCGTGATATTAATAGCATCACATCATTCATTTGGCTAGACTATTTAAATGCCAAAATCCATTTTTAACAGACTTCTTATCAGCCAGATTAAAATAAAGCAATATACTAAACAAAATTCATTTTTCATATGAAGCTGGATTGTTATCAAGCTTGTTATGTGTGTGGGTTCTTTTTCAACTGTACTATAAATTATATATTGCTATTTCCATATATTTCATTGTATTTTGGAACTATCGATGACGAAAATTCAGTTCTCGAATCTTGAATCATATTCGCTTCCTATCCTTTTTTTAATATTGAGCTATAAAAGCTTTTGTGATTTTGACAGTTCTTGTTTGTAAATGTTGTTTCAAGCTCTCTAGATTAGAATATAAGTTTATGGTTTTATCTGAACTATTCATAATCCCTTTGCTGTTATGAACTAGAATATTCATAATTTGAATCACGTTGGATTTCTCAATTTATCAATAGAACGGCGAAGCTTGCAAACTGAGAACGAGCCTTCGGGGTTTGGGTTGCAATCAATATGATGATATCCTGTTGCGCCCTGCATAGAGATATCTTCGTTAAAAATGATTTATGGCTGACAAATGAAGCAGCAGAGATAGGGCTCAATTCACCCTCCCTACCACAAAACTTTTTCTTATCAGTAAATCGGATTATAAATACGGAATTGCTAGAAATCGATGATTTATGGATAAACATATTTTTGTTGGAGGGTAATGCTGGTTTCCCGCTTTTTTGTACCGTCGGAATTTAGGCCATGAATAATATTATTGTCGCTTGCGAAATTGGGCAGCATACATATGTCATGTTATGAATTATTGCCCACGATTTGGAATTAGGTTATTCAGGATTTAATTTTTATAATTGCATCTGGAAACAAATTATACTAATGCAGTCACATACACTATTTCAAAAGTATGTTACGTTATTCAGGGCTCTACTACTAAATAACTTCAGTTATAACTGAAGAATATAAAAAATTATATACTTCTGTAATGAAAAATGACTAACTCATTAAAAAATGCACTCTTCCTTCCTTTGAATCTATTTTTTCATGACCAACTCTACGTTATTTTTACACTGACCTACATCCTTGTATACACTATCCCTACGAATCGATCGTTGTCGTGAAAATAATATATATTTGGAACTGGATATTGTTATCAGTTATTCAACTTGTTTTGAGGGTCATTGCTCTTTGAGCTAGTTTTCTAGCCAACACGAGGCAATAGTTTTGTCGAGGTCGCCAAATTTAATCAATAGGTACAAGATTTTCTATTACTAGTTTTTCAGCGGTCTAGTTATTCCAGTGCATATTAGTTTACAGTTGTTTGTTCATCAAAATTTTAGTTGGGAGGATTTATTTCATTAAATTGGTTCTTCTTTATTTTTAGCTTTTGTCAAATTTCAATCATTATTCCATAAAATCTAGTTTACTTGATTCATTGTGGAATGGGATCTCAATCTTGCTCTCTTTTCATAAGTAGCCTAATATATCTAAAAATGGTGAAAGTCTCTCCCTTAAAAAAGGGTGTTTTGCATCTCGTATTCTATCGGTTTACCCGATTAATTGATTATTATGAGTATAGTTTTCCAATTAAACGTTTATAGAATTTTGAGAAATATTAATAGAATGCTTGTTTTTTATGTTAGTTGTTGATAAAATGACCAATGACCATATAGATTTCCGCAATGCTACGGAAATGTATCTTCCAAACCAGAAATGTCCCACAAAATGCATAACTCCTTAACCCTTGCACAATTTTGGTCTTGAGGTAATCATCAGTTAAATGAATTGTATTTCATTCCTGTTATGTAGAAATAATCATTAGAATTTTAGCATGCTGTTATTTTCATCCGTTTAGAATCCCATAATCCATTTCATTTTTGCCATCATATGAATGATTCTATTAATATGGATAGATAACATTGATTTCTGCACATTTTTCCAATAAAAAGTTTTCAACAAGAGATATCACTGGCAGATGGCATTTTAAAACAGGTTATGTGAGCAATAAAGCCTATAGGAATTCCAACCCCAGCCACCTCAGAATGATGCCACCCTTCAGATTATGGTTGTTTTCCTGTAGGGGTATGGTATGATAGGTAAGAGGGGCGGTGGGGTGCAGAGCGCTGTCTATTGTAATGAAGCCGAGCGCGAATTGCAAATATCACGATACGGTTCTGTTTTTATGGCACGTTGTTATCATTAATAAGGCCAGTAAAAGCATATGAAATGCCGCAAGCTAGGATTTTCACAACGAAAAATAGCGTCCCAGATACAGTATGCTAACTCAGCTACTAAAAACTCTCAAATTCGTTGTATTCTCCCAGTTCTAGGGGTTTTCGCTGGAATATTTGAAATCATGATGTTTTCTGAAAATTGTATTTATGCACAGTAATATACAACATGTCCTGTGATACGATATTATAAAAAATACTGTTTTCTGTTTTGAATTGACAAATTTTTTATAAATGAGTTCTAGCATTATATGGTAGACCATTACAGTGAAATTTAAAGGTAGTGTGAATATATTCTCTTTTAGCAGAAACTGCTTCACCTCTAAAATTCACATTATTAACAAAATTTCAAGATAATGTACCTAATTGAAAATCTCATAATGGTTTCAATAGAATGCAGACCACTGAAAAACACATCAGCAGTAATTCATATAATATGCCATTTCTTTTTGATTTCTGATAAATCTTTTCCTTTTCTCTTTTATTCATCCCTCTCTTCAAATGCATAATTGAATCAGAAGACGATGAAAAATAATCCCGGTACATCAATGTTCATTGGTTTCCCATAATGTTTCCACTGTTATCTTCTATATTTGTTTTTTTTAAGTAAACCTTCTAATTCTAGAGCTTGAATTCCAAACTAAAAAATAATTTAATTTGCAGGTACAGTTCCAATTTTAAAACAAATCAAAAACAGAAATGAAATTTTGAAAGAAAAACATCATATGAATCAAGTTAGGAGGTTAGGGAAGATATTTTCATCTTTATTTCAGATTCCACCACGTTGACTCACCTTGAAATAATGTTAGCCAAAAAAATGATGATTGGTTTTTTCAAGAAAATAACCAGGTGGACACCTGCAGTAGAACTAAACCTGAAATGCAATTGACTGGTTGAATCTCAGTAACTTCGATGTGAACTGTTATTATGATTGCATAAGCATGGACGCACAACGTACACTTTGGTAGAACACAGAACACTGAATTCAGTCACGAACTTCACCGGTCGGAGGTTTGAAGCGAACTGGTCGTGGAACTCGTGGTTGCCGCGAAGCCTCCCGGTTGTTTATGCTAGGTGCGCTCTGATTGGCTGAGCTATCGATGACGTCACCTCCTTGGCCGCCGATGACTCGTGTGTCTTCTGGAGGGTAAACAGGAACAGTCATCTACCTCGGTCTTGCATGTATTGCGTATTAGTCTGTAACACCGTTCACTTCCTCTTCTTGTTCCTTATACTCTATGTGGGTGTAATTTCGGTTCCAGGTGAACCTGCTTTTAGCAGGTACTCTTTTTATCGTTATTTAATTCCAAATTACCTTGGTACCCATGGTCTAAATGAATTGAGTTGAAAGTTTTATAACTCTCAAGTCTCAAGTCTATGAAGAAACTTATGATTATTCAAATAAACCTCTCAACCAGAGTTAATAACTTCTTGTTTTCACTTCAGTAAAAGATCAACATAGTCCAGCTATTTGGTATTGATGACCTCTATCACTGTGTGAAGAACTTTACCCTAAACGAATCGATCTCCATTTCTAAATTCATGGATAAAATGTTTTTACGTTCTTATCCACTCAGTATTCATGGAATGTAGTTGAATGTTATTCACTTATTTGCCAGTAGAACTGTATGTGTCACTGAAATTGGGAATAATTTATAATTTGTCAACTTGAATTCAAATTTGATAAGGACTTTATATTTTAATGAAAATGATTCGTGACATAATTGAAAAACAGTTACTACTTAGGTAACATTACTGTTTCATAAATTTCTGTTCCTATTGCATAGAGTCATTGGAAAAGAAGATCATTGAGTTTCATAAATAGATCATAGATAGTTCATTATAATTTGTCTATAAATATTTGGAACTCGAAATTCTCAGATTAGATGTGAATTTCAGATGAAATTCATTGAGATGTGTTTTTCAGATAAATTATTTACAAGGAATTCATCTCATACAACAATTGAATCAAATACTTATCTATTATCGTTTTTCCTGTGAATTCAATAATATAAGTGGCACATAAATAATTCATACAGTATTTATTTGAGCTCATAACAGGTTGAATACACCCCCAGAGCATTAGTGTCCCTGGTGGCAAGGTCTATTGCAACATCAATGATTATTCAATTTATCGTTGTGGAAATCTCTGGGGTGACCGCTCATCGCGCTCACTGTACTATGTGGTGGGGATGGTGGTGGTGGTGATGGCACATAGCTCGTTTGCCGGTTGTTGCTTGCTCCATTGCAGCTGTGCATGGTTGCAGATGCAGATCACAATTCAACAACAGCTACGGGGGAGGATAGATTTATAGTGAGATTCACTTCTAACTGTCCAAATTGTTTGAATTGGAAGCATTGCTGTTATATATGAGTAATGCTGACAGTTTGTAGGAGGCAGATAAAATAAAACGGATGATGTAGCAGCAAGCTGCTCATCTAGAATCGGCTAGCGACATTGTGTCTAACATGGGCATAGGAGATTGGTCACATTAGTTACTGTATCAGACAGGAAGGGAGGAACATTCGTCTAGTTGACCAAATAGATTTAGGTTAATTTTTTTCCAAGAATAATTCTCTAATCAGCCATAGAGAAAATATAACATAATGCTATATATTTCATCTAACTGACTTAGGTCACGGGAAGGATTATGATAGATCAATTTAGTGTGGGTGTATAATATACCAGTGCACCAAAATTATTGTTTAGGAGGATTGTAAACCAACGGGAAGTGTTTCTGAAGCTCTTTCAGTTGGTGGAGCTGGTTTTGAGCGGTCACTTTTCCAAATGAGAACCAAGAACAAATTACTTTTATAATCTGAAGTATTAAATGAATAATTATTGCAACTGCCTCGTCATTAACTTAACCATATACTTTTGGTGTATTAGAAAAATGAATTATAAACCATATAGAAATCAATTGCCTATTGCATCCTAATCTAGTTAGGCTATTGGACAATGGAATATACTATAATTACTGTAGATTTGTTCTTCTGGTAGATTTTCTACATAACAAGAGTTTCCTTTATACAACTCAATCACGGAAAATTCATATAAAAATAAAATTTTCTCAACAATCCACAATAGATTCTTCCAGCTTATGTGATCCTTCATTATGATTATGATCTCATAATCACACTTTTGTATTCTAAATGACAGAGAAAGTAAATTATGTAAATTTACGTTTCTCTTTCCTTTCTTTCGAAGTTATCATCTAGGAAATGAAACATCAAGCGATTCGTTTGCAAAATTAGCGTTGACATGCTGAAAATGCAAGTGTCACGTTTTCATAATAACATGGTTTTGCTCGTGGTGGACCAAGGCCGACAAACGGTCACGTATAAGCCAACAGTTGCCATTATTTTTTCTTTGTTGTCATAACAAGTGTTGCTTGCAGCTGGTTGCTGCTCAAGTGGTGCCTGGATATCATTTCAAACAGGCGCTGAATAAAGAGTCTCATTTGTAAGGTCCGATCTCCAAATAAAAGTCGTATTACTCATGCATGCGGGTCTCAATCGAGTCTAGGGTCATTTGGGCTCGGGACAAATATCAGTGCACTAATTGTTGTCACTCGGGAATTGGCATAACTGGGAGATTCGTTATTCATTCAAAATTGATTGTCAGTCACCTCTTCTCTCAAATGATAGGAATATCAGATACTTTTGAACGTCTGTAAAGAATCTCCATGGGGTCTGGCAAAAATAATCGTATTAATATATTAAGGAGCTTTTCTTATTAAATTTTTACCACTACTATGCGTTTTAGAGAGCTTGTTCTTGACTGTTATAGAATGTTATTTCGTCGTCAACATCTAAAATTTAAGACGAACCTACAATTGATGTTAAACTGTTGGTACTGCACAACTATATGGCTTATCGAAAAAGGTTATTATTGTTGTTCTGTACACAACCTTGTAACCTACATTCTCTGCATTATGCATTCTGCTTTTTAAAGTGGTTATTCCCCTTTACCCTACGTAATCAATCCTTCCTCTACAGGTCACTTAATGTCTGCTCTTTGTCTTTCGTCATTTACAATATATTGGTCTTTTGTCGTTGAGAAAATTTCTCTCCTTAGAGAAAGGATTTATTTGCTGTATCCCCATCCCTTTTTTCTTGATTTCTTGTTATGAGAAAGAAACTCGAAAAAGCATTTGATGTAAGAAGCAGGGGTGGCTTCTAGCTTTTGTAGCATCTTTGGAATGATGGATGAGCAAGTTGTACAAATAAATTAGGGAGTGATGTATCACTGTCCCCTTACTTTGAATAGATAATTTGTCTTGTGGGGTTCGAGATGACATTCCACAATTTGTTTTGTTTGTTGTGAGCCGAGTGTCGAAAAGTCACTGTTTTGTATTCATCAATGTTCTTTACTTGTAATATGAGTAAATTTCTTGAAAACCTTTCATTTTAGAGACATGGTTGATGTGCATGAATTTTACCTCAAAACGTTGAAAGTTGATATCAACGTTGTTATTTTATTTCATTTTAGCGTTAAAAGTGATATCATCGCTGACATTACTGGTTAGACACCTTGTTGTATGTTACCTTGTGACACATCTTTGGAAAATTTTAAGGCAATAAACATCCGCATTCTTGAGTAATAATAAACAGTTTATTGTACTCGATCTCTCGTTTTGATTCTAAACCTTCTCAACTTCGATATGTTCTCAGAGAATTCAACGGTATTGATTGATGTGTGTGATTGTGTAGAGACAGACTTCAACTCATCAGAGATAATCAGTGTCGCTCTGCCCAATATTCCCGTACGGGTAATGACTACATTGGCTACATAATAACCCAGGGTGGCCTGTTTAGAAGAGCTGTAAATTTTTAATATCAAGACGAAAAAGTATCCAACTCATTTTGTGCCAGTATTTGAAGATTTTAAATCGATTTGTATAGAATCTATTGCGAAGGAAGGTAGTATTCCGTGTTTCCATAAGTTAACAGTATTTTACCCTTAAAAGGTAGAAACGTCCCAATAAAATTTCAACTTTAGTAAAAACCATATAATAATACTACTGTACATCTCAAAATATAGAGGTCTGTTCTGTCTCATGAGGGTCGGGACCTCCTACCAATAGCAACATATACGCAATGCGCGTACACCCAATTTGCAATCTCATATTTTTCATATATTTCACAATACACATTAGGCACTTCAGTTGGCCTCTATCCACCACAGATAGCTTCAATTTCAACAACAACCCTGTTTGGCGAATCGTATCCCGCCATTCTCTCAACTATTGTGACTTGAAAGCCATTTCATCCAATTGAAACAATCGGCAGTGATAATAAATAAAATTGTCGCAGCAACAAATAATAGTATCTCGCAGCTAACAGTTCAAAATGGTACAAATTGAATGATGAATATATGTCACTCCATTGGCTTTCTTCCATTGTGTGTGTGAGTGAGAAAGGCAGAGAGATAAGAAGAGCGAGCTTATGCTTTCTTGTCTACAATGATAAGGAAAGGACACTATCCTCCACATCAATTGATCAAAATAGTGACGGCTCTGTGGCCTCAATATGGGTCAAAAAAGTATCAACAATATTAATCTCTAGAAAAATTCTTCCAAAGTTCTCTAAAAGTATTCAAATTCAATATTTTGTGAATAATTGAACTGATTGGGTTTTATTGTATGCTGTATAAGAGAAACTATGAGAGATAAGTGAACAATACATGTACCGTAACTTACAATTATTAGAGATATCAAGTATACTTCAGGTTGAAACAAACATTCTACAGGACTCATTTTTACAACCGGATGAACTGAATATACAGTTAAGATAGATACTGAATATACTGTAGATATACTATAGATGATACTGAATTTACTGTATAGCAGTTGACTTTATTGATCAGTTCAAATTTATAGGCAGTTTGCAATTGGATGAATACTTAATGTGGCACCATGTGTCTCATATTATGTTGTGAAAATGAAGTGCAGTTTTCCAATTGATATAAATTATAAAGTGCAACAGGAGCTGCATATAAGAATGAAATAAATGCGCTCCAGAACAGGTTATAGTTGTAATAGATTGCTGCAAGCAACTTGGAACATGTGCAAGCAGGATGAAGTATCATCAATAACAATTTAATACATTGCAGTACATTCATTGAGAGTGACCTTGGAATCTCAACTGATACAATCTCAGCTTAAGACAGTGTAAGAATGGGATTGAATAATTTGAGCTTTATTTATTATCAATTTAGTTAATATCATGTTAGATTGGATAATTTGAGCTCCATAAATAATTAATAACCCAATAAAGATGGAGGATCAATTTTAATTAATCACATTTTTTTCTATCTTGTTGCACAAATGTATTGTGACGTTATATTTGGCGTCGCATGTGCCCTGCTTGGCCGCAGTCGGTAGAGCAAAGATTTTTGAATAAATTTATTATTTTTATGACTCCTGAAAGAGAAATACCACAAGTTTCTTACCGGCTCGTCAAGGAGCTCAAATAATTCTCTGCATTCAACGGCTGGAAACGGTGGCTACTTTATCAGTTTATAGTTCTTATGTCTGATCTGGTTGACTCCACAAATATAGATGCAGAAGATGTAGATAGATATAAGGGTTCTGATTTTTGTGTTAGACAATATGGTATCGACACCAATGCCACTTGCCACCATCTGACAAAGGGGTCAGCAGTGTGAGATGATACCGAGCGGTATCAAAGGCGATACTCTATCAGAATACCTTATAAATTCTATTAATTTGTAGTACTGCTGCAACTTGTCACGTGGTATTTTAGCATCACAAAATATTTTTTAAATGAACTATTGAGCTTTAATAGAATTATAAAATAGAAAGGAAAGATAGCCTAGTCAAAGTACCACTCAAGTAAAATCGAATGTTATTGGTGATAAGGAGTAATCATATTATCTAAAGCGATAAGAAAATCATGCAAAATTGTAATTCAACAATAATGAGAATCCATTGGCAGAATTAAAAATTATAAAGCGGCTTATTTATTATTGGCAGATCATAAAAATAAAAGTTTGCATGTACGTTTGAGGTTAGAATTCTTTGTTTTTGTTTTAAATGAATCAATCGATCTAGGATAAATCGACAGTTCTTTGAATCGATACCTAACGAATCAGCTGATTGCTCGATCAACCAGTATAAATTGAATTATAAAGTTTACTCACAAAATATATATTACTAGCTGTACCCTGCCACGCTTCGCAGTGGCACATTGTGATTGAATGTTTATTTTTTTTTTCTGTGGCTCCCACTATATATAAAATATGTGTTGGGAAACCACAAATATTATGCTTGTTAAATAAATTATGAACATCTGTGTTATGTGTAATATATTATTGTAAATATATATGTAAAAATATTATTGTATAACACAATTATTTGCACTGAAACACGAATTTATTATCGAAAAAAAAGCATTTGTATGCTTTCTTTGTTCTGAATTGCGAAAGTAATTGAAATCCAATAATTGTACCGGAAAACATACGGTAATCAAGAGTGTAGTTTACCGGTACTCTATATCTCACGAACCTGTTGAAGCTGCGTTTTGAAACATGCGCGCTATCTAGCGGTCAGATTTTGCACTTTGATTGCAGCAGCGCTCAGCTCAAATCTGGCCAAAAATGGCCAAAGTTTCACCCCTCCCCCGGGCCACCCTGCGAGCCCGGTCAATTTTTTTTTTTAATCGACTTATTTTCGCGAGCTGACCCCGAATGTGAAGTCAAAAATCGGAAAAATCCATAAACAAAAAAGTTAAAATTTTCGGGCGAGCGTAGCGCCCCTGAAAATTGTAAAAAGTAGATAAAAACCATCCTTGATGCGGATTTTATATCATGTTAAAATTTCAACTCAATCGGTCCAGTACTTTTGGAGTTTTTGCATTACACACAAACCAACATAACATTTTTATATATATAAAGATATACACTAGGGAAGGTTTATGTAAATAGGTAAGGACAACTATTATTGCTGCATGAGTATTTATTGCAATCTAAAAAAGTATGAAAACCAAGAGTACACAAAGCTCATATAAAAAATTAAATGTACACTGCTTTATAGTATCATATATCGAGATTTATTTATTGGAATAATCTAAGACAATCACTCCATTTATTTATATAAAAACTTTTTATATATCTTTCTATAACAAAGATGGAGAAACCCTGAATCTGAAGTAACCAATTGCATTGAGTCTTACTAAAATCAGAAAGCCAATCAGAAGGAAGCTTACAAATCGTTCAAGGAAGAGATGAAATTTTTCTGAAAATCATTTCTCTTTGGCTTGTGATCCCGATCTGTGAGGACGCACATGGAGATTAGGGTCCCTACTTTCTATTAAATTTTAAAATCATCAAGCCAATCCCTTTTTTAAATGTAAAATATTTGTAATTAATGTTTGATTATCTGTGAACTCAGTGTTGCTAAAGAGTTCTTAATTGTAATCTGTTCCCATAAACATATTTTTAATACTGAGAGAAATTTATAAGAAATCTGGACCACACGCGAGCCCAGCAGAGATGAAAAGGACCTGCATAATTAATTATTGGAAATAATTAATTCAATCTACAAGACCTTCAAGAACATCATTACCGTGAGTGTTAGTTCTAATGAGCTCATTAGCCAGCTTTTAATAGTGAATTGGGGAATTGTTCAAAGTGCTATATAAATTAATTCAAGTTTAAAAATTTCGCAATGTGTTGAGTGCTATCATATAGTCTATAAGAATGTTCTATGAATTTATTTGATTTATGTAGGAAGCTTACTTCCATGCATGGCATGAACTCATAAAATCCTGAGATCATTGAATTGTTAATTTTATAAATTATTATTTGCTCATTGATTAAAGTATGTCATGTTAAATCTACAGACCAAACAGGTTTTAAATTGTAGAATTCTGAATTGACTTGAAGTCCATGTATCAGTATTAAATACAAATTTATAATTTTTAAAGCTCACAACGGTGAATGCTATTAAGCCTTGTGATAATTATTCAAATTATAGAAAAGAATTCATTTAAAGAAAATTATAGATATAAGAATATTTTATATATATTATTCTATGGAATATATTTCATGTTTTATGTCAGCATACAAAATCATAGAAGTTTTTATTATATCCTAATTCATCTCGTGATATACAGTTTGAGCTGTCTTGGTACCAAGAAAAAATATTCTGCAGCACATAAAATTAGTGAATCAATTAATATTGATCTTTTTAAGAGCATTCAGTACTTATCATCCTTTGATGATAGTCATACTAGTCTGCCAGAAAAATCATATTGATAATTATATTAATAAGGTTCCAGTTATATCATATAAGGATCCAGAGAACTTCAAGAACTGGCGTTGTAAGTTCTAAGGAATTTCAGAAGGATAAATTGGTGAATACCTGTATTCATGACAAGCGTTTTAAAAATCAACTAGAAAAAACCATAGTTGGTCTTCATTATTCTCGATTGGATACATGGTTACTGATAATCAGTCATCAACTATCTTTTTGATTTCCTTATTAGTATTCTTCCAGAACTTCACGGAAGCAGCGGTAAGAATTATTAATCACCAATCATTGAACCTTGTGGTGATTAATTATATTTGGAAAATTCATGCATCTACCACTGAGCTAGAGCTGCGGTTTGAACCCAGCAATTTTGTGAGCCGGACGGCCTTAACTTTTTGCGAATTCATTTGCAAAATAGGGATTTTAGCAACTGCTCTTATAAATATCAGGAACACCACATCACCTGTAAAGGATTGGCAATTCACCACTCTACACAAATGGCTTCACAATGTGGGACTCTATCATAGGAGGTAACCCCCCAGGAAGCACGTCCTTACACAAATGTCACCCAACAAGTGGGGCAAAAATCTGCATCTTTACATAATGGCACCACAAGCATGAGGCATGATGAAAAGCTTATCTACTCAACCTTACTATCAATGCTAAATAAAATTATTAATAAAACCGAAAGCTGCAAGAAGTATAATCTGAAGTTGATTCAACAAGATATATCTGATGATCTATTGTAAGTTTCTGGCTAAAATAATTGAGTTGCTCTTCAAGTTGAAATTTTTCAAGCTGCATAAATACAGACAAACTGTATCACACGAGTTCGATAACATAATTCTCAATAATAGAGAAAAATTGGATGGAAATTTCCATAAAATTTATAGCAAAATTTTGATCTTAATCTTTGAATCTAAATATTGTATGCTGACCAGGGTTATAGGTTATTTGAAATATAAGAATATTATTGATATTAAGGAAGATAAGACCCTACCTAAAATTTTAAGAGCTATATTAGTAGTAATTTTCTCCATGTTTATTGTTGTACCTGGATCACTTGGACGATCTTTGCGTAATATATGTACATGACACTTGAAACTTCTAACACCACACAATCTTATCCAAAATAGGCACTATCAGTACGTCCATTTTAATATTCCTGCAATTTGGTAGTACACTTGGCAACTTATTCGAAGTATTCCATAATATCGTCACCATGAACCAGTCTCTGGCTAACTCACAAATTTCCTACTTTAGCGACCATCCCCAAAATCCTATGACCATGACACCGGCCGATCACCAACCCCAGGACAATGTAGCGGAGACTCCATGGGAGAGAGAAGGAGGCAGCGTATGCTCCATCAATTTCGACCCACAAAACCTGGCCCAATTGTCTTCTACTGGGATTGATAATGCCGTTGATGTGATAAATTCTGATGAGAGTCCAGCTGGTGGAGATGAAGGAGTGAGGGCGTTCAACCCAGTACCGGCGTCTCCGCAGACCGCTCCAAACACTGCCAAAGAAACAGGAAATCCGGTCGCTATCCAGTCTGCTATCCAGTTGCTGCCACCATCCGCCACCACCAACCTAGAAAAGCGCAACACCACATTAGACTCCTCAGTCGGTTATGCTACCAATCCCTTGGCAAATGATTCTATAAACGAATTTAAACTCATGCTCAGTCAAATCTTAGCAGGACAAGCTGAAGAAGCGAATACAACCCGAGAAGCTATACAGGAAAACAGCAAAACTGTCAAAGCTATACAGGAAGATATCAAAACGGTCAGACGGGATGTCAAAGCTATGGATGAAAAATTTTCTAGCTTCAAAGAGTAAGTGAGAAGTATGATAGACATTAAAATAAATACGCAATCTACAGTCATCAAAGAGTTAGAAACCCATATGGATGAAGTCACTTGTCAGGTAAATGAGTGGTTGGATGAGGTACCCTGGGAAGTAAGAAAACAGGTGGACATATTAGGTAAAGAGCTAGGCACCAATATCATAGGAACTGTAATTGAAAAAATATTAGAAATTAAATGTGAGATAGAGTCAAAGGTGGAAGAAAATAATAAGAAAATAGTAAAGATAGTCAAAGAACAGAGTAACATGCAGACATGTATAGCAAGCTTAAGGGAGGAGGGGACTAAATCAAGGGAGAGATATGGCATGTTGGAGAATACCATAGGTGGACAACAGTTGAAGCTAACCGAATTGTATGATGAAGTGAATGCGAATAGGAAAATTATGAATGATAAAAGGACCGCAAATGAAGAACGAGTCTCCAGAATAGAGACACGTATGGAAAGTATCCCAGTCAGTCGAATGCATTATACACTGACTGAAGTAGTAAATGGCACTCAACTTTTCCAAAATCTTGGAAAATTTGATAACTCCTACCGTCACATGCAACCCAGACCATTTGTAGATCAAATAAGAGCCATTCAGGAACTGATACCCACCTCTTGGTTAGTATGGCATTTCCAATTGTCCAGTTTATTACTCGGTGAGCTGCTGATGTTCTTCCAGAGCCGGGTGCGAGATATTAATAGCCTGGAGGATTTCCTCTCCCAGTTCCTGCAGCAATATTGGAGCAAATGTAAACAGATGGATGCGCTATCAGAGATTATATCATGCACATATTATAATAGAGGTGGACATTCTTATACTGAATTTGTGGCTAACATAATGTATAGGAACTCTCAACTAGACGAATCTTTAGCTGACTCATCACTAGCTAATATACTATTCAAAAAGCTTCCTTTCCGTGTTCGCATGACACTGGCAGTATCTTCTATTTCCAGTTGTATAGAACTGATAGAACATTCACATTGTATCCAATCCGTTACTTCTGAATCAAGTCAGGTAAACGATCACACAGGAAATCCCAATCATTCTCTTCAGCATAATAGCAATAGCTTTAGAAGAAATTATAATGGTGAGAATCAAATGTCAAATGCCAGAGCAAACGCTCGATATACAAAATACACTGAAAATAATAACAGAGGTCAATCATTTGAAAATAATTCCAGAAATAGATCCCAATATTACAATGGTAAACAACAGGATAAAGGAGCATATTATGATGGCAGAGATCGTTTGAATGGGAATAATTATAAGCGAGATGGAGGTCACAAGAGTCAGGGTGAAACACATCAAAATCATAACAGAACAAATACATCATATACAATGGCATGCACAACAAAAACAACCCAAAATCAACATGCAAATAACCCACCACCAAATAAAGAAATCAAATATGCATCAAATTCAGTCTGTAAAAAGCAACCTATACTAAGTCTGCTATTCCCTCCCGAAGATCTACCACTAGTAACCAGCCCACCACCAAAAATAATTTACAGCATTAAAACCGAAATAATTAAGGAATCACCGATAGTAAAATCTAAAAATGATGAACCAGAGTCATGCACTGAACCTGAGTACCAGCATGCAGCACCCCCACAGCATACCCGGTTTGAGCAGTCACCACCCAAGCATCATTGGATCCACCCACGGCACACTAAATTCAAGGAGCCAACCGCCACCAAGACAAGCAGAAAGTGTGACCGGCAGGACGACGTCAGAGTGGAATATGGAACCCAACACTGGAAGGCTCACTGGAGGAAGCAACAAGGAAGGCCCCAGAAGAGAGGTTATCGTCCTCATGCTAAATTCAAGCAGAAACCAGGCAACCAGGAAAGGAAGGCAGCATGAAGAGAGGACAACTGGCACCGAAATGTATGGGATAATGAGACCAACATGCACCCGAAGCACACACGGTTCAAGCAAGCAGCTTACCGTAGTGATGGCAGTTACAGAATAAAGAAAAGGAATATGCTTAAAATTAATGAAAATTTAATAACAGATTCAAGACTAGGTTGTGAAGATAAAGGAAGGAATTATTATATGAAATTATTGAAAGATGAATTGTGTGCAATAAAATTGAAAGAAAGAATGAATTGCTTATTGGAAAAGAAAATACATGATTATTGTTTACTAAGAGGTTATGTAATGGGCTTAACAAGTATGTTGATCTACTTTGTTGTAATTTTTTGTATGACTATGATGTTAATTAAAGAATATGTTATTAAAGTAATGATGAATGAGGGTGTATCTTATGTTGAGAAAGCTGATTCTAAAATTTACAAAAACATTTTGAAACCCAGAAAAGTTCAGGATAGACAAAGTAAATATTCTAGGCTATCCCAAATCTTGGAGTTGATGGAGAATCGGTCATCTGAACCACCAGACTATTTACAGAATCAAAGACCAATGCCTATAATCTCAAGCTATATTATCAAGACACTGAAAGATAAGGAGGTAAATAATAATATTGTGTTGAACTGTCACTTGCCTTATCATTCACTGAATATGTACCTAACGAACAACAAACAACGCAATTATCCAGCATACAAGTACCCACGTCGACCAGCAAAACCAGTGCCTAAAAACAAAGAAATAGAAAATTTAGAAGCCATCTATACCATCATCATCACTCATAAACCAATAGAATAATAATTAGCCCAATTAAAAGCCAGCTTACCATGTAGGAGGAAGATAGCAAAATGGTGACAGTTGAGTAAACAAAAATCCAACAAAATAGACTGCTCCCTGCAGGAACCCAAGCAGCCAATGCCTAATGAATAACAACCTAACAAAACAGCTACCCCAGGAGTTCAAGTGTCATAAAATGTGAATTATATGTAAAAACATTGTAAAAAGTACTTTATTATTATTATTATTATTAATGCATTACCCAAAGGGAGAAAACCAGTAAAATTATCTGCCAAGTGATAAAACCAAAGAATGTTAAGCCAAATTTTCATGTGTTCCAATGACTAAGAATTTCTTATTGATAAATTACCAAAGATAAGCTATTAAAATTACTCATTGTGTGAACACAAAGCCCATATTAATTAAGAAAGAAAAAACCAAATATACATATTATAAGCCACAATTCAATATCGAGAAAAAAGAGAAATGTTAGATTCACAAGCCTGAGAATTATAGTGTTGTTCGGTTGGCAATGATTTTGCACCAACGTTCAAATTATTTTGATGGTGTGTTGCCGCAAAGAATTGCTTCCAGCTAAGGGCAGATGTAGTGGCCGAAAAAGATGTTTATGTTTTTGTGTAGATGAGGAAAT
This sequence comes from Nilaparvata lugens, assembly GCF_014356525.2. Classification (NCBI taxonomy): domain Eukaryota; kingdom Metazoa; phylum Arthropoda; class Insecta; order Hemiptera; family Delphacidae; genus Nilaparvata; species Nilaparvata lugens. The sequence continues at coordinate 55,022,843 of NC_052506.1, read as the reverse complement.
GATTTATATTTATGTATTGTATGTAGTAGGAGGTTAGCCGATGTAAGGCATATATATTTGAATTGAATTCATTTGTTATTATATTTATTATTGAACTTTCAGGAGAGACATGTAACTTGTATATTTCTGATCCAAAACCAACAGGATCATGAAAAACTTTATTATACTCTCAAATTATCGTTTTGTATCAGAAACCAGAGGGCGCATTATGTCACGTGGTATTTTAGCATCACAAAATATTTTTGAATTAACTATTGAGCTTTAATAGAATTATAAAATAGAAAGGAAAGATAGCCTAGTCAAAGTACCACTCAAGTAAAATCGAATGTTATTGGTGATAAGGAGTAATCATATTATCTAAAGCGATAAGAAAATCATGCAAAATTGTAATTCAACAATAATGAGAATCCATTGGCAGAATTAAAAATTATAAAGCGGCTTATTTATTATTGGCAGATCATAAAAAATAAAAGTTTGCATGTACATTTGAGGTTAGAATTCTTTGTAGATGGATAAAGAATTAAAGATTGAGGTTTGAATTTGTTTGGCAGAACTTGTTCGTGTTTCCCCGAACACTGAACGCCTCATTTCGTTGCGGGGAGATGTGGAGTGGCCTCCTCGTTCACCGGACCTGTCACCTGGTGATTATTTTCTATGGGGCTATCCCAAAGCTAGTGTGAACACCAACAAACCACATACACTTACAGCCGTGAGTGAGAAAATGATAAATTCGAGCCATAGCAAGTGCAACGAACGCATCAGAGGTGACAGAATTCAAGGTCAGGGCAGTGGACTGTGAATGATAGTTGGTATTAATACCTACAAATAAATCTTTGAATTCTGTGCATAAAAATACTGATAGCTTGAAGTGTGGTAAGTACACCAATAAAAGACTAAATGAATCAACAAGATAAGATTTAATAACAATAAAATAATAATAGGCAGATGGCCACATACAAAAACAATTGTAAGTAGGTTAAGTCAAATATCTTGGGATAATTACAACATGATAAAACGTTAGAGAAATACAAAATTTAAATGAAATTAGGTCAATGACATTAATGACCATTGAAGTCTGACAATAATCGAAAAGGTAGTATTAATGATACCTGAAATGAATATAAATTGAGTGCTATAATGAAAGTTATTGCTGTAAGGTTCAATCTTAATGATTTATAAGAGGAATAATAATAATATTATTATTAATAAAAATATGACAATGATCTGCAGATAGTGTTCAACAAATAGAGTACATAAAAATATGCGGCATAGGCCTTCAGTGATTTGAATGTCAAGATAGACATTGACAAAACAATTAATATGCGTCACTGGCCTTAAAATATCACTTGAGAGCTAAGGGTAGCTAATAAATACAATGTAAAGATTGTCCAGGTTAAATACAGGCGACATGGGCCTTCAATGAATTGAATGTCAAGACAGACATCAATTAGAACGATTAATAGGCGACAGTGGCCTCAGAAAATCACTTGTAAAGCCAAGGGTAGCTGTTAAATACAATGAATTAATAGGCGTCGGTGGCCTTAGTGAATCACTTGTAAAGCCAAGGGTAGCTGTCAAATCCAATGAATTAATAGGCGTCGGTGGCCTCAGTGAATTGAATGTCAAGATAGACATTAATAAAACAAATTAATAGGCATCGGTGGCCTCAGTGAATTGAATGTCAAGATAGACATTAATAAAACAATAAATAGGCGTCAATGGCCTTAGTGAATTGAATGTCAAGATAGACATTAATAGATCAATTAATAGGCGTCGGTGGCCTCAGTGAATTGAATGTCAAGATAGACATTAATAAGTCAATTATGATACATACGTAAATGAAAATTGAATAGAATGATTTACGTAACCTGAATAAAATTTTGAAGAGGAGATGCAGCCAGGCAGACAGGCAATGACTCCGCAATACCCACAGGAACAGGACATCAGCAAGTGATGATGTGATCTGGCCATGCGATGACAAGCATGGAAGCGCCCATCACAGCAGGCAAATCCCCCAGTGGAAATGAGAACAGGAGCAAGTAGAATTCCAAACGAAAAATCCGACCTTCAAGTTGTGGAATTTTTAGATTGATGTCCAAATGGTAGAGATGATGAACTTGAAAGTTTGAGTTTCACGAGGTGAAGCCAATTGTAGAAGAATGGCAATTGAAGCCCAAATGAGGTTGTAATTTTTGAAGTTTATCAGAGTAAATGAGTGAAGAAATTGATGAATAATTGAATCACAATTGAAGAATAGAATAAATGAATTAATTTGCAGAAGTAATTCACACTTTAAAAACGTTCTGTAGATCAAATAAATAGCGATGAACGCCGACATGAGGTTGCAATTTTTGACAAAGTTATCAGAGTAATATGCGAAGCAATCGATGAATAATTTAATCACAATTGAAGAATAGAATAAATGAATTAATTTGCAGAAGTAATTCACACTTTAAAAACGTTCTGTAGATCAAATAAATAGCGATGAACGCCGACACGAGGTTGCAATTTTTGACAAAGTTTATCAAAAGTTTATCAGAGTAAATATACGAAGCAATCGATGAATAATTGAATCACAATTGAAGAATAGAACAAACAAATTAATTCGAAGAATAATTCACCTTTAAAAAACGTTTCGTAGGTCCGATGAAAATGGATAAAAGGTTTAGACCAAAAGCGTAAATGCGCTCTTGACTAAGAACCATTGCAAAAGACACGGAAACCGCTAATGCTGTTCAGAAAAAGGAAGATGCCGGATGTGTTTGAAACGTAGGTAAAACGTTTACAGACGTTTGGTGAAAAAGTAACAAATATCTAGAAAGTAAGATGCCTAAAGACCAAATAAAATTCCAAAAAATCGAATAGTACAAATATTAAAATTGCAACGGCAAATAATCCGACGAAAAAATACGAATAAAAGGATAGAAAACCAACTTGACTAGAGCAGTGTCGTAGAACCGACTGTGACGTCACTGGTCAGCGCAGACGCACAAAATGACGACATGATGTCTATGTAGTAGCGGAATGAGTAACAAGTGGAACCGTTCCAATAAATGCTTTGTCAGATTTTACAGAGGAGTGTGGATAACTTCTTACAACGTCTTACAACGTTATGAGTCATGAGTGTATGGACAGAAACCGATGCCATCCAACAGTTGTTATTTTCTGTACTTATGTTTTAATTTGAAAAATGTTTCTTACTATTAAAAGATATTTTGATTTTCTCAACTCTTGATAATATTATTATAAAATTGGCAACACTGGCCTACTTGAAAAAATGAGTAACAGCTATTCCAAATTCCCCTAAACTCCAACGCCCAACTCTGTGTAATACGGTACATGTACAGGTTTCTGAATTCTGGACTATCCTTAGGCTAGACTTATTAGAATTTAATTCCTCGTTAATGTTTCCCAAGTACAATGCTGACCTTTCTGCAGCCGTCGATGAGGATCAAGGGATCACTAACATTTCAATAAAGGTCGCTAATATGTGATATTTAGGAATTTCGCTAGAATTTTGTTGTTGAAGGTGTCAGTAACCTGAACGAGTCTATGCGTTGATGTATCTTGTAATTTATAGTAAAATTCCCTTTATGTACAGATTGTTGTTTTATAACTGTTTTCAATTGAAGCTCAAAAAGGTGAAATAGTAAAAAAAATCATAATTATAAAATCTAGAATTCCTCTCATCTATCATGTATGGGAATTGAATAGGATGATATATATATATATATATATATATATATATTATATATATATATATATATATTATATGTAAAAGAATTAACCGGGTACATCCGTTTGTTTTGACTTACTTGAGTCTGACGTTTCGTCGCCATCGCAGACGACATCTTCTGAGGGTGGCGTCGAAATCCACACTGAGTCCTAGGTATTCTTTCGGGGTCGAAGAGCATACCTTCTACCCCCTCCCTCCACTTGCTTGTGCTGGCGCTGTTGGGTGAGTGAAATTCCAGGAATGTTGTCTTGTTTTGGTGACAATGGTGCTGTAGCGGGTTTCATTGTACCAGGTACTGGGCGTTGGTATTCAAATTAACTTCCATAAGGGAGACACGTTGAGGCTGTCGTCTCTTTTATTTAGAGAGCCTTGCTTTTCGATTTCCAACGCCTCTCTCACAATCCTGACTTGAAAATTTCGAATGCTGGCTATTTGTTTGGAATTCACGAAATTTATTGAATGACCAGTATTTTTCACATGGTTATATAGGGCTGAGGTTGATTGTTGATTTTTTATGCTTAATTATGTTCATCTATTCTAGCAGAGATTCTCCTATTGTTTGGCCTCTGCTAGAATAGATGAACATAAATTAAGCATAAAAAATCAACAATCAACCTCAGCCTATATAACCATGTGAAAAATACTGGTCATTCAATAAATTTCGTGAATTCCAAACAAATAGCCAGCATTCGAAATTTTCAAGTCAGGATTGTGAGAGAGGCGTTGGAAATCGAAAAGCAAGGCTCTCTAAATAAAGAGACGACAGCCTCAACGTGTCTCCCTTATGGAAGTTAATTTTGAATACCAAACGCCCAGTACCTGGTACAATGAAACCCGCTACAGCACCATTGTCACCAAAACAAGACAACATTCCTGGAATTTCACTCACCCAACAGCGCCAGCACAAGCAAGTGGAGGGAGGGGGTAGAAGGTATGCTCTTCGACCCCGAAAGATACCTAGGACTCAGTGTGGATTTCGACGCCACCCTCAGAAGATGTCGTCTGCGATGGCGACGAAACGTCAGACTCAAGTAAGTCAAAACAAACGGATGTACCCGGTTAATTCTTTTACATATAATATATCCATCCGCGAAACACTCAAATGTAATTGGTATATATACAGTATATAATATACAGTATATATATATATATATATACTATATATATTATATAAATATATCAAGCTCATTCAACTTGTATGAATAAAATGAAGTTGAAAGTTTTTCTAGAATCTAAACACGTGACACGAAAAAGTTAATAAGCTGGAAAAGCGTTAGTAGACAACGTTATACTATTATAATTTCAGATTAACCCATAAACATCTTGATAAACCAATGCATTGCAATAAAACAATAAACCGATCCCGATAAATCCAATGAATCTCATTCATATAAATGCACTGAACACATGCTGGTATCGAGCATGTCCTACGAGAATCAAAATATCTCATCCCCGAAATTCACAAGCTGATGTATAGGCAAACTACAAAATATAAGCACGACCTAGAAGATAAAGAAACCTTAAGGTTTGAAAGGGAAGGTTAGGAGGTTGGTTTTTTGCTTTTATATTGCAAAATGCTTGTATTATTCAAATGTTTTGATAATATTATTGTAAAGCAGAAACAGAAAGCTTGCATGTCAGAAAATGTTTGTGTTATATAATTTGACTATAGGTCACCGTAAGATTTTCAAGAATGCGATATTCTGCCTACTCTGTACTACAGCCTACGTCACGGCTGCAGTTCCCCCACTCCAATTGCATTTCAACTAAAATACTATACCAACCTTCTGTCTACTAACTTTGCTACCTACCTACCTACATTAATAATATTGCCCAATATAGTGTTACTGTAATACTATCTATGATACTATCTATTATAACGTTAAACATCCTATTACCACCAACACCCTATTTATTTCCCTCCTTCTTGGTTGGGCTTTCATCCATTTTCCGATATCAAATAATTATGATAACAAACGTAAAAAATCATGTTATGGAAATGGAAAGTCTCTTATTAAAAATAATTTTCAAGAAGTTGTGTGTTTATGACAAAATAAATTATTATGAAGATAATTTCAATTAGTATTTTAATAGTTTTGTGTTCTCAATTATTTTTTTATAATTTTTTATATTTAAGTTATGGTCAGTTTTTTTTAAATAATTTTTTATATTTAAGCTACGATCAGATTTTTGTTCGAAATTAGATTTTCATTAGTTTTGCAACTAATTTACATATAAGTAGAAATCTTAAAAAAATTGTCAGAATAGTGATGGAAGAGTAATTTCTGCAAAAATCATATATAAATCTTGTTTAGTTATAATATACTCGTATATCAGGTAATTAGGAACTTTCTCAGTATTTCAAAATGTATAATCCTAATTATGTATAATCTAACTGATGCTCATTGTTGCCTTTATTATCGAAATGAATTGACTCCTGCGTTTTCAGTATCAGGCACAAATATAGGTCAGTGACAATATTAATTGAAATGGGTGACCCTCTCCTGTAATGATGACCCACAAAGGGTCAATTGAATTCGTCAAAATACAAATTAGCTGCATGATTGATATGACATAAATCTCGACCAGCCAAGCCGTATTGAATTGAATTGAAGGTGCTATTCATAAAGCATCAATCTTTTCATATCACAGTTTCATATCCTGTCACTGTCATTCAAGCTATTATCAATGTTTTGACATAGTATTGTCACTCTTATTTCATCAGAAATATATGTCATAACCGAAATTCCTGAGAATTCTTTTACTAACATAATGATTGTTCTAGTAAATTTCCGATTTCCCCATACCGTACTCAAATGTAACTTTTGAACGATTATTGAAAGTTATCTTATACACAATTTTGCAATCCAATTGCATATAATACAACTTTATCCTATCGTTTGAGCTGAAAGTAGAATTTATCATCAATTATTCCAAAAATAAATACTTTCTCATTTGTTCATCAAGGTAGTTACAAATAATAATAATTAATTAATTTAGCTCTTTCTCTCCACTTGAGTACTCTTCACAAATGGTGACAAAAACAGTGGTTGGTAAGTGCAATAGTTTGCAGATTGCACTCTATCTTACTAGCATATACTGTGAATTTTTTAATATATTGTGAGGAAATTGATATCTTTTTCGAGTTTTGAATAGTACGTGTTGAGTAATAAATCAATAAATCAATGTATGGTCGGCAAGAGACTATTCAATGTGAGATTTGTGCATTGAAACAACATGTTTCATGTTTGGAGATCAGTGATGATGAGCTGAATTTCTTTAGAGACTCAGGCTTTGAATGTCAAGCCTGTATGAGTAAAAAGTTGTCAATAGTGAACGACAATACACCAGTTCGGCCACTTCCAGCTGGGCAAGCTGTGACAAATCGGAGTTTCAACTCTGACACCAATCTCAATGACAATGACCTAGTAGTCACTAAGGCTGATAATTCAATTGTGAGTATGCTTAGGGAATTAGAGAATACTTTCACCAATAAATTTCTGAGAATGGAGAAAGAAAATGCTTCACTCTTTGCTAATGTCTCATCGGAAATTCGGAAGTAGCTGCATTGAAAGAGGAGCTCATTACATTGAATGAGGAGAATTCTAGGTTGAGAAGTATACTTCTTAAAAAGCTGGAGATATCGAATGTGACCTCTTGTCCTGAAAGTGTTGAGAGAACAGAGTGTTATAGTGTTATTTCTGCTAATAAGGTTACAGCGGCCACTCTCAAGACTGTTGATTAGGAAATTAAGGGAGCATTTCAACAGGCCAATGAGATTGCTGTGGCTTGAAGTCGAAAGAAACTTGGGCTGAGGTTGCTGGGAAGCCAAACAGAATAAACCGTGGAGTACACACTACTGATAACAACAGAACTGCCAGCAATATTACATCTGTATTCAAGAAAAAACTAAACTCAGTTGAACAAAAGAAAAATAGAAGGACTGTTCAAGTCGGGTTAAGGAAGAATACAAACATTGCAATAACGCCTAGGAATAAGGTGCTGTTTGCTAGCCGTTTCTCTCCTGACACTTCAACAAAAGACAAAGAACACCTGGATAGGAGCACCATCTCAACTGGGTTTGTTTCCTGCACAAAACTTCGTTCAAAATTTCCTTAATCATACAGTTCCTTCCATGTATTGGTGTCGGAAAACATATTCAAGGAAGTATGCAAACCTGAGGCCTGGCCTGAAGGAGTCATTATATCCCCTTTTTATGGTAAACTATCCAGTTCACAACTCACGCAGCTAAAACTATGAGTAAAGCGGTCCCTATTGCCAACTTGAATCCCGTGGAGGGCTGTAGTAGAGATACTCGTGAATGAAAGATTCGCATCTGTTCTACCAAAATGTCCGAGGACTACAGACAAAATCAGTTTAATTCTTTACTTCTGTTGTAAGTAATGACTTTTATATTATTGCTCTAACTGAAACATGGTTGGGTGATCAACACTGTAGCTCAAACTTCTTTCCTCAAAATTATAATGTTTTTAGAGCAATTAGGCAATATGATACACTTGGGCAGACTAGAGGAGGAGGATCATTGCTTGCTGTGAAGAAGTCTCTACCTGCATTTAGAAGATTCGACCTAGAACTATTACCTGAGGTTGTATGGATTGAGATTAAACTACCAGGACACCATCTTTTAGTTTCCTGTCATTTTATTTCTCCTTCTTCAGATTTACAATCCTTCAGCAGATACCTTGAGAAGCTGAGTGAGAAGCTGATCAATAGCTCCTTGGATCTAGTAATTTTAGGTGATTTCAACGCTGATGCAGTTCATTGGATTGATTATTCCCTTGTACCTAATGCTCATTATCAGGCACTGCGAAGAGCAGAAGTCATACTGCAATTTATTGATGAGAACTGTCTTGATCAATATAATAGAGGTTGTAATGATCATAGAGTCCTTGACCTTGTGTTGAGCAACCTGAAGAATGTTGATATTTTTCATTCAGCTACGCCATTTGTAACACCTGACGTCTATCATCCCCCTTTTTCAGTGGAGATAAAGGGTGTCCCTCCAAGTGTACCTACTGCTCCAACCAATGCAGTTTACAACTTCAAGAATGGTGATTACTATAGACTGTATCATGAAATCCAAGATACCAGTTGGTGTACTGTTATGAATTATAGTAACCCATATGAGACTGCTAAAACACTGTCTGGTGTGATCAAAAGAGCAATGGATAATTGCATCCCGAAAATAACTCCTAAGGAGTCACCATATCCCAAGTGGTTCTCTTTCAGATTGATACGACTGATTAGGGCAAAAAAGAAAGCACATAAGTTATATAAGAGAAATCTCCTCAACAGGGATTATGTCAAATTCGCCACCCTGCATTCTCAAGTGAAGAGTCAACTGAAATGGGACAGACAAGTTATGATAGGAAACACAGAAACTCACTTGCAAGCTGAACCAAGAAGCTTTTGGAGATATGTGAGGCAGAACCTAACAGAAGCCAACAATTGTCCATCCTCCATTATCGTTGATGATGTCTAGATCCAACAATATACAAGATTTCAGACCTATTTCCATTCCAAACCCATTTGCAAAGATAATTGAAAGAGTCGTTCACAGACAGATCTTCAGTAATGTAAAAACCACCATCACAGAATGTCAACATGGATTCATGTCGGGTAAATCCACTACAACCAATCTGTCAAACTTTCTTTCTTTAGTTGGACCTTGTGTAGAGAATCAGGAACAGATTGATGTAATCTACTTGGATTTTGAAAAAGCTTTTGATAAGATGCCTAACCCCATTCTACTCAAGGAGCTGTCCAACATCGGCTTCAATCAACTGTTAGTCAACTGGATAACATAATATCTCTCCGAAGAACATTCCAAGTCTGATTCAGAGGAGCTACTTCTAAGAGCTTTCTAGCAACATCTGGCGTTCCTCAGGGCTCTAATATTGGACCGTTACTATTCAGTATATTCATGAATGACATTGTAGAGAATCTTGATTGTCATGTGCTGATGTATGCTGATGATCTGAAGATATTCAGGAAAATTAGCTCTAAAGAAGACTCAATGTCATTGCACTCAACAATATATCATATCTTAATCAAGCTTTGAATTGGTCTGTGAAAAATGGCATGCCCATCAACGTAAGCAAAACATTTGTAATGAGCTTTTCAAGAAAAACGAATACCTTGAGATTTCAGTATAACATTGCTGACAGACAAATTCAACATGTGGCCTGTGTGAAGGGTCTGGGTGTCATATTTGATAGTAAACTACTTTTTAACGCTCATATTGATGATATAGTAGCTAAAGCAAGAAGACAGCTTGGTGTAATAAGGTGGATTGGCATAAACTTCAAAAATCCTCAAACATTGAAGACACTCTTTTCTCCCATCGTTCAATGTCACTTGGAGTACGTGTCGGAATAGAGACAGAATATGCACAAAAAAGAAAATAGAATCTGTGCAAAGAAGGTTTGTATGTCTGGTGTTGAAGAGGCTCATGCCGGATTTGGAGCAACTTTCTTATAAACAGTTTTGCAACGAGGTTAAAATTGAATCTTTGAAATGGCAAAGAATGAAGTTTGATGCAATTTTTTTGCATGTCTGTCTACATGGACATATAGAAGTTGGCGACCAAGGAGTTAGTGTCATTGTACCGGCGCGGAACTTGAGACAGTACCATCAATTTCAAGCCATTCTTAGAAGCTGCACTGCTTCATTAGAAAGATGTGTTGCAATATTGGTAATAAATTGTCAAATCAAATTGATTTTTTTGAAGTGTCAAACATTTTTAAAAGGAGAATAAGATCCTTCCGGGAACCTATCCAACAGTCATGAATTCCAAAACACATTTTTTATGACAGTTGCAATAAATAAAGACCACTTGTGCTGTTCTTTTGCACGCGAATTGCCTAAGCATATACTCACTAGTCACTTGGCGCCATGTGGTGGAACGGGTTGGCTGTAAGGGGTGATGTGGAGGCCAACTATTATTATTATTATTATTAATATTATTATTATTATAATAATACAGAGTGGGTGAAAAGTCCAAGAACAGCTCAATATATCATACACTAAGGTAATTTGATGGTGGGTGTGATTGGGAATCCAACTAAAATTGAAAAAACCACTTCACAATGACTTTAAAAATCTGGTCTGCCATCTTGGATCCACCATATTGAATGCAACTTCATTTTTTTAAATAGGAGGGTGATCATGCGATACATGATTTCGATAGGTAATGTCAAGAAAAAATGAATGGCAAAAACCGCACATCGATATCTCAAACTGTTCAGAGGATATTCACATTATCAATCAGTAACATGCAAATCAGAAATGAAATACATGAGTGGTATTGATTAATAATGTGAATATCTTCGAAATGGTTTGAAATATTGATATGCGGTTTCTGCCATTCATTTTTTTCTTGAAATTCCCTATTGAAATATTATGTATCACACGACCACCTTTCTATTTAAAAAAATGAAGTTGCCTCCAAAATGGCGGATCCAAGATGGATCCAAGATTGTCTTCAAGATGGCGGACTAGTTTTTTAAAGTCATTGTAAAGTGGTTTTTTCAATTTGACTAGGATCCCCAATCACACCCACTATCAAATTCCTTTGTGTATGAGATATTAAGCCGTTCTCGGACTTTTCACCCACCCTGTATCCTATACTATTAAACAAGCAATTTCTGTTTATATGTTTAGATGCTTGGATGTTTAGATGTTTATATGTTTGTATTTCACCAGATCTCGAAAATTGCTCAACAATTCTCACGAAATTCAGAACATAGTAGATTTATAATATAAAGATTCGATTGCACTAGGTCTCATCCCTCGAAAAAAAACTCTGAAGGACATCAAAAGGATTATTTATCCTTGGAAGAACAGATTTTGTTGTCTGTCGATAACAGAAGATGCATATGCCTGTGTGGGAGATCAGCTGTGTAATCATTCAAACAGCTCATTGTATCTCGCGAGAAATACAAGGTGGGGCAGTCAAACCGCACGATTTAACAAAGCCAGTGTAGTAGAGGAGGTGTATGGTGGGGGAAGTAGCAGTGACTGGAATGTTCTAGACGTTTGGAAGTTAGTAACCATGGAGAAGTGGACAGGTGAACAGCGCGGCTTCATTGTTACAGCATATTCAGAAAATGGCCGAAGTTTCATTCTTGCACAATGCGAGTTCTGCCTACATTTTCATCTTGAGCCTCGTGTGCCTGTTCCAAGCAGGAAAGCCATTTCTGTTTGGACTAACAATTTAAAAACAGCGGGTAAAACAACAGTAACAAGGGGTGGTAGTGTAAGAACTGTTAGAACGCCTGAGAACGTGGAAGCTGTACGTGAATCATTTACAAGTCCACGAAGATCTGCCAGGCGCCATAGCATTGCTCTTAGACTTTCAACTTGCACCATAGGACAAATTTTACATGATGACTTACATTTACATCCGTATAAAATTTAAATTGTGCATGCTTTGAATCCTACAGACTATCCTATTCGTGTTGGCTTTTGTGAGCACATGTTACAGTTATTTGAAGACAACCCACTGCTCGTCCATAACTTTTGGATGAGCGATGAGGCTCATTTCCATCTAAGTGGAAACATAAACAAACAAAATTTTCGGTATTGGGCTGTTCTTAATCCTAAAGAGCTTCATGAAAGGCCACTCCATTCGCCCAAAGTGACTGTTTGTTGTGTGATGTCTACAAATGGAATAATTGGCCCATATTTTTTTGAGGATGACAACGGCCACGCCGTTACAGTAACATCAGATCGCTATGTTCAAATGCTGAACAACTTCCTCATTCCTGAACTTCAACAATTTCATGTGAATGAGGCCACTTATTTTCAACAAGATGGAGCAGCTAGCCATACGGCAAGAGTATCAATGGATCTTATGAGAAATCTTTTTCCGAACTGCTTGATCAGTAGGAATGGGGATATTCAGTGGCCTCCTCGATCACCCGATCTAAGCTCGTGTGATTTCATTTTATGGGGATACCTCAAGTCAAAGGTTTTTGAGACTCATCCAGCAACAATACAGGACTTAAAAATGCGGATTACATAAGAAATTTGTGCAATAACACCAGAGGTGCTAGGACGTGTTAAGGCTTCCACAGACAGACACAACACAGGCTCGGGACAAACTGAGCGATATTGAGCTCGGGAAAATATCGCTAGTTTACGGAACTGAACATTCACACACGCGCTGCACGCAGACGCTCGGAATTCGGTAAAACCATCCTGTCCTGTTAGGTTAGTTGTGTGTGTAGTGTACCGTAGCCTACTGCTTCTCATTGAAATCCTGTAATTTTTTATTTACTACTTTGCTGTTCAATAACTACTAAACGGAATTGGTTTTCTTTTGGCATGCATATTCCTTGATGCTTCTTTAAACCGATGTAAAGGTTATTTTTTTCAAAAAAAATTCTGATAATGTGTAATTTCTTGGTTCAAGTTCGTGAATTTAAATTATAAAACATTAGTTTTTGTATACACATACAAACAAAAGTTACTTACAATGGCTCATCATGTTCATCCTCGTCCATAGCGAGCGACAAAAGCAATGCTTCTTCTCTTAAACACTGATCCATATTTAAAAAAATTGAACTAAATTATTAGCTACTAACTACACTGCATTCATGTGCAATAAGAAAGGTGTGCACTACTGATTCCCGCCTTGATTTCCGAGCGAGGTCTACCGAACAGATTCGGTAGACCGAATTACCGACGCGATCTACCGGCGATAATATCGCTTTCCTCGGTATATCGCTGCTGTGTGCATGTTCTCATTTACCGCTATGTAATAACATATCGTACCGAATCGTCCTGAGCGTCTGTCTGTGAATGCCTTTAGTGAGTATTTCAGTTCAAGACTTGGACAATATGTGCAAAATGATGGTCGCCACCTTACTGCAGTAATATTCAAAAAGTAACAATTTTTCTGTTTATAACAGAAATTTCCATTCGTGTTCTTACTATTTGTTGAAATATATTACTTAAAAATATTTCCTGTGTAAGTTATTTTAAATACCTAAAATTGTGCCGTTTGACTGCCCCACCTTGTATTATGTAGAAATTTTAATAGACTCTATCAAAATAATCTAATTTGTTGACATGACATAGTTCATCACTCTAAATTATAGTATATCATAATATTCAAAGTTAATCATTATTTTCAATTTAAGTGATTAGTGAGTGTTATTTTGTTATTCAATTTGGTTTGTAAACAATCTAAATTAAAACTATCCTGTTTTTAAATATTTTGACTGAAAATTGGACCTGAATTCAAGTGTATAGAACATAACCTACTTTTTGGACCATTTATAGTGTATAAATCAAAATTCGGGGAAGAAACAGTTTCGGGCTGTGCCTGTTTGTCCTTCCCATTCATTTTGAAGAATTGTGCTCTGTTAATCAATCTATATATATATAAAAGCGAAAATGGCACTCACTGACTGACTGACTGACTGACTGACTCACTCACTCACTCATCCACTCATAGACTTTGAACATTTTTCAACTTGTATCTCAATAACAATTGCAGATACGAACTTCTAACCAGTTTCATTGAATTTCTCAGTCAAATTTCCTATAGAAAAAGTATTTTTATGCCCTCAATAACTCGACACAAAGCTATCAAATTGTAGACAATTATTCACACTCAAACAAGATAAGTCTCGTTTTTAATTAAAAAATCGAATTTAAACTGAAATTCTGATTCGAGGATTTGAGCTAGACACCTGTATTTGGTCTCATTCGAAAGATAATCAAAAAAGGAAGTTTTTGCGCTATAAAAATTATTTCGTACCCTGGAAAAAAATCGAGAAAAATGTGTCTGAAGTTTTCAAAAAACCTTCAAAAATCACTCTTTTTCAACTTTGACCGTTAAAATTACTACTCAATAATCGACTTTGGCATGTTTTATACCTCAAATCAATGTGAAATTTTGTCCTCTTTTCTACGATGTCCTTAAAATTCACTTAAGACCAATGGTTCTTGAGATATTGACTGGTTCTTGATTTAATGACTGGAAGTACGCCTACTTGAAAAATATCGAAAAAACAATATCTCGAAAACGAAGGTCAATAGGAGAAAATTTTACTGAACATTTTTTGTTGCAAATTGCATGTAGAATCTATGGTAGCCGGGGTTTACACCTCATCTGGGACATCCTGTATATATATACGTGGCACTTAACAGAAAACACTTTTAAGTTTTGTAATAAAAATATAAACAGGATACATATGACACAGATAGATTAAAAACACTTAAAAACTTGCATTTAAATGAGAATTTTCGGGGGCTGGGCCCCCTTTGTCAATCAACCAGGAAGTGAAGTGCAGATTTGAACATTCCAACGGTCATGACCACAGAGACGCAGTAGAGATGTTGTGTAGACCATAGAGCACAGATGAATGGAGGATCACTGATTGAAGGAACATTATGGGATTAGTTGGTGGGCCACGATGGGTTATTCCAAGCGGGAGATTTCAAATTTGAGTGGGTTATGGATAAGGAAAGGTGTAGATTATGAATTGATAGAAAAGAAGAGATTTAAAATTAGAAATCCAAAATGAAGTAGAATAAAATTAGAAAATGGAATTATAGAATTGAATTGGAATTAAATTTATTTTTATTTTTATTGTTATTGAAAATTTATTATATATTTGATAGCTGTGAAATTTCTCATATATGATGGAATTTATTTCAATTCAATTGGACAGTTGGTGTAGAGTTGATAGTTATGGTACTATTGCTGTCTGTTAAGACCACGACTGGAAGCAGCTCCAAGCACCCAAATAAAAGCCAACTCTTTCGTCTTGACATCTATGGAGGGGGCTGTGGGAGGGAGAGTAGCAAGGACTTTGACTTTGAAGCATTGGTCACAGTTCTTGTTGTGCTCAGAGCCATGGGTGGGGATGGGTAGGGAAGTATTATTTTTAAAGGAAGCCCTGTGATTGTTGATCCTGAGGTTTAGGGCAGTGGTGGTTTCACCTATGTAGAAGGCAGGACAGAAGTTGCAGGAAAGGAGGTAGATGCAATTTTTGGAGATGCAATTACTGGATTGATGGATTTGATGGGTGTAGTTGGTGATAGGACTAGTAAAGGGAATAGAAGGATCAGTGATAGGGCAGGTTTTACAGTTGGGGCGTTTGCGGGGTAGGGTACCAGGTGGAGTTGGAATTTCATCAGAGGTGAGTGATTAGTTTTTATTGAAAATTCTTTTGAGGTTGGGAGGCTGCTTGTTAATGAGAGTGGGTGGTTGCTGGAAAAGGTGTTTGGTAGAAGGATTGGTGGAGACAACATGGAACAGATTTTTAAGGACAGGCTTGAGGTTTTCGATTCCAGGGAAGTAGGTTTACGTGACTCCTCCTATTGTCACCGTCCTCCTCTGCACTGGCTCCTCCATCATTGCCGTCTTGGCCATCGCGGCTGACTCCTACATCATTGCCGTCTCCTCCATCCTCGACCTCTTCGTCCTCGGGAAGGGGCGGCAAGATCTTGATATCTTTCACATGAACAGTCAGCCTCTTACTGGCAGCTCCCTTTAACAGCACTACTGAAGCGCTCAGCATTTTCTCTACCTCATAGGGCCCAGAAAATCTCGGAGCTAACTTAGCTGCAAACTTGTTCACTCCAAATGAGAGATGATAATCTTATACACCAACTGGCCTGTCCTTAGTCCCAGCGGTCTTCGCCTTAGATTATAATACTTCGTGGTATTATTATAGGCCTCATTCAGATTATCTAGAACGAGTTTCGGTGCACGCTTCAGTACTTGCAGCCTTCTCAACTGGGCTGCTCGACTCGTGTCTCCAACTCCTGTCTGGGATCACCTTCCTCCTCACAGCTAGCATCTCCTGGTGCTCTCAATTCTCTTCCAAAATTCAGGAAAGCAGGAGTATACTTAGTACCGACATGTACTGCTGTATTCATGGCAAAACAAAACTCCTCCATGTAACGATCCCAATCAGCATGGTGTTCGCCCATGTAGAGCTGTATCATAGTCTTCAAGACTCTATTAACCCTCTCTGTAGGGTTACAGCTTGGTGTATATGGTGGAATATAGAATAATGTGATGCCATTATCCTTACAGTATGACTTAAAAAGCCTACTGGTATACTGTGTTCCATTATCACAGATCAACAGCTTTGGCACCCCGAACTTGGTGACCACCAGCTCCCTCAAAGCTCGTGCAATGGCATTACTGTCTGCCTGAGCCAGCGGCCGAGCCTCCGTCCACTTCGTGAACTGGTCTTGAAATACCACCAGGTATTTATTTCCTCTATTCGAGCGAGGTAATGGGCCCACAATGTCGGTGCCAACGGTCTCCCAGGGTCGCACCACCTTCCTCTGGCTATTCAGCTGTCCATATGGAGGCCGCTGCTCCACTTTGTGCTTCATGCAGGTCTCGCACCGCCTCACATACTTCGCGACATCTGCATACAAGCCTGGCCAGTAATAGCAACAGGCTATCCGGTGATAGATCCGGAACACCCCTTCATGGCCAGCTGTTGGTGCATCATGGCTTTGCTGAAGTATCTCAGCCTGTGCACCGCTCGGGATACACAGCTTCCAGCCGTCACTCTCCGGTGCATCAGGAGGCTGCTGTCAGGCCCATATATGTCGATATAAGGCCTCACCCCTCACCATATAATTGGAATACTTCCCAGGATGATGGAGTAGATTGCTCTTCATCCTCCTTATCCATCTATCATCTTCCATGACAATGGCGGCCACCTCTCCTGTAGCCTCCTTTTGGCCTTCATGTGTGTTGGCCGGTATATCACCTCCTGGCAACGCTCGAGAGAGCGCATCAGGGACCACATTCAGCTTCCCTCGTCGGTATTTGACAAGTTGTACTGCTGCATTTCCAAGGCCCATCTCGCGAGCCTTCCTGTCGGGTTCGGGATGGCTCTGAGCCACTTTAGAGCCTGGTGATCTGTGATCACTGTAGTCTCGTATCCCTCTATATACAGCTTGAATTTTCTCAATGCAAAAATCACAGCCAGGCATTCCTTTTTGGTGGTGGAATACATCAGTTCGGCCTCCTTGAGCCCTCTGCTTGCATAGGGACCTTCTCCTCCCCATCGACCTCCTGGGTAAGTACAGATCCTAATCCATACCTAATCCATATTCTGAGGCATCTGTCTGGAGTGTGAACGGAAGTTCAAAGTGAGGATACATGAGCACTGGTGATCTAGTGAGGGCCCCTTTTATCTCCTGGAAGGCCCTCTCCTCTTCCAGTCCCCAGTTCCACTCCACTCCTACCTTCAACAACCGGTGCAAGGGGGTTGCAAGGTCCGAAAAATTTAGAACAAACCTCCTATACCAGGATGCCAATCCTAGAAAACTTTGGAGCATCCTCAGCCGCTGTGGAGTTGGAAACACATTCACAGCTCTTACTGTCTCAGGATTTGTCCAGAGTCCCTGCTCAGTCACTATGTGATTCAAGTAGCGTAGCTCTTGCTTCAGGAACTGGCACTTCTCCTGGTTAATTACCATGCCAGCCTCTCATAGCCTTCTGAACACTCTAGCTAAATTTAGCATATGAGCTTCCAATGTTTCTCCCAGGACAATGATGTCGTCCAGGTAAGCAAAGGCACAGGGCTCCTACTCCGGCCCAATTACCCAGTCTAGAAGATGTTGGAATGTAGCACCAGCTGAGTGTGGTTCAAACGGCATCATCCGGAATTGGAATAGCCCCCTTCCAGGAACTGTAAATGCTGTTAGCTGCTTACTCTGCTCCTCCAATGGTACTTGCCAGTACCCACTCTTCAAGTCGATTGAAGAAATGTATTTAGCATTCCTCAATCGATCTAAAATTCCTGTCATTTTTGACAAAGGATACACATCTCGTTCCATGAGTGCATTAATTTGATGGAAATTGATGCAAAATCGCATCTTTCCATTAGCCTTCTTCACCAAGACAATTGGTGAGCTCCAAGGACTACTGCTCTGCTCAATAACCCGCTCATTGAGCATACTGTCCACTTCCTCGTTTATCACCGCTTCCATAAGTGGATTGCTCAGCTCCCTCCTTCAGCCTGATCTTATGCACCAGGAGGTGGGTCGCAGTCGCACCTGGCACAGGGGTTGTGGACACCTCCAGGACAATCTCCTGGGGTTGTGGACACTTTCCTTGCATGTCTTTCACAGCTGCACCGGACTTCATCTCTCTCCCTCGGACCTTCACAGTTTTCTGGGTAGTTGAAGCGCTCTTCTCCCTGGGTTGAGGCTCCCACTCCATGATACGGGTGCGAGTGTCAATTTTCACCCTGTGCTCCTGCAGAAACTGCATACCGAATAAAAATTTGGGTAATAATCCCTCCATGATTGTCATCACTGTGGGTAGCACCTCTTGGCCGACTCTCAGGTTGATTTCCACCTTCCCATACAGCCGCGCCGCTGTTCCATTTGCCAAGACCGCACCCCCCTCTGTAGGTGTTCTCCTTGCACACCCAGCTGCCTCTAAGCTTGCAAACATTGCTAAGCTTAAATAGTTGGATTCAGCTCCTGTATCGAGTAAAGCTCGTTATTGGTGGCCAGCTACCTCGACTGTGGTATACAGCCTGTTGTCGAACTGCAACTCTGGTTCCAGTTGAAGCTGGTTCCTGGTTCTCACCACAGCGGCTTTGTCTGTCATCCTCTTCTGGTCTCTCTCACAGGTGCAACCGGGACGAGGCTTCCCACAGGTCGCACAGAGAGAAACCTCAGGGCACTCTGACCTCCAGTGACCCGCCTTCTTGCACTGCCAGCACACAGGTCCCACTGAAGTCGACTCTGCACGCCGTTGGGTTGTTGTAGGCTCAGGCTCAGGGCGAGATTTCATGGGTTTACGAACCTCCTCCTGTTTCGCAGCCCCCTGCCTCTGTTGAGCACTTTTCTCCTCCAACTTTATCTGCTCATACTGCCTGGCCAGCTTGAGTAGGTCATCCACCGAATAGACTTCGGCTTCCCCAATGTACAGCTTGTACCGAGGTTGAAGATTCTTGTAGAGCCTCTGTAGCTGGTGGCTGACTGAGAAATCTCCTCTCCGCCTCATGAGGGTCTGAAGTTCCTCTATGTAGTCATTGATGGCCTCGCCTTCCCGCTGCCGTCGACCCAGGATTTGAGTATCCAGGTCCTCCTCGTAGGTCGCTTGATAGTAATGAGACCAAAAGTCTCTTACAAAATCGTTCCAATGATGCCAGAAACTCCTCCGGTTTCGCATCCACAAGGAACACCTTCCCTTTCCCTCCCGCTCAGGGTCGAGAAAGGCCTTCCCAAGCCTTACTCGAGGTCCTCCTGCTTTTCCTATTGGAAATAGCAAGGTAGGAGAGTCCCTTACACTCGCCGTCAATGCTGGTCACATGGTCCCTAACCTCGGGCACTGGCTATTTCCTGGGGCCAGGTTCGTGTGTTGGGGTCGAGAAAAGCCTTCCCAAGCCTTACTCGAGGTCCTCCTGCTTTTCCTATTGGAAATGGCAAGGTAGGAGAGTCCCTTACACTCGCCGTCGATGCTGGTCACTGGGTCCTTAACCTCGTGCACTGGCTGTTTCCTGGGGCCAGGTTCGTGTGTGGGGGTCGAGAAAGGTTTCCCTGAGCCTTATTCGAGGTCCTCTTACCTTTCCTGGTCCTCGCGATGATGTACCAGGGTCCAGACAGGTTTTAGCCAAAACCTGATTTGTAGCCACTGGTTGAAACAGGCAGGTTGCTGCCAAAAGTCGTCGAAATGGTCGAACAAAACTCGCCCAAGTGAGTGCTGAATCTCAGAGCTTCCAGTGTCTTTGATTAACCCCCGTTAACCTCAGACACTACTCCCAGTAGTTGAAGGAGTCACTCAGGATATGAGCTGTACTAAGTTGCTAGCTGGACACCTGCACTAGACTGAGCTCCTACTAGCCCTTCACGAGCCTCCCTCAGTGGCCGAGAGGGAGGGGGTAAGGATGCGCCGCACTGCTGAGCGGTAACCCAGCGGCCGGGCTGTTCATTGGACTCCGAGGTCTCATCAAGAGATAACCAAGTGTCTTTAGAACAAGCCCTAAACTCAATTCCCCTCACTAGTTATGATATACATCATGACAAGAGAAACAAGGTTGCCTTAACAAAAGGGATGACAGTACAAATATCTCTTTTCTTTGGAAAATCATTCTGAACACAACAAACACATCACAAAAGCCAGACACTTCTCTGGGAATTCCATTCACCCAGCAGCGCCAGGCCGAGCACGTGGATGACTGAGAGGGGAGGAGGTACTCCCTTCGACCACAAGGAAGAATTTCGAAGCAAAGGCAGGAGTCAGTGTAGCTTTGACTACGCTCCAAAGATGTCATTTATATATTATTTATATATATAAATGTCATTTATATATTTCATATATATATGAATCACAATTTATTCAGGAAAATTCAAAATAAAAATACTCTAGCTAAAAAATTTTTCAAGGATCCCAGAAATGAAAATTTAAAATTAGAATACAATACTTTGTGTAACATCTTAAAGAAAGAGATAATTGAAACAGAAGAGAAATTTTATCTTGATACCTATCACAAACTGAAAAACAATACGAAGGAGAGCTGGCGTATCGTCAACTCTCTTATCGGTATGAGGAAGAAGACCACCGATATTAAGCAAATAACAAATGCTAGGGGTGAAACTATTACAGATAAAGGAGAGATAGCTAATGAATTCAATAAATTTTTCTCAAATTTAGTCTCAGATCATAATTCTACTACATCCGAAGCTGATTACATCATATATAACAATACATTCACTGAAAATCGACCCAGATCTTCCCTATTCTTTACGCCGACATCTCCATCTGAGATACAGAAAATAATTAATGGATTTAAAAGTAGAAAATCGCTGGGTAAAGATGGGATCACAACATCAATAATATTAAAGCTGCAAAAGAACCTCTCTCAAAAATTCTATCTTATATATACAATTTGAGTTTTTTAACAGGTACATATCCGCATCAACTCAAAGAGAGTGTTATAATAGCCATATTTAAAGGAGGAGACACAAAATTGATGAATAATTACAGACCCATAGCTTTATTATTTGTCTTTTCAAAAATTTTATAAAAAATAGTCAAGAACAGATTACAAAATTATCTTAAATCTATTAAATTTTATAGCAACAACCAATTTGGGTTCAGGGCTGGGTTTAAAACGGAAGATGCCATGAAAAAAATGATTTCTAAATTTTATATTGGTGTGAACGAGAGTAAAAAAGTCACAGTTTATTCCTTGACATCAGGAAAGCTTTCGACTGTGTCAATCATAGAAAGTTACTGAGAAAACTGTATGATGCAGGTGTAAGGGGTGTATGTAATAGCTGGTTTGAGAGCTTTCTATCAGGACGTTCTCAGCGAGTTAATGTGAGGGGTTCCTTGAGTAATTCAGCTATCATAAAAAATGGCGTGCCTCAAGGGTCAGCTCTGTCATGTGAACTTTTTCTTGTTTATATCAATGACCTTTGCAATGGTAACTTCAAAGGCAAAGGATACTGCTCTATGCTACACCACAGATTCAGAACCACAACTACAAACATATATACTTGAAGACCTAAAACTAATCAATATTTGGCTCCGTTACAACTATTTACAACTAAATATCGATAAATCAAAAATACTCAGGATTGATCTGCGGCCGCAACCAATTCCTCTCTGTCTACCATTCCATAGCCCAGATTGTGATAATAGGGATAACTGTGACTGCGGACTAATCACTGAAGCAAAATCC
Organism: Nilaparvata lugens; assembly: GCF_014356525.2. NCBI lineage: Eukaryota > Metazoa > Arthropoda > Insecta > Hemiptera > Delphacidae > Nilaparvata > Nilaparvata lugens. Next base: position 55,000,397 of record NC_052506.1, on the reverse strand, counting down.
CTTAAATACTTAGGATTAACATTGGACTCGCAATTGAACTGGAACGAACATATACAGAATCTAAAAAAACAATTAGTCATAGCATGCAGGAAATTTTACTTTTTGAGAAATCTTTGTCCTGACCATGTTTTAACCATGTTATATCATGCACTTGTAGAGAGCAGGCTACAGTATGGCGTTACAATGTGGGGAGGGGCTTACATAACAACACTCAATCCCTTAGTAGTAGGCCAGAAATTCATAATGAGAGTGATAAGTAGGAAACCAGCTCGACATCATTCCCTCATTCTATTCAGAGATAGAAATATCTTACCATTAAGGTATTTATATTTTCACAAAGTGCTAGAACTATTTTACAAAGAAAGCGGCCAAGATCTCAATGAATTCATCTATGAAGTACGTCACCCAATGCTACGTACAGGAGGGTACTTTATTCCGCCTCGTCCAAGAAAGGAAAAATTCAGGAGATTCTTTCTATATGTCGCTCCTCGTATTTTCAACCTTTTGCCTAGTGAAGTAAAGGATGCATTACGCTTGAATAGATTCAGACACTTGACCAAGAGTTGGCTATTGGAGAGGAATGAAGTGGAAACATTGTTTCAATAAATTTTATCTCAGTAGATTAATTTAGTAATTTTATTATGTATGTATGGCATGTCAACACACTCAAATTACCAGATTGCATTATTTAAGCTCAAGAGTTCAATTCAGCTAAATGTATTTCTTATATTTCATAGCTTTATCTAATTACAGTTTTATTTGGCATTCTCTCTCATTATTGTTCAGATTTTAACTTGATAGTTTCTAGTACTGGATCTGATCATATTTACTATTCATATTGAAGGCATTACATTTATAATTTATATTTACGTTTCTATTCATGCAGAGCTCTGCTGTTTTACTTTTGTTTAATTCTTATATTTGTTTAACACTGTAACCATACTATTCAAGAGAATAAAAAATGCATATGGAACATGAAATGGTGAAAAGTGGTCATGCATGCAGTACGAAAAAAATTAATTTCTCTGTTATTCTTCGACCAATCTCAATAAATTAGGTATCATTTTGCTAACTTAAAATTTGCTAACTTTTTTGTCTCTTGTAAATTTTCTGTAAAATGGACGGTTTTCGAGATATTCGCCATCAAAAATTTAAAATGGCCGCCATTTTGAAAAATTTCAACGAAAAATTTTTTTTTTATTTTTTATAGTTGAGTCTTTATAGCATAAATATTCATGCCAAATTTCAGATCAATACAACATTTCGTTCTTGAGATAAAAATGTTTAAGTGAAAAAAACAAAATGGCAGCTATAAGGATAACCGCTGAGTTTTGGACACTTCAAATATGACATTTGTAGTCTCCTAGCATCCAGGTACAATACCCTAAAATTCTCGACACTACTTCTGAAACACCCTGTATAAATCTTGTTTAGTTATAATATACTCGTATATCAGGTAATTTAGGAACTTTCTCAGTATTTCAAAATGTATAATCCTACTTATGAATAATCTAACTGATGCTCATTGTTGCCTTTGTTAACGAAATGAATTGACTCCTGCGTTTTCAGTATCAGGCACAAAATAAAGGTCAGTGGCAATATTAATTGAAATGGGTGACCCTCTCCTGTAATGATGACCCACAAAGGGTCAATTGAATTCGTCAAAATACAAATTAGCTGCATGATTGATATGACATAAATCTCGACCAGCCAAGCCGAACTGAATTGAATTGAAGGTGCTATTCATAAAGCATCAATCTTTTCATATCACAGTTTCATATCCTGTCACTGTCATTCAAGCTATTATCAATGTTTTGACATAGTATTGTCACTCTTATTTCATCAGAAATATATGTCATAACCGAAATTCCTGAGAATTCTTTTACTGACATAATGATTGTTCTAGTAAATTTCCGATTTCCCCATACCGTACTCAAATGTAACTTTTGAAAGATTATTGCAAGTCATCTTATACACAATTTTGCATATAATACAACGTTATCTCATCGTTTGAGCTGAAAGTAGAATTTATCATCAATTATTCCAAAAATAAATACTTTCTTATTTGTTCATCCAGGTAGCTACAAATAATAATAATTAATTAATTAAGCTCTTTCTTTCCATGGTAATGAAATAATTTATAAATATTTTATCGTATCCAATGTAGGATATTTTTATCCAAACAAATACATAAATTCACTATTTATTTTGGCCATTTCCACACTGTTTTAGTTTTTGAAATCCAACTGGCATGAAAGCTGCATGGATTTGATTTATAACTTGGACAAGGAGACAGCTTATGAAGGAAATTCTCCTAAATTTAACTGTCATAGAACATGCATTTATTTGCATAATGTGAGCATTACAACCTTGACACTGAACTGAGAGGGATAAATTGTTGCTGATAAAAATAGTTGTTACACTCTCTGTTTCAATTGGCAACAATTGGGTCAGTTGGGCCTCACGTGGGCAGGATGGTAGATGGTATATCATTATTATCATCCTGTCATCACTCGCGTAGTTGAAGGTCAATCATCATTTTCCGCCAGCGGTGTATTGCTGAATTATTGCTAAGTGCAATCGCTCTAGATTATCATATCGTACACTCAAAAATAAGTGCAGTAGTATGTAGTCCAATCTGCTATTCAGATACATAGGCGTCAAATCTGCTTAGCTCACAGAAACCTATATGATAAAAATACTTCTGGATGTATGAGAGAAGTTGAAATTTGGGAAATTTGACATAGATGTGTACTGAATTTCATTCATTTTTTTATGAATTATAACAAATCTAAGAATATAAGCTACTACAGTAACTTACAGTATTAGAAGATGGACTGATAAATGATCGAATATAAGTGTGAATTAAGTTGATTAAGTTCACGTATTGATAAAACTTGTTCATTGTAATAGCGCTGCCGTATAAAAAACTAAACAGCTTACATTTAACTTAAATTAATATTTAATGCCTTATAATGTGATTCTAATAATGTAGCCAAGTAATATTTTTTTATTCTTGAATATCCCATACGGAAAACTCTTCCTCAATCCATCATTATTCTACGAATCATTGTGTTAACAGTTCGAGATCTTTCATTAGAATTGTCATGTGAATTCGATAATTTATTTACAGGACTCTTTTAAAAATTTCATGCAATTGAGTTCATTGAAGATTGAGAAATGTTTCTTTTTAAGAATTAAGACTTGAATAAAATGGTAAAACCCACTCCTTGATAGAGTTTCAATTTCATCATAAAATATCTTTATCGTCAATTACAAACATTTTTCACCGCATAACCTTTGAGTTAATTATTTGAATTTACAAGCAAGATAACCTAGGTACTTTATGAACTATCAAGATAACATTTTTGAAATGTAGAGGACATGATAATGGATAGTTGTAGATTTGACATTTCAGATTTCTATATGATATGATGATAATCATATCTATTCATAATTCATCATTATGTATTAAATTCATCCTTCAGTATATGTTTGAATACAAACATTGTATGGGCCTCATTTATGATCGATGCTTAATCCAAAACTGTGCTTAGCACAACTTTGTTTGTCCAGCAACCAGCAATGGAACTGATTTGTTGCTAGGCATAGGCAACAAAGTCTTGTTATAAGCATCTCAACCAGCAACTCATAAGTTTTGATCTAAGCATCATTCATAAATACATACGACCCTGAACCCTAAATGTAATTTTCCAGAGATTTTACTGGTTGTATTCTTCCACTGCATCTTCACAACTCAAATCTACAGATTGTGCATGAGCAGTGCCGGATCTACCCATTTTTTTTTGGTGGGGGGAGGGGGTTCAAGCGTTATTTTTCAGCGCCCTCCTCACAATCGACAATCACCGACCGATTTAGCGAGTGATTATTACCTTATTAGTCGTATACGAGGTTGAAATGAAACTTAGGTTGAATTAGAAGGCATTTTCAATGATAATATAAATTGTGTCATTGTTCATTTTCATTAACATACATAATTGAAAACAATGCTGAAAATATTAAAGCCCCAAAATTTAAAATTAACTTGTTGATTGTAAGAATATTTGAATTATATGAATATTGCTATTAATGAGGATTAAATACGAATTTTTAACAATAGTATAAATTAATAAGTAGGTCAAATTATCATGAGAATAATAAAATCTAATCAAAGAATATTCACAAAATGCATAATTTGCCATAAACAGAATATACAACGAATGACAGATATGGAGTTCTTTATCATTACAGTAGCGAAAATCACTCATCACAAAAATCTCTGTAATCAATTACTTGAAAGAAAATCTGGTGTGGTACACTCACACAACTTTCCTTGCTCATTGAACTATAAGCCTCATTCTTAAACGAGAATGATTTAGGGGAATAACATAATGACGATTGGCGGCAACATAATTATTTGAAACTACGATAAGACTTCTGTATATGTGTATAATTGTTTTCAGAGTACTTTTTCCTTTGTGTAAATTGTGAAATTTGATATTTTTTAAAAGTCGTCAAAACAACTGTTCTACAGATGAAATATCTCGACTATGTGTTCTTTTTACTTTCCTTGCCCTACTACCATAGGTAAGGAAAGTATTGCTTTCCAAAAAAAATAAGGTACCCCAATTTCATGTTTTCTATACGTTTCAAGGTCCCCTGAGTCCAAAAACATGATTTTTGGGTATTGGTCTGTGTGTGTGTATGTGTGTGTGTGTGTATGTGTGTGTGTGTGTGTTGTGTGTGTGTGTGTATGTGTGTGTGTGTGGTGTGTGTGTGTGTGTGTGTGTGTGTGTTGTGTGTGTGTGTGTGTGTGTTGTGTGTGTGTGTGTTGTGTGTGTGTGTGTGTGTATGTGTGTATGTCTGTGAACACGATAACTCCATTCCTAATTAACCGATTGACTTGAAATTTTGAACGTAAGGTCCTTATACCATGAGGACCCGACAATAAGAAATTCAATAAAATTCAATTCAAGATGGCGGAAAAAATGGGGGATAATTACTAAAAAACCATGTTTTTCACGTTTTTCTCGAAAATGGCTCTAACGATTTTCTTCAAATTTATACCATGGATAGCTATTTATAAGCCCTATCAACTGACATGAGTCTCATTTCTGGGAAAATTTCAGGAGCTCCGTAATATTATTGAGAAAAATGGCGGATAATCACTAAAAAACCATGTTTTTCACGGTTTTCTCGAAAACGGCTCCAACGATTTTTATTATATTTATACCATGAATAGCTATTTATAAGCCCTATCAACTGACATGAGTCTCATTTCTTGAAAAATTCCAGGAACTCCGTAATATTATTGAGAAAAATGGCGGATAATCACTAAAAAACCATGTTTTTCACGGTTTTCTCTAAAACGGCTTCAACGATTTTTATCAAATCTATACCATGGATAGCTATTTATAAGCTCTATCAACTGACATGAGTCTCATTTCTTGAAAAATTCCAGGAACTCCGTAATATTATTGAGAAAAATGGCGGATAATCACTAAAAAACCATGTTTTTCACGGTTTTCTCGAAAACGGCTCCAACGATTTTTATCAAATCTATACCATGGATAGCTATTTATTAGCCCTATCAACTGACATGAGTCTCATTTCTGGGAAAATTTCAGGAGCTCCGTAATATTATTGAGAAAAATAGCGGATAATCACTAAAAAAACATGTTTTTCACGATTTTCTCAAAAATGACTTGACCGATTTTTTTCAAATTCATACCCTGTATAGTTATTTATCGGCTCTATTAACTGGAATGAGTCTCCTTTCTGAGAAACTAATGGGGGGTCCACCCCATCCTTGAGAAATGGACTTTGTAGCCTCCTTCTCGTGCATGAGGTAGGTAGGTAGAGCAGTTCATAAAAAGAACACATAGTCGAGATATTTCATCTGTAGAACAGCTGTTTTGACGACTTTTAAAAAATATCGAATTTCACAATTTACACAAAGGAAAAAGTACTCTGAAAACAACTAACTATACACATATACAGAAGTCTGATCGTAGTTTCAAATATGTTGCCGCCAATCGTCATTATGTTATTCCCCTAAATCATTCTCGTTTAAGAATGAGGCATAAAGTTCAATGAGCAAGGAAAGTTGTGTGAGTGTACCACACCAGATTTTTATGAACTGCTCTACCTACCTACCTCATGCACGAGAAGGAGGCTACAAAGTCCATTTCTCAAGGATGAGGTGGACCCCCCATTAGTTTCCCAGAAAGGAGACTCATTGCAGTTAATAGAGCCGATAAATAACTATACAGGTTATGAATTTGAAAAAAATCGGTCGTCATTTTTGAGAAAATCGTGAAAACCATGGTTTTAGTAATTATCCGCCATTTTTCTCAATAATATTACGGAGCTCCTGAAATTTTCCCAGAAATGAGACTCATGTCAGTTGATAGGACTTATAAATAGCTATCCATGGTATGAATTTGAAAAAAATCGGTCGTCATTTTTGAGAAAATCATGAAAACCATGGTTTTTCACGGTTTTCTCTAAAACGGCTTCAACGATTTTTATCAAATCTATACCATGGATAGCTATTTATAAGCTCTATCAACTGACATGAGTCTCATTTCTTGAAAAATTCCAGGAACTCCGTAATATTATTGAGAAAAATGGCGGATAATCACTAAAAAAACATGTTTTTCACGGTTTTCTCGAAAACGGCTCCAACGATTTTTATCAAATTTATACCATGGATAGCTATTTATAAGCCCTATCAACGGACATGAGTCTCATTTCTTGAAAAATTCCAGGAACTCCGTAATATTATTGAGAAAAATGGCGGATAATCACTAAAAAACCATGTTTTTCACAGTTTTCTCGAAAACGGCTCGAACGATTTTCTCAAAATTCATACCATGGATAGCTATCCATAAGCTCTATCAACTGATATGAGTCTCATTTCTTGAAAAATTCTAGGAACTCCGTATTATTATTGAGAAAAATGGCTGATAATCACTAAAAAACCATGTTTTTCACGGTTTTCTCGAAAACGGCTCCAACGATTTTTATCAAATCTATACCATGGATAGCTATTTATAAGCCCTATCAACTGACATAAGTCTCATTTCTTGAAAAATTCCAGGAACTCCGTAATATTATTGAGAGAAATGGCGGATAATCACTAAAAAACCATGTTTTTCACGGTTTTCTCGGAAACGGCTCTAATGATTTTCTTCAAATCTATACCATGGATAGCTATTTATTAGCCCTATCAACTGACATGAGTCTCATTTCTGGGAAAATTTCAGGAGCTCCGTAATATTATTGAGAAAAATAGCGGATAATCACTAAAAAAACATGTTTTTCACGATTTTCTCAAAAATGACTTGACCGATTTTTTTCAAATTCATACCCTGTATAGTTATTTATCGGCTCTATTAACTGGAATGAGTCTCCTTTCTGAGAAACTAATGGGGGGTCCACCCCATCCTTGAGAAATGGACTTTGTAGCCTCCTTCTCGTGCATGAGGTAGGTAGGTAGAGCAGTTCATAAAAAGAACACATAGTCGAGATATTTCATCTGTAGAACAGCTGTTTTGACGACTTTTAAAAAATATCGAATTTCACATTTACACAAAGGAAAAAGTACTCTGAAAACAACTAACTATACACATATACAGAAGTCTGATCGTAGTTTCAAATATGTTGCCGCCAATCGTCATTATGTTATTCCCCTAAATCATTCTCGTTTAAGAATGAGGCATAAAGTTCAATGAGCAAGGAAAGTTGTGTGAGTGTACCACACCAGATTTTTATGAACTGCTCTACCTACCTACCTCATGCACGAGAAGGAGGCTACAAAGTCCATTTCTCAAGGATGAGGTGGACCCCCCATTAGTTTCCCAGAAAGGAGACTCATTGCAGTTAATAGAGCCGATAAATAACTATACAGGTTATGAATTTGAAAAAAATCGGTCGTCATTTTTGAGAAAATCGTGAAAACCATGGTTTTAGTGATTATCCGCCATTTTTCTCAATAATATTACGGAGCTCCTGAAATTTTCCCAGAAATGAGACTCATGTCAGTTGATAGGACTTATAAATAGCTATCCATGGTATGAATTTGAAGAAAATCGTTAGAGCCGTTTTCGAGAAAACCGTGAAAAACATGGTTTTTTAGTAATTATCCGCCATCTTGAATTGAATTTTATTGAATTTCTTATTGTCGGATCTTCATGGTATAAGGACCTTAAGTTTAAAATTTCAAGTCAATCGGTTAATTAGGAAAGGAGTTATCGTGTTCACAGACATACACACATACACACACACACACACACACACACACACACACACACACACACACACACATTCACACACACAGACCAACACCCAAAAATCATGTTTTTGGACTCAGGGGACCTTGAAACGTATAGAAAACTTGAGATTAGGGTACCTTAATTTTTTTGGAAAGCAACACTTTCCTTACCTATGGTAATAGGGCAAGGAAAGTAAAAAGTACGGAAGTAAAATATTGTCAAAAAACTCAAGTGTTATGTGAACTCAAAATTATACTTATAACTTCTTTGTGTCATAAATTGAAATTTGTGTCATAGATATGGAGTAACAGTTTGGGGCAATTCTGAAAGAAATGTAAGAAAAATATTTACTTTGCCAAAAAAGCCATTAGATGTATGTGTATACTGACGAGATATCAGTCCTGCCAAGACTATTTTAACATTAAAAGTATTTTCACATTTCCATCTTTGTTCATATACAAGACTATCCTTAGCACCGTTGATAATAATTTTCTACCCACTAATAGCAATATCCACAGTCATAGAACAAGAACTGCTAATAACTATCATTTACCTAATGTTAATTTAGCGATAGCAAAGAAAAATCCATTTTATCAAGGAATAATTTTTTACAATAGGCTCCCAAAAGAAATAAAATCTATTAAAACAAATAAAAATGTATTTAAAGCCCAATTAAAGAAATATTTATTGAATGGTGGCTTCTATTCCATAAATGAATACATGGATACATGTCAATAATATTGTGTACTTATCAATTAATAGCTGTGGTTGATAACTTATAGTACTTTTGTGTTTTGTACTTTGTGACATTGATCATTTTCATGTATTTTATATGTTTTTATAATTATTGACGTTTGCCATATCTGTAATTGTACAGCTTTTTATGCAATACAAATATTTATTTATTTATAATTTCTCTTGTGATGATAAAATGATAATATTCTTCAAAGTACATTATTATTTCTGGGATCTGCTTCCTAAAACACCTTCATGTGATGCATGATCCAGGTAATGTGATAGCATGGAAATATTCTTCAATTTTCAATTGAAACTATGAAATTAATAAAAATTTAAGATTAATTATTGAATGAAGTAAATCGTAAGATATTCTTCTTCATTGATTCATTCAATAAGTACATCATCTAGATGATAGGGAGAGAAAAAATAGGGTAACCTTTTGCTATTCCTCTCCCAAATTTAGATATGGTCACAGACTAAGTAAAACAAAAGCGTTATGCAGTGAAATTATAATTTAGTTAATAGAGCAAGAAATATTGTAGTTACAAGAAAAAATAGATCCACAAGATCATTATTTGATTAAGTTCTTGAATATTTCTAATTTTTCGGGCTTTCTATGCTTTGCCTTGCTCATAAAGCGGAAGTATACTGCGGCTATAAAAATACTTGTTATTTTGTTCTATTGGGTTTGCCAAAATGTTTGAGTGAAATAAATTTAGAATGTGCACGGAAACCATATCACGCTAAAGAAACTTCAAATTAACAATCACGTCATATATATAAACGCATTTTGCAGTTTTTAGCTACATGAGAAAATGGTGACTATAATTTGACGCCCCCTCCAACTCGGCGCCCGGGGCACATACCCCGCTGCTCTCCCCTGGATCCGGCCCAGTGCATGAGATACAAGTATTTTATTATTTTGTTTCCAGTGTGGAGTTCTGTTCCATTGTAGAAAAATGACACTTGGTCGATAATTGGTAGAACACCTCCAGCCATTTAGTGCTTGATGTCGGCTTTTTATTTTATGACATCATAAAACGAGCGCTCTGGTGCTTCAATTCTTTGTCTGGTTTCCTGTCTGATTTTATCTGCACACCGTCGTAATGGAGATGAAGCTTAGTGACTTAGTTGTTATTTTTGTCACACAGTTTCAGGTTACATATAGCATCAGGTTGGGTTCATAAAGGTGCTAGGATTGCAATTATTCATTTGTAATCCATATTTTCAAACTTGATTTAGGTTTTTAAAATTTCATCTTAAAACAATGAATTCAATAATACAGTAAAGTTAATTACAACGGGAAGTTGCAAAAAGAATTGCATTCAGGAAGTAGGCTAATAAGTAAATTCATTAAATTTTGTTCCTCCCTTTCAGTCATTAAGTTCCTTGTTAGATTTGAAAATTTATCGACTGAAAGTATTTTTGTCAGTTTATATAGCTTATAAATTCAAAGAGTTTTTTTCTCATGAGTTATCTTCTCTCGACTCAACTATTCTTAACAGTGTATGTTGTTGTTGTAGCAACTCAGGACCCCGCCGTATCACTCTTCCTCCGTCTCAAGGCCCAGGAAGCGGGCCACCCCACAAGGGTCGGTCCAAAGGCTGGCGGTTGTTAATTTGTCGGCTTCTTGGGGCAGCTAAAAAGATGGTCTGTGGTGTGGGGTCCATTACCACAGTCGGGACAGACATCGGTCACATCCTCCGCGATTCTGGACATGAACTGTTCAGAATCACGGAGTAGCCTGATCTCAGTTGCGCGAGGATGGTGCGGGCTCTTCTGGGTAGGCTCATCTCCTCGGCATTTATCTGGGGTGGATAGCCCTCAAAAACTGGGTTCGGCCTTAGTCCGCCGATGCTACCCTCGACCGTCCTCCTATGAATAGACCTGATCCCCTCCTTGTATTTTGTGCTGTCGATGAATGGTTTTGGTTCCAGCCACCCAATTTTGCCAATCAAGTCATTTACTGACCTTCTTATATGCCTTGGGGCGGTTCCTTCAGGGTAATGTGGTGGCAATGATGATCCTGTCGGTGGCAGGCTAACAGGTACTGCTCGGAAATCATGCGGTTGTCTTCATCGGACATGAGGACACAGCCAGTGTGTATGTAGGGCTGCATTTTGTCATGATTGCAGATTGCGCCAATGTGTATCTGAGAGCTGCGGTGACCATACAGGTGCTGCATAGTTCAGGATAGGCCTATTTATGGCTTTGTATGACCTCAGCAGTGTTTCTTTGTCCTTGCCCCATGTACTGCCTGATATGCACTTCAGCACATTGTTCCTTGTCTTCAGCTTTCTGCAGACTTGCTGTGCCTGTGCGTTGAATGTGAGAAGTGGGTCAAATGTAATTCCAAGAATTTTTGGGTTAGGCACGGTTGGTACACTACGGTCATTGATCTTAATTGGTAGCAAGGTGCTTACTTCTCTAGTTCAAGTTGTGAACAGTGTTGCTGATGATTTTTCTGGTGCAAGAGACAGACTGTGTGATTTGAACCATTCTTCCAGGACTAGCTAATTTTCGACCGTTGAAAGATTGGTCTGTTACCTGATTTGAGAGGCTTTTATTTATTTGTAAAGTCAAGATTGATTAATTGGTGGGTGGTTACAGGCATGGAGGCGCTGGAGTTGAGCATCAAGTACTGGGAGGATGCCCTGGACACGTACCGCAACACGGCTGGCAACTCGGGGGCGCTGGCGTTGACTGGCGAGGAGGAAGCTGAGTTCTACAGAGACCTGGAGCGGGTTCTCGATGCTGCCTATCAGCTGCAGGGACAATGCGAACTCCTATTTCTTGACCAAGTAAGTGTTTTTCACAACCACTATGTGATTTCATTCAATGTACCTCTAGTAGTATTCACAACTACTCATATACACTGTGTCCCACGAAGAGGTTTACACATTTAATTTTTTACTAGGTACTTTCATGTACCGAACTTTTTCAAGTTTTACACAGTTTACAAAGTAGGTTCTGAAAATATTCTGAGAAAATTTTAGCTCCCTAACCTTGTAGAAACAAAATGGCGGCATATATTGAAAATTTTATCAGTTCGCTTCCTATAAAAACTGCTTTTATGAGTTATCATCTGATTTGTTTACTTTGTTGCGGTAGTCTTGATTCATTTCATGGTAGGCCTACCAGAAATGGATCAAGCAATCTTTCAACAAGATGGTGCTCCACCTCATTTCGCAAATCATGCCAAGCAATCACTGAATGACAAACTTCATGGCCGTGGAAGTGATTTTTTTCAGATTGGACACCCTGATCAACAGATTTAACTGTTTGTGACGTCTTTTTATGGAGTTACTTAAAGGAAAACGTTATACCCATAGCTTCAATAATGATTAAAACGATCAATAGAAGAGGAACTTCTTCAGATACCGCGGAGTTTCTTTGTAAGAGCTTAGGAATAATTTCTCAAGCGCGGTTATCAGTGTGTTGCTGTGGATGGATTTAATTTTGAACTTAAAGGTTTTTCATTAGGCTATGTTCTATTTTTTATTTAAAAGTCATATTGCCTTAAAGTGCAACAATGAAGATATTTTATAAAACCAAAACACCTTTTTAATGTTCTTAGAGTATCGTTTTTCAATATGCCGCCATTTTGTTTCTACGAAGGTTAGGGATTTGAAATTTTCACAGAACTTTTTTAGAATCTACTTTGCAAACTGTGTAAAATTTTAAAAAGTTTGGTGCATGAATGGGCACGTAATATAAAATGAAACGTGTGAACCTGTTCGTGGAACACGGTGTATGTAACTCTATGTGAATTCAGCCAATGTAGACACTGCTCTAGAGCATACAAGAGTATGGATCATTGAAGCTGGATTCCCACATATCAGTGCCGATAGAGCGTGTCCGATACATTGATACTGATATGTTTCCCATGATGTCCAATAGGACTATTACCTCTCAGCCCGGCTGAGCCAGTATGAATAGTCCCATTAGAACTCATGTAGATAATATTTTCACAGTAAAATGTATTCTTATGTAGTACATTACACCACAAAAATTTGCTGTTTTATGAGGAGAAAACTAATAACTCATAGGTTGTAGCTGATTGCAAATAAAATATTAGGTTCTTAATGAAAAGGTTTATTTTTATATGAAAGTGACATATCTAAATGTCATTGAACTTATACCAAAAGACTAAAGACGGTGTTCAAAGTGACCTCCGTTGTTCTTAATGCATATGTTTAGACGTCTTCTCATCGATTGTCGGACCGCTTAAAATATTTCATGAGTCTGCTTTATCATTTCTATTCCGTTCAAAATCCTTAATCGGAGTTCATTAATGGTATCAATCGGAGTATTGTATACTAAGGTTTTCAAGTGTCCCCTAAGATAAAAATCTGGTGTGGCGCACTCACACAACTTTCCTTGCCGTTATGAAAATTGATCAACTGACGCTAGCGTTCCCGCGCATATCAAATCTATAGGTGCGTACAGACTTTCGCTCTGCTCCGCAACCGAACGTCACTCCAGCAGAGCGATTGATGATCGACCGGGGAGCAACAGTGGTTCGACCGGGGAACGCGAGAAGATCTAACATCTTCCATAACGTTCGTGATGGGTGCGTGGGCGGTACGACTGTGGTTCGATGGTGGTACGAGGGCGGTACGAGGGAGGAGCGTGCTCGGTGCTGGCTGGAAGCGCGAATATGTGTACGCAGCTTAAGATCCGAGACAGCTGGTGTCAGGACAATAGCGCTGCAGACACACGAAGTCTGCTATCTCTTCATAGTGAATGATTTAATAGAATCAACAGTTGCCAACAGTTTGCAATTGAATAATCTTATTTTCTCGCATTTCGAGCTTATTTTCAATTTTAGGTGGAAATGTTACTGAACATAAATTGTAGAGATTTTCATGCTGAATCTTTTCCACTTAGAGTTTATGGGACTTGTGGCAGTCGATAGAGCTTATCAATGTGTGTGTGTGTGTGTGTGTGTGTGTGTGTGTGTGTGTGTGTGTGTGTGTGAGTGTGAGTGTGAGTGTGTGTGTGTGTATGAGTGTATGAGTGTATGTGCGTCTGTGTACACGATATCTCATCTCCCAATCAACGGAATGATTTGAAATTTGGAACTTAAGGTTCTTTTACTATAAGGATCCGACACGAACAATTTCGATCAAATGCAATTCAAGATGGCGGCTAAAATGGCGAAAATGTTGTCAAAAACAGGGTTTTTCGCGATTGTCTCGAAAACGGCTCCAACGATTTTGATCAAATTCATACCTAAAAAATCCATTAATAAGCTCTATCGACTGCCACAAGTCCCATAAACTCTAATTGGAAAAGATTCAGCATGAAAATCTCTACAATTTATGTTCAGTAACATTTCCACCTAAAATTGAAAATAAGCTCGAAATGCGAGAAAATAAGATTATTCAATTGCAAACTGTTGGCAACTGTTGATTCTATTAAATCATTCACTATGAAGAGATAGCAGACTTCGTGTGTCTGCAGCGCTATTGTCCTGTCACCAGCTGTCTCGGATCTTAAGCTGCGTACACGTATTCGCGCTTCCAATCAGCACCGAGCACGCTCCTCCCTCGTACCGCCCTCGTACCACCATCGAACCACAGTCGTACCGCCCACGCACCCATCACGAACTTTATGGAAGATGTTAGATCTTCTCGCGTTCCCCGGTCGAACCACTGTTGCTCCCCGGTCGATCATCAATCGCTCTGCTGGATTGACGTTCGGTTGCGGAGCAGAGCGAAAGTCTGTACGCACCTATAGATTTGATATGCGCGGGAACGCTAGCGTCAGTTGATCAATTTTCATAACGGCAAGGAAAGTTGTGTGAGTGCGCCACACCAGATTCTTATCTTAGGGGACACTTGAAAACCTTAGTATACAATACTCCGATTGATACCATTAATGAACTCCGATTAAGGATTTTGAACGGAATAGAAATGATAAAGCAGACTCATGAAATATTTTAAGCGGTCCGACAATCGATGAGAAGACGTCTAAACATATGCATTAAGAACAACGGAGGTCACTTTGGACACCGTCTTTAGTCTTTTGGTATAAGTTTAATGACATTTAGATATGTCACTTTCATATAAAAATAAACCTTTTCATTAAGAACCTAATATTTTATTTGCAATCAGCTACAACCTATGAGTTATTAGTTTTCTCCTCATAAAACAGCAAATTTTTGTGGTGTAATGTACTACATAAGAATACATTTTATTCAAATTTTATTTAAATTTAGTCTACACAGCTTACATGATTCTTTTCAGAATTAAATTTTCTACAATTTTTATTGCGAAAAATTATTTGTTTATTGGTAATTAAAGAAAGTTATTGGGCATCAAACGTAGAAGTCTGTGTTTTTCTACTTGGATTTTTTGCATATTTCAACTTTTTTCTCGAAAACTACTCACACTACAGCTTCCAGACTAGTTTTATTCAATTTTTCAGATATTTTTCCATATGAATCCACCATAAGTTTTTCAAAAACTAGTCCCCAAACAATTCAGCATCGGGGTATTTCTCCAGAGGAACTGAATTCCGGGCGAAATCTTCCACTCTGTATAGCTCGCTAATGAAGCGTTTATGGATATATGTTTATGAGAACTTTTTTTCTTATTTTCACCTCTACTATCGCTTATTAAATTATTTTATCATAATTAAGAATCACCCTGAATAATAAATATTGTGCAGCTTGTCGTTTTTTGTAAATTCTCGGCTCAACATTTTCTTTTTAATCCAATATTATTGATACTATTAAGCTCTCAAGTAATTTTTGGCTACTAAAATATTGTTATGGCAATAGCATGTATCATACTAACAGCATTACTAAATTCAAAATTGTTATCATTTGTTAATAAATTATTCTCAAGTTGTATTCTCAGACCAGAAATGTGAAGTGCGTGACATACACATAACCTTTTGGACTTCATTACCATAAACATTTGAAAGTGGAACAGTACAAGCTCAGTTTTCCTCTTTCAGATTATGATTTCTATTATTGTAGATCATTGTAATTGTATTGATTGATTACTTTGAATCGAATTATACTTACCTGTAAAATGTTTAATTTAATACTTTTTAAAATAGAAAACTGTTACTGATACTAATAGTAACTTAAAGTATCTATGATTTTATTTTACGATAATATTGACTGGATTCCCTATTGCTATTCCCTCATTTTGTTAATTCCTTTTTAAATAAAATTAGAAAGGCTCCTATTGAAAGAATAACCATAAGAAATTCAAGCTTTTTATTTTTAATAGCAGTTATCACGACAATATTACAGCAATATTTGTGTTATTAGATCAAAGATGCATGGGGCTAATCGAAGAAATTGTATTTATTGAATGATGGATTTTTAAGCCTCAATTCAATTTCGAATCAAATCATCCCATTAGTTCACTATCTGCTTCCTTCTGTATAGCACATTCCCAAATGAAAAAGCAGCCTTCATCAACTGTAAACAAATAATTACATTATTCTAATTTTAAATAAAATAGCTTATTTATAAGTATTTTTCAAACATTATTATAAATAGCTGCAAGAAATACAATTTGCTCCTACAATTGATTCGATTTATTTATTGGAATGTTCAAAACAATATTACATATACTGGCTGATATAGTGTGATTGCGAGTTGTCATGATCTCTCTTCACTCAAAACTAACCCCTCATCCCAAAAAACAACTAATAATTTAAAAATGAATGACTTCTAATAATATAACAACTCAAATGAACTAACATCTCATTTTCTTCATAAGACCTGTTTTCATAACAATATTATTTTTATCACAACATGAACCCCTTTATGAAATTGAAAAAAAACTACATGCAAATATTTAACATTTTGTGAGAAATGAGGAGAAATCTTCATTTCGATATTTGAGAGTAATATTACAAATCAACAAAGAATATAATTATTTTTAATGGTAATTACTAGTATTCAATTAATAAACAGCGTAATTTTTCAGTCTTTCAGTAAATAATCAATGCTATTTTTGACATGATGTATATTAATATAACAACTCAAATCCACTAATGATAATTTATTATATTCAATTTGTTATATTATAATAAAACATCAAGCTTTAAGTTACATCCAGTCAAAAGAGTAGGAAACACACAATAAGAAATATCTGGAATCCCTCAACAAGACTATGAGATAGGGATAGTAATTTGTAGGATATTTGGTTGAGAGAAGAAACTCCATATATTTTATATAATCCTTTCCTTTTGTAATTTCTCACTGTATTTAGGAGTTCTTTCTTATTGTCACACCAAATTAACGTAAAGTTGAGTAAGCTAATGGTACCTATATATGAGCAAAAAACTCTGACTTACATCTTTGTAGGATGTGAGATTGAGAACAAAAACGCCGTATGGTTTAAACTGAGTGTCAACATTTGCCCGAGTCATCATGATGAGCAAACTTTGCTTGAACCATTGAGGTTTGTCTATCCAAGGTACCTCAGTCAGGCATTGGCGGAATATTTCATTCTGTAAACAAATCAAATCCATACCGTATCTGTTTCATTAAATAGGCCCTATTTAAAAATAGAATTGAATTTGGTACGATTCTCACTATCAAATTATAAAAATATTTTTATGCTGAAATTTGTAAAGTAATGAAAATAGCAAACAATAAATTGCAAAAATTGGAAGGCATGAATGACAAGAATTGAAAACTGTTTAACAATAGTTCAACCGTTTTGGCCTTTTACTCGCCCTTAATCACAATCTCAATTCAACTTTCAAAGTTCTATACAGTATAAATGAATAAATCTTCTGAAAAGTGATGATTAACTCTAAACATCATTATACATTGTTATGAAAGTAAATTTGAAGTCAACAAAACTAACGCATGGATGAAAACAAGAAAAAATGGATTACTCACAAAACAACTATTTTTAATTTTCCACAACACTCTTTAAGGAGAATATGATTTCATTTGAATTTGACCATCAATTAAGTAATTTCAAAGTGCAATATTGAAATGAACTGAATTTAGTGGTATTTGGAGTGAGATGGAACATGAGTGAATGCACCTGATTTGAAATTTGTTGACCAATATAATAGTTGAGTAGCAGAGGAATATTGGTACAAATGCAGACGGCAGCATAGTTCATAAACATCTTAGGGTTATTCGCCTGTACAAATAAAAAGATACGGTATTTTATAATTCATATAAAATATCATAATTTCATTGCACTAGATGTTAATAGAAACTTTTTTCATTATT
Organism: Nilaparvata lugens; assembly: GCF_014356525.2. Taxonomy (NCBI): domain Eukaryota; kingdom Metazoa; phylum Arthropoda; class Insecta; order Hemiptera; family Delphacidae; genus Nilaparvata; species Nilaparvata lugens. The sequence continues at coordinate 54,982,160 of NC_052506.1, read as the reverse complement.
TCTATGAGTAAAACTACACCTACATCTACCAAATTCATACTTCAGTACATTCTTAGAGAATATGCTGATGAAAAAATTTATTTGTTGACTGTACCTTCTATTCTATCCACCGTACTGTAGGGTACTGTAATTCAAGCTTTAAAAAAATTACAATTTCATAGCCGTTCAAATCATCATAAGCATCAAATCATCAAAATCATATATATTTGAAGAAGCTCCGAATATAGTTTTAAAATCTATATTATACGTATTTCTGTTACTTTATATTATATTCATTCATATTTCTGAATGTTCTGCTAGATAATTGATGAAAATTAAAAAATTGAAGTCCTCTAGGGTAATGGAAAAATCAGAAATTATATTCATCTTATATCATGAATTCAAACTTACGGTACTCATTGTACCGTAATTCATTCAACCATATTGCCTTCCAATATGGGTATAAATATTGTAATTACCTCTAACATCAAGAATATATTGAAGCAAGTATCTAGAGCAACAAGGAAACTGATCACCAATATGCTGTATCCTGAAACCCTTGCACATTCATCCTGATTCCTGGAAATGGAAAATAATTATAAACAAGTTTTCTAGATAGAAATCTGTTTATTTATCAAAAGTGTAAAATACTAATTTTTCAATTCCCATTTTTCTTATCTCATTAATAATTATATTACTAATAGCTGACAGATTTCAGCTTCAAAACAATATTATTATGGGTTATTATTTGAGTAAATATTATTGGAAGTAGTATATGACAATTCCTGAGTTTCTTCTCTGTTTTAGAATAGGAATTATAAGAGTTTTATTTTTCAATTGCTAGCAAAATATCTTACAATATATTCAACAGTGTATAGTGTGATATTTTGTAAAAAATACATAAATATAACAATAAAAGACCAATTTTACAATACAAGAGTATATGCTATTGCATGTTTCTATATTATCAGGTTTCATCTCATAAACTTAAATAAAACTTCCTATTTTTTTTTCAGTTTCTTTATTTAATGCAAATATGTCTATTCTCAGTTCATAAGGTTTTGAACTTTTTCAGCTTCTTGTAGCTTAAAACTAAATTCTACTCTCCATTACTAAGTTTTCTAGGAATTTGTATTCAGGATTAAGCATTAATAAATTTCAACACTGAAAAATATCCAACAACTTATTAATCATTCCGCCCAATATGAGACCTATCTCAGTAGAGGATGTAGTTTATAAATATTGTATAACACAACTTGGTGATACAAGAAGAGTGATTTCTTTTGATAGTCTTTTTCTGTAGACTATTCTAAAATTTTCTTTGCTTTGAAATATTATCATAATATTATGATTATCATTATCATATATATAATGTACATGGTCATAATGTGTAATTAGTAGTATGAAGGGTATGGTGTAGGTCTCAAGTAGGTAGTACCATAGAGAAAATAGCGTAAGTAGATATCCCATGGTATAGAGCGTTTATGTCGCAACTTTTACTGTTATCTCAAGCCGATTACTGTTGATTATTGTCGAATTTTACTGTTTTGTTGGGGTGAGAGTGTATGAACGGCACAGTATGAGAAACTACCAGCATCACATATCTTCACGGGAAAGAATTACATGAACTATCGGCTTGAGATAACAATAAAAGTTGCAACATAAACGCCCTATACCATGGGATATCTACTTACGCTATTGTTTCTCTATGGTAGTACACTATAGATAAGTCTTACCTATTGAGATTCTGATGAAATTTTACAATGAGTTTCACATCGTCTCGAAGTTTCTTTTCTCCATCAACATCATGATCATCATTACCACCCCTGCAAATATTCATCTACTTTAAATACAATGAATGCGCAAATATACTGTAAGCTTTTATAATCTTTGAATTGTTCGAGTTGAACTTGGGCTCTTATTTGTGTTATAAAATATAGAACAACGATACTAAAAGAAAAGTATTACATGAAAGTAAAAAGATTCACATAAAAGTTACAAAATAATGTAGGATATATAGATGCTAGATGAGATGTACTTCCTATATCGAAGGTTTGAAAATTGTGTTAGGCTGTATGTGTACAATGCTATATTGTGTTAGGCTGTATGTGTACAATGCTATATTGTGTTAGGCTGTATTGTGTACAATGCTATATTGTATGTATACAATATTGAAAAGGTAGGCTACTGAATAAAATTAAAACACTGTACAAGGTCACAGTACAATCACTTAATAATCGAATTCTGAACTTATTATGTCATATTATTGGAATAATATTCATATTAACATCATTCATCACATAAAATTGGCATTTGATAAAACTCACCAATAGAGTTTCTTAGTATTCTGCGTGTTGATCCTCTGGTCTTTCACAATCTTATCTCCATATCCATTCAAAAAGTCATGCTGACTTATCCCAATTTCCTCAAAATAATCTTCAATAGCAAAACCTGGATAATCGTTTTCAATTTCGTTCAGAAGTATGTAGATAGTCTCAAAGTCGGTCATAATTTTTTTCACGCACAGCCAGAGTGAAGCATAACAACTGGATGCTTCCAGGGCAAAGAATAGCATGAGGAAACTATGCAGTGCAAATATGTAAATAAAGAATGAGACTTGGTCGAAATCAGAGGGGCTGTAGGTGGCTAGGGGTGTTGGAAACCCTCTAGATTTATCCTCCAAGGTTGTGCCTAGTATTTCTGAAAATACATACCTCACAACAAACCCCAGGTATGCAAAATGTAGGAATACAGTTATGGTCTCACTTGCCGACTCCAGATCCTTCCTTTTTTCCTCGTACAACATGTTTATTGTCTTCCATTTAGCTCCCCAAATCGTGTAGCGGTCTAGGAAAAACTCCTCCTCAATTATTTTGGTCAATCGAATGCTCTCTTCTGGATTTGCGAATCGTTTTAAGGCGCTGGAATACAAGGCTAGAACGGTGAGGATGTCCTTCATGGCCAGGAAACATTTTTCCAAGTTGTCGGTTTCGTTGAGGAAAATTGTGAATAGATTGGTTAGCACCAGGCAAACAGTGATTAGGACCAAAATGAAGGGAAGCGGACTGCCTCTGTCGTAACGTAGCAACTCTATGTACTTGCGCATCAGTTCTGTTATCTTCAGCCATATCTATAACAATGGCACCAGGTAGTGTAAAAAAATAATATCACAAAAACGGTTCAGGATAGAGTATGTTTATTGGGCATCAAAAAGATGGTTCATAATTGGCTTTGTCATGTGAGTCAAAATTGTTGTCAAAAACTAAACTCATTGAATTTAATCACATTCTCTACAATATTTTACGACCATAATTGTGTTACATAGACAAACAAAATTCTCTTCTAGAGGTGAAGTCTTGTGAGGATAAAATAAACGATTTGAAAAATCGTTTCCATATTAAGATACACAAACACAAAATAATTTCACATATTTATACCATATATTATATATATATATATATATATATATATATATATATATATAATATATATATATATATATGAGCAACTCCATTTTACTTATTATTACTACTACAGTATACAACCGTCAAATTAAAAAGTGAATCACTTGTTCTTTTGCTGTGAGCATAGTTACGATTGATACTCTTCAATTGAGAGAAAAGCTCTTCTCCAACAACAAATTGAAGTGGGAAAAAAGATTTTAATGAGAAATGAAGGAGATATTGTCAGTTCCACATAACTCCCAATCATAGCAATTAATTATGTGGAACTGACAACATCTCTTACATTCCACCTTAATATATGAGGAAATTCCACATCATCTCTGTTTCTAGTGTAAACTTCAATAGACATTATTGATAAAAGCTATAATATTAATAAAGAATAGATAATATTGGCATTTGACTAATAATCTTGAATTTTCCAGTTTTTGGAAGGAGTCCGACTAGAAAACATGCTGAAATGAATAAACAAATGAAATAAAACAATATTATGAAAGAGAGTAGAATCTATGGTTAACTGATTATGGTTCTCTGGTAATTTTTTTATCCACGATTTAAAACGATTCACGAATTTATAAATAAAAATAAAGCATAAAAACAGTAATTTTTAAAATGTCAGTACCAATTATGTTTTTTAATATTGGACTATTTTACCACTCTACAGCACAACCTGAATTTCAAATATTTTATAACTCATGACTTGTATTTCTTGGGAAATAATACAATTTCCTTTATTTTATGGCGTTTCAAGTGAGATGTATTTTCCCCCTGATACGCTGATAGGCTGACACGAAGCACATTCTCTTTTCATTTTATTTTTCTTGTATTTAAGCTCCTTCTCAGAAACTAACTGCATCCTTCTTTGAAATGACTAGTAGACTATATTATAAGTAGAGTTATTAAATGCTTCGCCATTAAAAACAACATCGATGTGAAATTTATTTATGAAGGTCTAATGAACTCACCATCGTTTTTAGATTCCAACAAAAGTTCTGATGACAATGAATGGTTTAATGCTTCTATTATTGTCTATTCGGATTGTCTTGGATTGAAAAGCTGATTTGAAAAAACAAAACAAAAAACACGAAAATTAAATGAATATTGTATTTAATTGAAGGCTTATAAAATATATACATAGAATTACAACGGAATAGGATATGAGATTACATAGCTTCCATTATGCATCTTGAATTTAAAGACTATTTTTACTAATATCTACTATAGTTGATCATAATTTCTAAAGGGTTTGAATGTGATACTCAGATAATGAACCTTCTCCTATTTGAAAATCCTAATGAAGTTTGATAAAATAATATTTAACTCACTTTGCAATTTTATGGGAAAAAATTAATTCTCATTCATCTTTATCTTACTAGGCACCTAACAATGCATTGCCAGACCTGGTCTACATTAATTTTTGTTAAAATTATTTTTATTTTTATGCTTGAACTAATAATTTTAATAAGCCCTAGAAGTAATATCTTATTTTACATTATGATCGAGTTACCTAGAGGCTTTACTTTGGTAACAGATGAATGAGTTTTTACACCATTTTTCTGTAAGTCATGTGCATTATACTAACCAAAAGAAACTTTCCCCTTTTAAAATGCGATAACTTTCTTTAATAAAGCTTGTTATGAGTTATGTCTGCCCAGCTTGAACTTCAAGCCTGGAGTGGCTGATGTCAACTAGAAGTCCCATTTTCACAGTCTGCAAATAAAAATCTCTTTCTTCTTCAGTTTATTTCTATACTTTGGGAAAATGGAGCAACCTCTCGTAATAAGCCATCAAGGAATAATAACCTGGTACTATCTGGTGATTGTAGTCTCATCATTGCAAATTATTATCACCAAAACAGTCACAGTAAAAAATCTTATGATGATATTAGCTATAATTACAGAAAAATGATTACACCTTTCAGATGGAAATAGTAGTTGTAGAGGATTATCTTGGAATTGGCGTGGTCAGCTATTATAGAGATAATTATTAAGGGAAACTACCCTTTTTCCAGCAATAATTGGGGAGGTTTAGTAAAAGAGTTCTCTTCTAGTTGCATGTTCTGTACATTTTGAACGTGACTGAACTGAATGAGAACCGAATAAAACCTCTTGTAGATTATCCATACAATAGCTATACTAAAAGTTGCTAAGTGAGAACATAGCAAGCTTCTTATTTCTTTATTATATGCACTGGAAACAAGAGACTTGCTAAAACGTACATTCAGTTTTCCCTCAATCAACCACTATCTTCAACTATGAACAATTGGTTCATTATTATATTGAACTTGAATATGAAAGTTTAAAGAAAGGGGAAATTTATCAGGTAATAATAACGAGTTCCTGAACAAGATTGTATACGCTAAGAATAGTAGGCTACCTACTAGTTCACGATGTAGTTTGTCATTACTTGTCCTATTTTAAATTTTAATCATTTTTGTAAATGTAGACTGCTACTGCCTACTGATTCTCAACATTTTTAAGGTTGTTATTTTTTGAAATGCTACTGCCATACCGGTACGATTCTCAGCATTCCTAAGGTTGTTTGTTATTTTCTGAAAATATAGCAAACATAATGTTTTACAAATAAATAGGTCACAGTGGTGTGTGTACTTTTTTAATGATATCTCAGTATCCATGTAATTGTAAATGAAAATTTTTCTTTTTTCAGAGATCTGTACTCTTCCGGGCAGAGAGTGTCTCGACTAGACTTGGAGGATCTGATCTCCACACTGATTATTCATCACCCGAGTCATTTGTTTCCGCTCAGGATGAGGTAAGTGCCATATTTCATTATAATTATATTTCAATTATTCATAACATGTATGATTGCAGGGCTACTTTTTTTATTTATGAAATAGAAGCATAGTACCCTTTCAAAATAAATTAATAGAATAAGAATACAAATTATAACTACAGTTTCGGTTCAGGTTTGGTCTGAACACCGAAACTAGTAGTTATAATTTTTATTCTTATTCTATTATTTTATTAATTTCAAAGGGTACTATAATTCTATTTTATAAATAAAATTATTCAATTAAAAATAATCTATCACCTTTTCAATAAGTTAATAATATCTCTAAATTATGCAGGGTTAGGCATGTATAGATATTTCAAACAGTATCTCATGCTCATATTTTTCAACCAGTCTGAAATGTTATCCTCTTGAGATTAACTCAGCTTATATTTTGCTATCACACATAATAAAAACCACAGAAAAATTAAACTCTTGACTATGATCAAGAAAATAAAATCTGATAAGTGATGGCTATTTTCATCTACATACACTCCTGTATGTAAAAATTTTGAGAGATTGTCCTATACTTCATACACCTCTGAAGCATTCTAACTAGAACTACTCGAAATGACTAGTTACTTAGGCTATGCCATTGTTTTACTCGGGGCTCGGGTGATTGCTTCTGATGCCTAATGCTTTATGTGTCCCTGCATAAAAACAGTTTCTCTCATAAAACTCATATCATGCATTATCAGTTAAATAGTCTGCAAAAATCCTTTTTGATCATTGACGTCTATTTAAAGGGACACATATAAAAATAGAATACTATAGACCAGAATATACAGTATATAATAATGGAATGCCATTAACTATAAATCATGAATTACGCATTGATTCAAAAGTAAATTCTATAGATAACAATAACTAAAACTATGTTGAGATAATAATGCAGTCTTCTAGTGTCTTTGTTTGTCTATCTAGTTCAAAGGACAGCATTGGCTCACTATTATCATTGTCTGAAACGTGTTCGTTTCAATCTAGTAGCCTACTGTTTAAAGTTGTAATTCGTGGATTAGGGTTGTAATTCTGTGGTGATGGATTTTTTCTATTATTGTAATCAATCATGGCTTGATTTTTATCGGGGATATGTGTCCTGAAGAAAAGGAGGATAATGTCGGATCATCTTGTCCAAGTGGCTGGAAGGGTTGTGGCGATGAATTTCGATGTAAACATGTATTTATGTTCTTTCTTATGTAAATTGATAATTGTATTTCTACTATTGATTCAGTGAACCTAATATTAATCCAGTATCATTGAAATTGAAAGCTTTCTAATATAAGTATATCATCGAATTGTTTAATAATGGAGATGTTTTAAAACTATTTACCAGGTTTGAGAGTGTGAAAACTGAAAGAGGCCTAAAACATTTAATTTATATGAAATACACCCAAATACTGATTGAGATTATAGTTGTGACATGTAACACATCACTAGGTATAATAGAACTATTACCTTACACTGTGCAGAATTTACTGTTTTTTGTAATTTTTACACTGACGTTTCTGTATTGCTTATTTTTTTATCTCTGAAAGTAAATAAGCTTGAAAGTGAGCAGTACGTTATAAATTAAATAACAGGTCAAATTTTCCTAAAGTGAAATCTTTCTGAATAAAGATAAAATACAAAACGATTCGATCATACCGTCTATTCACATATTTTATAGATACAATATTTGTATTTTTCACATATTTCCATAAAGAATAGTATTGAAGTTGCCTAATACTCTGAAAATAATATCATTCTATGGTTCCCTTGTGCAATGTTATTTAATTGTTTTATAATGAGAGACTTGTTGGATGTGGTTAGATGAATTTATTCCATCACTTTAAAATGCATTACTGTACTACATAACATACGATATTATCCTACCATACAATGCAATTAGTAAATGTGTATTTGCAGTAATGCTAATAATTCTGTACTTAGGTTGCCGATCTTAGAGAATTTGAAGAATTCACTGACCTTCTGACTGACGTGGAGAAGTTACCATTGTACCAGTCAGCATTAAAACAATTTGATGAAAATGGAATACCCTACAGGTTCGTATAATTATGAAGATAGCTTATATTGGATTTTTTATTAAATATGCCTGCTAATAATCATTTTTGACAAGTGTTCGACTCCCGGTTGATGGGGGGGGGGAGACCACTAGAAGAACCAAAGGCCCATCTTGACTAAGCGATTGCTAATCACGTGGCCACGAAGCCAACCGAATTCCAGATACTATAGTCATTTAGAGAATATTATAATCATCAAATAATTCCATAGATTATCATTTACTCTAGTTTAAGAAATCAGTGAATTTAAACAGACTTGATTCTGAGGTTTTGGACTCGCAATTCATATTCATTTTCTTACCATTATATTATCACATACAGGTTACATGTATCTTATTAGGTTCTCACCAGAGGCGTATCCAGAAAAAAATTCGGGGGGGGGGAGGGAATCATAACATTGGAATAGAAAGCACCTAAACTTTGAGGGTGACACCGAGGGGTGTGCCGTGTGGGGGTATGGAATACCCCCCACCAAAGGGGGGTCCAGGGACAAAATTTCAAAAATTTTGAAAATATACCTTCAATTTGGTGTGAGTTTACGCAATTTACACTTGAAAACAAACATTCCATTCAAGTTTTTTTATGATCAGTAGACCACTTATTATTTCGATTTTCCCTTGAAAATGTCATAGACCTATGGGTTTTTGATTAAATAACAAATAGAATGGAATGGAGTAGAATTTTATTAGTCATTTAATTGTTAACAAAAAGTGATTTTGTAGAAGGCCTACTCATTATTAGATAACAAGCTAGAATGCTTAAAGTTTGGCTTTTTCAACCAACTTTATAAGGTTTTGTTTCAACTTGGTTAACCATTTTTCAAATTCACATGATTTTTACTTGAGTGTTCAAACTTACATTGTTTTGGGGGGGGATAAAACATTTATTTCCAACTATTAGGGGGATGTGTTCCTCCTGTCCACGGTAGAAATTGCCCGTTCATCATAACTGTGAAATTTTCGGGGGTACTCTCTAAAAGAAGCTGCTGGAGCTTTGTTCAAGTATATGCATGGAACTGAATAAACTATAACCAACTAGAGCTATATAAGCTATATTGAATTTCTTCATAATAATAGATGGTAAATAGTGAACTAACTTTGAATTGCTATTTGTAGTTTCTCTATCCCCTGCTATCTAGTCCCTACGCACTAGACCACTCGTTACTGTCTATAAGAAAATAGCTCATTATTATTATCATCATTGCTATTGCAGTGCTATTCTCTGATCCCTTATATTATATTTCTCGACTTACATAGTCCAATATAACGAAAATATGGCATTAGATGCTAATTTTTATGGCTTATCCAGCCACATAAAAATCCAGGTTCCATTTCGGAGGGAATACATCCCCATATCCCCCCTGGATACGCCACTGGTTCTCACATGTTGTATTTCGCAGTCCAAGAAATCAGGGAACTATTATTGAATTACATAGGTTTTTGGATCCTTAATTCATCATCATTATTACTGATCTATAACACAGATTGAATGATTTATCATCCCCACAAATTTCAGTGACATTTAACTTTTTTTGTTTGATTCTGCAGCTCACTGCCAGCACACAAAATCCTCTACGTGGAAAGGATAAGGGTGACTTTCAATTAGTCCTGTTTTTTGAAATTTTCGTTATCTGTGTAATTATCTAAAATTATCGAAACATTTCGAATAATATCAACATATTACCATTTAAAAGAGAAAACCTAACCTCCCTAACCTTTCCTTTTACCCTTAAAACAGAACCTTAACCTCTCAGGTTATGTTCATCTAATTTTATAGAAAAGATTAATATTATTAAAATCCAGCCGATCTGAGGAACTCCCAAGGATAAGAAGTTTGCAGATTTATTTATTTTTTCATACAGGAAATTCAATTATTGTTGAATATTAATCTTTATTCATTTATGCTATTCATTGGGTCGATTGAATAAAAACTAGAATCTAGTGACTAGCAACTATAGTAAACGCAAATTGGAGAGGCGGGTGATGATAGCACCATCTCTGAGTAAAATTGGTAAATTTCAAGCAGTAAAAAAGTTCGTCTTCTTTGTGTTTCTTCAAATTTGAAATATCATCATAACCTGACTTCTCATTAAAAATAGGCCCATTATGTTTATTCAAGGTTTTTTTTTTCAAATTCAGTCATACATTATTTTATGTAAATTTTACATTTGAGAAAAATATACCTAAAATAAGAAACGATTGGCATAAATTCAAGCCTTCACTGAACCGTTGTAATTGGACAAGTGACGAGCATTTGTTTGTTTTTCTCCAAATAAACAAATAGCCCCGCCGCAAAGTAGACCCACAAAAATCTGGTGTGGTGCACTCACACAACTTTCCTTGCCGTTATGAAAATTGTTCAACTGACGCTAGTGTTACCGCGCATCTCAAGTCTACTTTTCTAAGATCTGAGCCAGCTGGTGACATTACAATAGCGCTGCAGACACACGAAGTCTGCTATCTCTTCATAGTGAATGATTTAATAGAATCTTTGACTATAGAAAGAATTCTTTCTATAGTCAAAGATAGAATCAACAGTTGCCAAACAGTTTGCAATTGAATAATCTTATTTTCTCGAATTTCGAGCTTATTTTCAATTCTAGGTGAAAATGTTACTGAACATTAATTGTAGAGATTTTTACGCTCAATTTTCTCCACTTGAAAAGTTTTGTTTAAATTGTATCCGAAGCCTGATAATTGGGAATCTAAAATCAAACTTTGCATAGATGGTGCAGTGCCCCTGAAATTTTTACATATATGAGGCTTGTGGCAGTTGATAGAGCTTAACAATGACTTTTCTAGGTATGAATTTGATCAAAATCGTTGGAGCCGTTTTCGATAAAATCGCGAAAAACCCTGTTTTTGACAATATTTTTGCCATTTTAGCCGCCATCTTGAATTGCATTTCATCGAAATTGTTCGTGTCGGATCCTTATAGTGTAAGGACCTTAAGTTCCAAATTTCAAGTCATTCCGTTAATTGGGAGATGAGATATCGTGTACACAGACGCACTTACACTCATACACACACACACACACACATACATACATACAGACCAATACCCAAAAAAAACACTTTTTTGGACTCAGGGGACCTTGAAACGTATAGAAATTTAGAAATTTGGGTACATTAATTTTTTCGGAAAGCAATACTTTCCTTACCTATGGTAATAGGGCAAGGAAAGTAAAAAAGCAACCTACACCGTGGGATGTTTAGTAAACCATTGCTATAGAATTATTCATAATCAATCAGCTGACAAGTGGATTATTCTTTACATGCTTTATTATCATTACACAGATGTCTGGAAAAGCATAGTAATGATTTACAAAACATCACACAGCGTGGTTTGCTTTTTGTGGATTAGCGTGTGGGTCTACTTTGTGGCGGGCCTAAAACCTGATTTTATAAAATTATTGTCATATGATTGAAACATCTCCAATATTTAGAATAACACATGTAATTTAAATCTTGAAATTTACCAATTTCTCTCAGAGATGGTGCCACCATCACCCACCTCTCCAATTTGCGTTTACCAAAGACCTTAAAGAGATAATCTGAGATGCATCTTTAAGGTCTTTGGCGTTTACTATTAATAGCATAGCCACCTCTAATACAAGGCCGCGGCCTACGATATTGCAACGTCGCAGTGTAGGCCTAGAATCTAATACATGATTGATGAAAAAGATCAGCTGGTATTTTTTAAAATCTTTTTCACCAATCATGTATTAGATTCTAGGCCTACACTGCGACGTTGCAATATCGTAGGCCGCGGCCTTGTATTAGAGGTTGCTATGTTAATAGTCATGGTTCTAGCTATATACATATAAGATTACACAGCTGACTCGAATCCTAGTATTTGCTTGAAAATTACAAAGAACTAGCAATTGCTAGCTTTTATTCAATTCACCAATATTATTGAATGTTTTAGTTTTATTGTTTGCAAGATTGATTTTTCACTGATTATTAATTATTTATTTTTGCAATAAATTGGTTTCAAAGTTTTTTAATGTTTATACAGATAGCCTATTGTGAATGATTTCCATTGCAATGTGTAATTTGTTGTAGAGTGCTTCGCACGGAAATGGTGCACTGCAGTTCAGACGTGGAGTACCTGGGCAAGCTGCACTGCATCCGACTGGCGTTCCAATGGCTCTTCAGGGACCAAGCATCCTGGAACTGGTTTGCTGACAGCGGCCGTCAAGTTCTCACCGATCTCATGATATTTGCTGACAAGGTCTTTTCTCCTTCAAAATCTATATTTTTAAATAAAATTAAGTTCATCTCTGCCTCTTTCATTGATGCTCGATTTCACCAAGCTCGGCCAGACATTTGAACATGGACAAATCGCCTACACTTTAAAACGAATTTACTTTAATTCGTACGAATGTTCTATGTTTATAGATCATACAAATTATGGTAACAGCTTCTATCAATAATTCCAGTACATTCTTATAAAACGTGCCCGGTTTGATCTGTCAAATGTCTTGACCGAGCTTGGTAAAACCGAGCATTAGTGTTGATAAAACGAAACAGCTAAAATTATACTTTCTTGCTACCTACATGGAGGTAGATAGTCTCACCCTAGACTATACGTGTAATAGTAATATGAGACGATTAAATGGTGTGAAATGACAAAGGACTTGTCAGTTAGAAATAAATTTCTAAGCTATACGACTAATACCGGTTTCACCAAGATCTGTCAAGACATTTGAACATGGTCAAATTGGGTACTGTTTACAACGAGTTCACTGTACATATTATTTCTAGTATCGGGGAACCGAGCTTTGCTCTGAAGAGTAAAAGCATAGAAAATTTGTAACGAAAGATTGAATTTATAGTTCATACTTATCTATTAATTTTCTCAGTCGTACAATTATTTTTACAGTTATATGAGGAGGCACAACAGGCTTATGCCCAAAACTGTCCCTTTTCAAATTTATACTATCCAAATTTATACAGTCCAAATCAAAATCTAGACCACCTGTAAATCACCTGTAAAGCGAACTCGGCTTCAACATGTTCACATGTATTGACCGAGCTTGGTAAAACCGGGCATACGCATGTAAGTCATACGTGTAGTACCTGGGCAAGCTGCACTGCATCCGACTGGCGTTCCAATGGCTCTTCAGGGACCAAGCATCCTGGAACTGGTTTGCTGACAGCGGCCGTCAAGTTCTCACCGATCTCATGATATTTGCTGACAAGGTCTTTTCTCCTTCAAAATCTATATTTTTATATAAAATTAAGTTCATCTCTGCCTCTTTCATTGATGCTCGATTTCACCAAGCTCGGCCAGACATTTGAACATGGACAAATCGCCTACACTTTAAAACGAATTTACTTTAATTCGTACGAATGTTCTATGTTTATAGATCATACAAATTATGGCAACAGCTTCTATCAATAATTCCAGTACATTCTTATAAAACGTGCCCGGTTTGATCTGTCAAATGTCTTGACCGAGCTTGGTGAAACCGAGCATTAGTGTTGATAAAACGAAACAGCTAAAATTATACTTTCTTGCTACCTACATGGAGGTAGATAGTCTCACCCTAGACTATACGTGTAATAGTAATATGAGACGATTAAATGGTGTAAAATGACAAAGGACTTGTCAGTTAGAAATAAATTTCTAAGCTATACGACTAATACCGGTTTCACCAAGATCTGTCAAGACATTTGAACATGGTCAAATTGGGTACTGTTTACAACGAGTTCACTGTACATATTATTTCTAGTATCGGGGAACCGAGCTTTGCTCTGAAGAGTAAAAGCATAGAAAATTTGTAACGAAAGATTGAATTTATAGTTCATACTTATCTATTAATTTTCTCAGTCGTACAATTATTTTTACAGTTATATGAGGAGGCACAACAGGCTTATGCCCAAAACTGTCCCTTTTCAAATTTATACTACAGTCCAAATCAAAATCTAGGCCACCTGTAAATCACCTGTAAAGCGAACTCGGCTTCAACATGTTCACATGTATTGACCGAGCTTGGTAAAACCGGGCATACGCATGTAAGTCATACGTGTAGTAAATATTACCTATATAGTGATCCTTCTGTATTAAATTATGATACTTGAAAATTTCATGACACTGTTCACTGTTTTCAGTGAACAAAGGAATCAATGATATTATAATGTTAACGTTTTTAAATTTTATAGGTATTTTTTTTATTCTAGACTACCGGTATTGGTTCGTTGAACTGAATCTAAATAAATAAGTACCATTTGAAATAGATAAAACTTTGAATTATTCTGTCTTCTGCAATATAAAAATATTTATTTTTTCAATTATTTGATGATTCCATTCCATTTGACTCTTCAATTGATAGAAATAAGTATTATTTTGAATAGGGAAAATAAATTCACTTACTTCAATAGGATATTTGTTTTGCAAAAGCATATAATCAGGGCAGCCCTTGGAAGACCTAGATTGTATCCTAGCAGGAATTTGTTTATTGAGTTTGGAGTACCAACAATACGGCAAGTGTTTGTCAAGAGCATAATTTTCTATATCAATAAAATTAGAGAAAGCCTTACGTTTAATGCGAACCCACACAATTTACGCCCAACAGTGAACAACTTATATAATAGATCATTTTTTAGATTGACAGTCAATAAACATCAGCTTCAGTATTTCATGGAATTCTTTGCAAATAAAATTCCAATTCATTTTATTACCAGTCCTTTCTCAAAAAAACTGAAAAATGAAATTGATAAATGGGTGAGAGCAAACATCTATTTCAATATTACTAGATTGCTTTTTTTGTTGTCAATGTTCTTTCTATTCTTTATATTATCTAATTCTCTATTATATTGTCTTCATTCTATTTCTGTTAATTTTGTTTTTGCAACTTAACTTTTTCAACTTGTACTCTTTTGTTCTTGTACATGTACATTATATTATATAATTACTTTAATTGAACTCACTACTGGCGCTCAAGTGTTACTTTTGCCAGTAGAGCCAAAATTTTATTATTATTATTATTATTAATAGTTCCCTAATTTTTATGTATGTATTATAGTTAAGTGCAGTAGCATATATTTATTTTTTGTAAAGCTTTTTTGTATTTTGTTTTTGGCAAATAAATTCATTCATTTATTCAAAAAATTGATCCTTTTAGGCAAAGATAAAAATAAGTTGATTTTAAGTGAGGAAGATACATCTTCTGATGACCTCAGAAGTGGCTACAATAAAATTATCCTATTCTATTATTTCTTGATAAAATATCAAGCTCTGATCCTTTGATTATCCTACAGAAGAAGCATAATTATTCAGGCATTGTTGAAATCAGTTTGTAAGGTTCTGAAACGTTACAAAAATTATTATTTTTGATTATGAAACATTCTTCTATAAATCGTGTCATTTTCTCGAAAAATTAATGGTTCATTCATTTGTTGTGTGCAGGATCCAAAGGACTTTCTAATAGCCTCTGAAACGTTACAAAAAATTTTATTTTTGATTATGAAACATTCTTCTGTAAATCGTGTCATTTTCTCAAAAAATTAATGGTTCATTCATTTGTTGTGTGCAGGATCCAAAGGACTTTCTAATAGCCTACGAGGAAATGTTGAAATTTCTGAAAGACGAGGTGAGCTGGAGTGACATTGAGTTGGAGCTGAGTGCGAAGGGAGTGAAGGCGCTCACCTTCTTCGACATAGTCATGGACTACATCCTCATGGACGCTTTTGAGGACTTGGAGAGTCCTCCGCCGACGGTCACTGCTGTAGTACAGAATAGGTGGCTTTCCAATGGCTTCAAAGAGTCTGTAAGTACTTTCAAACTATAATCAAATAAAGTTATCTATAATATAATAAAGAAGACAATTTGTTTATACACCACGTACGGGATAGGAAATACATGAATGACGCATAATCACAACTGAACTACTAAATGAGCAACTTGAATTTGCTTATAGATTCTTAATTTACCGAGGTTGGTTATAAGCCTATTTTCAGTTTAAGATTTCAGTAGGCCTACGTCATGTTTTCAGTTTGTCTAAATCCAATCTATTTGTGCTTCAAACACAATTTTTTGTGGAGCACGTGTTACCTGCTAGTATTCAATGAAATAAGCACATTCACAATAGTATAAATGCATTGCTTTGATGCTGTACTCATTGCAATACTTGCCTTCAAGCATTACCTCAGAAGTTTGAGGAAAAACATTTTCTTGGAGCTTCTTGTCCATGGTTATAGTTTCCTGGAATGCTCAAGATGAATCCGACACATTCGTGTGAACAAGAAAACTGCAAGTTTGTCCCTCCAGTCATGGATTTGATTGTTCGATTCAAACTAGGCTCGACACGTAAGGCAGACCTTAACCCATAAATCGACAATTAACGTATTAAATCTTCATGAAATATCGAATCTAATCGGTCTGACAAATTCTTTTTCTACTTTTCCATTGATGTCATGTCAATTCCTTTAAGATCCAAATCACATTATTTATGATGCGAGGTAGTGAAGAAGCAAGAGTGGAAGTAAGCAAGCTGACCGACTAAATTTAACCACGAAATGACCATTATGCCTTGAAGGGTCGTACCATAGCCACCTCTCTATGGCAAGGCTGCGGCCTACGATATTGCAACGTCGCAGTGTAGGCCTAGAATCTAATACATGATTGGTGGAAAAGTTCAGCTGGTATTTTTTAAAATCTTTTTCACCAATCATGTATTAGATTCTTGGCCTACACTGCGACGTTGCAATATCGTAGGCCGCGGCCTTGTATTAGAGGAAGCTATGGTCGTACTTATAAACGATTTTATTAGTTTTAACAAATCGTTATTCCAGCATACAATAACAAGAACCAGGTTCGTTTATCTAGTTATTAGAATCGTTCTTATTGGTTTACCAAAGATTGTTTTGCTAAGAACGCTCTAGAATCGTTTATAAGCACATGCCTTCAACTGAAATAACTGAAAAAACCCCTCATTACTAGTATTATACTCTTCCTCTTGAAAAAACACTCCCACACACTGCAGGTCCTTGTATAGTAGTAGCTGACAAGAAAGGTATACTATCCAAGAATCCACTCTATTTGTATTGTTATCATCTCTAGATCTAGGTAATAACAATGCATTTTTAATTTATTTCTACAAGGCTTTAAAAAATGAATAACTAATAGGCTACTAGTGATTCTAAAAAATAAAAGATCAATGTAATTCTCATTGTTTATATATTTGTAGGCATTGACGACGGCTGTGTGGTCGGTGCTGAAAACGAAAAAGTCAATGCTGAAATACCCGAAGGGCTTCATGGCGCACTTCTATGCAATCAGCGCACAAATGTCGCCATTGATGGCTTGGGGCTTCCTAGGGCCTGACGAGAAACTCAAGGACATGTGCTTGTATTTCAAGGTAGCGTACAGCTTTTCAGTACTGTAGAAAATTTGAATGTTCAAAAAAACTTTTTTGTGGAGCACGTGTTACCTGCTAGTATTCAATGAAATAAGCACATTCACAATAGTATAAATGCATTGCTTTGATGCTGTACTCATTGCAATACTTGCCTTCAAGCATTACCTCAGAAGTTTGAGGAAAAACATTTTCTTGGAGCTTCTTGTCCATGGTTATAGTTTCCTGGGATGCTCAAGATAAATCCGACACATTCGTGTGAACAAGAAAACTGCAACTTTTGTCCCTCCAGTCATGGATTTGATTGTTCGATTCAAACTAGGCTCGACACGTAAGGCAGACCTTAACCCATAAATCGACAATTAACGTATTATATCTTCATGAAATATCGAATCTAATCGGTCTGACAAATTCTTTTTCTACTTTTCCATTGATGTCATGTCAATTCCTTCAAGATCCAAATCACATTATTTATGATGCGAGGTAGTGAAGAAGCAAGAGTGGAAGTAAGCAAGCTGACCGACTAAATTTAACCACGAAATGACCATTATGCCTTGAAGGGTCGTACCATAGCCACCTCTATGGCAAGGCTGCGGCCTACGATATTGCAACGTCGCAGTGTAGGCCTAGAATCTAATACATGATTGGTGGAAAAGTTCAGCTGGTATTTTTTAAAATCTTTTTCACCAATCATGTATTAGATTCTTGGCCTACACTGCGACGTTGCAATATCGTAGGCCGCGGCCTTGTATTAGAGGAAGCTATGGTCGTACTTATAAACGATTTTATTAGTTTTAACAAATCGTTATTCCAGCATACAATAACAAGAACCAGGTTCGTTTATCTAGTTATTAGAATCGTTCTTATTGGTTTACCAAAGATTGTTTTGCTAAGAACGCTCTAGAATCGTTTATAAGCACATGCCTTCAACTGAAATAACTGAAAAAACCCTCATTACTAGTATTATACTCTTCCTCTTGAAAAAACACTCCCACACACTGCAGGTCCTTGTATAGTAGTAGCTGACAAGAAAGGTATACTATCCAAGAATCCACTCTATGTGTATTGTTATCATCTCTAGATCTAGGTAATAACAATGCATTTTTAATTTATTTCTACAAGGCTTTAAAAAATGAATAACTAATAGGCTACTAGTGATTCTAAAAAATAAAAGATCAATGTAATTCTCATTGTTTATATATTTGTAGGCATTGACGACGGCTGTGTGGTCGGTGCTGAAAACGAAAAAGTCAATGCTGAAATACCCGAAGGGCTTCATGGCGCACTTCTATGCAATCAGCGCACAAATGTCGCCATTGATGGCTTGGGGCTTCCTAGGGCCTGACGAGAAACTCAAGGACATGTGCTTGTATTTCAAGGTAGCGTACAGCTTTTCAGTACTGTAGAAAATTTGAATGTTCAAAAAAATTTTCAAACATAATTAATAGCCTAGAGATCTATGACCAATGATTAGAAGTATGTTCAGTTTGAGAAAATATAACCTTCAGTCCAGTCAAGGAAAGGTTATAGAGGGAAAGGTTTGGAAGACAATTTTTGACCCCGCACTTAGGGTAGTAAGGAGGTAAACATCAAAAGTCCTCACCCCTGCCCGCTGTGCTAAGGGGGTAGTTCAAGGGGTGGGGGTGGTTCAAAGGTACAATTTTTTGGTTTCTCGCATATTACTCGAAAATTATATATATCTTACGGTCATAACAAAATTAAAGCTTTCATAATTTCCTACAATCTTCATCTCACAACTCTTTTAAATCTTCTCTAGTTTTTGAGATATCCGCTATTGAAGGTGTGACAAAAACGTTGCCAATTTTTTTCTATTTTTGTTCTTATAACTTTTTAAAAATCGATGGGGAAAATCTATGCTGATTATAAGCTTATAGAACATTGAATTCTCTTCAATTTGATATATAATTTCACACTTTTACGCATTTCCCTACAACTGTTGCAGCAGCTTTAGTGTTGAGTGTGAAATCTCCAGTTTTGCAACAATAGACCAATTGATAAAGGAATTTGGAGAAAATGTTTTGAACACAATTTTTGACTTTGCAAATGTCTCCATTCCTAACTCTTGTGCTAAGGGGATGAGGGTGGTTTACAAGTTGCATTTTCAGCTTATTGCTGAAAAATGCGTTCAACCGACATAACTAACTATTCAAAAATGTTTGTTAAATTCTCTAGACTTTTTGTTTAGTGGAGTTTTGTTATATCCCCAACAGTTCCCGATATATTCGCTCTTGTAGGTGTGTAATTGTTAAAATAACAGGTTTTTTAATATAATGATATTATATTGAATAAGTAACGTATACTAATTAATAGTACAATAAATGTAAAACTGAATATTTTACCTCTCAAAACTACTCTTTTTTACAATAATTGAACATAATCCTTATCATCGATCTTAGATGAACAATATAAATTGTGTTCATCGAATATTACTCCAGGATGGATGGATCTTTTAAATTTTATAAACCAAGTGTGAATTCAATCATTGTTCATTTTGTCTTTCCAGGATCAAGTACTGGGTTACCTGAAAGAAATTTTCAGTTTTCAGCAGACAAGGTATGCTTCCGTAGAAGAACTATCCACCGATATTCTCAGTCATGCGAAAACAAGATTCGCAAACATAACCTACAAACTATCATCTGAATCGCAACAAATGTATAAAGCCAACAAAGCGCAAGGAGCAACGAACAACTAATAAATTATAGGTACAAACGTCTTCAGAATATAGGTATTAAACGCTGATTCCAGTAATAATAGATCAATGTAGTGTTCAATGTATCATGTTCATGATCAATGTATTGTGGCAACCAACGACGATATTCTACGTTATTACGGCGTATTATACTGAAACCTCCTTTCACAAACTGCAACTTTACTGAAATTTTTGTCATAGAAGTTTTATAATAGTACGAATTTATATTGTTTTGTCACATGATTTAACATTAACAAAGCAATAATTGTAATCAATGTAAGACACACATTATTTAAGTTTAAAGGCATACTTTACCAAAGAAAGTAAAACTAAAGCTACGTTTACACGTTTACAAGTTGTCAGCAAAATGTTCTTCACAATTAATTTTTCTACAAAAAGTTATTTTTTGTAGAGTAAAAGTTACTGTTTACCAATTAAGAACAACGAAAGATGTGAATGTTTTGCCCAGAGAGCGTAGTCGGCGAAGATTTGCAGAGGGGTAATATTTGTTCGCAAATTTATCTGCGTTTTCCCACACTGAGTGGGGGACAAAAAAATGTTGAAAACAAGGTCGGATATCTACAAGTTTCAGACAAAATGTTTCTGTGATTATTAAGAAATTGGCAACAAATTGCTGTAATTGTTGAAAACTCAGTTAACAACTCTGCTGAAAACGCGGCTTTCTGATACATTTTAATCAGTTGAAGAGATAAGTTTATGATTGGAAACCAATAATCTTCTATTAGTACAGAAAAAACCTTTATATGTTTTGTGGAACAATTTTGTCGACAATTCATTTATTCAACTTATTTATGGATTCATAATCTCTGAGAAACGTATAAAAGTTGCAGTGCAGTTGAAAATTTAGAAATAAGACTATATGCACTTGATTTTTGATCGAAATTAGTTGACTTGATTTTATTGGCAAGTGGCAACTATGGAGATACTTCTTAGTTATACACTGTGATTTGCAGTGATAATACATGAATACTTGCAATAACTTATCAACATAGTGTAATAATGAACAACATTCCAATTTTTTTACTTGCACACCAATGAAAATGAGAAAAAAATGTGATTGAAATTTCCTGTGCATTGTCTTAGGAAGTATTGATTTATGTATATTTATGACAAAAGTGTAAATAATACAATATTTATTGTAAAAAGGTGACTTTGCCTCGATTAACATGGGTGGTTTCATCCATAAAATATATTAATAGATAGATGATGGGATTATCATTTCAATATAAAATTTCTGAAGATCCTTTCCAGTATCACTGATATTATATTTCTATACTTCTTAGATCTGAAACTTCACTTAAATAAGTTTGTAATTTTTGTTAGTAAGTTACATAGACAAGCTAGTATTTACTTCTACAAGTAAAAATTATCAGTCATGAAAAAAACATCCATAAACGATATAAAACGAGATAATCATGGATTTGAACATCATTATGCAGAGGAATATGTCTAGTTTACGTGTACAGAAAGATAATCGCAGTTTTCTTTGGTTCCATCTTATTCTATCCTTACGCTATTCGTTTTGAGGACTTGAAAAATTTGGAATCGTTACTTGAAATATACAATTATATATTTTTTATATTATAATAGATAAACATTGAACTCAAAATTAGAGATTCAGACGAAAAAGAAAATATCAATTATGATTTCCAATGCTGTATTCAAATAATAATTCCCAAAATCTCATCGAAATTAGATTCTTTATAACAATTCCTGATAAAAACATTCTCTAGAGATCCAAACTCTGAATTTAACCTCTTACATTACAACCAAACCGATACGATACTGGCCAAAGAACAGATTTTTAAGATTTGAGGGAAATGGCATTCACTTAAATCTGAGATAAAAGTTGAAGTTTTTATCGTGTATGGCAGAGAATTAAGAACGAAATCAGTTCTAGTCCTTTTGCAAGATCGCAGAAAAATGTAGTTCTTTCAATTTTTATTGAAAAATATTATAGCAAAATATTATAGTCTCAATAGGCCTTAGAAGGACTGCAGAATGAACGACAAAGAAATTCAGTTTTTCTGCGCTTCAGTGCTTTCCAAGCTAGTCAGCTGGGTGAGCTCTCCCATGAGAATTAATAAGTTTTTCAAGGTTTTTACTCTACCCAGCAGAACAAAAATACATTGAAAAAAGGGTTTTCTCTGCTTACCCGTATTTGAATGTAAAATATCATTGAGTATCAAAGTACACAACAAAGCAACCTTGTCCTACCCTTACCCTCGTTATCTAAAATAGCACTTATTGAACTTGCTAATCAAAATAAATTGTCTTAATTTAATTAATTAATAATTGAATAATTGTCCTAAATAATTAAATAAATTGTCATTGTAAAATGAAATAAAGAGTCATTGTCAAGACGGTACTCTCAAAATAATCCACGCATATTTTGCTAGTAGTATAATATCATGATCGTATTTCAATACATTATCTAGAAAATAATATGTACAAAATAGCTGTTCCCACATTAGATTTATGACAATGTATTATACAACTCTTTTCTCTAATAATAATAATATTGTGTCGTTTAAGTTATGTCAATTTATGATAATATTATGCTTTAAGCCTTTGTATATTAGTATCGTCTTAGACGTTTTAAGTAGTTTTTTTTCGAGGACTTCGTTACAATTTGTATTTTCTGTACATTCGTTGTGAACGTTTTGTTATTTTTGTAGCATAATTTCAATTTAGATAAATAAATGAAAGATATTGTTTTACATTAATTCTTATCATTTTAATCACCTACGAAGATCATTGCCAATGAAACATACAACTGCAAGGAAACATACATCTGTTTTCTGGTTTGAAAATGTTCACAAATTGTGAACTTCTGCCATATCCAAGGAAGTCGAAGACGCCAAATTAGTTCGTTGACAATGATCAATAAATGCGCTAAAGCAACACGTTTTTGTATTTCAACTACTGAAAATACCTGGTGATTGGTACAATTTTTAAGAGACCCCTTAATGACAGCTCTACAAACCTGTACAGGACAACAGAGTTGTCAGTTTTTATTTAATGCAATGCTTCTTTTGTTCGAAATTGTCACATCTCTTTGACAACGTCGAACCACTTAATCACAGTACTTTGACATTCTATAAATTTAAATGTATGTATTACTTCTCACCAAAAACAAATATTATGATTTTGGGTATAAATTCCATATGCCAATTTTTCGGGGTATTTTGAATAGTTGTGCATTCTATAGAATAGAGTACCCCAAAAACCTCGTACGATAATTTCCGCGTATTCTTTAGTTTTATGCTATTTTCACCAAATCGAGTCGTCAGAAGAAAAATATATTCTCGTATTTTTTTAGTCAATAAAATTTAGATGAGTATTATCTAAAATTTCTATCTCCAATGAATAATGACCTTCAATTTTTCAAAACTAATAACATTTTTGGAAAACATAAATCTTGACTGCTTCCACTAATGTAACTTCTGACCAGTTACCGATTAGATATGTGAATCACAATCCCTCTGAGGGTAATTTTGTTATGCACAATCCGAGACTAATTAGGCCTTGGGATTATTAGAATAATAATAGAAACAGGTTTTCGAATTTAGCTATTTTTAATGTATAATTGAAAACCATCAGCGCCATAACAAAGCTGAAGAACGATTAGTAAAAAAAATATTGATTGAAATTATGTTGATACAAAAAATAGGCTACTTATTCTCCACTATAGAATCTGACGAGTTTGTTGCCAGGGATGGTAGTTCTGACGATTGGTTTGCCAGCCTCTATGACTCCCAGCCGAACAATGCCTCCACTGGATCCATCGCGGCTCATAGCCAGCGTTAGAGCTGCAACAAAAGTAGCCAATAAGAGGCGTGCAGTGTAGCTAACTCATGAGAGCACATCACGTTAACAAGTTTATATGAAATTGATTCACTAGAAAAAAATGACGCACATAAATTTTGTTTTGGATTATCAAGTATATAGTCATAAAACACTATTTAAAATATTTTATATACAATTCTGTACCAAGACTTTATATTATCAGCTACAATTAGATTAACTTCAAACTGTCACTATTTGTTGAATGGGCAAGCATTTATTCATGAGAGATGAATAACAGTATCGCGTCTGAAAAGATACTGAAGTGATACTGTGTATGAAGTGAGTAGAAGCCATGATTGTTGAGCTGGAATATGGATTGGATAACGCTCCTTTCAAATCATACAAAAATAATTGACATCAACATAGAATACCATCAATGAAAACTCACATACCGTAACAGACAAAATTAGAGAAAAGTGGAATTCTAAAAATATTTGCTGGGGCACGGATATAGTGGAATTTACTTTACACTGCCAGCATTGGTTGAATTGGAAGCATCGGTGATAGTTATAGGGAATTCTGACAGTTCAAAGTGACTTCCACTACAGCATAAGATCCCTCAATTGCTACTGCAAACAATTCAACAATAACTGTTCATGCATACATACAAATATCTAAAATCATGCTATAGTAGAGTTATTTAAGGTGTACATAATATTATCATTAGCAGTAACAGATTCTAGTGAGAGTTTCACTGTATTTTATTTTTATTTAGTAAATTAGGTTCGATGGAATTTGCTCAAATTAGTCTCATGACTAGATAGCAATAAAAAATGCATAGATACAAATGGCATCGGATACTTGAGATTGTACCTACATATTTTTCATCTTTCATCTATATTATAATAGAGGAAAAAACTTGCTTATACACGTACGGGATAGGAAAATTATGTATGATGCATCATCACGTCTGAATTAATCAAAGACCTTAAAGAGATATAGACCCACAATGCCTATGCCTTCCCAATGATAGCTCTTACTTGAAATTGAAGGCCGCCATTGGGGTATTTTAGCACGAGATATTATATATTATTTATTTGTAATACTATAGTTCACAAAGGCATTGGTGGCATTGGCATGTAATAATCTTATGGGTTGCCCCCTCAATGGCGGATTTCAATTCCAAGTATGACACTAGCGCTGCATGTGAGTCTATGCATCTTCAAGGTCTTTGGAATTAATGAACTTGAAATTTTGCATATAGATTCTTATTCAGCCGAGGATTGTTCTGGGCCTATTTCAAACTCTTCAAGATTTCACTCGGTCAAGTTTTTAGTTTTTCAAGTTCTAAAATAGACCCTTGCAGAGCAAGGATAACCTGCTAGTCGTAATAAATAAATTATGTTACAGAATTTTCAAGTGATATTTACATTCGCTACTGAAGTGAACAATACATAATCTGAGAATACACAATATACTATAATCTGAGATGTTAAACTATTTTTCCATAATGAAATAGGAAAACACCATACTGTATATAATATAGTCTATTCTACTTGGATATATTTACGCAAAATTCAAGTTTCAATGCTAATGGTATCTTCATAAACAGTAGTAGTTGTAAGTTGTATCTTGAGTAGAAAAGAACATTTATGCCCGGTTTCACCAACCTTGATCAAATATAGCCTAGCCATGGTCACCATAGTCAAAATTTGATCACTCATTCAAACATACAACTGTTCCACCAACCTCGGAATTGATCAAAACTCCGTCGGTCAAATCTGAACATGGTCGACTCTTGTAGCTGTACTTTTCTGAAGTTGGCCAACATGTTTGCTGGCTTGCTATTCGCTACATCTGATTTTGATGGATGGATTTTGATGAGATATTGCAATTATTCAAATGCTAATGAATTAATAATTATTATTAAACGAAAATCCAAATTAAATGCTGTAATAAAGTAAATATAGTAACACCCCATGATACCTAATATCAGTTTTGCTGCTCATATTCAGAGGGCGCTGAATGCCCTTTTTACTTTACCGTCAGGCCGTCAAAAATTCAGATTACTGTACTTTTTTCTGTAATTACTGTACTGATTTTTCTTCATATTCATTATTTCGAGGCGGGCCTCCTGGGCCCCCTTCTTATACACGCCCCTGGCACAGACGTTTTGTATAGTCACACATCTATAATAATATTTCAAATATGAATTGAATACTCTCGTACAAAGAGATTGAAGCAGCAAGGTTGATCTAAGGATTGAATAATATAGGTCTACTGTGTAATGAAAGAGTAAAGCAAATATTTTTTCAAAATCTTCCTTTTTTCCTATAGGCCTACTATAATAATTTACTAATTAAAAGATTGGAACATAATAAATAACTTACTACAACTAAATTCAATCGCACTAAAAACTTTGAAATTTTTCATTGCGTCAAAAACATAACCCACAAACAAGCAAGGAAATTGATCGAACCAGTCTTTTGACCGTGTTCAAATAATTTGATCACCCATTCAGCGGCAGTCAAATTTAACCATTGGTTTGACCGTGGTTGAACGTAACTGGTGTTGGTGGAACGAATTATTGCTGATTTGATCATTGGATAGATTTTAACCATGTTCAAATGCCTTGACCAAGGTTGGTGAAACCGGGCATTAGAGCCATATGCTAACCCTACGTTTAACGCTAAACAACCACGTCCACTTGTAGATATGGTTGCATTTATCATAATGTGTTTCATACGAGGTGTAAACGAACAGCTAACATTTCTCCGTTTAAACAGAGTATCTGCATACGGGGCCCAAGTGTTTTCAGAATGTAATGTATTTTAACATTACACTATTATACTATACACATTCTAATCTATTTTATACCACAGCTCTATTTGAATCAGTTGTACCATATTGGTCGCCAGGGCCAGTAAGCATAGTATATAGTCTAGCGTGACATAATCTGGAGATCTATTACTAGAAGAATAAGATAGAGTAGACTCACTATTGCTGACAAGCTTGATGCAGTCTTCCTTGGCCATGTTGGGTTTGTAGTTGGCGTCAATATATCCCAGCACATAGGAGCTGCCAGACCCACCCATGCTGACTCGTTCACGAATTATCATACCTCCCAGCGGTATGTCGTACACCTGATCAACAACAAAACACAACATTACTGGTGCAAAAATAATTACTTAATTTAGAAAAATGGATTAAACAGCATACATTCTCAATGAAATGGGCAAATAGGGGTTCAATTTGAAAGCCTCTAAGGAAAAACTAAAATTGTGGCATTTATTGGGTCGATTGAATAAATAAAATCTGGTGTGGCGCACTCACACAACTTTCCTTGCCGTTATGAAAATCGATCACCTGACGCTAGTGTAAACGCGCATCTCAAATCAAAGATCTGAGCCAGCTGGTGACAGGTCAATAACGCTGGATACACACGAGATCTGCTATCTCTTCATAGTGAATGATTTAATAGAATCAACTGTTGCCAACAGTTTGCAATTGAATATAATTACATTTTCTCAAATTTCAAGCTTATTTTCAATTTTAGGTGAAAATGTTATTGAACATCAGTTGAATTTGTAGTCCATGCTCAATCGTTTCCACTATAATTTTTTTGTTTAAATTATATCTGAGACCTGATAATTGGAAATCTAAAAGCAAACTTTGCATAGATGGGGCGGAGCTCCTGATATTTTTACAGATGTGGGACTTGTGGCAGTTGATATAGCTTATCAATGACGATTTTAGGTATAAATTTGATCAAAATCGTTGGAGCCATTTTCGAGAAAATCGCGAAAAACCCTGTTTTTGACAACATTTTCGCCATTTTAGCCGCCATCTTGAATCGCATTTGATCGAAATTGTTCGTGTCGGATCCTTATAATGTAAGGACCTTAAGTTCAAAATTTCAAGTCATTCCGTTAATTGGGAGATGAGATATCTCATACACACACACACACATACAGACCAATACCCAAAAACCACTTTTTTGGACTCAGGGGACCTTAAAACGTATAGAAATTCAGAAATTGGGGTACCTTAATTTTTTCGGAAAGCAATACTTTCCTTACCTATGGTAATAGGGCAAGGAAAGTAAAAATAGTACCTTGTGACTGGCAACTAGTTATCGGTTCAAGCTATACAAACAAGATTATACAGCAGACTCGAATCCTAGCATTTACTTGAAAATCAAATGAAACTAACAATATTGCTAGCTTTTATTCAATCGACCAATTGTTAAATATGTAATTAGATCTATCTATATAGTGATTGATAACAAAGTTCCGGAATTCCAACCATCCAATTCAACACAAACATGCTGTCTTCAAATCATAGCTCCACACACTTAACAATGTCCTCTTGTCAAACACAGACTATGTTACTGAATTGAAACTCAGCTCAAGTCAATGGATATGAATCAAACCTCATTGACAAACTCCAGAAAAAATGAAAAACAAAACAAGAAAAAACGACAAACCAGTGATAAATACATCACCCTAACCTACTTCAATGCCAAAACAGCATGTCAAGAAGAGGAGATGGATAGCAGCGCATTCCAGACCAGAAATGGAATAAAAAACATCATCAAAAAAATAATAAATTTGAAAATACAGGAATATACAAATTGACATGTACAAACTGCCCTAAATATTACCTAGGACAAACGGGTATATCATTCAATATAATACATAAAGAACATACCTAATAGAAAACAACCTCAGCAGCAGTAATAAACAAACATCAGCAGCAATTTAAAAATATTACACATAAAAACTAAAGGAACTCAACTCAACTAGAGCAATATGAAATATACAAAAACATCCTAAACGAGCAACTATACTCAAATTCCACAAACTTTTCAATTCAATAACAAATTCAAATAAAACCGCCAACACTACCGATACCAATCGACTACATCTCACCAGCCAATGACAACAAGATGAAGAAAGCAGTGTTGAGAATGGATATAAGAATCCGAAAGCGCTCCACACGTGAATATTTTATCAACTGTTTTATTAACTAGCTATTATAAAAAAAACATTGGACTGTACTGTCGTCAAAATAGTTCGAAAAATTATCAAATAGCCTAGCAGTTCATCATGGGAAGTGAAATACCTACATGAAGATAAAGTATTGTAACAAGTATCGCATTACACTTATAGGCGAGTTAGGTGAGATTTTGGTCTCCATTAGATAGTCATATTATATTATTATACATCTGACCAACATTTGTGGTGATAGTAGTACCCTCACAAAAAAAACCAGAAGAGGAACGATCATGAAGTTTTCTGGAGTACAGTAATTGCATTCACAGTACTCTATGGAAGTGAGTGATTGGTAACAGCAAAGCCATTTCAGAGTAGAGCAGTGATTTGCGACCGAATGGCACATCATTAGAAATTGATACATAAGAACCTAACACAATTAATATAGCTTCAATAAAAAAAGTGGTTGAGTATCGGAATCAACGGAGAGACATGATTAAAAGAGAGATTTCCCACTTGAAATGCTCAACTATCAGCCTATAGGAAAAAGAGATATCGGTCGACAACGTAGATAGATAAGATGGATAATTGCCTCTATTTTTCACACTATAAAATAGTACAAGTGTTGTGGGCGATGTATGTGGTGAACTTAAGTGGTGGTCATGATACCACCCCTATTATTCTATGATCAATAGTACTATATTAATTCATACTCAGTTATATTCGTAAAGATATTAAGGTGATTGTGAGTTGGAACAGACCAAAGCCTAATCCTTGTTTGAAAGAAGAAAAAATAGCTCAATTCATGTAGGTGGGTGAATAAAGTTGTGTACATTACATTACAGACTTTTTATCCCACAAGGATGGCTATGCCATCGGGCGACAAACGCTCCATGGAGAAAAAATACACTATAACAATTAAATCTATAGAATTGAATAGACTTAGAACGTTGTCAAAAATCCACTTTAATTAAATAAAAATAAAATATTAATATTTTACAGGAGCATGCTTTCGTGTGTGCTCACACATCATCGGCTGGAAAAGTTCCACAACATCAACATTAACTCTACAAACTTAATTAAATCTATAGAACGTTATAACGTTATTTAAGAACGTTATAAAATGTTTGGTGTTTACAACTTTATCAAGAACGTTTTAACAATGTTTGATGTTTGTAAATGAAGGGACTTTAATGTACCTGTCCTCCCTTGACGCTGTCCCAGCCGGCCACGATGATCCCAGCCATCAGCTGACCTCTGTAAGTGTAGCACATCTCTCGGAAGATGGCCGCCGCCGTCTCCACCAGAGGCTCTTCGCCAATTTCAGTTCTGTAGCAAAATCATCCAATAATAATCGGTTCATTATTTCATTATTATTATTAGTCACTGTTCTTAATTAGTCATTCACTGTTGTCTGATAATGAAAATTATATACTAGCAATTTATGAAACATAACCAACTTCTAATTGTATAGGTCTATCACAATAGAGAAAAGATAGCATAGGAAGAAATACCATGGTATAGGGCGTTGTGATGACACTAATATATTGTGTTGATACTGTATCATATATGGTGATACCCTGGAGAAAATATAGCATAAGATGATATCCCATGGAATAGTTCGTCCAAGATCCAAATTTCAAGCCGATTACTGTCGACTACTGTCTATTATTACTGTTTTGATGGGGTGAGAGTGTAAGAACGGCACACTATTGAGAGACTACCAGCGTCACATAGCTTTACGAAGAACAACTACTAGGACTTTCGGCTTGAGTTAACAGTGAAATTTTCAACATAAAAGCCCTATACCATGGGATATCTTCTTATGATATATTTTCTCTATGCTATCATCACTGCATTTTTGAAAATTTTTGCTCGTGTTATAGAAAAGAATAGGTAATATTGTGTATATTTCGGATCTTGAGAATGTTATTCCAACGGGTAATTAATGGGGAGAAGGCACCAAATGAATGGAAAATTGCACATATGTTTTCAATATTTAAGAAGGGCAATAGAAGATTATGTGAAAATTACAGGGGTATAGCAGTTTTGCCAACAATAGCTAGAATATATGGAAAAGTTTTGAAGAATAAGCTTGAAAAGGAGATAGAAGGGAAGATTGGAGATGAACAGGCAGGGTTTTCAGCGGGAAAATCATGCGTAGACCACATTTATACCCTCCAACAGATAATACAAAAAAAGAGTGCCAAAGACCGGTCAGTACATCTAGCGTTTGTAGACCTGAGAAAAGCATATGATACAGTACCCAGGAATAGACTATGGAAAGCTATGGAAAACCTACATATACCAAGAAACCTCATAAATGCCACAATGGAACTTTATAATGAAAATCAAATCGGAATTAAGATAGGTAAGACTGTAACTGCTCCTTTCCGAACATCAAAAGGCTTATTGCAAGGATGCAGCTCGTCCCCAACTCTCTTCAAAATATACCTGGAAGATACCTTAAGGACTTGGAAGAGAAAGTGTCAAGGTATGGGTGTACCTATCAGGGGAGAACACCTTTTTACCCTCTGTTTCGCAGACGATCAGGTGGTTATTGCACAGGATGAGGAAGATTTAAGTTACATGATGAGAAAGTTGAAAGAAGAGTATGATAAAGCCGGGATGGAAATCAATGTGGACAAGACGGAGTATTTACAAACGAATAGTGATGACACACCGGATTTGACCATTGACTGTAACACCGTGATAAAAGGGAGAGATAAATTTAAATACCTGGGATTTACCATCATGAAAAATGGTGATACAGACGAGGAGATAAAGATTAGGTTGGCCCAAACCAGGAGTTGTATTCGACAGTTGCACCCAATCATATGGAGTAAGGATATTCATAGGAAAAATAAACATAGAATATTCAATGCAATCGTCAGAAGTATAATGACGTATGGGGCAGAGGTTTGGGTGACAAACAAGAGAGCAAGAGATAAGATAAGAGCTGTTGAGATGGTTTACTGGAGGAGATGCTGCGGGCTTACCAGAATGGACAGAGTGAGAAATGAGGAGATAAGAAGGAGAATGAAAGTGGAATGGGATATTGTAAAGTTGATTGAGGATAAAAGGTTGATATGGTATGGCCATGCTAGAAGGGCGAGTGCTAGCAAATGGATAGGGATGGTGACTGATTGGAGTCCAATTGGGCGAAAGAAAAGAGGAAGACCTAAAAGATCATGGAGAAATGAGGTGGATGAGGCTATGGAGGCCAGGAATTTAAGGGATGGTGAATGGGAGGATAGGCAAAGATGGAGGTCTCGACTAAAAGAAGGAAGACGGTGAATCACTGTAAAATCCTATTATATACAGGGTATTTCAGAAGTAGTGTCGAGAATTTTAGGGTATTGTACCTGGATGCTAGGAGACTACAAATGTCATATTTGAAGTGTCCAAAACTCAGCGGTTATCCTTATAGCTGCCATTTTGTTTTTTTCACTTAAAAATTTTTATCTCAAGAACGAAATGTTGTATTGATCTGAAATTTGGCATGAATATTTATGCTATAAAGACTCAACTATAAAAAATAAAAAAAAATTTTTTTCGTTGAAATTTTTCAAAATGGCGGCCATTTTAAATTTTTGATGGCGAATATCTCGAAAACCGTCCATTTTACAGAAAATTTACAAGAGACAAAAGAGTTAGCAAATTTTTTCACGATTCCAATGATACCTAATTTATTAAAGATTGGTCGAAGAATAACAGAGAAATTAATTTTTTTCGTACTGCATGCATGACCACTTTTCACCATTTAAAGATCAATATTAATTTTTTAATTCCAGATGTATTTAAGATGAAGCTTTAAAACTCGGTATGGCTCCATATGGGCAAACAGATGATTTTACAATGGTTTTCAGATGATAATGTTTGTCTTGTAAAAGTATTGTTGTTTCATTAAAAGTAAAGAACCAGATGTAGTGCTTCCTATTTCTTAGTCTCACGTTTCCTAGGTCTTATTTCTATCTTAAATTTCCAGTTTCAATATTTTCTTACGTTGCTTCTACACAAATATTTAATTATTGTAATGGAATTTAGTTCGCTGGAGTACACCGATATTCACTTCATGTATGGAGCAGCTCTTGGCAATGCGACCGAAGCAAGAAGAATGTATGCAGCTGCATTTCCAAACCGCCGTCTCCCTTCCGACAAGGTGTTCACAAGAACTCACAATCGGCTGAGAGAAGTTGGTTCATTTGAACGGAACAGGGTAATTGCTGGTAGGCCTCGAGCAGTTCGAAATGTTGCTTTTGAAGAGGAAGTATTGCAGAAATTCGATTTCAATCCTAGAACGAGTACGAGAGCAGTTGCAAAGCAAATCAATTCAAGTGCTTCTTCTGTGTGGCATGTACTAAACAAGGAAAGACTTCACCCCTTCCGCTTTCAAAAAGTTCACTCATTGGTTGAACGCGACTATGAGCCAAGAGTAAACTGTGCCCGTTGGTTTCTTCAGCAAGACATTATCCAACCAAATTTTCTAGAAAATGTGTTATTTACCGATGAGTCCAGCTTTACAAGAGAAGGAATCTTCAACTCTCGCAACAGTCACGTCTGGGCCTTAGACAATCCTCATGAGGTCAAAGTGCGTGGTTATCAGCATAGATTTTCGCTGAATGTTTGGACGGGTATCTTAGGTAATCGCGTGATTGGACCATACATTCTTCCTAATCGTCTGAATTCTCCCACGTACATTACTTTTTTAAGAGACATACTACCAGAACTTTTGGAAGATGTGCCTCTTGCAAACAGATATAATATTTGGTTTTAACATGATGGTGCCCCTGCTCATTTCGGAAATGTTGTTACGGACTTTCTGAACATGACCTATCGTCAGCGGTGGATTGGGCGGGGTGGACCAGTACCGTGGCCCGCACGTTCACCTGACCTCAACCCTTTAGATTTTTTTTTCTGGGGCCATATGAAAGACCTTGTTTACAGCACGCCAGTAGAAAACGAAGAAGACCTTGTGGCAAGAGTGGTTGCTGCAGCAGGTGCCATTCAAGATGATGAAAATGCTTTTATAGCAGTTCGACGGTCCATGATTGAAAGGTGCAGACTGTGTAATCAAGTTGAAGGACGGCATTTTGAGCAATTGCTGCATTAGTATCAGTGAACCGATTTGAGTGAAATTAATATTTTTCAATGTAAAATAAAATTTGGAGGAAAGTTATTCTTGTATATTTCTGTAATAAGAACGGTTTTCATGAAATTATAAAAAAAAATTAATATTGATCTTTAAATGGTGAAAAGTGGTCATGCATGCAGTACGAAAAAAATTAATTTCTCTGTTATTCTTCGACCAATCTTGAAAAATTAGGTATCATTGGAATCGTGAACAAATTTGCTAACTTTTTTGTCTCTTGTAAATTTCCTGTAAAATGGACGGTTTTCGAGATATTCGCCATCAAAAATTTAAAATGGCCGCCATTTTGAAAAATTTCAACGAAAAATTTTTTTTTTATTTTTTATAGTTGAGTCTTTATAGCATAAATATTCATGCCAAATTTCAGATCAATACAACATTTCGTTCTTGAGATAAAAATTTTTAAGTGAAAAAAACAAAATGGCAGCTATAAGGATAACCGCTGAGTTTTGGACACTTCAAATATGACATTTGTAGTCTCCTAGCATCCAGGTACAATACCCTA
Source organism: Nilaparvata lugens (assembly GCF_014356525.2). NCBI lineage: Eukaryota > Metazoa > Arthropoda > Insecta > Hemiptera > Delphacidae > Nilaparvata > Nilaparvata lugens. Next base: position 54,947,338 of record NC_052506.1, on the reverse strand, counting down.
AAATTCTCGACACTACTTCTGAAACACCCTGTATATATATATATATATATATATATATATATATATATATATATATATATAGAAAAGAATATTATGATCATCCCAACACATATGTGGAGTATTATCAAAATTAGTACTAAGTTTATTGTTAGCAACCTCTTTTGAATGTGAACCGGGTGCGGCAGCAAAACTTCCTTTTTTTAAGTGAACGCCATTCAGTCAGCTTAGTAGAGCTCACGTAGTAGAACTCACGTAGTAGAGCAAAATTATTGGTCTTGCTAGAGAGGTCAGACTATAAAGTTTTCTTCCCGACATGTTCAGTTACCATCATGCATTGGAACAATGAGAAGCGCGCATTTGCCGTTGAGACTTATTTTTCGAGCTGATATTCTGTGATCACAACCCAGCGCGCATTTCGAAATCGCTTTAATTTAGCCCCTTTGGCTTCTGTCCCAGACCGGGAATCAATTGTTATGTGGGTCACTACGTTCAGACTGTAAGTGCGACAAGACGAAGAACCGAAATCCCTCGGCCCATTAGGTCACCTGAGAACATGGAGGCAGTGAGAGTTTCAATGTTGCGAACACCACAGCGTTCTGCGCGCAAACATACGTCTGCTCTTGGACTTTCCGATCGTTCTGTGAGACGAACTTTTCATGATGATCTTCATTTTCATCCATACAAGATGGCAATTGTGCAGGAAATTTCTGAACGTAACTTCAATTGAGGGAACACTCGTCTCAATAGGAGCGATTTGGAGTGACCAGCCCGATTTGAAACCTCGTGATTTCTTTCTATGGAGGTTTTTGAAATCCCTTGTTTATGAAAATCGTCCAAGACCCTACATGATTTGAAGACCAATATCAGGGAAGAAGGTGCTAACATAAAGCCTGCAATGGTGGCAGGAGTCATGACAAACGCCAGAAATCGGTTTACTCTAGAGTATGAAGAATGGGAAATGTCACCTACCTGATTTGGTATTCAAAACTAATTAAAACAAAACTTTATATAAACGCCTGAATTACAAAAAATAAATACAAACTTTCTGATCCATACAAAGAGTTTTATTTACTTTTAAAAAAGGAAGTTTTGCTGCCGCACTCTTGATTATAATTATTATGTATTATATACTATGTATATGTATTTGTAAATAAACTCTTCTAGTTGCAATTCATTGGTAATCAGAAAAATTATTATTACTATCCGGTATAAACATTTTAAGATAAAATCCTACTTCAACTAGAGTATCTCTGTCTCTTCTACTATCTTCAAGGAAGAATGAAAAACTATCCTACGTCCAACCAAGCTAATTATCTGTATTATTTAATCAATAGGAACGGCAACTTCTCGAATAAGAGTTCAAGATAAAGATAAATCAGGCCCTTGAACGCATCTCAGTTGCACATCTTCATCATTTCAATATATTTATCCTATTGAAGTTCATAGTGATATAGATTGAATTATTATCAACGTACGTGTAGAATTCGAGATGATAGGCGACAATCTCGGCGATGGCCTGGGTGTCAGCAGCCGAGCCGGACCGACAGCAGTAGATATTGTCGGTGATCTTTGTCAGTTTGTCAGTCACACGATTGGCGATGTAAGATCTGGAATATTAAAACATTAATTTAAGTGTACTGCACTCATTTTGTAAATGGTTGTGAATGTAATGGTAACTTGGATACAATGGGATGTTATCTATCCTACTAGTTTGATTGGTAATCTTTCAATTCATTGAACCAGTGAACTAGTGAGATTTACGTTATAGATAGGACGGCATAGTAGCCAATTTTTAATCGCTTTCTATAATAGATAGAAGGTCATCTGTGATTAAAGTTATTCCGGTAAATCTGGAATAATATTATTAGTTGATCATGGTTCATAATTTATTTATTGAGACAAATGTTGCCAGGTTGAATAAAATATTGCATAATATTCACTTCATCTTGCAAATATTTGAATATATTGAGCATTGGTTGTATGAGATTTCACACCAAGAATGATCAAACGTCACATCATTTCTGCATCAAGCCTCTCTCATACGCAGATGTATGTATAGACGGGTTTTAAGGGATGTTAAAGAAGTAGAAATAATGTTGGGTAGTTGAGCATTCCACAGCTGAGAGGCAACAACTGCTAACTATGAGTTTTGTCTTTTGAGTAATTGTCGAAAGCCAATAATGATCAATTTATATCTCAAATATATCAATATGATATAATGTGAGTAGGATCAATTATATCATATTCACCAAAAAATGGTATATCTTTTCATTATTTAATAATACATTTTTACAATGGAGATTGAATAACCTGGTAAGTAATTATATTTTTTGCAAAGCCTATAAACGATTTAGCAACCCAATGTTAATCAGATGCTGACTTAATAAAGTGAATCTCACTATGGACCAATTCAATTTTACAGTCATTTTTTCAAAATGTGTTTTTTTATCTTGTTTGTTATTTTAACATCAACTAGAAAATCTAAATGAAGATGTTTTAGAACTTGGCATGATTTTGGGAATATAGGACCTTGAATTTGTTGCAGCCTTTCATTACGAAATTGAAAATATTTTCTCCAATATGAAACCGTGGGGCAATTGGAATGAAGAAATGATAAGTTGGTAAAAATTCTAAATCAACTTATTTTATGTGCAGGAGAACAATTAATCTGAAACAAAATACAGCACTTTATAAATGGAAATTGTTATTAAAAAATAGAAAGATTCTTTTTCTCAACTCACCCGGTTGTAGTTCTCGAATCAGCTCCAATGACAACCCCACCATCAAATTCTACAGCCATAATGGAAGTCTGCAAATAAAGCACAAACTTATAATTTAAAACCAAAGCACAAACTTAAATTCTTTATTTATTCTTTTTTACAATGAAGCACAGAAAAAAGTAAAAGAGTATCTATTGACAGAAAAAAATGGCGGAAAGTTGATTTTTTTAAATTTTCATCTTTAAGTTACATGTGGTTTTTGGGATCACATTATGGACCTGAGATACTAAATATCTTCTCTATTGATATAATAGTTTCAATGCTGGATTCCGCGGCCGGTAGTGCCCCCGAATTATTTCCCTCTTTTTACCTTCAATATTCCTACCTACCTACCTTTATACCTAAATCTGCATCCTTTACCCATAATATGAGATCGATGGCGTCAAAAACATATAATACACGAAACAAATATACATAAGGCTTGTTTAGCAAGACAGCATTTCCGACAAATCATCAATCATATATTCACCGACACTGTAGTATGCCTTGCTTTTCAAGTGCTTGGATACAACTCTCTCGAACGCTCTTAAAATCCAACTGTTCCACTCCTGTAGGCAGCCTATTGAATTATCGCAATGCCGAACTCCTGAAGCATACCTGTGATCTCTGAAGGCGTACTCTGGGAATATCAATCAGCTCTCGATGTCTGGTGTCATGTTCATTCAAATCAGTCCGAGTCAACATGTACGGCTGGTTCTTTTCGACATACATCAGACAGAGAAGTAGGAAGTGGCAGATCACTGTTAGAATACCAAGTCTAACAAAAAGGGGCTTGCAATGTGCACGATATTCACTTGCGGTGTTGATTCTGGCAGCCCAGTTTTGCAACTTCATTATGTCCACAGCCTTTGCTGAATGACCCCAAATGAGTAGGCCATAGGAAACGTCACAGTTGAAGAGCGCGTGATACACCATGACTAAATAGGCCTCAGTCACATGACCCCTCAGCTTCAGCAGCAGAAAACAAATTCTGGACAGTCTTGTGGTCACATGCTGAATATGGCTGGCCCAGTTGAGTTTACTGTCCAGAACAAAACCCAGTAGCTTGACAGGGTCTTGATCACCAGGAAGGTTTCTTGACAAGCTGCAGAATATATACTGGGTCTTGTTTGCATTCAACTGGAATCGATTTGCCGGGAACCATGAGGTTGAAGTGGTTTTGAAACTCAAAAACTATGTATCCCAAGGACTTGACTGCCATATAACAAATTGAAGCTTGCATAATTTCCTACAATATTCATTCAACAACTTTTTATATTTCCTCTAGTTTTAGAAATATCCGCTCTTGAAGGTGTAACATTTTTGAAAAACCCAAGTTTGCCACCAATTTTTTTCTATTTTTGCTCTTATAGCTTTTTAAAAATCGACGGGAAAAATCCATGCTGAATATGAGCTTATAAGGTATTAAATTCTCTTCAATTTGATGTATAATTTCACGCTTTTATGAATTTTCCTACACCTGTTGTAACAGCTTTAGTGTTGAGTGTGAAATTTCCATTTTTGCAACAATATACTAATTGACAAAGGAATTTGGAGGTAAAGTTTTTAAACAACATTTTTGACTTTGCAAATTTGAGACAATGCGTTCAACCGACATAAATATTCAAAAATGAAGCTTGATAAATTCTCTACACTTTTTGTTCAGTGGAATTTTGTGATATTCCCAACAGTTCCCGAGATATTCGCTCTTGAAGGTGTGTAATTGTTGAAATAACAAGTTTTTATCCAATGTTTTGCTCTTTCAGAGCTTATACCTCTCCAACAATGCATCATAAAAACTGATGCTTATCGTAGGTTTGTTGAGCATTGAATTCTCTTTGAAATGATGTATTATTTCCTGGACCATCTATTGACAATCAACAACTAAGAAAACATTGAAATCATCTTTGAATTTAACCTATTTCTTTTTTTTAATTCACACTTTACTAATAGATAAGGTATTACTACCAATTATACCTTTATATCTTCTTCTTCATCCATTACCCACACTTGTGGGATCGATGGCGTCATTTTACAATAAAAGTCAAAAACAAGAAAACACTAATTTATCAAGATGGCAGCGATCAAGATAAAGCACACATAGTTAACATCTAAGGCCTTGCTCTTCAACTTACTGGCAAGTTAGCCAGAAAGTATTTGAGTCAGGTCATCGTTTAAAAATTCCTGTACATCATAATAAGCCCTGGCTCTCAAAAAACCGGTCACAGCCCTCTCGAACTTGCTGGTATCCAACTGCTTCACTCCTGCAGGTAGCCTGTTGAAGTAGCGGAGAGCTGCACTCCTGTAGCATACCCGCGATCTCTGGAGGCGCACCCTGGGTATGTCAAACAGCACTCGATGCCTGGTGTTATGGTGATGTACATCAGTCCGAGTCAACAGATTTTGTTGATTCTTCTTGATATACATGAGGCAGAGGAGAAGGAAGTGGCTGACTACTGTTAGGATACCCAGCCTAACAAAAATGGGCTTGCAATGTGCATGATGTTCGCTTGCAGTTATAATCCTAGCAGCCCGTTTTTGCAGCTTAAGTATGTCCACAACCTTGGCTGAATGACCCCACATGACTGAGTAGACTATAGGAGATATGGCAATTGATTGAAGAGAATATGTTTTCGGAATAATAAATGCTGTATTACTAAGCAGGTAGTTTGTATTGAGATGTAAATGAAAATATTGATTGTCAGATACATTTCATGATTCACCAAATAGGCATGTGTGACATGAGATACATTATCTTTTTGGCGGTACAAAGTTTGCCGGGTAAGGTTAAATTAAGTAACCTAGTCTTATGAAATTTGTATCTTAATAATGTGATTGTGAAAGAATAACTTGTACAGAGAATAGCAATTTTAAATTGTATTTTGCTTTTCCTAAAAAATTTGTATTGTGTTCAATTCAATTTTCTTTCCATCCATGACCAGTCTTTACACTGGATAGATTTCGTCAAAAGAAATTAAAAACACAAACGTTCATAAAATTTACACAAACTATCGAGATGGCATGTCAAAGAGACAAATAAAACAACTGATCTCCTCTTCACTCAAGGAATAGAGTGGAAGTTCGAAGAGTTTATCTCGAAGCACATTTGTAAATTGTTTATCTTCCAATTCACGGAGACAAAATGGGGGAGCCTGTTGAATATTTTCAGGGTGCGAATTGGAAAACTGTTGTGTGATCTGGCCAATCGCAATTGTGGCAGGTCTATATCATCACGTCTTCTAGTAAAATAATCATGAGCCTGGCCTCTCACTTGAAATGTATGTAGCTGTTTTAAAAGCAATAACGAGGTAAGCAGGTGAGACAGTGAGGATCCGTAGTTCTTTGAACAGTTGCCGGCAATGTTATGTAGGCTAGCTAATTCTGGTTTTGCAAAATTTACGACTCAAAAATAGTATTCAGAATTGCCTATCAGTATGCAAAAAATTAACTGGTCTTAGCTAATTAATCTGCATTATAATGAATAATATAAATAATTGTTTAAACATTTTTAGCTCTAGTGCGTTTTTTGGTCAAAACTTATCAAGAAAAAAGAAGTTGTATAAAACGAGTAATTTTTTAAGAAATAAACGCTAAATTAATAGATTTTTAATGATTCAGCGGCTTTAGTTTGTATTTAACCTAAAAACATACTTACTCCCGTACTTAGCTCCTCATTCATCCAATCATTTGGGTTCAAATTTGAAGTATCAACATTCATGATGAATTAGTTAATAAATTAAATTTAATAGAATAAATAGAAACAACACTGCTTAATAGATATTTCTATAATAAAAATACTGTTCAGTCACTCCACGCAATTCATAACCAAAACTCAAAAAGTGACTCGACCAAAAATGAATTGATTAGGCTGAGACCTTAGACCAGTAATAGAATAGACACGCCCCATACTGAAAGTCGATGAAGCCAACATCTACTGCCAAATCGCCCCATCATGACGTCACATCGTATAGAAAACTTTTCTGTAGAGTTTGTTTACATTGTTTTCCATAGCAGATTGTGTCTATTTCAGATCGAAGTAGGTTATTAAAAAAATAAAATTTTATAATTGGGAACTTATAATTATACAGAGTGTCCCACCAAGGTTGTAACAACCGTTAACCATAGATTGTACTCGACATTTCTGACACAAAATGTTCAGTAAACTTTTTCCCTATCGACCTTAGTTTTCGAGATATATCGATTTTTCAATATTTTCAGAATATGCCTACTACCGGTCATTAAATACTCAATAACTAGAAAACTAGCCTACTGGTCAAATTCAAATTTCAAGGTTATTGTTGGAGAGAGAAAAAAATTTCAAACAAGATTGATATAATTAGGAACTTATAATTATACAGAGTGTCCCACCAAGGTTGTAACAACTGTTAACCATAAGCTGCGTACACATATACACTCTTCCAACCCGCACCGAGCAGGCTCCTCCCTCGTACCGCCCTCGTACCGCCCTCGTTCCTCCATCGAACTACAGTCGCGCCGCCCACGCACCCATCATGAACGTTATGGAAGATGTTAAGCTGCGTACACATACTCCTGCTTCCAACCCGTACCGAGCACGCTCCTCCCTCGTACCGCCCACGTACCACCATCGCACAGCAATCGCTCCACCTCCGCTCTCTACTCGCACCGATCATGAACGTTACGGAAGATGGTGGATCTTCTCGCATTCCCCGGTCGAACCATTGTTGCTCGCCGGTCGATCATCAATCGCTCTGCTGGAGTGACGTTCGGTCTTGGAGCGGAATGAAAGTCTGTACGCACCTATAGATTCTACTCAACATTTCTGACACAAAATTATGTTCAGTAAACTTTTTTCCTATCGACCTTAGTTTTCGAGATATATCGATTTTTCAATATTTACAGAATATGCCTAAAAAAAATTGCATGGTTGCCTGTAAAGTCGGTATACAGGCGAAAGTTTTATGTGACAACGACTTTGAGTGGTAAAATGATTTTAATGTGAATATTCATTCGTATAGTAGGAAGAAGGATGAAATAATAACTCACAATGAGAGTGAGTGAGAGGCACGCGTCCCTTCCACTCGGGCATGGTTAGCCCGCGCCCACCTAAGAGCGAGAGAGACAACCATTGACTTGACATTTTTAATTAGTGGCGCAGTCGCAGGAGATTGCTTGCGGCGCCTGCGCAGGTTGACTGCTCCGTTTCACTCTCTCTCCAGGTGAATGCCTTCGGGTTGGTGCTGGTGCGGCATTGCTCGCCACTGCTCCTATTCGTGCTCTTTCCAGACGACCGTGAACCGAAACGAACGCTCTCACTCGCTCTCATTGTGAGCGCATAACGTGGGAACGTAACACAGTTTCTTGAAGTGTCTCCCGGCAAACCAATTTATAAGACGTTGTCACATCAATATAGTCGCATATATAGTTTATAGCCGCACATCATAACATACCTCATCATAACAAATTTGATTATAATTTGTTACAGGTAATTATTATCAATTTTTTTAATGTTAATAAATGATACCAATAAAGATCTTGGAAATAATAAAAAACCAATTTCCAGTATTGCAATCAAGAAAATAAGTTAATTGACCGAGCAAAGTGAGGTCTAAGATTCAAGTTGATGGTTTGGCATTTCTCTTAATGTTTAAATGTTGCACATTTACGGCAAAACCCGGTAATAGATTTTCATGAAATTTGAGAGGTATGTTCCTTTTTTAATTGCGCGTCGACGTATATACAAGGTTTTTGGAAATTTTGCATTTCAAGGATAATATGAAAGGAAAAAGGAGCCTCGTTCATACGCCAATATTACAGTAAAAATCATACTATAGAATTATTCATCATAAATCAGCTGACAAGTGATTACACAGATGTGTTGATAAGCCAGTCTATTGCTGTATTTCCATAAGGTCTATGGTTTCAATCAGGTACTTGTGGATGAGAATACTGCGTGAGGTCTACTGTTCACAGAACTACTAGTTATGGATTACAATGAGAAGACTTCGTTTTTACCAACTTTTCATATGGTATCCTATTATATTAAGTGAGCAATTTCTTGAACTAAATTTTAGTTTTATTCAATTCATTTCGAAGTTCATGATATCAACTCAACTTGTAATATAAGCAGAAGTAGAGGATAAATCAATTCTGTAAATAAATTAAATTAATAAAATTAATTAGTCTTATAAATTCAGTAGCTCAAAAGTCTTCTTTCTTCCATGCATCACAAGCACAACGTGACATAACAATCCACAGTCAACGGAAACAACCGTTTGTTAACGAAGTTAGCCGATTGTAAGGAACTATAAAGACTGGGTACACGCAGTCGCCATTTTGAGTCATAGCATAGCATTCGTTTCAACTGCTTGTATTGCTTTGTCAGAAAATTGCTTTGTCTGTGTGAAGATCTACCTCAAAGATATTGATATTTTTTGTCAAACTTTGGGTTTCAATTTAGGAGAAGTGAGTGAAATAGATATAGTTAATGCTTTCACATTTCAAATATTTGAAGAATGATAGAAGTAGTGGATGGTACACCCATTATTTCTTCAAAAAATTGAAGAAATAACTAATTCTGCCATTATTGTAAATATTTCATGTCAATTAGAAGCAATGAATTTCCTCTCATCTGGAAAGAAGCTAAAATCACTCCTACTTATAAATCAAGCAAAGAAAATTAGATTAGTAATTTTAGGTCTGTAGCCATTAGTGAAGCTAAAGTCATCAGTTTCAAGCAACATTCAGTTTCAAGATTATTGGTTTTTTGAAAAGGTTCTTGAAAGTGTTTGAGGAATTAAAGTCTTGTATAACAATTTAATTATTCTTTAAATTGAATATCACTGTTACTAGTACTAGGACTAACGATCAGTTTATTTCTATCCTAAATAATTACTTCAATTCATTTCACGAGAAGAGTTTTGTAATAGCTCCTCCTTGTTGTAAATTAGCTCATTCATAATAACTGCACTAAATAGATATGTTAATTTTTTCCACTTTCACTAAGCACTCCTGGTGGTTTACACCAGATCTGTTGGCTTCTTCCTTTTCAATCTCCTCATTAATGTTGAGTTGTCCAAAAGCTGGATTGCCTCAACATTTTGGTGGTTATGTAGAGCCTCTTCATAGGTCCTTGCTGTTTTTACAATCATCTCCTTAACTGTCTCCACCTGAAGGTCTCTATGAATGTCGGCGTTCCTGATGGTCAATACCAATTATTATGATTGATAGAAACATTTTTCTGAAGACTGCACCTTTCCAAAACTAATAATGTTGAGGCACAGAGTTGAAGGACTACAGCTGGACTAGTTTTGTATGGTACCGGGTTTTGTTTAATTTTATACAAATCATTTCATTTTGTTCTGAACAATACATTCATTTTTTGAATGTATCCTTGTTAGAAAAATATTCTCATCAATTTTATAAGCCACTTCAATGTCAATATAAATTTTGTCCAAAACCATACAACATAGCGTACGGATGTAATTTGAATTTGGCTCCTTCTTCTGTGACTCAAAATGGCGACTGCGCGTACCTGGTATTTATCAAAGACCTTAAAGAGATATTGCATCTTCAAGGTCTTTGGTATTTATAGTTCCCTTGCCGATGTTAGAGTAGTAGCCACGCCTACCGGTCCGTTTCTGCTGCAATCTCTATTCTGGACATCAGTTCCATGGTTTTCTTACTTCCATGATCACTGCCTTCTATCATAGAATATCGCCTCAATACTGCGAGATTTAAATTTGTCTATAAACATGAGCTTGATTTTGCAAGCATTGACGTATCTAAATACTGTATAGAAAAAATCAATAATTTGTATGTGTGTCTCTCTCTATGCATGTCAGACTGTATGTCATGCTTGTTGTGTATCATGCTCCATCCAGTTGCTTTGGAAGCTTCCTGATCTCACTGGTGGAACTTTCGCTTGAATCGACTAATTTAAGCCCTGGATTTGGCATTATTATCGGTGGTGATATTAATATTGATATACTGATGGATGATATTCGGGCAAGGGAGTTCAACCACATTAGATCTTAGATCTTCGACCTTTATGTGGCCAACTACCAGCCCACCAGTTTTGAAACTATCTTGTCTTGACAACGTTATTACCAAACTGAACATTGATGATCATGTTGTGAGGTGCTCTACCATGAATCCCCTACTCAGTGATTACTTGACTATCTGTTGTGAGGTTGAATTAACAGATGCTGCTGGCCTATCCCAGAGACCTGAGGCGCGTTGTCAGTCCATTTGGGTTAGTCCCACTACTCAGCACGGACGTGAGCATTCCTGTGACTATCTCAACCTTGTTATTGACTGGGACCAGCTTCTGGTTCACCATGATGCTGAATCAATTTTTTCTACATTTTTGGGAGACTTACTGGCTTTGCAATCTGTTTCCCTCAAAAAGATTGTGCCTGGATGGTTAAGTAAGTGTAGTTCGCCTTGAATTACAGATGAGTTGCATGACCTGGTGCGAAATTCTAGCCTGTGAGAAATTCCGTGATGATGGTCTTCAGCCCTTGAGGCAGATATTATGAAAAGGTCTGAAGAAAACACATGAACGTGCTGTGAGTGCTGCTAAATTGTAGTTCAACTGTGAGCAGATCAACAGGGCCCCCAACAAGTGTAAGGTGACCTGGGGCATCATCAGAGCAAGTACAGGATCTTCAATGCCCACTACAGTTCCTGTATGAGGCTTGGTAGGACTCCATCCAGAGGATGCGTTATGGGATCCCATGTTCCCCTGCTGTGGCTGAGGAGCTGCTGGGGGCCTCTGCTCAGCCTCCTGATCTTCAGCTACAGACCTGGTGCTTCATCATCTGTGATGACATTATAAGAGTTGTGTCCATCTTAAACATTTCTAGTAGTAAGGACATTTATGGAATGACCTGTGGGGTCTTATCAGGGACATCTTGTTATCCATTATAGTGCCTCTTACTGCATGCATCAACCTTTGTCTATCTCAATCTGTTTTTCTAGCTCAGCTCAAAGTGTCTAAGATGGTTCCCGTCTTCAAGAAGGGTGACAAGAATGACCCTGGTAAAATTACAGGCTCACATTTATATTGCCTGGAATTTCAAAAGTATTCGAAACTGTCTCCTAACGTTAATGAAAATATACATTTTCCAAGTTCTCGATGTTTTTGAACGGTAGGTAGTTTATATCCACTAGCCAGCTGATTTATGATGAATAATTCTTTAGTCTGATTTGGTATATTGAGACGTATGCAAGAGGCCCCCTTTTCCCTTTTATATTATCCTTGAAATGCAAAATTTCCAAAACCTTGTATATACGTCGACGCGCAATTTAAAAAGGAACATACCTGTCAAATTTCATGAAACTCTTTACCGGTTTTCGCGTGAATGCCACATAGAACATATAAACTAGATTATTTTTTCAGAGAAATGTCAAACCAGTAGTGGGGTTTTGAGAGAGCTGCCTATCCAATAGAAATCGAGGGGTGTGGCCTCCCCCCTCCACCCCCCCAGCCCCAGTCGGCCATTTTGGCCCCGCCCCCAGCCAATAGGAATCAAGGGGCGTGGCCACGCCCCCCTCCACCCCCCCAGCCCCAGTCGGCCATTTTGGCCCCGCCCCCAGCCAATAGGAATCAAGGGGCGTGGCCACGCCCCCCTCCACCCCCCCAGCCCCAGTCGGCCATTTTGGCCCCGCCCCCAGCCAATAGGAAGCAAGGGGCGTGTTCAAAATGGCGTCGTGCCCCCACCACCCCAACCAATAGGAAGAGGCCATTGTAGCAGGTGTCCATCTCCCCTACCCAGCATGGGTGTGTTCAAAATGGCGTCCCCCTTCCCTAGTGCCCCCACCACCCCAACCAATAGGAAGTGTAGCAGGTGTCCCCAACGGTTCCCCAGCGGCGGCGGCGGCCATCTTTGTTGTAGCAGGTGTTAACTGACATCTGCTGCCCCAGTTAACACCTGCTTAATTTGCATATTAAAAATATCCCCACATTTAAAATCTTTAAAATCTTTAAAATCTTTAAAATCTTTAAAATCTTTAAAATCTTTAAAATCTTTAAAATCTTTAAAATCTTTAAAATCTTTAAAATCTTTAAAATCTTTAAAATCTTTAAAATCTTTAAAATCTTTAAAATCTTTAAAATCTTTAAAATCTTTAAAATCTTTAAAATCTTTAAAATCTTTAAAATCTTTAAAATCTTTAAAATCTTTAAAATCTTTAAAATCTTTAAAATCTTTAAAATCTTTAAAATCTTTAAAATCTTTAAAATCTTTAAAATCTTTAAAATCTTTAAAATCTTTAAAATCTTTAAAATCTTTAAAATCTTTAAAATCTTTAAAATCTTTAAAATCTTTAAAATCTTTAAAATCTTTAAAATCTTTAAAATCTTTAAAATCTTTAAAATCTTTAAAATCTTTAAAATCTTTAAAATCTTTAAAATCTTTAAAATCTTTAAAATCTTTAAAATCTTTAAAATCTTTAAAATCTTTAAAATCTTTAAAATCTTTAAAATCTTTAAAATCTTTAAAATCTTTAAAATCTTTAAAATCTTTAAAATCTTTAAAATCTTTAAAATCTTTAAAATCTTTAAAATCTTTAAAATCTTTAAAATCTTTAAAATCTTTAAAATCTTTAAAATCTTTAAAATCTTTAAAATCTTTAAAATCTTTAAAATCTTTAAAATCTTTAAAATCTTTAAAATCTTTAAAATCTTTAAAATCTTTAAAATCTTTAAAATCTTTAAAATCTTTAAAATCTTTAAAATCTTTAAAATCTTTAAAATCTTTAAAATCTTTAAAATCTTTAAAATCTTTAAAATCTTTAAAATCTTTAAAATCTTTAAAATCTTTAAAATCTTTAAAATCTTTAAAATCTTTAAAATCTTTAAAATCTTTAAAATCTTTAAAATCTTTAAAATCTTTAAAATCTTTAAAATCTTTAAAATCTTTAAAATCTTTAAAATCTTTAAAATCTTTAAAATCTTTAAAATCTTTAAAATCTTTTCCTCCACCACAGGAAGAATGAAAAAAATTACATTTCATATTTGTTCACGTATGAGATGTCATTTTCCCCACACTATGCTGTAAAAGGAATGGTGGCGCTTTTTTTAATGTGCTTTCCCCATATTGAGAAAACTCTAATTGAATGTTGCTATAATAGGATGTAGAATAGATCGGGCTAATCTACATACTACTATAGTTATTCATTACAAAGTGTTAATCAACATTAGGCCTATTGCACAACAATATGTTCCTTTTTTCCTCCACCACAGGAAGAATGAAAAAAATTACATTTCATATTTGTTCACGTATGAGATGTCATTTTCCCCACACTATGCTGTAAAAGGAATGGTGGCGCTTTTTTTAATGTGCTTTCCCCATATTGAGAAAACTCTAATTGAATGTTGCTATAATAGGTTGTAGAATAGATCGGGCTATTCTACATACTACTATAGTTATTCATTACAAAGTGTTAATCAACATTAGGCCTATTGCACAACAATATGTTCCTTTTTTCCACCACCACAGGAAGAATGAAAAAAATTACATTTCATGAGAATTGTTATTTTTCCCACACTATGCTGTAAAAGGAATGGTGGCGCTTTTTTTAATGTGCTATCCCCATATTGAGAAAACTCTAATTGAATGTCACTCAGTTATTCAATACAAAGTATTAATCAACATTAGGCCTATTGCACAACAATATGTTCCTTTTTTCCTCCACCACAGGAAGAATGAAAAAAATTACATTTCATATTTGTTCGTATGAGATGTCATTTTCCCCACACTATGCTGTAAAAGGAATGGTGGCGCTTTTTTTAATGTGCTTTCCCCATATTGAGAAAACTCTAATTGAATGTTGCTATAATAGGTTGTAGAATAGATCGGGCTATTCTACATACTACTATAGTTATTCATTACAAAGTGTTAATCAACATTAGGCCTATTGCACAACAATATGTTCCTTTTTTCCACCACCACAGGAAGAATGAAAAAAATTACATTTCATGAGAATTGTTATTTTTCCCACACTATGCTGTAAAAGGAATGGTGGCGCTTTTTTTAATGTGCTATCCCCATATTGAGAAAACTCTAATTGAATGTCACTCAGTTATTCAATACAAAGTATTAATCAACATTAGGCCTATTGCACAATCAATGATGGGAATGGGTTTTTTTTTTTTTTTTTTTTTTTTTTTTATTTTTTTATATATTCCTTTCTTCTTCTAGAAGAACAAGAGGCGATTTACCTTCTCGTTGTACACACTTCAGATAGAGTTTTTGTTTGTTGAAATCCTCAAGTGTTTGAAGATTCAATACACTCAGAAATTTCTCAGGTAAGTAAACTTCGCAATAATAGTCACCATTGCTGTCATGATCGTATAACCTCATTATGATTCGCTGACCCTGTTGTGTTCTCACTAATCTAGCGTGTACAACACGGTACCACGAATCATGGTCAAGATCTTTGAGTGAGACCGTTGGATATTCAGTTTTCGAAATATAATTGAATGACTTCATACTAAAAAGTCTATCATTTCCAGTGTTGCTTCTATGGTGTTCCATAATAATAATAATAATAATAAAAAGCTTACCGCGATCGTGTGCAAGAATAACAAAGCAGCTATATGCTTGCGTTGGTTGTCGGTTAAAGACTGAGCAAACCTGTTAAGCCGTCAGCCCCCCACAACCGTTTCCTGTCGACTCCTTCCACATTCCTTCTGTTGACTCGTTCTCCCCTCCGCCTCCTCACACCTTTCCTTCTGTTGACTTCCCGCCATTCACCTTTACACCTTTCTACCTTCTTCTTCTTCTTTACATGTAGCCGCATTCCTTTCTTCTCACCTCTTCTTTACAGCAGCTAGTCGCTTCTTCTTCTTCTTCTTCTTTACATGTAGGCGCATTCCTACCCACCTCTTCTTTACAGCTAGTCGCCGCATCTTCTTCTCCTCTGTTCACCTCTAGCGATCTTAAAATTTCTTCTTCAATTCTTATTAGCTTGTTTACATTCAAACTAAAGGGTCTGTAATAAGCTAAGTAATCACTGATATCGTTAATATTAACTGTATTTAGAAATATTGCTTTCAATTGTCTAGCAATAGTACTGTTTTTTGTCTCTATTGCTTTTTGACACAAATCATACCATTCAATGTAGTTTTGTAATTTAATTTCTAAACATTCTGGCGCATAAGACCAATTTTGCGGATTCATTATAGCTCTTCAATCTGCTGCTGCTGCTAGCGAAGGTACACTAAATGAGTGGTACTAGAACAGTGAAATTTATTGCTTTTCGCTTCTCCCTTCCACCGCTACAGGTCAGACTGCATACTCTCGCTTTATGCGAAATCAAATCAAATCCACAATAAACACATAGTATGCTTTCCCCATCAAAATAAAAACCTTGTCGGGCATAGTTGCGTTTTCGTTGTTTAGTTAACAGCTTACAATGTTTCATACTTTCCATTCTATTATTTTCGCATGTATAATCGATATCAGCAGCATTACGATTCAATGAACTCATATTTTTTGTAGGCATTGAAGCAGCAGCACTATTCTCCTTTGTTTGCTTGTTACACATCAAGATTGTCAAATAATGATACGCACTGAACAACGCACAGCGGCCATTGGACGATTTGTTATGAATTTTGCATACACTAAAACACCAAGAATTTTCAAACATTGTATAGTCTGGTTTTTGAATATCCTCCGGCATAGTAAGCACATTGTCGTGTAACCTTTTCAAAAACTGTGTTTTTTCTCTTCCCTTTGTATAGATTGTGGTATAATTTTGCAAATATGAAGCAAGCAGCGCATCAGTGTAAATTAAGTCGCCTTGGTCCCATCTAATTTTATGATAGTTATGTTCAAGCCAGCTGACATCACGGTACATTTTTCTACTCAGTAATGTTTTCGGAAATGGTGATTTAAAGTGTAGCACAACATGACGTAGTTTGTAATCGATTATGGCTACCTCTTTAATAATGATAAAATTATCATCACTTTTGAAAAAATGAAACTCGACTACAGCAAAATCAATGTCATCATTTTTCCTGTCGCATTCTTCTTTACTCTTCTCCTCCTCCTCCTTAATTCTTGCTGCCTCCTTCTCCAATTCTTCTTCTTCTTTATCCAAGTCGCATTGTATGCCAAAGTCTCGAAATTTTGTTGATACTTGCTCATCATCGTCCATTTTCTGTTGTCCGTCGGTGCATGCACACATTCTATGTACAAATGCATCAAATTTTGCTTTTGTCAATGATGACAATGATGATGATAATGATGACAACGACGACGATGACGACGACTGAGGAATGTTATTATTCAAGCTATTAGAACACATTACAACTGAACACTGTATTGTTCATACACGCACTTTTATATAGCCCCCTCCTAGCGTCATGCATAGCTCGCTCTTGCGTCAAATTACTGTACTTCACGAACTAATGCGCTCAATGGTTTGTATTCTACTAATGTGTCACTTATCAAAATACAATATGCAGTCGTTAAATTTGGCACATTTTCTGTAAACTCCATTTCCAATCGAATGTCTGTTGACGATGTTAAATGATCAGCTTGATGTGAACAATCTAGTACAATTATTGGACAGTTATCAGTAAAAGTTTTATAATCTACAACTGTACCATAATCAGTATGAAGTCCTAAATTATAATAGCTGGGCGCAAATTCAATAAACATTTTGTACAAAATTTGTTTGTTTCCATTTATACGATCATACGGCAGATATTCACTATTCAGGAAAAGTTTAACATCGTGCAATTTGCACATATCAAATTTCGACATTGACTTTCCCATTACATTTTTCCTGTTTGTCTGAAATGCTAATATTACAAATCGCGGTGTATCAGCTTTTGAAGCCGTCTTTATAGTCCAAATCGTGCTAACACTGTTCGGCAGCTGAGGATATTCGTGGATATCCCATTTTCTGAATGCAATTTTCAATGGCCTATCCTGATCGACAATTTTCAGAAATTTCAATCTTAAATGATCATCTACATGAATATAGGGCACTTTCCAAAGCAATTTTGTTATTTCCAATGACATTGATGTTGCTTGCGGCGACTGAATACAATTAATATCTGTTGCGGATCTCAAAAGCACAAGCTCTTGTCTCATATTCAAAATTACATGTTGAAAATCTTCGAAAAATGGCAGAAGTAATTTTAACGGTACGCAATAAGCAAAAGTATTATTAGTTAGTGTTGATGCACTATCAGTGAAACCTGCTAAATCATATGTATTTTTATCGTTTAGTTGTTTCACTAAATATGATTTAATAGTAGAAGTAATACCTACTAGTCGACTCTTTGCAACGACTGTACCTGCCAACTCAAATCGTATCTCATCAAACATATGTGCTACTGCATTTGAACTGAGCGTATATGCAGCCTCCGCCGGCGGATCATCAGGTTTGTCTTTTGCCGGCGGTTTTGTACATGTAATTTTTCCCTCAACAATAAGAAAAGATTTTGCAACTAATGAAATAAGGTCATGAGACGATTTCGACAAACGTATTTCATCATTGTTATTAAATTTCAAATTACCATACGGCGCATGCGTATGATAATCAAATTTTGTTATATCTGAATAATAGTGTATGTCTTGTTCAACATTTAGTATGTCACTAATTGCTGCTGCCGTCGCGTGTTTTGACGACATATTTCCAATTCACTTTAAAACCAAGCTTTTCTAAAAACCTTGCTCGATTATGTGTTATCAGTTTCACGGACTGATAAGTACTAACCGGTTGCTGCATGCTAAAAGCAGACCTACCGCCACCGCCACCACTCCGCACCCTCCTTGCGCCTAGGTTGTTATACACAACAAAACCCATTCTGTAGCGCTTCTCTCGCTTGTGTTGTTTGCGTGACTAATGCTCACATCATTCTAACACGATCCATCACCGCCTCTCTCTCTCTCTCTATTCCTTCTTTCTAATGTGTACTCTTATTGTTATACTATCGCCGCGGAAATCAACTAGTTTACCATTCTGATCAACTACTTGAATTACAATAGATTGAATTCTGTGCGTGTTTAATGGAAAGTAAATAATTGGCGATGGTGATTCATTTATTAGAAAACCAGGTGCAACCTTTGGTAGGAATTCGAAAATTGTATGAACCTCTTGCCCATTTCGATAACTGCCGCATGCAATATTACAAGTAACCTGGAACGATGTTATATTTGTAATGGATACTAAACGTTTAGAATAATGCCATTTATTTGCTGCAAGAATTTCTCTATCAAAACCGAGTATATCGGCTAGTGATGTGTTCATTGTTAAATCAACATCTTTATCCGCTTTCAATTCACATAGCATTGTCGTATTATTTCCTTGTATAATTAGATTTGAACTATCAACGTTCAATTTTCTCTTTATTTCATTTATTATACGATCAATTTCGTAGGAGCCTGTATCCAAATCAATCAAGCTATCACCATACTTAAAAGATGAGTTGACATTTTTAATTATATTCGGTACACTATTGTATGTCCATAAATTAATCAAACCAATTTCATATTGATAGCGTGCGTCTAGCTCTAGTACAGTGGGAAGTACTTCAATTAAACAACTGCTGCTGTCTTTGTCTTTAGATGATAATGTTATTACAACCATTGCTAAAGTTTTACCACCCACCACCTTCTTTCATACACATCTACAAGTGAACTGTCTGCTATAACGCATCTGCAAGAAATAAAAGACAAAAATGACCGCATACATTACTATTTAGTGTTTGTAATTGATCATAATTGAAATAAATTTCAACATTTGGTTGTTGTTTGAAATAGTTTATCAATTGTATGGGCGGCTGTAAATTACCAATTGGATCGAAATAATATACTTTTTGTGCATGTTTTTTGTATGCCACCCAGTGTGTACCACTGTTCATGATCGAGTCTAAATTTATGATCGATTTTTCATTTAAATTAATTCTTTTTGGCAATGTATCAATCATATAAATACCACGCAATTTAATATCTAAAATATCAGCCCAATCTTGTAGATCATAATTTGACAGTGGTCCTTGTATATTAATCTTCATTTTTTCTTTGGCGCTCTCCTCCTCTTCTTCTTTGTTGTCCTTCTTCTTCTTCTTCTTCTTCTTCTTCTTCTTTGTGAAGGTGTTTCAATGATTCTACCGCCTTTATACAAGGGTGCATACGGTCTTAAATAAAAACCTTGACCAGCTATGTGCTTACTTAAATGTTTAATTGCTTTTTGTCGTAAATGTGCACTTCTTTGTTCTTGTAGTGATGAATTATTTTTCCAACCTTCTCTCCGCCGCCGCCGCCGCCCCCGTTGTACTCTACCCCCGCCAAAGGCAGCTTTAGCTTTGATCAAATTTGTAACTAAGTATGCGGCTGCTTTTTCAGTTAAACCTGTGTTTGGATTTTTAAAAACAGACCATGCTTTATCAGCCAAACGACGATCGGCCACATTTCGCGACGAATTATCACTATTCTGCGCATACGCTATATCATGCTCTTTACATGCTTCATCCAGACTATTTATTCCTTTATCCCCCCTCCTTAATCTTTTATCTAATTTGGTGCCGGGCCCGCAAAAGCGGTAGGAGGGGATATGCAACTCTAGGGGTAATGTATCGACAATTTTATTAAGGGCGGTTGATGCAAATCCGCTAAGTTTCGATAAAATACCAGTACCAATTTTACGTCGCACTCGTCGACGACGACAAGTCTTTTTTGCTACCATCCTTTCAATAGCAATGTTGAAACCTGACTAAATAGAAATTAGTTAATCCCCTTAAGACCTGCTGTCGGCTCCGGCTCACTATCAAAAATATTACAAAGTTGTAATGTTGTTATTAGTAGAAAATTTGAAATACTATCACCAGACGATGGGTTTATGTTTATACAACTGTTCAATGCTGTATAATTGTTAAAAAAATTACAAATAACCTTACGTTGATCATTCATATAAGCATACCATTTGTCTAGTCCATCATCAAATAATTTCGATGTTTTATAATTCATTTGAGATTGAACACATAGTTTTATATAAGATAATATATGTGCTTTATTATAAGCTTTTACGCTTAAATTGGCAGTACTGCTGCTGCTGCTGTCTTTTACAGTTTGGTTTAATGATGAAAAATTTAACACATTTTCAACTCTAATATTGTGCAATGTACAAGTACTCAGTGTATAGTATAAGAGTAATATCATACTAATTGTGTATATTATGAATGTAACAAATAGTATGATTATTTTCATTTCTTGTCCTATTGACTTGACTCCCATCGTGTCTGCCGGCAAACTAAGTTTGCAGTGACATGCAACTGAACGCATGACGCATGTGTGCAGCTATGCATGACCAGACATGTCTGAACATGTCCATGAGTCATCAACCTTTGACTATAAATAGTCATGCAGAACAATGTTTGTACATCAGTTGTGCACAGTTGTTGATCACACACAAGGTAAGTTAAATGAAGTGCAATAATCAACATATATATATATAATTTATTATATTTGAACAAGAAGAAACCTAATCCTTTAATTCAAATTGCCACAATTTAAAAAAAAAAAAAAAAAAAAAAAAAAATTTAAAATTTTAAATATTATTAATTTAAAAATGTTCCTCTGATCAGCTGAATCTACGGCCGCTGTCGCGACCGTCGATTCAGCCTTATATCAGAGGAACGACCTTCGCTGTGTACAACCTGCATTATTAAATTGTGGCAACCTGAATTAAATGACTGTACATTCGCACGCGTAATCTTAGCAGTAAATCTATGCGGCATGAATGTTTCAATTTCGGCATCTTCGTTGCCCCGACGTCCTACATTTGCTACCCTAATGATAACAGCATCCTTGTTGAAGGAGCGCACAATACGCGCACCTAAAACAGGATACTGAAATGCATCGGATAAATGTTTTAACGCAATTGTACGACGTCGGGATGGGTCTGAAAATCTTATCAGCCCATCGAAATCGAATTCATGACGTATAGAGTTAGATGCTAAGATTGCGCGTGGACGACTATAAGGATGAGCTTGCTGGTGTGATGTGAAGGCGGGTGAGATTCTTGTTGTGGGGGGTATCCGTTGGTGTGATGCGAAGGCGGGGGGCATCGCAGCAGCTCGGGTGACGGGTGGTGGCGGTGGCGTGTATACCACAAGCTGCTGGCAATGCGGCGATGAAGGGGGAGGCTGATCGGCGCTGGAAACCTGTTGCTGACCCGTTTGATGAAGTGGATACTGATGACAACGACGACGATGACGACGACTGAGGAATGTTATTATTCAAGCTATTAGAACACATTACAACTGAACACTGTATTGTTCATACACGCACTTTTATATAGCCCCCTCCTAGCGTCATGCATAGCTCGCTCTTGCGTCAAATTACTGTACTTCACGAACTAATGCGCTCAATGGTTTGTATTCTACTAATGTGTCACTTATCAAAATACAATATGCAGTCGTTAAATTTGGCACATTTTCTGTAAACTCCATTTCCAATCGAATGTCTGTTGACGATGTTAAATGATCAGCTTGATGTGAACAATCTAGTACAATTATTGGACAGTTATCAGTAAAAGTTTTATAATCTACAACTGTACCATAATCAGTATGAAGTCCTAAATTATAATAGCTGGGCGCAAATTCAATAAACATTTTGTACAAAATTTGTTTGTTTCCATTTATACGATCATACGGCAGATATTCACTATTCAGGAAAAGTTTAACATCGTGCAATTTGCACATATCAAATTTCGACATTGACTTTCCCATTACATTTTTCCTGTTTGTCTGAAATGCTAATATTACAAATCGCGGTGTATCAGCTTTTGAAGCCGTCTTTATAGTCCAAATCGTGCTAACACTGTTCGGCAGCTGAGGATATTCGTGGATATCCCATTTTCTGAATGCAATTTTCAATGGCCTATCCTGATCGACAATTTTCAGAAATTTCAATCTTAAATGATCATCTACATGAATATAGGGCACTTTCCAAAGCAATTTTGTTATTTCCAATGACATTGATGTTGCTTGCGGCGACTGAATACAATTAATATCTGTTGCGGATCTCAAAAGCACAAGCTCTTGTCTCATATTCAAAATTACATGTTGAAAATCTTCGAAAAATGGCAGAAGTAATTTTAACGGTACGCAATAAGCAAAAGTATTATTAGTTAGTGTTGATGCACTATCAGTGAAACCTGCTAAATCATATGTATTTTTATCGTTTAGTTGTTTCACTAAATATGATTTAATAGTAGAAGTAATACCTACTAGTCGACTCTTTGCAACGACTGTACCTGCCAACTCAAATCGTATCTCATCAAACATATGTGCTACTGCATTTGAACTGAGCGTATATGCAGCCTCCGCCGGCGGATCATCAGGTTTGTCTTTTGCCGGCGGTTTTGTACATGTAATTTTTCCCTCAACAATAAGAAAAGATTTTGCAACTAATGAAATAAGGTCATGAGACGATTTCGACAAACGTATTTCATCATTGTTATTAAATTTCAAATTACCATACGGCGCATGCGTATGATAATCAAATTTTGTTATATCTGAATAATAGTGTATGTCTTGTTCAACATTTAGTATGTCACTAATTGCTGCTGCCGCGTGTTTTGACGACATATTTCCAATTCACTTTAAAACCAAGCTTTTCTAAAAACCTTGCTCGATTATGTGTTATCAGTTTCACGGACTGATAAGTACTAACCGGTTGCTGCATGCTAAAAGCAGACCTACCGCCACCGCCACCACTCCGCACCCTCCTTGCGCCTAGGTTGTTATACACAACAAAACCCATTCTGTAGCGCTTCTCTCGCTTGTGTTGTTTGCGTGACTAATGCTCACATCATTCTAACACGATCCATCACCGCCTCTCTCTCTCTCTCTATTCCTTCTTTCTAATGTGTACTCTTATTGTTATACTATCGCCGCGGAAATCAACTAGTTTACCATTCTGATCAACTACTTGAATTACAATAGATTGAATTCTGTGCGTGTTTAATGGAAAGTAAATAATTGGCGATGGTGATTCATTTATTAGAAAACCAGGTGCAACCTTTGGTAGGAATTCGAAAATTGTATGAACCTCTTGCCCATTTCGATAACTGCCGCATGCAATATTACAAGTAACCTGGAACGATGTTATATTTGTAATGGATACTAAACGTTTAGAATAATGCCATTTATTTGCTGCAAGAATTTCTCTATCAAAACCGAGTATATCGGCTAGTGATGTGTTCATTGTTAAATCAACATCTTTATCCGCTTTCAATTCACATAGCATTGTTGTATTATTTCCTTGTATAATTAGATTTGAACTATCAACGTTCAATTTTCTCTTTATTTCATTTATTATACGATCAATTTCGTAGGAGCCTGTATCCAAATCAATCAAGCTATCACCATACTTAAAAGATGAGTTGACATTTTTAATTATATTCGGTACACTATTGTATGTCCATAAATTAATCAAACCAATTTCATATTGATAGCGTGCGTCTAGCTCTAGTACAGTGGGAAGTACTTCAATTAAACAACTGCTGCTGTCTTTGTCTTTAGATGATAATGTTATTACAACCATTGCTAAAGTTTTACCGCCACCACCTTCTTTCATACACATCTACAAGTGAACTGTCTGCTATAACGCATCTGCAAGAAATAAAAGACAAAAATGACCGCATACATTACTATTTAGTGTTTGTAATTGATCATAATTGAAATAAATTTCAACATTTGGTTGTTGTTTGAAATAGTTTATCAATTGTATGGGCGGCTGTAAATTACCAATTGGATCGAAATAATATACTTTTTGTGCATGTTTTTTGTATGCCACCCAGTGTGTACCACTGTTCATGATCGAGTCTAAATTTATGATCGATTTTTCATTTAAATTAATTCTTTTTGGCAATGTATCAATCATATAAATACCACGCAATTTAATATCTAAAATATCAGCCCAATCTTGTAGATCATAATTTGACAGTGGTCCTTGTATATTAATCTTCATTTTTTCTTTGGCGCTCTCCTCCTCTTCTTCTTTGTTGTCCTTCTTCTTCTTCTTCTTTGTGAAGGTGTTTCAATGATTCTACCGCCTTTATACAAGGGTGCATACGGTCTTAAATAAAAACCTTGACCAGCTATGTGCTTACTTAAATGTTTAATTGCTTTTTGTCGTAAATGTGCACTTCTTTGTTCTTGTAGTGATGAATTATTTTTCCAACCTTCTCTCCGCCGCCGCCGCCCCCGTTGTACTCTACCCCCGCCAAAGGCAGCTTTAGCTTTGATCAAATTTGTAACTAAGTATGCGGCTGCTTTTTCAGTTAAACCTGTGTTTGGATTTTTAAAAACAGACCATGCTTTATCAGCCAAACGACGATCGGCCACATTTCGCGACGAATTATCACTATTCTGCGCATACGCTATATCATGCTCTTTACATGCTTCATCCAGACTATTTATTCCTTTATCCCCCCTCCTTAATCTTTTATCTAATTTGGTGCCGGGCCCGCAAAAGCGGTAGGAGGGGATATGCAACTCTAGGGGTAATGTATCGACAATTTTATTAAGGGCGGTTGATGCAAATCCGCTAAGTTTCGATAAAATACCAGTACCAATTTTACGTCGCACTCGTCGACGACGACAAGTCTTTTTTGCTACCATCCTTTCAATAGCAATGTTGAAACCTGACTAAATAGAAATTAGTTAATCCCCTTAAGACCTGCTGTCGGCTCCGGCTCACTATCAAAAATATTACAAAGTTGTAATGTTGTTATTAGTAGAAAATTCGAAATACTATCACCAGACGATGGGTTTATGTTTATACAACTGTTCAATGCTGTATAATTGTTAAAAAAATTACAAATAACCTTACGTTGATCATTCATATAAGCATACCATTTGTCTAGTCCATCATCAAATAATTTCGATGTTTTATAATTCATTTGAGATTGAACACATAGTTTTATATAAGATAATATATGTGCTTTATTATAAGCTTTTACGCTTAAATTGGCAGTACTGCTGCTGCTGCTGCTGCTGTCTTTTACAGTTTGGTTTAATGATGAAAAATTTAACACATTTTCAACTCTAATATTGTGCAATGTACAAGTACTCAGTGTATAGTATAAGAGTAATATCATACTAATTGTGTATATTATGAATGTAACAAATAGTATGATTATTTTCATTTCTTGTCCTATTGACTTGACTCCCATCGTGTCTGCCGGCAAACTAAGTTTGCAGTGACATGCAACTGAACGCATGACGCATGTGTGCAGCTATGCATGACCAGACATGTCTGAACATGTCCATGAGTCATCAACCTTTGACTATAAATAGTCATGCAGAACAATGTTTGTACATCAGTTGTGCACAGTTGTTGATCACACACAAGGTAAGTTAAATGAAGTGCAATAATCAACATATATATATATATATATATATATATATATATATATATATATATATATATATATATATATATATATATATATATATATATATATATATATATATATATATATATATATATATATATATATATATATATATATATATATATATATATATATATATATATATATATATATATATATATATATATATATATATATATATATATATATATATATATATATATATATATATATATATATATATATATATATATATATATATATATATATATATATATATATATATATATATATATATATATATATATATATATATATATATATATATATATATATATATATATATATATATATATATATATATATATATATATATATATATATATATATATATATATATATATATATATATATATATATATATATATATATATATATATATATATATATATATATATATATATATATATATATATATATATATATATATATATATATATATATATATATATATATATATATATATATATATATATATATATATATATATATATATATATATATATATATATATATATATATATATATATATATATATATATATATATATATATATATATATATATATATATATATATATATATATATATATATATATATATATATATATATATATATATATATATATATATATATATATATATATATATATATATATATATATATATATATATATATATATATATATATATATATATAATTTATTATATTTGAACAAGAAGAAACCTAATCCTTTAATTCAAATTGCCACAATTTAAAAAAAAAAAAAAAAAAAAAAAAATCAGCCCAATCTTGTAGATCATAATTTGACAGTGGTCCTTGTATATTAATCTTCATTTTTTCTTTGGCGCTCTCCTCCTCTTCTTCTTTGTTGTCCTTCTTCTTCTTCTTTGTGAAGGTGTTTCAATGATTCTACCGCCTTTATACAAGGGTGCATACGGTCTTAAATAAAAACCTTGACCAGCTATGTGCTTACTTAAATGTTTAATTGCTTTTTGTCGTAAATGTGCACTTCTTTGTTCTTGTAGTGATGAATTATTTTTCCAACCTTCTCTCCGCCGCCGCCGCCGCCCCCGTTGTACTCTACCCCCGCCAAAGGCAGCTTTAGCTTTGATCAAATTTGTAACTAAGTATGCGGCTGCTTTTTCAGTTAAACCTGTGTTTGGATTTTTAAAAACAGACCATGCTTTATCAGCCAAACGACGATCGGCCACATTTCGCGACGAATTATCACTATTCTGCGCATACGCTATATCATGCTCTTTACATGCTTCATCCAGACTATTTATTCCTTTATCCCCCCTCCTTAATCTTTTATCTAATTTGGTGCCGGGCCCGCAAAAGCGGTAGGAGGGGATATGCAACTCTAGGGGTAATGTATCGACAATTTTATTAAGGGCGGTTGATGCAAATCCGCTAAGTTTCGATAAAATACCAGTACCAATTTTACGTCGCACTCGTCGACGACGACAAGTCTTTTTTGCTACCATCCTTTCAATAGCAATGTTGAAACCTGACTAAATAGAAATTAGTTAATCCCCTTAAGACCTGCTGTCGGCTCCGGCTCACTATCAAAAATATTACAAAGTTGTAATGTTGTTATTAGTAGAAAATAAATAATTGGCGATGGTGATTCATTTATTAGAAAACCAGGTGCAACCTTTGGTAGGAATTCGAAAATTGTATGAACCTCTTGCCCATTTCGATAACTGCCGCATGCAATATTACAAGTAACCTGGAACGATGTTATATTTGTAATGGATACTAAACGTTTAGAATAATGCCATTTATTTGCTGCAAGAATTTCTCTATCAAAACCGAGTATATCGGCTAGTGATGTGTTCATTGTTAAATCAACATCTTTATCCGCTTTCAATTCACATAGCATTGTTGTATTATTTCCTTGTATAATTAGATTTGAACTATCAACGTTCAATTTTCTCTTTATTTCATTTATTATACGATCAATTTCGTAGGAGCCTGTATCCAAATCAATCAAGCTATCACCATACTTAAAAGATGAGTTGACATTTTTAATTATATTCGGTACACTATTGTATGTCCATAAATTAATCAAACCAATTTCATATTGATAGCGTGCGTCTAGCTCTAGTACAGTGGGAAGTACTTCAATTAAACAACTGCTGCTGTCTTTGTCTTTAGATGATAATGTTATTACAACCATTGCTAAAGTTTTACCGCCACCACCTTCTTTCATACACATCTACAAGTGAACTGACTGCTATAACGCATCTGCAAGAAATAAAAGACAAAAATGACCGCATACATTACTATTTAGTGTTTGTAATTGATCATAATTGAAATAAATTTCAACATTTGGTTGTTGTTTGAAATAGTTTATCAATTGTATGGGCGGCTGTAAATTACCAATTGGATCGAAATAATATACTTTTTGTGCATGTTTTTTGTATGCCACCCAGTGTGTACCACTGTTCATGATCGAGTCTAAATTTATGATCGATTTTTCATTTAAATTAATTCTTTTTGGCAATGTATCAATCATATAAATACCACGCAATTTAATATCTAAAATATCAGCCCAATCTTGTAGATCATAATTTGACAGTGGTCCTTGTATATTAATCTTCATTTTTTCTTTGGCGCTCTCCTCCTCTTCTTCTTTGTTGTCCTTCTTCTTCTTCTTTGTGAAGGTGTTTCAATGATTCTACCGCCTTTATACAAGGGTGCATACGGTCTTAAATAAAAACCTTGACCAGCTATGTGCTTACTTAAATGTTTAATTGCTTTTTGTCGTAAATGTGCACTTCTTTGTTCTTGTAGTGATGAATTATTTTTCCAACCTTCTCTCCGCCGCCGCCGCCGCCCCCGTTGTACTCTACCCCCGCCAAAGGCAGCTTTAGCTTTGATCAAATTTGTAACTAAGTATGCGGCTGCTTTTTCAGTTAAACCTGTGTTTGGATTTTTAAAAACAGACCATGCTTTATCAGCCAAACGACGATCGGCCACATTTCGCGACGAATTATCACTATTCTGCGCATACGCTATATCATGCTCTTTACATGCTTCATCCAGACTATTTATTCCTTTATCCCCCCTCCTTAATCTTTTATCTAATTTGGTGCCGGGCCCGCAAAAGCGGTAGGAGGGGATATGCAACTCTAGGGGTAATGTATCGACAATTTTATTAAGGGCGGTTGATGCAAATCCGCTAAGTTTCGATAAAATACCAGTACCAATTTTACGTCGCACTCGTCGACGACGACGACAAGTCTTTTTTGCTACCATCCTTTCAATAGCAATGTTGAAACCTGACTAAATAGAAATTAGTTAATCCCCTTAAGACCTGCTGTCGGCTCCGGCTCACTATCAAAAATATTACAAAGTTGTAATGTTGTTATTAGTAGAAAATTTGAAATACTATCACCAGACGATGGGTTTATGTTTATACAACTGTTCAATGCTGTATAATTGTTAAAAAAATTACAAATAACCTTACGTTGATCATTCATATAAGCATACCATTTGTCTAGTCCATCATCAAATAATTTCGATGTTTTATAATTCATTTGAGATTGAACACATAGTTTTATATAAGATAATATATGTGCTTTATTATAAGCTTTTACGCTTAAATTGGCAGTACTGCTGCTGCTGCTGTCTTTTACAGTTTGGTTTAATGATGAAAAATTTAACTCCGGGCCTTATGATGTATGCCTCTTTTCTCCTGCATGTTATCCTCCTCGTCCTGATACCGGTCGGGTGTCCTCGGGCGCCTCCGCCTCCAGGCCTTGCGGTGGTCGCTCCTCTTGTCCGGTAGTCCGTCCTCCCGGTACTCCCTGGTGTCATCCTTCCCGTCATTGGTGCGCTTCGGTGGTGTCCATTGGTGCAGGTGCATGGATTCTGTGGGCGGATGCTTGATGGCGGTCTCCTCCTGGTAACTGTTTATTTTTATTAGTGACTCTTCGGTGGCGGTCTCAGGATATGCGGGCTGCTCTTCCTGCGGTGATGGATCGTCGGCGGGGAATATAAGGCTCAGTAGGGATTGATGTTTGCAGGATTTTTTAATTGCATGTTTGGCGGCGGTTTTTAGTGGTAGGCTGTCTTGTATTGGCTTCTGTGTGTCTGGTGGTGGGTTATCTTGTGTTTCTTGTAACAAAGTCTCCGGTAAATCATTTATGAATGTGGTGTATGACGTTGAAATATCCTGCTTTTCTTGGTTTGTTTCATTTGAGCTTGTGCTTGTTATATTGGGGGTATCATATAGTCCTGGTTTATTAGCTGTAGTTTTCTGTATATCTGGTGGCGGGTCGTTGGGTGCTGGGTTCCGGGTTTTTTGTTGGTTCAATCCTATGGCATGCTCTAATGTGTAGTTTGTATTTATTTGATGAGGTGGCGGTTTGTAATTTCTATTATAATTATTCTGAGTGTGATTGTTATTTGAGTTTAATCGATCACGGCCATCATAGTGATTCTTACGATTGCTCTGCTGGGCATAGTGGTTAGTTGTGCGATTTTGAAATTTTTCATTATTCCAGTTACCATTTTGCCTGTGCTCATAGCGGCGTTCAAATTGAGGAGCAGATCGGTAGCGATCATATGATACCGGTTCATAATTTTGGCTGTTATACTGATTAAATTTTGAGTTATGTTGATTTGGTGCGTATCTCTGGTCTGAACGGTGGTTTGATATGGCCATCACAGACTGTATGCCATATAAATGATTTATCAGCTGCTTACAATCAGTAATGGGTTGTGTGGCGAGTGCCATTCTAACTTGATACGGTAGCTTCTTTAAAATAATACTTGCTAATGCCGATTCGTTAATGGGCTCGCTCAATTGAGAATTTTTAAACTGTAGGGCAGTGACGAAAGTGGTACATGCACCGTCTAAGTTAGGGTTGAAATCGCATGATATAATGTCCGCTAGCACGTCCAACTGTTTACTTCTGCTCCAATACTGTTCCAGGAAGACAGCTACAAACTCATCCAATGATGTAAATTCATGGGCTCTACTCCGAAAGAACATCAGGGGTTCGCCAATCAATAAACTAGTCAAACGAAGACGCCAAAATTCCAAGAGGTGGGTGTTAATGATTGAATTAGTTTTATCTGATCTATAAATTCTTTAGGTTGGAGATAGCGGTCTGTATTGTCAAAACGGCCTAATTCATTGAAACTGTGTAGTGAATCAAACGTTGCTATGGGAATAGGCTCTATATTCTCGTGCGGAAATTGATGTATTTGACTTTCAAGTTGTACTATGTTTTGATTTGTAACAGAATTTGGGTGAGCTATTTCATGAATTTGTGAAGTGTTTTGTGCTGGTAGGTTATCTATTCTTTCGTTTAACTCACAAGTGACAGTATCTATTTTTGCTGTTAAATCGGTTGTAATTAATTCTTGATTTTCAGCGGTAGATGTTGGTATTGTGTCCGCAGTTTCCTTACCCGTTCTTACCGATGTATCCTCCAATGATTCCCGCATTTCCTTCATTTCCGCCTTCAAGTCCTTCATTACCATGGTCATTGTTTTTTCTAAACTATTAGAAAATGACTTGATCATCCCCTCTACTATAACCCTTCTTATTGCTTCTTGGGAGACATTTAACGGTTTATTACTGTTCACAGGATTCTTGGCGGTGGTTGAAGAGATCTGGGCGTTGGACTCCATCGCGCCCCCCTCAGCGTCGATCTCCGCTACTATCGCCGTCTGCAGTGTGTCTGCTACCTTACTTTGCGTGGACGAAAAGAGACTCATATTTTAAAAATGGATTAAGTGTCAAGTGTTTGTTAAAAAAGTGAAAGTTTTGGCCAACAAGGCATTAATAAGGACACAAATGAGGATAGGCCTATGGACATTACAAGCCAGGTAACCTATTTATTACTTAAGCTCTTATAATATAATAATACTATTCATTGATTTCTGACTAGCAGTTTAGGCCTATAAAATATAATAGCTCTCTCTATAAAATATATTTTCTTTTTTACAATAACAATAATAAAAAATTTTCTTTAAAACATATAATTTCTCTTTATTTAAAGCTATTGATTCCCCAAAAAGTAATACAAATTTCCCTTCGCCAGTTTTCCTCAAAACTCGTATAAGTTATCTATAATTTTCAATATGGTTATTGACTTAATTACAAATAATTATTCAATGAGCTTGGCTCTCATCATCAGTCCCACGTTGGTACGACATGTCTTTGTACCGTATCCGTGGCCTATCACGTTGGGCGACATGTCTTTGTGTCACGTTATTCTTTATATTTAAATAACGGTTAGCCTCCTGCTTGGCATCAGTCGGTAAAGCATGAGATTTAATATAATTAGGTCGTGGTTTTCTAATAGTGTTCAGTCTTAAAAAATCTTGATAGGCCTAGATATGGGCTTCTCCAATAACTCTTGTAATTCAATAAATAATAAATATATATATAAATGATACTTATACTATAGTGTTGAGGAATAAAAAATAAATTGCACACCATGAAAGTTTCATACATATATTACATAAATAATGCAAAGATCAATCGAGGCAAAAAATATATATAGAGCGATAAAAAATATAATATAAAAAATAGAACAATAATTTTATATCAGCAAAATATCACAGGCTAAACTTTATATTCTAGATTTATGGCACGAATCATTACCATGTGCCTTTATCTTAAAATCATATGCATTCCTTTGCATGTAGCTGCGACATGCACTTGCTAATACTTGTCGACCTGAATAATTCAATCAAAAAATATGTGCTCTAAGATCAGCTTGATAAATTAGCCACTAATAATCCAAATATATATATATATTAAAATCTCTAGTATTTAGTAGATTTATTTGTATCGAATATATATTTTTATCTCAGGGTGCAAGATTCGGCACCTGACGGAATAGGTAGAGCCATTCATCTAGTGAATTAGAACTATGATAAATTATCGCAAATTGTATTGCAAAAAATTAAATATTATATGCATATGTTTTAATAGCCTAGATTTCGTACTTCTTTGATTAAATAGAAATTTCTAAAAATATTGATCTATATATTTATTCTCTTTGCATGCCTAGTTAATATTCTCTACATTATATTAATTCCATGCTACCTAATAATTAGCCACGTGGACAGGTGTTTTTTCACATTGCACACCATCCGATTGCAATAAAGCTCTGCCAAGGGGTTTTGGTCAGATTCTACGTTCTTCGGTTTGATCGATCTCTAGGTCACCGATCCGTGAATACATCTACATAACCTCAATCTTCAAATATTTTATATAATAATCTATTTATGAGCAATAAACTTCCTTCAAATCCTTTTTAGGTTCTTGTACCATTTAGCCAGAACAAGCTGATGCTATCTAATCTTGGTTATTATCTGCTTGGCGATATTAGCCAATTACTTTATTTTTAGACCTATTACTATTTCTGTTAGGGCTTTTTATCTACCCAGATTTAAGATGTTACATAGTTCAGCCTCCAGCATAGCCATTGCCCCGTCCTCGGTCCACAACTCGTTAGTGTAAATGTCCTGTAAATCAAGCAAAAATATATAGTTTTTTTTTTTTTTTGTTTTCAGTTGGTGATTGAAAATGTTGCCGCGAGCAAGAAAGCGTTGCATTCATTGTTCCAACAACAACAGTGACGTCATCAACAGTGACGATAGTGATGAGAAGAAAGCGGTAAATTACTTTAAAGAAATCGATAGGCTTGACTCATTTTTTAAAGGTAATAAAACTATTTGGCCGCATCAATATCCAAAACCGAATCATTTAGCAGAGGCTGGCTTCTACTTTTTAAAAGTTTTCGATAGAACAAAATGTGTTTTTTGCAATGTAGTTTTGGAAAATTGGGAAGTGAGTGATTATGCTATTCTTGAACATAAAAAATGGTCGCCAAAGTGTGGCTTCATAAACAATTATCTTGTTGGTAATATTCGTACAACTTCAACTTTTCAGAAAAACCCAGACTACAATGAACAATACGAACGTGAAAATTCATTTATGAAAATGGAATGTTTGCCGAAAAATTTCAAACAGTTAGCAAGTGAGGGATTTTATTACGGTATTGATTTTTCAAATTCGAATGGATTTGGTCTTATTTGCAGTGGTTGTCGTATGTGGGCAGACACATCGATCAATAAATACCAATTGAGGGATTTACACATACAATCATCGCCAAATTGTGATTTTGTTAAAAAAAGTCGTGAAGAAGAAGAAAAAGAAGAAGAAGAAGAAGAAGAAGAAGAAGATAAAGACATAACCTATTAGCAGTGTGTGCGATAAGTATTCCAGTTTTAATTAGCAGTTAAGTGTGAAGAACAATAAAGAGTGGGCTAATCAGTTTTAGGGTACATTAGAAGAACATTATTTAGAAGTATTCAGTTGAAAAAACTAACAGTGAAGTGTGAACAACAACAACAACAACAAAGACAATAAAGAGTGAGCTAATCAGTTTTAGGAGCACATTAGTAGTATTCAAAAGACTGATAACATTAGTTTGTATGAGAAGAAAACTGACAACAAACAGAAAACTACTGTTGGATTAGAAGAATGTATTTCAAGTGAGTTGAGTAAATGGAAAATAAACTTACATTGGTTCCGCTGTTGTTTGGCGCTGCCATAGGCGAGGATTGATCTGATGACATCGTTGGAGTTTCAAACTGATACTAACAGAAGGACACAGTTTTTCGTCATTATATATTATCAACTTGATGAATATAGATGGTAAGAAGTTGAAAGAAAGTATATCTGTTTTGTGCATATGTTGTATGCGAAATTTAGTGCAGATGTGCGGAACACTGATAAGGAAACGTTTGCAAATTTCTTAAGGAACGGTCAAAATGTGTGTGCGCACCTTGCATGACTCTGTAACGGACCTAACATCTGCTAGCCGAGTGAAAGATATTAATTTATTCATTGTGCAGTGCACATGCATACTTATATAATTATTGCAACCCCCACATGTTCTGCGTGATAACAAACTGACAGTTGATGGTACCGAGCGGCGCAAAATTATAAAAGCATCGAGCGACATGATATTGCTTGCATTCGATTATAGTGCGACGTTTCATGCACAGTGCAAATGGACAAGCAACAATCCGATAAAGCAGTGGCTGCGCCAACAAGCGAAGAAGCAACAGCAGCAGCAGTCACACCATCAAACAACACGTAAGTATAATAACTTTTTAAATTAATTATAAACTGTAAAAAATTAGCAACAAGTTTTGCAAGTGTTTTCATCGACTGATTGAAAAACAAATATGATTAAAATGTTATACTCTAACAATCAAACTGAAAAAAGCGACAGTAAACAATTTGACTACTTTGAAAACAATTGTCTAACAACTGCAAACGTCGACTGAGGAGGAGGAGGTAATAATAATTGTGCTTGAAGTAAACTGGAAAAATATACTATCTGATTTATGATCGTTTGCAATTAAATTTTGAAAAACAATTGTCTAACAACTGCAAACGCTGGCTGAGGAGGAGGTAATAATAATTGTGCTTGAAGTAAACTGGAAAAATATACTATGTGATTTATGATTATTTGCAAATAAATTTTGAAAAACAATTGTCTAACAACTGCAAACGCCGGCTGAGGAGGAGGAGGTAATAATTGTGCTTGAAGTAAACTGGAAAAACATACTATCTGATTTATGATCATTGTGCGTTTGCCATTTTATTCTATACAATTATTTCATTCTATATGTTTGTTTTTCAGCCTGGTTGAGTCGATAGCGCACGACAAGGAGGTGGAGGTGGAAATGGCAAGTGAGGAATGGTGCGTGGTTGACAGCAGCGAATCATCGCCGCCGCCAAAACGTGTGCACTTTTCCACAGCGTGCGATACGCCAAAACGTGGCGGACGGGGCCGCGGCATTTATTTTGCCGAACAACGACGCGTCATCGCTCAGGGCAGAGGCCGGCAAATTGATGTGGCCGGTGTGAGCGCGGACTCGTCCAGTCGCAATAGTGGTCAGCAAGCGGAAGCATCATCATCGTCGTCACTGATTCTGCTAGATGTGACGAACTCATCGCAGCCGAGGATCGTGAACGCTACTAAAATCGACAACGAAGTTGAAAACATTGAGCCGCAGCAAACAAGCTCTTCACAGCGGTAAGACGGCAAAAACCTATTATTACTCTAATACTATTACTACTACTAGCAAAATCAAAAAACTATGGATTATACTATTGAACGAAGTACTAGCATAAATTCGTGTGCAGTTCGCTACAGATTTGTTTTTAGAAAATTATTCATCGATGTTGTTCAAACATTATTGCAAATTTTAAAGCCAAAAGTAATTGAATTAATTGTTGAAGAAAGTGATAATTTTGACAAAAATATTAAATGGTATTTTGTTACAACTGTTCAATTGAAAAAAGTAAATGTTGATAGCGGCAGCAGCAGCAGCGATCAATCGCAACAAGAAGAAATCGTTGAAACTATGACAAACGCATCGTTTTACAGTTATACGTCATTGTTAATTAATGTTGATGAACAATTAGATATTTTGCAAGACCAATTTATTAGTGGTGTAGAGAAAATTGAATCAACGCTTGATAAATTTATTAGGTACGGCAGTGGTTGGACTGTAGTTAGAATCATTTCATTTGATTTGAATATTACTCGTTACAATCCTTTAGCTGGCGGAAATAGTACATACATTGAAACACCTGCTTTTATAAAAGCAAAAAGAGCCGTTATAAATGTAAAAAACACAAATGATAGTAAATGTTTTGTATGGAGTGTACTTAGCTATTTTCATTACAGACGTAGAAATATGAATGTTGACTATCTGATGCAATTTGAAAATAATCTAAATTTGACCGGTATTAAGTTTCCTACTACAGTGCATGACATTAAAAAATTTGAAGTGCAAAATTTAAACATTTCTATAACAGTGATTGCTTATGATGCTGCTAAAAAAAAGTTTTTCCCGTACCGTTGTTCAATTTATAGACAACGCGAACATAAAATCAATCTTCTACTATTGTCAAATGATACAACGCCGAAAAAATGGCATTATGTTCTGATAAACACGCGTCAAGGGTATAACGGATTGTCACGGCTACTGAGTCATCACTTGTCTTTGCATAATGGTCAAGTGTTCATTTGTCCATATTGTTTTAACAAATTTACAACTAACCGGCATGCCAATTGCGATGGAAAAACCAATCTAGAAAAACATATGGATTTGTGTTCAACATTTGCAATACAAAGAACAGTACTACCTAAACAGGGTGAAATGTTAAAGTTTAAAAATTTTTCGTACACACTAAAAAATAAGTACATTGCATTTGCCGATTTTGAAAGTTTTATTGTACCAACAAATAACGGTGAGGAGGAGCTCGATGACGATGACGATGAAAATGTTGATGATTTGCTCGGAACTGATATAGGAAATAGCTTTACAAGGAAAACACAAAAACATGTTGCTTGCGGCTATGCGTTTATTATTTTAGACGAATCAGGTGAAATATTCTACGGCCCACGCGTTTATAGAGCTACAAGTGTTGGCGAGAAAATTATTGAACAATTTCTTGATGAGATCATTGCCATAGGTCGAAACTGTTCCATTGATATGCAACAAGAAGTGCCCATGATTGAATTGAATGAAGAACAATTATTAGCTTTTAACAATAGTACAGTATGTTTCTTGTGCAACGATGAATTTAAAGCCAACGAAATTCGTATTAGGCACCATTCTCATACAACAGGCCATTATCTCGGTGCAACGCACAAGTCATGTAATTTAAATGCAAAAGCACCAAAACTATTAAACTGTTTTTTTCATAATTTTCGCGGATATGATAGTCATTTCATTGTTAAGGCATTAGCAGGACGAAAGGAGAAAATTGATTGTATTGCAAACTCATCGGAAAAATTCCTCACAATTACAATAGATCGTGTTGTACGTTTCCTTGACAGCTATCAATTCTTAAGCTCAAGTCTACAGTCACTTGTTGCCAATCTTGCAAGTGATACAGAAAACATTGATACTAATTTCAAAGTAATGTGTAAAATATTCAACGATAAAAATCAACAAAAACTTTTACTACGTAAAGGCGTGTACCCGTATCAGTACATAACAGATGCTGAAAAATTTGAAGAACAGCAATTGCCGACAATTGACTCATTTTACAGTACACTTAATAATACAGCATTGCAAGTAGACGATTATGAGCATGCGCAGAAAGTTTGGCGCGAATTTAACATAAACTCATTGGGTGAATATCATGATCTCTACCTTTTGTCAGATTGCTTACTGCTGGCAGATATTTTTCAAAATTTTAGGACTGTATTTTTTACAATTTACAAACTGGATGTATCACACTTTGTATCGTTACCGCATTTTTCGTTGAATGCAATGTTATATTTGACTAAAGTACGTTTAGAATTAATTAGCAATGCTGATATGAACTTGCTCATAGAATCTGGTTTACGCGGTGGTCTATCAGTTATTCCCCACCGTCATGCAGTCGCAAACAATAAATATATGGGCGTAAATTATAACCCGGCTATTGAAAATAGTTTTTTGCTCTATCTTGATTGTACAAGCTTATACGCACATACAATGATTGCCTACAAGCTACCTGAATCAAATTTCAGATTTTTATCACAAAATGAAATTATGGCTTTAGGCGATTTTACAAGCATACACGATGAAGCCGAGACTGGCTATATAATTGAAGCAGACCTGTCCTATCCAGTTAATTTACACCAATTACATAACAGCTTCCCCCTGGCTCCATTAAAAGATCAGCCGCCTTACAACCTGTTCTCTCCATATCAAACAGACAACACTGTTGCTCTGCGCAGAGAAGCGGCCGCGCGCCGCCCGTCTCCCGCCTCCGCCTCCGCCGCCGCCGCCGCGTCATCACGTCTTTTAGCCACCCTTTATAATCGTAAACGATATGTACTCCACTATAGAAATTTGAAACTTTATTTAAGCTTGGGCATGAAATTGACTGCTGTACATAGAGTAATCGCTTTTCATCAGTCGTACTGGCTTAAACCGTTTATTGATTTGAATGCACAACTGAGAAAGGAAGCAAAAAATTCATTTGAACGTACCCTCTTTAAATTTCTTTCAAATAGTCTGTTCGGAAAGTTGATGGAGAATAATAGGAAAAGAATAGATTTTAGGCTAATCACTTGTCAGAAAAAATTGGAAAGTTTGATTGCAAAACCAAGCTGTAAACGATGGATTGTGTTTGACAAAGACATTGTCGCTGTACAAATGTGTAAAACAGAAATAAAATTAGATCGTCCAATTTATGCCGGTTTTTCAATTCTTGATTTGAGTAAATTTACAATGTTCAATTTCCACTACAACATTTTCTTGAAAATGTTCGATCCAAGCTGTGTTAAATTGTGCATGACCGATACAGACTCGTTGCTATACCATATAAAATCGGACGATATCTATGCAGTTATCAAACAAAATCTTCAACATTTTGACACAAGTGCTTATCCTGTCACACATTGTTGTTATAGTCAATTGAACCATGGTGTGCCTGGCACATTTAAAGATGAATTAAAATCTGGAATTATTACGGCTTTTTGTGGACTTCGTGCGAAACTTTACAGTTTTGAATATGTACTAAGCAGTAGTGCTAGTGACAGTAGTAGTAGTAGTAGTAGTAGTAGTAGTAGTAGTAGTATTAAGGTTAGTTCTTATGAAAAGTTTAGCAAGCACGCAGCTAAAGGCGTAGCAAGAACAATTATAAACAATAAACTAAGATATGACATGTACATGAAATGCCTGACAGATAGATTAGTTCAACGTGAATGCTTTTCACAATTACGCAGTTATTCGCATGATATTTATCAAATATCGTGTGCCAAAGTTGCATTATCACCATTTGACACAAAAAGATACATTGAATCAAACGGTATAGATACGAAAGCGTGGGGTCATTATTTAATAGAAGAAGAGAGAAGAAGAGAAGATATTGATAGCAGCAGCAACGCGGCTAGCGGCGGGACTGCTGTTACGTCAGATTGATCGCAGCAGTGAGAGTGAAAGAGAGAGAGAGAGCGAGGAGCAAGAAGCTATTAATGAAACCAGTTCAACAAGCGTCGCTCAGCTCAGTGTCGAACACGAAGAAGAAGAAGAAGGCGGCAGAAACAACATCCGTCTAAAGAAGAAGAAGAAGAAGAAAGATCGCTGTCTGGAGCAGTAGTGCTGCAGGTGTGACTGAACTCTAGCAAAAACAATCACACGCGCACATTCGTGTAGGGGGGAGATCGAAACCACAAATATGTCAGATTTGCAACAGAAAATTGCTCAGGAATTGCACCGTCCAGCGCGAAGAAAATTCAACAGACGTAAATATATATTAAAAGGAATAAAAGACCTCATTCAAATTGATTTAATTGAATTGCCAGAATTTGCTAGAGCAAACAACGGCTATCGTTATGTTTTGATTGCAATTAATTGTTTTTCACGTTATGCTTTTGCTGAACCATTAAAAACTAAAACGGGAAAAGAAGTTGAACGAAAATTAGCGCGAATATTAGTATTAAATAAGGGTATAAAAAATGTGCAAAGCGATTTAGGACGCGAATTTTACAATAAGGATGTTAAACAACTATTCGATAGGTTGAACATTAATCATTACAGTGTATTTTCTGAAATTAAGGCAGCTTTTGTTGAAAGATTGAACCGAACACTGAAATCACGTTTGTATGAACGACTAACTGCTAACGGTACGCAAAAATGGTTAAACATTTTGCCGGACATTGTTTATCAATATAATAACACTATTCATTCAGCGATTGGCATGACGCCGGCCAGTGTTAGACGACGTCATGAAAAGCATTTGATCATGTTACAGTTGAAGAAAAAGTCAAAACAGTCGCCGCCGCCGCCGCGTACAGTTTATCGACCAAAGTTTGCAATAGGCGACGTAGTGCGAATAAGTAAGTTTCGACAGGTTTTTGATAAAAGTTTTAGATTAAATTGGTCGCCAGAACTGTTTATAATTCACGGTGTTTTTCCCACACAACCGCCAACCTATGTAATTCGCGATCTTAACAATGAAATCATACAAGGTAGATTTTATAGTGAACAATTGATGAAAACAAACTTAACACCGTCCGAACAAAATACATATTTAGTTGAACGAATAATACGAAAATCAAACAATAAATATCTTGTTAAATGGTTAGGCTTTGATAAAACTAGCTGGATAGATAAGAGTGATATTATTACTCCGTCTGTAAAACAGAAGAAGAATCTGCGTGCAACACGCAAAAATCATTAAATTTATTTGCATATTGTTTCAGATATGATATAAACATAATGTCAATGGCTATGGATGCGCCACTGTTGTTCTATTTGCTGAATGGTAACGATGCGTGTAGTATTATTAAAAGATTAATTGATCTTTTGTGTACGCTTAAAGCGATGTGTGTAAAACGTGTTGATATTGAAAAATGCTTTCTAGTTGGCTTATGTAAAAAAACATTTTTCAGCAATGTTGTTGTTGATGATGATGATGATAGTAGGTTTCATTTAGGTATATGTTCATATAAAAATTTAAAAGATGCAAGCAGCGTATTTGATGTAGTAGATACTTGTATTTGTGCTCAATTTTCTATGCAACTAAACATACTTTACTCGCAAATTAAATCAATAGACTTTAATGTAGCTGATGAAGATGATGATAAGAAGAAAGAAAAGATATTAATTTATATTTTAGATTATTGCATGTCAATGGCTAATCTTAATTAATGCGTGCGACGCTGGTGCTATACTGTATTATGTGAAAGACACACGCTTTGTAATAATTTTTTATAATATTAACACTGTCAACTTTGTATGTATGTATTATCACTAGATTTGTCGCCACTTACCTTACTGCAGCAGCTGTCAACTTTGTATGTATATTTTCACCTTTTATGTATGCAGCTGTCAACTAATGTATGTATTTTCAACTTTTTGTCAACTTTGTAAGATACGCTTGTTTTAGCTGCTGCTGCTGCTGCTAAATTTGTATGTATCTAGTATTTTTAATAAACTGTGAACATTGTATGTGCGTGTTTTCTTCATTCATAAACCGCTTGTAGTATACACACACACACACACACACACACACACACACACACACACACACACACACACACATCGGATGTAGCGATGTTAACAGCATAGTTGAACTGTAGACACGCATGTGTAAACAGCAAGCGCGCGCGCAGCAAGAGTTATTATTATGACGACAGCAAAAGAGTCAATAGCAATAGTTAACTTTGATAATCTAATTGTAGATACAAAACAAGTGGGCGGCAAAAATTGTCTAGATAGAAAAAAGCATGGTGAGTTTTTGCCAAGTTCAGCTAGAATTCTAATTTGCGGTGCATCAAATTGTGGAAAGACAAATGTACTGCTGAATTTAATATTCGATAAAAATGGATTAAAATTCAAAAACCTATACTTGTTCAGTAAGTCTTTGTATCAGGAAAAATATAAACTATTGGACATTGTTTTTTCAAAACTCAAGTGTGTAAACTACTATAAATCTGACAATATTGAATGCATACCGCAACCGAATGATATCGACACTCATTCACTGATAATTTTTGACGATTTGAATGTTACACGTGTGCCGCAAATACGTAATTTTTTCACAATGGGCAGACACAAAAGCATAGATTGTGTGTACTTAATTCAAAGCTATGGCGCAATTTCAAAACATCATATCAGAGACAATGCAAATATGCTGATTATTTTTAAAATGGATATGCACAATTTAAAATTAATATTTAGGGATTTTGTCGGAACTGATATGACATTTGTTGCATTCAGAAATCTATGTTCACATGTATGGCAAAGCGGAAATCATAGTTTTATTTCAATTTTCACTGAGTGTAAACCAGATGCTGGTAAATATCGTAATTGTCTTGGTAAGTATATTGATCCAAGTGTGTATAGCAGCAGCACCAATTGACATGTGTCAATTCTCATCATTTGTTGTTGAGCCAGTGTAGGTGAAAGAACTAATTATCGTTCTACTACTAGCAATATGCGTAAAATTAAATTAAAAAGAAAAAAACAAAGAGGAGGGCGCCGGCGAGGACTAGTGCAACGTGATCATCATCATCGTCATACTAGTAAAGTAATTGACAGGATAAAAGGTTTGCGTAAGTCAATTATTAATAAACATAGATCATTAACTAGTATGATTAGGGAAAATGATTCGATTAGACAAAAATCATTAGAACCAATTATCAATCCACTAAAACAATTGAAAGATACACTTGTACAACATGCACACACTAGTAGCAGCAGCAGACTTAAAGAAGAATCAGAGGACGATGAGGAGGAGGAGGAGAGGAGGAGGAGGAGGAGGAGGAGGAGGAGAAAGATACGGCCAAGGAAATGGATGTGGATGAGGGTTTGAATAGATCTAATGTAAGTGATATTTTGAATAAAACAACAATAACAGTGGATTTTATTGATGAGTATATACGTGAATTTCATAATGAAAAAATGAATAATTGTATATCTTATGGTATATGTTATGATAGTAAAGTAAATGAA
Organism: Nilaparvata lugens; assembly: GCF_014356525.2. Classification (NCBI taxonomy): domain Eukaryota; kingdom Metazoa; phylum Arthropoda; class Insecta; order Hemiptera; family Delphacidae; genus Nilaparvata; species Nilaparvata lugens. The sequence goes on along the minus strand of NC_052506.1, from coordinate 54,903,614 downwards.
TACTATATGGGTGTAAAGGATATTAGTATTGCCAATGGTTATTTAATTATCGACAATAATAATAAGTATCGTTTAACAGTTGGTTTGTGTGAACTTCTATTTAAAAAACAGCCTGACCAGAAACTGTACACAGAACGTGATTTAAGAAAATATCGTAATATATTGCAGCTTACCGCTGCTCATTTAGATAGACGCGGTTATGTAAAGAGAAATACAGGCTATAAATCACAAATTATTCAATCTTTATTTCCATCGAGTAGTAGTAGGAAAAGAAAAAGATCTAGGATTGATGATGCAGCGGCTGTTAGCGGTATGGGTTTTATAAGAAATGAATCTACTAGTCGACAGTATGTCTACTGGGATAATCCAAATGAACTGATAGACAGATTAGATATTCTGCTTTCATCACAGCAGGCAGGAAATAGATCGCATTCAGTTGAAATAGCTTCTATTATTGAAGAACTGAAAGAAAGTGGTATTATATTAGGTGGCAATGTTGCTGCTTTTAGTCGTTAGTATGTGTTTAACACTTGACAAGAATAGAGATGTCGGGCAGTAGCGCCACTGCAGTGAGTAGTACAATAGATCGATTTGGTAGGACACATCATGTGTTTAATACAACAGCACCATTAGTTTTAAACAGTGGTTGTGAATCAGCAGCAGCAGCAACATCATCATCATCATCATTAGTGGCAGCAAGTAGAGAATATTTAGACAGTAAACTACTTGAATTATCATCAAATATATTCAATAAACTTCAGTCTGATCCATTGTCACCGCTAGTTAACAGAGAATACTTGGACAGTAAATTGCTTGAAATATCATCAAATATATTCAATAAACTTCAGTCTGATCCATTGTCACCGCTAGTTAACAGAGAATACCTGGACAGTAAATTGCTTGAAATATCATCAAATATATTCAATAAACTTCAGTCTGATCCATTGTCACCGCTAGTTAACAGAGAATACTTGGACAGTAAATTGCTTGAAATATCATCAAATATATTCACTAAACTACAGTCTGATCCATTGTGGTCGCCGTCGCTAGTTAACAGAGAATACTTGGATAGTAAATTAAAGGAAGTTTCAACTAGTATAATACAAAAACTACAGACTGATCAATCATCACCGCTAGTTAACAAAGAATACTTGGACAGTAAATTGCTTGAAATATCAACAAATATATTCACTAAATTGCAAACTGAATCATCTGATTTAGTAGATAGGAAATATTTAGACAGCAAATTACTTGCAATATCAACTAGTATATTCCAAAAACTACAGTCTGATTTAATTACTAAAAAAGTGTTTGAAAGTAAATTGCATTCAATGTCTGATATATTGAAGGAGATAGCACAACAAAAACAGTATTTCGATTCACAATTGAAAACATTGTCTAAATCAATTAGTGATGATATTGAGCTAAAGTATGTTAGTAGATCGTTGTTTGATCAGAAATCAGACGAATTGAAGACATTATGTGAACAACAAAGTAAAAACAATTGTTTAAAACATGTTGATACAGATTTGCTAGAAACTAAATTGAAAGAATTAAAAGACAATCTAATTGCACAAAATAAACTTAACTTTATTAACAGGCAAGATTATAATTTGAAAGTAGTTAATCTAGAATCAACATTCAATATTATGTTGGCTGAGGTGCAAAAGAAACTTGATGAAAAAAATTCAGCTTCTCACCAAAAGCTAAAAGATGACATTATGCAGATGATTATGAAAGGTGAAGATTTTCAGAAATATTTAAATGAACAGTTGTTCAACTTTTCATACTATTTGATTGCACAATATGTAAAAAAGAGGTACATCTTTGACATGAGTGAAGCTGTACAACATAATTTGAATTCTGATCAGGTGCAAGAGTTGTTTTTGAAAAGAATGTTCAGTGATAGGCGACCAAGTGATGCAGGAAAAAAAAGAAAAAAATATGACTGGGAAATAGATTAGTAGTAGTAGTGTAGTTTGAGAGATTTTAAAGATTTTAAATGTGGGGATATTTTTAATATGCAAATTAAGCAGGTGTTAACTGGGGCAGCAGATGTCAGTTAACACCTGCTACAACAAAGATGGCCGCCGCCGCCGCTGGGGAACCGTTGGGGACACCTGCTACACTTCCTATTGGTTGGGGTGGTGGGGGCATTAGGGAAGGGGGACGCCATTTTGAACACACCCATGCTGGGTAGGGGAGATGGACACCTGCTACAATGGCCTCTTCCTATTGGTTGGGGTGGTGGGGGCACGACGCCATTTTGAACACGCCCCTTGCTTCCTATTGGCTGGGGGCGGGGACAAAATGGCCGACTGGGGCTGGGGGGGTGGAGGGGGGAGGCCACACCCCTCGATTTCTATTGGATAGGCAGCTCTCTCAAAACCCCACTACTGTTTTCTTATTGAGAGGGCTGAGAGGTAGTGTCCCCATGCACTACCTTAAGGTATGCTACTTTGCTTTCTTTCAGAGCATCATATTGTATGGCCGGGTTCTCTGGGATGGAGCTGTGGATGTTTGACATGTGCTGTGTATGAAGAAGAGAGCCTTGTGGGTCATCTGTGGAGCTGACAGACTGGCTCATTGATATGATGAATACAGCTGACCCAGTTACCATAGTTTGTTATTTCTTGTTAAATCTAATTTTTATCATGTTCCATCACTAGAGTTAATTCTGTCAATTAAATTGAAATAGAAAAGACCGATATTTGGATCAAAATATAGGCTTTAATTGACAGGATTGAACTCTAGTGATGGAACATGATAAAATGAGATTTAACAAGAAATAACAAACTATGGTAACTAGGTCAGCTGTATTCATCATATCACTCATTGTCCTCTCTTTGTTAGAGGATATTCACAGTATTTGCTCTCTATATTTCTTATGCCCCTTGCAGGAAAGTGAATTTTGTGACAGCAGGAGGCTTGTTATGTTGGATAGCAATTGAATAAATTTCTTCCTTTAAGGGTACGAGCATGGTCATCATCATCATTATTTTCATCATTGCTTGTAGATTGCTTGTAAATCATCATCATGGTCACTTCTTCAATTTGCATCATCCTGATTTTGCTGGTGACTTGTTTACTGGTGGAGGAGCATTTCAGCCTACACTGAAATCAACAACATCCTTATCATAATCACTCTCATCAGGGAAATAGCTAGCTATAGTGTGGTCCACTTTATAATGGCAGTGGATAAAGATAGAAGAATAGCGATGCCGATTCTTTGCATTAATTAATTATATTTCTACACAGTCAAAAACATTATTGTCATCATTGTGGACCTCGAAAAGGATAGTACCACCGGCTTTGTCAGTTGATAGACACAGGGGTGCCCATCCCCCCAATGGTCCATGTGGCGAAATTCACCCCCAAAATTCTCAAAATTTGGTATCCATTTAGGTACTTAAAAATTGTATATTGAAAAATCCCCCCCCATTTTCCCTAGTTTTTTCCGAAAATCCCCCCCAAAATTCAGCCTCATGCCGCAACTTGCAACATCAAAACATGCTGTGGGCACCCCTGGATAGACAAGGATAGCAATACCAAAGTTGATCAAATACTGTCATTTTAACGTGGACCTCACTATATCTGGCTAGAGCATGGAATTCTGACCTGATGCTTCCTGTCTTAAAGTTGTTTTTTAGTTTAGATGGCTACTGTAGGCCTAATCATCATTATTTTCATCATCACTTCATTCTTTCATTATCATCAACCTAATCATTTCCCTTCACGTGATCGTATAGCGTGATGCTTCTCTTTGCACATCATCCCTGCAGCACCACCCCCTTTACTCCTGGCCTCTGCTATGCAGCCTCTGCTCTACTCCAGGCAAGCCACTATAGGGTCAGTTGTTCTGTAAATTTGGTGACTATATTGTGCTTTGCAATGTTTTGGTTAATTTTTTATTAATGCCAGTTGCTTTGGGATATTTGAGCCTGTAGAAAATCCTGAAAATCCTTTCCCCTAAATGGCAGTTTCTGATTGCTGTTTTTCTATGTAGAATATTCCCAATTTTATGTGATAGCAGTTTCAGATTTGCTGTCTTCCTTATTGCAGTCCTCAGACATGCAAATCCTTGGAAAAGTCTTTTTCCCTAAATAGCAGTTTCTGATTGCTGTTTTTATGTGTAGAAAATACCTATTTTTTGTGATAGCAGTTCCAGATTTGCTGTCTTCTTTTTTTAAGTTTTCCAACTTGCAAAATCCTTGGAAAATCCCTTTTCCTGAAATTGAAGTTTCTGACTTACTGTTTTTCCCCATAGGAAATTCCTCATTTTCTATGATAGCAGTTTCAGATTTGCTGTCTTTCTTATTGCAGTCTTCAGACATGCGAATCCATGAAAAATAATTTCTTGTCATACTTACTCAATTTCAGCTGTTTTCCATGCATCAAATCAAGCCGGTAAACAGCTATTTGCAGAACAAGAAAACATGTGATTTTCATTACAGCATACTATACTGTAAAGAGATCATATTGTTTTCTTTACAGTCGAGTATGTTTCCCAGTTCTGAAATTGGAGCATTCAAATAGCTGCCTTCAGCGCTCCAGGTGGGAGTTTTATCAACTACTACTACAAAATTCCTTATTCCAAAATAGTTTGCTGAATGACCAGCTGGTAGCATTATAGTCTCCAGTTGTTGTCAAAGACCTTAAAGATGCATCTCTTTAAGGTCTTTGGTTGTTGTTATATTGGTAACAATATTTAGGGCCGGTTTCCGAGCTTGGGATTTAGCTAAGTTCTAGACTTTAACTGGCTTTAAACTCTGGAGTCAGAAAATTGGCTTTCCGAATCGGAGCATTAACATAGTTGAGGACTTAAATACATAGACTCTGGAGTTTAGAGATCACATTAGACACTGGAGTTTATAATTTCGCTTTCTGAGTGAAGGGCTTATAAGTCCAGGACTTGAATTAGATTCTCGCCTCTTTCTGAGTCAAGGATTCATCAAAAATCGTTAAGTCCAGGACTTAAAACAGCGTGATTTTAGACACTTGACTGGGGTAGGGTTTAAAATCAAGTTCCAAACTTAACTGAGCAAACACAATTCAGTTATTGTTTTGGAGTAGATAAAAAGCCAAATAGATGTCATGGAATACCTAAATTATTTGGATTAGTCCATCTAAATTCATAATTTATAGTTTGCAAGCTCATTTTGGAATAAAATTGTATCAGAATTAAAAAGTATCAGAATTAGTGTAAAAAACTAACCTCAATTTATGAATGTGACATAACCTAAAAATGTTCAAGAAAAATAATACAAGGATTGGCTTGGAATTTATATTTCAATCTGAATGTTATTAATCAATGTCATATTCAACATTTTAATCTAACAATAACTAGCCATCAGGCTCGCTTCGCTCAGCATATCTGTCTAGCCAGGGGGCTCCGCCCCCTGGACCTCCGACTGGATCATCCAAGAATGAGATCAGCAGGCTCGCTTCGCTCGCCTGCATTTTTCATTTGAGCATTCTTATCATAATATGTTAGGACAATCCAGTCGGGGGTCCAGACTAAATGTCTGGCTAATCGGATATGGTGAGAGAAGTGAGTCTGATGGCTACTAATATAATATTCCCAGGAATAGCTCTGATTGAAGTAGCAGTGCCCAATCAATTTTTCCGCGATAAATGCATTTAAATCTTCAACTTGGTGCCAACCTAACAAAGTCAACTCAACTTGGTGCCAACCTAACAAAGTCAACTCAACTTAATGCCAACCTGACAAAATTATTAATTTAGTTTGCAGCATTGATAAAGAGAATAAGATTAAGAAGAGCGAAGTCCGCTATGATGCCACTGCGCTAGTGTAGCTACCAGAAATTTTGGGCAAGAAGTCAGGTATTTGTATTCGCTGTGTAGAAAAAGAGCCTTTTTCAAATGATAATATTTTTTTATTGCAGCAATAAAAAATATTCAAAGTATGGTAGTTTCATGCAGTGCTTATGGATGTACGAATCTGCATGCGCCAGATAAAAAATATTTCTTTTCATACATAAGTATTTTTATATTTTCATCGGTCATGTTTCATGCAGGCTAAGCCTAGTGCCAAATGATCGTTTCAAGGAATAATGTGCTTAGGTTGATTCATTATAATTATTTCCCTAGTAATAAAATATAAGTTTCGGTAATATTATAATAAATATTTTATTTCCATAGATCCAATATAGGTATCCATATTCCATTCCATTAATTTGTCTTATATTGTGATATTTTGTGAACTATGAAAATATTGTATGCTAAATTGGTATTATAAAAAAAATTGCATGGTTGCCTGTAAAGTCGGTATATGGGCGAAAGTTTTACGTGACAACAACTTTGAGTGGTAAAATAATTTTAATGTGAATATTCATTCGTATAGTAGGAAGAAGGATGAAATAATAACTCACAATGAGAGTGAGTGAGAGGCACGCGTCCCTTCCACTTGGGCATGGTTAGCCCGCGCCCACCTAGAGACAACCATTGACTTGACATTTTGAATTAGTGGCGCAGTCGCAGGAGATTGCTTGCGGCGCCTGCGCAGGTTGACTGCTCCATTTCACTCTCTCTCCAGGTGAATGCCTTCGGATTGCTGGCTGGTGGCTGCTGGCTGCTGCTTTGTTGCTCGCCACTGCTCCTATTCGTGCTCTTTCCAGACGACCATGAACCGAAACGAACGCTCTCACTCGCTCTCATTGTGAGCGCATAACGTGGGAACGTAACGCAGTTTCTTGAAGTGTCTCCCGGCAAACCAATTTATAAGACGTTGTCACGTCAAAAATATTATTTGCTAAAATTGTCTATAAATTCTTCATCATTGCTATTGTTTTATTTTTCCTGTTCTTATAATATGTAGTTATTTATTATCTTATATTAAATATAGGAGTATAGAGTATAGTTAGGTACCTACACTTAAGTTGCAAAACGAATGAGAAACATTTTCATGAAATATTGTGATAATGGTTAATTTATAATTATTTGCCATCCAATAAAATACACGGTAATATTAGTGATCTATAATAAATGTTTTATTTTCCATATTCTAAATACATGGTAATAGGAAAATATTGTAAAAAAAGAGATTCATTTGCTAATAGAATGGATCAAAATCTGTAGTGAGGTAGGTTCACTAAATTAGATGTTTGGTCGAGTTAAAAATAATGTTCAATGAACAAATCATTTTGTATCATATGGTAATGGAAATGACGAAAAGTTGAAAAAAAATTATATTGAAATCCATCAAGTACGGTATGTCGAAAGATATAACGCAATGAAAGTCGATGTTTTCCCATATAAGTCTGTCTGCAGTGTCTGGGCGCCTGACTTCTTGCCCGATATTCAATGGCGACGAGAAATGAAGGAGGCATCATGCTTCCAAACGCTTGAAGGTATAGCTTAGTCATCTAACTATATATATCAATGGTTTGCAGTTAACCAAAGAGATATGGACCCACAATGCCTATGCCTTCCCAATGATAGGTCTTACTTGAAATTGAAGGCCGCCATTGGGGTATTTTGGCACGAGATATTATATCTATATATATTTGTAATACAATAGATCACAAAGGCATTGGTGGCATTGGTATGCAGTGAACTCTATACTAACTGGAACGGGCTATCCAATGCTAAGCTACAGCCAAAAGTGTGTAAGGCGGAGTGAGTGAGACAGGCCTACCGTGTGGGATTCCCTTCTCTCTTGTACTCATACATTAAAGCAGATTGTTGCTGCTCTTGAGTACGATTATTCATTTTTTTAAAGTTGAAAAACGAATTTGAATGAGTATTAGGGCTATCAGTATTAGATCACAACCTTTTCTCTTGAATATTGTGATGTATTTGTCGTAAATGTGTAGAACTGAATAAAAATACTACCGAGAAATGGTGATGTATTGTGTTGCATTTGGATGCAAGAATGGGCATGTTAAAGGAAATAAAATACCATTTCACAGTTAAGTCAAACATTTTTAGTCTATTAATTAATTTGAAGAAACCTTTTTGTTTTACATACATTTCCAATATTTTTTTCTATATTGATCAGTTTATTTGACCAAAAATAAAACAACAAATTTGGTTATATTCCTAGTATACGGTGATAGTTTCTATGCTAATTAAAAATTTAGACTTACTTTGTAGCATCTAAAAATAAAGAATCATAGTTGAAGAGCAAATTAATCCTTATTTGAAAAAGAATAAAAACAAATGATTAATAATTCTGTGTTATCATCATGAGATGACATAATTTATTTTGGGTACCTACTTTCATTTTGAAAAATATGATATTGCTATCAGCTGAATCGTGATTAATTTTTGAAACCTTTCCGTTTGAAATGAATAATCGTTCAATTTACAATATTATAATAATTATTTAGCAATATATATTCCACTGTTTGCTTATCATATATGGTCATAATTATAATACAAATTGATATAAATGTTTCTTCATAGATTTCTTTGCATCATTTCTGAAACTCCCACACTTACATGATATGAAATGTTATCAGAATGCCTAGTATATTGCTATCATTACATATTCAATAATCCTGTGTTATGTGTTATGAGTCCACATAATTCATTTTATTTACCTACTTTTATTGTAAAAATATGAGATTGTTATCAGCTGGAATTAATTTTTACTGAATAATTACTGATTGTAATTAATTTTTGAAACCTTTTAATTTCAAATTGTTCATTTTACTCTGGTAATTATGTAGCATATTTTACTGTTTGCTTATCATAGTCATATAATATAATAAAATGTTTCTTCATTATTTGCTTCATTTCTAAAACTCCCACTCTTACATGATTTGAAATTACACCAATGCACACCTACATAATTCTACATTCATAGCCTGCTGTAAGTAGGCCTATATTATTAAATTGAGATATTTTCTAATAAATCATAAATCTTTCCTTTAACAATAACAACAAATCATATAATCCAAACAATTGCATGGTTGCCTCTAAAGTCGGTATACGGGCAAAAGTTTTACATGACAACGACTTTGAGTGGTAAAATAATTTTAATGTGAATATTCATTCATATAGTAAGAAGAAGGATGAAATAATAGTAACAATTTAAAACATTTTTTTATACAAAGAATTATATTTAAAAAAAAACATCAATTTATACAAAGAATCTCGCACTGAATTTCATATTAGAAATGCACAATTGTTTTATAATTAACTGGCAACGTGTAAACTTGATGTATGCAGGCACCTAAGCAAAATAGAAGTGCAAGACATGAACCGGTGTGTATGCCTATCTCTCTCACTCTCTCTCTCTCTCTCGCTCTGTCTCTCTCGCTCTTAGGCGGGCTAACTGTGCTCAAGTGGAAGGGACGCGAGCCTCTCACTCACTCTCATTGTTGCCAGCCTGGGAAGTAGTGGCACAGTCGCAGGAGATTGCTTGCGGCGCCTGCGCAGGTTGACTGCTCCGTTTCACTCTCTCTCCAGGTGAATGCCTTCGGGATGCTGCTGCATTGCTCGCCACTGCTCCTATTCGTGCTCTTTCCAGACGACCGTGAACCAAAACGAACGCTCTCACTCACTCTCATTGTGAGTGCATAACACGGAGTGTAACACAGTTTCTTGAAGTGTCACCCAGCAAACCAATTTATAAGATGTTGTCACGTCAAAAAAAAAACAATAGTATATCCTATCAAAATAAACATAAGACTGTGTTTAATAGTTTCAATTAAACACAGCCCTCCTTTGGACTGTGTACAAACAAAATTCGGGATTGGAATAATAAGGACTATGAGCCTGTTTTTTCATTCCCAATCATATCATGACAGTTCATATTTGTCCTTGTTAAATAAATAAAAATTAATAAATGATACGCTTCTCTGAAAACTGGCCCAAAGTTATTCCCTTGCTTGTGAAAAGTTGACAATACTAAAACTACTGCAGTCACGAATGAAAAAAATCTTTTATTTATTCATATTCAACCTATTTCATTATTTTTGCTCCCTAAAAGTTAACAATGAACTGCTTAATAAAGGAAAAATAACGCTTCCATGGAATAAGACATACAATATAGAAATAAAATAGAAATTGAAACTGTGCAATGCATTTTTCCATAAGAACCATTGTGTTACAAAATGACGAATCCCACAGCAATGCGGGTTGCCTATCTTTACCAGCTGCCTCACTTTCTTTGTGTTGCTAGTCCATTCCAGTTAGTATAGAGTTCAGTGTTGGTATGTAATAATCTCAAAGACCTTAATAATCCAAATACCTTAATAATCTCAAAGATGCATATCTCTTTAAGGTCTTTGAAAATCTTATGGGTTGCCCCCTCAATGGCGGATTTCAATTCCAAGTACGACACTAGCGCTGCATGTGAGTCTATTCATCTTTAAGGTATTTGCAGTTAACAACTGTTTCAAAGAGGTGCTCTATCTAGATTATAGTTCTATAGTAACATAAAATGATATGGAAACTTCAATTATAGTTAATAAGAGATTGGGAGAAGAAGAATATACATGCTAAAGGACAAACTTTAAACCCTTAAAAACAACCCTTAGAGTTAAAATATTGTCAATATTGTCAAAAGATTTCTCAGTGCGCCTCTAAAGGGCCAACTGAACATAACTAGCAAATTTGAACGTTTTTGGTCCGGTAGATTTTTAGTTATGCAAGTGAGTGAGTGAGTGAGTCAGTCAGTCAGTGAGTGAGTGAGTGCCATTTCGCTTTTATATATGGACGGTATTAAGCAGAAAGGAACCAACCCTCAAAATTCCACATTTTGAGTTATCATGCAATATAGATAGGGAATATGATTCTGAATGTTCAGCTGAAAGGAGCCAGCCCACAGAAAAAAAGAAAACACGTAAAAATGTGTTTGAAAATTCTCTTGAATTCAGATTTGGGACTTTGTCACAGCAGTGACAAACCACTATTGAGTCCTTCCAATATTGTTGATAACAGTAACAGAACTTTTCATTTCAGTTGAATGGAACCAAGTGTGGTTGGTTCTCCATTTGAAAAAAGAACAAGCTTACTTGCATTCATCTGAAGGGAACCAAGGCTGCTTGGTTCTCTTCAGATGAATGCGAGTGAGCAAGTTCTATTTTCAAATGGAGAATATAGATAAATTATATAGATAAATTATTATTCCATTTTTTTTCAAAACAAATACGTTTTCAAACTCAATAGCCTAATGAAATTTTTATTCCAAAATCACTGGTTAGGATCAATGATCAATAATAGCATAAATTAAAATAAAATGTTTATTCATTCATCTTTCAAAAGGTTAGGTTTTGCTTTCAATAGGCCTACAAAGAAATCAAAACGTATTTTCAAAAATAGTTTGGAGAGCATGCTCATTTGAATCATCCCGCTGCAATCAGCTGTTTTCGTTTTGATATAATGCCAACAATATAACAGCAAAATATTGTGAATTTCCCTCATGTTTACTACATTAAAGTCCTGGACTCAAATAAGTCGAGAACTTTATAGACCCTGGAGTTTAGAAGATAAAATCGTGACTCAGAAAGTCGATTTAGACCTGAGTGCTTATTTTAGTCATGGACTTTGTAAGTCCAGAACTTATTTTTTTTTTTTTATTTTTTTTTTAGATTACGTCCTAAAGACTCCAGTCATGGAGTATAAGACAAGTCATATTATTACATAATAATTCTAACACTAAGTAGTTCAACCTAGCTTAGGTTTGAAAGGAATTCTTGTACACTATAAAAAGCTTTATCAACTAAATATTTTTTCATTTGTTTTTTGAAAATCTTCAAATCATCATTACTTTTCAAGATTTGAGGTAGCTTGTTATAAAATTTCCTACCAATATAATCTGGTTTTTGTTCAAATAACCTACTATTGTGACCCATTATATGATAATCTGTTCTGTTTCGCGTATTATACTCATGAACATCTGAATTCTGGATCACACCACTCTTTTTCACATGCATTACAACTTCATATACATACAAAGATGGCACAGTTAATAGACCAAGCTTTTTAAATGAAGGCCTACAAGAGTCTAACCTATTCACTTTCTCTATACATCTGAGTGCCTTCTTTTGAATCTTAAACACCCTGTCCATATTTTGTTGAGATGAATTACCCCATACTAAAATAGCATACCTAATATGAGATAGTATAAGTCCATGGTAAGCAGTCTAACCTATTCACTTTCTCTATACATCTGAGTGCCTTCTTTTGAATCTTAAACACCCTGTCCATATTTTGTTGAGATGAATTACCCCATACTAAAATAGCATACCTAATATGAGATAGTATAAGTCCATGGTAAGCAGTTAACAGTAGTTTTTTATCATTCAGCCTAGCAAGCTGCCGCAGGACAAATACCCCAGATGATATCTTATTACATATCCTCTCAATGTAAGGATGCCATGTCAATTTCCTGTCCAATAAAATTCCCAAGAATGCTACTTTCTCTTCTTGGTCTAATTCATTTTCCTCTACAAACACATTTATTTCTCTATCCTCTACTGAATTATATTTACTTTTGAATTGTAGGAATTTACATTTCTTACTATTTATTGTTAATTGCCTTTGCTTCAAGAATTGGACAATTGACTGTACTCCAGTAAAAGCATTTATTTCTAGACTATCTAATAAACAATTGTTAAAGATAAGCGATGTGTCATCAGCAAACAACAGAGCTCTGTGATCTTTTAACTCTTTTGGTAATTGGTTCACATACAACAGAAACAGTAAGGGACCCAGAATTGAGCCTTGAGGTACTCCAGCCTGGACCTCCAGTTTTTGAGATTTAATTTTTACTATTTCATTCCCATCCACCTTGGTAAGCTCAACACACTGGTTTCTACCTATGAGATATGATTCAAACCATTTTAGTTCTATACCATTCACACCTACAGTTTTTAGTATTTCCAATAATATTCTATGGCTCACACAATCAAAAGCTTTGGATAAATCAAGAAATATTGCGGCTGCCTTCTCACCTGAATCTATTATATCTATTAGTCTTTCAACAAGGGATACTATTGCAGTCTTAGTAGATTTCCCTTTCTGGAACCCATGCTGTTCATCACATATGAAATTAATTTCTTCCAGGTGCATCAATAACCTATTTAAAACCACTCTTTCAAAAATTTTACTTATTACATTTAGAATACTAATAGGTCTATAATTTTCAACTCTTTCAGAATCACCGCTCTTGAAAATTGGCAAAATTTTTCCTTGTTTCAGATCATCAGGGAAAATACCCTGCTCTAGTGAAGTATTAAGGAGATGCAATAAAGGGTCCAGTAATTCATTTTCACATACTTTTAAAATTTTGCTTGAGACCCCATCCAATCCTACTGTTTTTTTGTTATTCAATTTTTTTATTATTCTTGACAACTCATCTCTTGATAATGGATGAAATTTAAATACCTTTTCAATTGGCTCAGCATTTAATGTAGTTGTATTATAAGTATTAGTGTTCAGTGACTTTTGGAGATTATATGCAACCTGTTGATAATATTTATTGAAAAAGTTACAAATGTCTATACTATCATCCATATAATTTCCATGTTCATCGATTATCCTAGGGACATTAGTAACTGTATCCTTTTGAGCTGCTCTCCTATTTCTATTAATTACCTCCCAAACAGCAGAGTTAAAATTGGTACTAGTTGTTAATATTTCAGCTGTTTTCTTACACTTAGCTTTCCTCAATTCTTTTGCATAGTTTTTCTTTAGACATTTGTATTTGACCTCACTCGGAACATCCCTCACTAATTTAAATTCCTCATAAGCTTCCCTAACAATATTTCTTTGAGTAAGGATATCTTCAGTTATCCATTCATCTACTTTGTTTAATTTACTTTTTACTTTGACTTTTTTTATCGGACAGCATACACTAATGTGAAATCTTAGAGTATCAATGAATTGCTTATATTTGTAATTTAGGTTACAACTGTTATAAACACTACTCCAATTTTCTTGAAGCAGTTCCTGCTTACTGTTTTTCAGCAATATTATTCTTTCTGAGAAAAGTATGCCAAAAAATATGGTATGTAAGCTCAACTACGTTTCGGGTAGGAAAAATCATACTTATGCGGTAATTTATCGTTACCGGACTTGTGATGTATTTATGTAAGTACTATTTCCTGATATAGCCTACCAGTAGCAGTTTCTGACTCGCTGTTTTTCCCCACAGAAAATTTATATTTGTTTGTAATTTGATGGTTTCCCATCACAGTTGGTCAGACTAGCGAATCTAGAAAATAATTCCTATTCCTGTCTGATAGCATTTTCCAGACTGATGGTCATCCTCCTTGCAGTTCACAGACTTGCAAAAATCCTCGAAAATCTTTTCCTGACCCAACAGTGACATACTGCTGTATTCTGAATATAATTCCACACACTGTGAAGATTTTATCCACTCACTAATAGCAGTTCTCAGACTAGCTATTGAATTAAGAATGCAGTTGTGGAATGCGTGTGAGAAAATAATAGTTTTATAAGGAAATTGGTTGAAAATATTTACATCATCTTTTTCCTGGGAAAATTGTGATTTTTCAAAGCCATTTGAATTACTATCCATATTTTATCGTTTCTCTTGGAAAAATTTGAGTTCACCTCCACCATTTTTATATTTTATAAGCATTTTATGTTAAAAACATATTCTCCTGATCGGTTGTCAGAACGGTCACCCGTAGCTCTGTATGTTATGCATTTCAAGAATGAGTTCGCAAACAAAATTATTGATCAAAGCTCATGAAATTGAAAACTTTTGAAGATGTGTTTCACTTTTGCTTTAAACAGCTTTCTCTCAAAAAGTAAATCCTGTGACTGTAGCACGTTAATAATTTTCATAGCACTCTATCTATTTTCCAACTGTGTATTCAGTAATCAAGAAAATTCTCAAAAGTCAAAACTCAAAATCATATATGCTTGAATTTACATTAGATAATATTTATTATTCATTGAATATTTTAATATTTCCTCATATTATTTGTTGATGATTCTAGAATTTCAAACATCTCTACCTTACAAGGTATTTATTATTTCTCTTAAGATTTAATAGATCTAAACTTGAAAAACAATAATAATAAATTTGATTAAATTTTACTAGAATAAGGTTAGGTTTATAATCACCAATGTTTATTTGCGTTGGTTATATTTTTAATTTCATATCTGGTGATGAGTTGTGTACCGTATTCTTTAAAATTAATTTCAATTTTGATATATTTTACATATTTATATGTAATTTGAGGCATTCTAAATGATCATCACATATGTTCGTAAGTGTACGTTCACCTTGACCAGATAGATGCTTTTCTATGATTATATCCGTAGTCTGCTATTTATTTTATTCATTTCATTACTTTTTAAAACCTTCGCCTCTTAATCATGAATGAACATGAATTTATATTTTTTAAATATTAACACATTTTTAACTTACAGTACCTACCGTTTTAGGATTGAGTTGATAACTCGCATAGTACATTCTAAGCCAATATTCATTCTTGATTGTTGGTCATGATTTGGAAAAGCTACTATTAACTTGATTTTACTATCAAAATGATATTTTTTATCTTGTTCTAAGGGGTCAAACATGTAAGTACTTATGTATGGTAGTTTTAGTTGTTTTGAGAGTAAACAAACATGTAAGTTATGTATGGTAGTTTTAGTTTTTTTAGGCTATACTCAATACTCATGCTGACAATTGACAGTTAGAAGTAATTATGAAGCCACTACCTATCCTAGCGAAAGGGAGAACTTGCATTTATTACTCATCTATTTCACTATCTATGACGAACTGCAAGTTCAAAATCGGATTGCATTTATTGTACACTAGAGTGAAGCGGATCTACAAACATAAGATCTTAGATGCCAAAGAATGTGCAATTGTTTCTAAGATTGAAAATGTTTTGAACCCCTGCAAGGCAGCCTGGAGTTTGATAAATAAACGCAGAGACTCTAGGAGGGCATGTAAAGCTACGTGTGAAGCCACCCCAGATGAGTTGAATGATTTTTTCTGCAAAATATTGAAAAAATTGTCTCTGCAATCCCAACTGCAGATGTGGACCCATAAGAGTGGTAGAAATGGGAACTGTGAGCTGGTTTCACTGGCGGGAGGTCACAACTGCTGACATTCTGAAAATTATGTCCAGATTCAAGCCATCTAACAGCCTGGATATTTATGGTTTAATACAGGCTCTCATGTTAAAAGCCATCGTAAGTGTGATTGTCCAACCTTTGACCAACATCATAAATGCGTCTGAGAACTGGGATTTTCCCCGAATCGTTGAAGATTTTTTGTACTGTGCCTATCTACAAGAAAAGTGACTCTTCTGATATAAGTAGCTATCGACCTATCTCAGTGATACCTGTCATTGCTAAGATCTTCAAGACAGCTATGAAGATACAGCTATGTAGTGGAATTTTTTGAATCCGATGGGCTCCTCTCAGATCTGCAGCATGGTTTCAGGAAGAACGAGTCAACGGTTACTTCAGTGGCAGAGCTGGTGGACAAAATACAGGGGGCCTTTGAGAGAGCCGCCTCTGTGTCCCTGAACCTATGCAACCTTAGTAAGGTCTTTGATTGTGTCAAATGAGATTGTACTGGGAAAGATTGAACGTTATTGTTAAAAGGGAGCTGTTCTCCAGACCATTAGATCTTATTTGAAAAATCAAAGACAGGTGATCTCCATTAGAGGTGCTACATCAAGATCTCAACTGGTGCGGCGGGGTATCCCACAGGGCTCAGTGCTGGGTCCTGTGCTGTTTTTGGTCGCAATCAATGATCTTGTTCTGGGGGGCAGTGCGCTGAAGTTCGCTGATAACTGGCCAGGACCCAGCTATAGCATAACGGGAAGCTGACAACCTGTTCGAGGCAGCTGGAGGCAAACAGACTGCTTTTGAATGTGACCAAGACTCAGAGGCTGTTTTGTTCCCAAAGCTGCAGCCTGAACGTCGTTGAAGGGAGAGTGTCCCTGCTTTGATTCACCATCGATCCAAGACTCACCTGGGAGCATCACATCCAGGCATCTGTAAGAGACTGGCAAGGGTCACCTACCTGCTACGAATACTCATACAGATGGTGAGCAGGCCCTACCTTGTGACTGCATATCATGCTCTTTTCCATAGCATTCTCAGCTCTGGGGGCATGCTTCGGCTTGCCGTGGTGTCTTCCTGCTGCAGAAGAAGGCAATTCGAGTGGTGACTCTCAGTGGATTCTTGGAGCATTGCAGACCTCTCTTTACATCCACTGGAATAATGACCGTGTATAGTCACTATGTATACTTGTGTGCTGTGTTTGTGCATGAAAACCTTGGGAAGTGTAGTACAATAAGTGACTTCCATGACCACAATACGAGACACAGATGACTATTGGATGTACATGTTCGCCAGCTCACAAGGACAAGTGATGCATTTCCTGCCTTGGCCCTGCGAATCTATAACAGGCTGCCAGATAGAGTGAAAGGATTGACCTTGCCACAGTTCCGGCTCGACACCCGCCGTTGGAGACACGTCGCCTCTAAGAAATTTCACCTTTAAACCCAATTTACACAGAAACGATATTGCGGTGGAAACATACGTTTATAATTATGTGATTTGAAAAAGTCCGCGCAACGCCACTTTTGTGTGAATTGCGCCTTTGTCATGGTGTTCTTTTTTGTTGTGTCACCATACATAACTAACAAATAGAATAATTTTATTCCAACAGCCAGGTTAAATCCTCCACTTTTTTGTTATTAAATAGAGCGACTAACAGTCAAATTTCTTCAATTAATGAATTTATTCACTTACTGTGACAATGAGATCTTTCGGGAGGTCAGTCATCATGAAGATGGACAAGCTAAGTCTTGACTTAAAAGAACCATAAAGATGGCGGATCTGCCGAAAGATCTCGCTGTCACAGTAAGTGGATAAATTAATTAATTAATTAATTGAAGAAATTTCACTAAAAAGGTGATTTAATAGTAGGCAGTTCGTAATAAAAAACAACATTGGAGGATTAAATTTTATTATATTTTCAAGAGTTAATCGTTTATTGTAAACGTTTTTACTTTCCTTGCCCTATTACCATAGGTAAGGAAAGTATTGCTTTCCGAAAAAAATAAGGTACCCCAATCTCTAAATTTCTATACGTTTCAAGGTCACCTGAGTCCAAAAAAGTGTTTTTTGGGTATTGGTCTGTATGTGTGTGTGTGTGTGTGTGTGTGTGTTGTGTGTGTGTGTGTGTGTGTGTGTGTGTGTGTGTGTGTGTGTGTGTGTGTGTGGTGTGTGTGTGTGTGTGTGGTGTGTGTGTGTGTGTGTGTATGAGTGTATGTGCGTCTGTGTACACGATATCTCATCTCCCAATTAACGGAATGACTTGAAATTTGGAACTTAAGGATCCGACACGAACAATTTCGATCAAATGCGATTCAAGATGGCGGCTAAAATGGCGAAAATGTTGTCAAAAACAGGGTTTTTCGCGATTTTCTCAAAATCCAACGATTTTGATTGAAGTTATACCTAAAATAGTCATCGATAAGCTCTATCAACTGTCACAAGTCGCATATCTGTAAAAATTTCAGGAGCTCTGCCCCATCTATGCAAAGTTTGATTTTAGATTCTCAATTATCAGGCTTCAGATACAATTTAAACAAAAAATTTTGAGTGGAAAATATTGAGCATGAGAATATCTACAATTAATGTCCAGTAACATGTTCACCTAGAATTAAAAATAAGCTCGAAATTCGAGAAAATGTGATTATCCAATTGCAAACTATTGATTCTATTAAATGATTCACTATGAAGAGATAGCAGACCTCGTGTGTCTCCAGCGTTATTGCCCTGTCACCAGCTGGCTCAAATCTTTGAATAGTAGACTTGAGATGCGCGGGAACACTAGCGTCAGGTGATCAATTTTCATAACGGAAAGGAAAGTTGTGTGAGTGCGCCACACCAGATATTTTAAGAGTTAATCGTACATTGACTTACGGTGAAATTTCTCGGTTGCCAGAGATTCTATTTATTGAAGATATTCAGTATTTATCAGTTGAAGATATTCATGATTGAAAATTGTGAATACAATAGTAAGGACTAAGCCTGTTTATTCCCAACATTCTATGATTATCATGTATGTGATGAATAATAATCGGAAAATTGAATTTGAGTAAATCCATCATAATTTTGATAATTTGGACTTATTTGGTCAAATAAATGAAATGCATTATTAAATTTCAGTACTTCAATTAATAACTTACCTTTCCAAATTTCTTTTCTTATAAAATTTTTGTGATTTCCAGGCAGCTTAATAAGAGTGATGTATGGATTTGAAAAAGCTACTGAAGCGCCGAACTTATAGAGGCATTTATAGACTCAACATGGATATGATGTTTGAGGCGTACCTGACACATGAGTCAGGGCACCTTGAGCCAGAGGACATTCCTCACACCAACAATCCTGTCTGGATTTTGGGCAGGAAATACAGTGCAGTACATGGTAAGTAAAATCCCTTCAGATACCGTATCCTTTTTTCAACCCATTCATTTTCTTTAAAGCATTCAATTTTTGATTTCCATTTATATTCTCAACTAATAGAATGTTACAATTTTCCCTTATATATCGACATTATAACAATTGAAAAAATTACTATCAGGTACGTTTCACAAAAATTCTATTATGTACAAGTAAATTTTGAAATAGATTTTCAAATTTGGATGAAAAATTGGCTGACGTAATTTGCTAGAATAAGTAACACATTATGATGTTTGTTATGCATAAACAGAACTTTCCTGTTCGAATATGTTCAGGTATTATCGGTCTTAAGCTAGGTCATAGTAAATTATCTGAAATAGCAATTGTACAGTGAGTCATAACTGTTTGCTCATTGCCCAGCGATAACAGCAACTAGATTCTTCAATATCACTGTTGATTTATTATGATGATTATTATTATGTTGTTTGAGGTTTTGCTTGACCACCCTTTCCCTGGGCTCCGACCCCCAAGGAAGAGTGACAAGCAATTTTTCCAGAGTGAGTGCTCCACATGTCCATGTGGTAAACAATCATACTGGGTCCGTTACCATTAAATCGTTTGCTCTGAGTAGACGTAATGAACCAAGAATGACAGCCTTCTGCATCTGACCTGCAAGCACAGCAGCAGGTCTCTCACAGGCTGGAATCGTTCTAAGGTTGGCCAAAAATGAAGGTCTCATGCCTCCCAGTACACCTACAATCAACACCACCATTCTCACAGAGTAGCCTGGGTTTAGCCTGCGCAGCTCCATTATTTCGTCTGTTTTTCCTCCTCTTTGGTGACAATGTTACCCTCAGCTGGTGCTGAAAACTCAATGACATACATTGTCTTCGAAGTGATGTCAAGGAGGACAACATCAGGCTTTGTGGCTCTTAAAAGCCTGGTGGTAGAGAATGAGTAATTCCAATAAATTCGGCACCTCTCATCCCCCACAACAGATTCAATCTCCCCTGGGGCATAAGGCAGCACTGGTGTTTTGTCGATACCATATGAGTGTCTAAGATGGTAATAGAGAACTCGCAGAGCAGCATTATGTCGATGGATGTAGCCTGCAGTTGCATGCACAGAACAAGAAGACAGGATGTGCATGATCGTCTCTGGTGCTCTATGACACACCCTGCAACTGATATCAGGAACATCCATGTGCATTACTCTGCTGCGGTATGACAATGTGTTGATGACACCATCTTGACATGCCAGTATGAAACCCTCAGTCTCAGATTTCAGGGCTGCTGACTTCAGAAAAGCAAAAGTCAGTGGCTTGGACAAGCCTTGCTCCTCAACATGCCTGTAGAAAACACCATGCAAGGACTTGTCCTTATGTTGCTGCAACAGGAGTCTGGACTCAGCAGTCTTTATTCTAGCCCTGAGCTGATTAGGCTCATGCTCCTCCTCCCGATCAGTGCGAAAATCGAGACCAAGGGTATCTGCCGCATGCTGTGCTGCCTTATATAGGAAGGCCCCAACCCCTGCAACTTCATGGTCATGAACCAGCTGCATAAGGGGATCAGAGCATCTTTGTATGCTGCAGGCAAACTGTAAGGCCACCCTGTTGTGCAGATTCTCCAAACCAAGTAGACCTCTGCCCCCTTCATGCCTTGGCAGGTATATTCGGGCAACAGAAGAGCGGGGATGTAAACTTCTCTCCATGTGCATCCTTTTTCGGGTTTCCCTGTCCAGGTCCTGGAGCTCATTCCGATTCCACTTAACCACTCCAAAAGAGTAGGTGAGAACCGGCACAGCGAGCATGTTGGTGGCTTCAACTTTATTCTTACCAGATAACTCAGATGACCAGAGCCTCCTGAGTCTCCTCTTATACTCACTGCAGAGAGCCATCTTTATTTTTACAGCATCCTGAGCTTGATTCTGATCAAATCCCAGATACTGGTATGACTCTCCAGCTCTCAGGGCTCTTATTATGCTTCCATCAATAAGCTCCATTTCCTGCACCAGGCCCTGTAACCTTCCTTTCAGGAGATGTGTTACTGCACACTTGTCCAACCCGAAAGACATGCCAATATCATTTGAATATCGCTGCACCACACCTACAGCCAACTGGAGGTCAGATTTGCTAGCTGCATAAATCTTCAAGTCATCCATATAGAAAAGGTGGCTCACTTTATGGATCCTGTTTCCTGGTGTGCCACAGCAATAGCCCTTTGTTTTCTTCAGGGCAGCAGACAATGGCAGCAGTGAAATGCAGAATAGAAGAGGGCTCAATGAATCTCCTTGGAAGACACCTCTCCTATAAGTTACCACTCTAGTTGACACCATTCTCTGCTGTGATCTGACCTCAAAACGGGTTTTCCACAGGGCAAACAGATCTTCCAGGCATCTCACTATGCTTGGAGGCACAGAAAGGCATTGTAATAAGTGCACTATTAGCTGGTGTGATGTGGTATCAAATGCCTTCCTGTAATCAATCCAGGCCATGGACAGGTTACGTTTATATTGAACTGAATCTTGCATAATGCATCTATCAGCAATCAAATTTTCTTTGCAGCCCGCCATGTTCCTTTTACTGCCCCGCTGCTCAAAACACTGCTGCCATACTGGCTGAATGTGCTGCAATATTCGATCACTTATGATCCTTGTAAGGATCTTGTAGCAGACATTCAGGCAGGTGATTGGTCTATAATTGCCTGGGTTGGACAAATCACCCTTTTTGGGTAGGAGGATCGTTCTTCCCTCCACCAGCCAACCTGGGATGGGGTGATGTTCACACAAATAATTGGTGAATATCCGTGCCAAGTGACGATGGGTACAAGGCAGATGTTTCCACCAGTACCCACTAATACCATCAGGGCCTGGTGAGGCGAAGTTCCTTAAGCCTCTAATCACTCCTCTCACCTCCTCCTCAGTTACTGGTGCACAATCCTCCCTCTCATTCCGTATGGATCTGCACATGTCAGCAAAGGCCCCCAAGGCAGGAGTCTCCTTATTTAGCAGAGGCTGAACCTCATAGATTGACCCCCAGAAAGCTTCAATCTCCTCTACAGCAGGTAGTGCATTGTTTGCTTCTACAGGTTTTTGTCCCTCCAACAGTCTTGAAGGGTTGAGGCTGAATGTAGCATTATCATCAACCCCTCTAACTCTCTTTTTCAAGGACTGTTGAGCAATTTTCAGTGCCTGTATCCTGTCTATACAATGTTGTTTGATAGTGAGAAGTACTCTCACATTCAAAGTGTGATGCTGTTGTCTTATCTTATGAGCTATCCTCCTTATTCTTGGGGTAAATACTCTTCCTGCTTTCAAGAAGTCAATCACACTTTGAACTCTGGATGCCTGCTGTCTAGCTGTCGTTATTTTCTTTAGAAGCTGTTCCATCCTCTTCCTGGCTTTGAATATGAAGCCACCATCTTTAGGCTTTGGCCTAGTTCTGGAAAGAACTATTTGATAGACAGCTTCATTCAACGTGAGGATATCCACATTGTCCGGGAGTCTCTCCATGAGGCCTTGATCCAACTGAGCCAGTTCTTGTGGCTTCAGATTGAGTTTTAGGTTGGTGTTCTTCCTCCTAGCACTCAAATCTGCTTCTAAATGGGGCTCAATGATTCCAGTTCTGGGCTGTTCTTCCACCTGATCTCCTGGCGGTGTCAACTCATTAATCTCCTCATTTCCAACAACTGGTTTCACTGCTGTGTACCCACTTTTCCGCAAATAGGATACATAGTCTTTCAGTTTTTGTGCAGAGAATTGCAGATCTGGATGCTTTTGCAACCAGCTTCTTTGCAAACGTGCCATATATCCTCTTCGCCTAGGAGAACTACCCTCGAGGCATATAAGCAAATCATTCCGAAGGTCATCCGTCCACACAAAGCGTTGCTGTTGTTCCTGATCTAATCCGGTTTGGGATCCTATCCTGGCCTCTCCACCTGATCCCTGACTGCTATCCGACTGCAGCCGATGGTCAGAGGCTCTTCTACTGTTGTTACTTGTAACAGCATTATGTCGGAAGTAAGGGTTGTTAACCCCTACCCCCCTATTGTCGCAGTTGATACTTCAGGTATTCTCAATATCCTCTGAACACCCTACTACCTGGGACGCAACGGTGTCAGTTGCCAGCCAGTCTACATCAATGATGATTATTATTATTATTATATTTCGAACAGCTTACATTCATTATCATTTGCCTGTTTTTCTACTAAATTGATTATAGTTTCGGTATCCTAACATTAAGTACAGTAGAAAAGCCAATTATGCAACTGCGATTATTCGTATCGCTCTTGGAAAAAAGTACGTTAAATTTCAGCTGATTACCGCAAACTTAAGATAATATTTTTATTGTTCAAGACCATTAACACTTTTTTGTAAGCAAAATACAATTTATAGTGTAAAGTATTCAACCGAAGTAAATATATATAAATATATTTATATTTTATGAATTATTTCAATAGGGCTACTTGAATGTGTATAGAAATTATTAGTTTTCTCTTTATACTTTTTTATATAAACACAACTAGTTTTGAGCGCTTAGGCCATTTTTATTTTAGCACTTAAATATTTTATACTTTTTTATATAAACACAACTAGTTTCGAGCGCTCAAGCCATTTTCATTTTAGCACTTGAAAATGGCATGAGTGCTCGAAACTAGTTGTGTTTATAAAAAGTATAAAGAGGGTACTACTAATTTCTATAATTTTTTTATAAATTTCCCGTTTTCTTTATTTTGAAAAGTCCAATTATCCGAATATTTCATCAACCGAATGGTGTCCAGTCTCAATTAATTCGGATAATTGGAGTTCTACTGTATCTTCGCGCTGAAGGAGATT
The DNA here is from genome assembly GCF_014356525.2 of Nilaparvata lugens. Classification (NCBI taxonomy): domain Eukaryota; kingdom Metazoa; phylum Arthropoda; class Insecta; order Hemiptera; family Delphacidae; genus Nilaparvata; species Nilaparvata lugens. The sequence continues at coordinate 54,879,395 of NC_052506.1, read as the reverse complement.
TGTCTTTAATGATTTCTTCAGTGGATTTTGTATTTTTCAGATCTTGAACAAATAAGGAGAGATATCAGATCTAGACTGTGGTTCTCTTACAGAAAGGGGTTTGTGCCTATAGGAGACACAGGTCTCACTTCGGACAAAGGGTGGGGATGCATGCTGAGGTGTGGTCAGATGCTCATTGCTCAAGCACTATTATTTTTACACTTGGGTGAGTAGATGGCTTCTTGTGAAAGTTTTGACAAACTCAATCAATCATTATAGTTTTATTGAGCAAAATTTTTACATTGGAGGTCCCACTAAACCCGAAGGTTTTTCAGTAGGTGCCTATATAAGTATACCGTACATAGTAAATTATAGAATCGTACATTGCAAAGAAACAAAATTAACAAATTTGATAAGAGGAAGAGAAAAAAATTTTTGCATGCAAAGGGAAGTTGGGAAGTAAGAAGAGGATGTAAAGGAAGGATCGTGGTGAGGAAGGTAAACTTATCTAGGAACTAGAATAATAAAATTTAAGAAAAGAAATTAGATAAACCACTCAAGTAAAAGAAAAATATCAATCAAATCAAATCATAAATCATGAAAAATGAGTATTCACTATTTATGAAAACAAAAGTTATAATAAACATACATGGGGGGAAAAATTGAGAAATGAAAGTTGAATTTCAAGAAATAATTGTAAGTAGTCGCCCTGGCGGCGGTAGTGACTCAATAAAATTAATGTACCTGCAAAATCTCTGCTAGCTATTTCTTTATATGAGGTTATTGTTATTTATTACATAGATAAGAACATCACTTTTTGAATAATCACGAATATTCAGAGGCAATTTATTAAATAATTTAGGAAGTATGTAGAGGAGTGATCTTTTTCCATATATATTTCTAAATCGAGGTAACTGATATATAACTGGTGATCTTAAATTGTAAGGATATGGAGGAGCAAAGGATCTGTATTGAATATTATTTTTGAAAAATATTATTTTTTTGTAAATATAGAAGTTCTTTGGAGTTAGGGTATGGTAAAAAATTGTACATTAGAAAGATTATTTAAGTTGATAAGAGGCAATCGAGATGTTATGCACTTCAGGGTTCTTAATTGAATTCTTTCTACTCTGAGCAACAAATAGTCAGCTGCACAGCCCCATGAATCTATACCATACCTAATGATAGACTCTACGAGAGATTTATAAATTAGGTGAAGACAGTCGACCGGAATAGTTTTATGCATGTAAAATATTTTTGCGCTTAATGCTTGAAGTTTTTTCGAGATGTAGTTGATGTGTGGATGCCATCTCATTCTACTGTCAACTATCACACCTAGGTATCGGGTATCGTCAACTTGGGTTAGTGATGGGCAACTACAAGTTTGAAGTCATTTAGAAAGACAGAGGCAGTCATGACTGATAATTTTTGGAGTTTCATTACATCTCATATGTGGTGATTTAAGATGCATTAAAACTGTTTTTTCTTATTAATGACTAAATTTCTGTCATGTGACCACCTAAGAATCCTATTATAGTCAGATTGCAACAGTTGCTCTGCAACTTTAAGATTTTTATGCACAACAATTAAAGCTGTGTCATCAGCATACATAAAAATGTCACCATTTCTGATTATGCTTGAAATTGAGTTTACATATATATTGTAGAAGACAGGCCCCAAGATACTACCCTGTGGGACACCAATATCGTTGTTTTTGAATAATTCGCTTTGATTGTTCCCCAGCTCAACCAGAAAGAATCTGTCACTCAGGTAACTTTCAAACAACTTTAGAACATTTCCTGTGATTCCAATGTCATGAAGCTCATCCAGAAGAATATTATGCTTCAGAGTATCAAAGGCATTCGAGTAATCTATGAATATTGCTAAAACATGAAATCTATCATTCAAAAAATTATTTATTTTGTGGGTAAAATTTAAAAGAAGTGCTTCTGCAGATTTCCCTTTTTGAACATTTGACAGGATACTATCATCAGATAGGTATTGATTTAAATGGATTGATAAGCTTCTTTCAATATCAATTTCAATTTGATAATCTTTCGAATATCTTCTCAGGCACTGATAATTTAGCTATTGGCCTGAAATTCTCAAGGTCATCTCGAGCACCAGTTTTAAAAATTGGTCTAACAATGGCTATTTTTAAAAAGTCTGGGAATATGCCTTTAGAAATCGATAGATTCATAATTTGACAAAGAGGATTTACCATATGCTCTTTCAGGGCTTGCAAATCTGAAACACCAATATCATCAAAGCCTGGAGACTTATTTGCGCTCATATTATTGATAATTTGAATAATATCATCATTACTAGCATATTTAAGGTTGAATTTATGCTCAGATGGCACATGGGCTGAGTCGTCAAGGATCAAGGGACATAAATGTGTAGTTTTCCTTATATTTGTAATAAAGGAAGTAGCAAAAGCTGAACAGACCTCGGTGACTGGGATTTTATTCGCAAAATCATTTAAGATTCGGTAATGAATCTTCGGAGGTTCTTCCCAAAATGCCATTAATGCACTTCCATTTTAGTTTTATATTATTTTGAGAGTCTTGAAAATGTTTAATTATATAATCTCTTTTAGTTTTTATGACTTCTTTATTAAGTTTGTTTCTATAGTTACGATATTCATCTCTGAAAATGATATTAGAGGGTCTGTCTCTTATTTTAAGTTTGTTGAAAAGTTCTTCTGACATCCAGTTATTTTTCAAGTTGGAATTTGCTTTTTTAAAGGAAATTTCTTTTTTACATTGATTAGTTGCCTTTTCAAAATTGAACCTAATCTTATCATGAGGGGTATTCACAATGTTGGAGTTAGCTGGCTAAGTCGAGCTATTCGCTAACTCCAGCTATTTTCTAAGTCTGTGTTAACTCAATGCTATAGTGGTACGTTAGAAAAACATTATCAGACGAGATAGCAGGTAGCGCAGGTTTGAGTCCACAACTCTGTTAAAACGGCAACCATTATGTTTATCTTACTTTTTCAAACTAACTTTGAGTTACACAAATTATCCGCTTGGATCGCTACTGCAATTAGCTAATGGCAGATGGTTTTAGATGGGGCGTTCACAATCCAGAGTTATCAAATAGCACTTTAGCTGGCTAAAACAACTTTTGAATACCCCTATAAATTAAGTTGGGGAGGAAAGTAAATCACAGCTTTTCCACTCACTTTCAATAAATTTATCCGTTTCGTTTTATTTACTAGTAGTTCTGTGAACAGTAGACCTCACGCAGTATTCTCATCCACAAGTACCTGATTGAAACTATAGACCTTATGGAAATACAGCAATAGACTGGCTTCTCCACACATCTGTGTAATCACTTGTCAGCTGATTTATGATGAATAATTCTATAGTCTGATTTTTACTCTAATATGGCGTATGAAGGAGGCTCCTTTTTCCTTTTATATTATCCTTGAAATGCTAAATTTCCAAAAACCTTGTATATACGTCGACGCGCAATTAAAAAAGGAACATACCTGTCAAATTTCATGAAAATCTATTGCCGCGTTTCGCCGTAAATGCGCTACATATAAACATTTAAACATTAAGAGAAATGCCAAACCGTCGACTTGAATCTTAGACCTCACTTCGCTCGGTCAATTACAACTTTTCTAAGCTCTTCTTCCTTTTCCTTCTCCACTGAAAAGCTATTGTAAATTTTACAACTAATAACATAATGGTCTGAAATTTTCAATTTAATCACTCCGGTAGAAGAACTAAGATTTTTTGTAAATCTCAAGAATAAGTGATCAATACACGTCTGTGTGAGAATATCCAGCCTTAGTTCCTCTCTAGTGACAATAGAAACACCTTTTTTAGACCCATACGACAGAAGCATAGACTCGTACAGCTGTACAGATTTATTGTCCAATTCAGAGATTAATTTTCTAGATCTGTGATAAAGTTGTTTTTTATTAGTACTGTGAGGTCTATAGAGGCTTATTATATCAATATGTAAATCTTTAAATTTTATGTTCAGAAAATATAATTTAGATTTTCTACGTTACTAGTAACTGATTTTTGAATGCAGAAAATATCTGCTTTGATAAAAGCTGCAAGGCCGTGTTGGAATCTATTTGAACTAGGCTACATTTATAAAGGGATTTGTAGCCAGTGATCTGAAAAAGACTACTTATCTCATCGGGAATATTAATTTCAGATAACAAGATAACATCAATGTTAGCATTCCTGATGGCCAAGGTTAGTTCGTCGAAATTCTGTCTCAAAGACCTGATATTGAGATAAATAAGTTTTAATGGAGAGTTGGCCTGTCTCGATAAATTGAAAGGAGGCGAACAATCGCTCTTATCAGTAAGCCAGCTATCAATTGTCAGAAATAATTTGCAAGGCAGAATGGTTTCTTCAACATTAAAGTCTTCCTCAACCATAGTTTTCAGAAATTATTGTCAGTAATAAATTATTATCTTTCTTATTATTGAAAAAACGAAAAAATTGAACTATTATTATTGAGAAAAAGAAAAGTTAATATGGTATAGTAAATAATTAGTATTTGACTTAACATCTAATTTTAATGACAGGAGCTGAATAAAATAAAATTTGCAATGAATGTCATTATACTATAGTCCAATCAAATCATTAGCCTAAATAATGTTTTCCAAATCTGATAAACATATCATGCGCAAAATATTCGCCTTCTCTTCTTTTCTTACAAGGATTTTTCCTTGCGATGTCCAAACATATTTGTAATCCAGGAGTCAGCTTTACGTTTTACTTGCATTAAACAGTTTTTTATTATAAGGTGTCAGATTTTCATTGAAGAAGATCATATTATCCGAAGGATTTCCTAGCACTTTATTTGTAAGTTTTGCAGCACGGCCCTTAGTGAGCCAATTGGAACGGGTTATTTTTGAGACGAATTGTACTATTAGTACAGGCTGTATTTCGTTTGATTTTCCGGCAGTTTGATTTTTGGCTTTGCGAAAAGGAAGTCTATGAACCGCACTAATATTACACTTGAAAATATAAGTCAATTCTTTCAGCTATCAATCTCAAATCCTCCATCGGAGATCCCTCAGATACTTCAAGACAGTGAATTTCTAAATTATTTAATCTGCCGTATTGATCAAGTTCATTCATTTGTGTCTCCATATCGTTGATAATAGCGTCCTTTTGGGAGAGTTGTGTTTTTAGGTTCAAAATATCAGTAGTCAGTTTCTTATTTTCATTACGCATCTCTTTAATTTCAGTCAGTAACTGATCATACTTTGTGGATATGAAGTCCTGACTTGACTGAACAGCAGTGACGACGGATTCAATGTTTGCAACTTTAGAGTTAAGTGACTGTAGAAGTTTTATCATTTCTGGTCCATTAAGATTATCAATAACAGGGTCGGGGAATGGTGAAGAGTTACCTGAAGTTGCTTCAGAACTCTTGCAGACATAGAAACACCGCCACTTCTTCCGTTCTTCTTCCGACATTCTACGATAGGTTGTCTCCTTCAAGCTACATCCGAAATGATACTTGTTTTCACATCCAGAACATATAACAAAATCACCTGAAGCTGGTAATGAACTATTACAATAATTACACTGCGCCATCTCTAATTCACTTTATAAATGTAAACAAAATAAAACTTTGGTTATTACAGAGCAGAATAACAGTTCAACTTTTCTTATCGGAGTTCCTTAGATAAACAACCGTTCGCCTCGAGCGACTGATTACGACTTCAAATTATTTTTAACATTCATCGATATTTTTACAGTTTTCCTAGTTTTCCATCTAAAGCCTGTTTTAAAACTATTTGATCACAAGAGTGATACAAAAGTGAACTGTCTATAGACTAGAAAATTTATCCTATACCTGAAGCAAGCCGTGTTTTGTACATCTGTTTTAGTGCAGCCTATTACATTACTGACTGGCATGCTGCAAGAGATCTACTCACTTAAGGTCCAATTCCTAAGCTGTAACTGCGCGACAACTGTACCAACGGCTGTAGTCTTTTGAAAAATAGTAGTCTCCATAAGAATTGGTATTCGTTGTCTGTCTTAAGGTCCTTAATTCTGTCTTAATTCCTAAGCGACGATTATATGCATGCGGCCATAGCAGCGGAATTGGTCCTTAACATAGCAGAAATTCATCGAAAAACAAGACTGAACAGATTAATAATAATGAATGTGGTTTGTGGTAGGTCGAGACTGGGTGTGGAGTCCAGGGACGAGAGACCGCACCTACTTGAAGATCCTGCGCATGTTCGAAGACAGGAGAACGGCTCCCTACTCCATCCACCAGATCGCGCTGACCGGCGCCTCCGAGGGAAAGGAGGTCGGCGAATGGTTCGGCCCCAACACCGTCGCACAGGTTCTCAGGCAAGTATTGTAGATAATGGATTTTGTAGTTGGCAATGCTTTATTAAATATTTATTTTATCAAATTCAATAGGTTTTTTAATACAGTCTCATAGTATTGTATCAAAGAATCACTCGTCAAATCTCCAATTGCCGTATTCAAATCTTGAATCTATGAGTTATCAAATTCAATAGGTTTTTTAATACGGACTCAAAGTATTGTATCAAAGAATCGCTTGTCAAATCTTCAACTGCTGTATTCAAATCTTGAGTCTATGAGTTTTTCAATTGGATTAATGGTCTTAATATCGGGTTTGAAAGTTTTTTACACATACGAAAGACGTATTTAACAGATCCAGTAATTGAAATATTATGCTAATTGAGTTAATTTCATTTCATTTTATAGTATCAGCTGCCTAACTTTAAAATGGATATATGTATTTATCAATTATTTAAAGCGTTAAGGATATAATTCTATGGTTACGTTTCTTGTTGCATCTCATATTGAGCCTAGAATTCGTCATTAGACGGAGCATATATTATGTCCAGCAGTTCTTTTTTAATTTCTACTCTTATGTTTTCAATAAAATTCCATTTGATCGCTTTTTACACCATCTTATTTCATTTTTTTGTGATCATCTCTTCGCTGTAAGTTTATAGAAAACGAACAGCGCCAAGTTGAAGGATTATAAGTGAGATTCCCTTTGTAACTCAAGTTGTTGGGCTCCTTCCTTTGAATTCCTGTAGTTACATGCATAATTTTGGGCCGCCAGCTTGGCAATGGTAACCAAAATTTTCATACAGTCAATGAAGAAATTAACGGAATGAAACTGTAAAATCCCTAGGGTGCATGACGTTTTTGATACTTTGTGGGTTGATCCTATTTTCTATGATAATGATTCTTATATATTGACGTTAGAAATTGCTCAAGTTGAATTATAAATAATTATTTCCTAAATCCAATTGCAGGAAACTCTCTGCATATGATGAGTGGAGCTCTTTAGTTATTCACGTGGCATTGGACAACACGTTGGTTATCAATGAAATCCGTAAGTATTATGGTTTGAATTTTGAACTATTTTCCTACGTTCTGTAGAAATTATTTCTCATTTTGAAGTTTTCAAATGTATTCATTCATTAACAATCAAGATACAATATAACAATACAAATATTTACATGCAAATAAAATAACAGCAATATTCTGTTGAAAGGCTCTCCAACTAGGGTTATCCATGTACTATGAAACCTTCAATCTTCTTAGAGGGTAAAAAAGGTATCTGGAAAAGTGAAGAGATCAATCCATCAGTGTACATGTTATTTCTTTGCAGACTTGAAAATTGTGGGTAGATGATAGTTATGATAGGATGGGATGAAGATAGGTAATGTCTCATCATGGGAAAAACTATAGGACCAGGTGGTAGAAAAAAATTGAAAGACTAGAGGATGAGGATTTACCAAGGATTACAGAATACAGAAGTATCTGCAAGCAAGCACACAAACCAGAAGAGTATTCTTATCTTAGTAATGGCTTCTCATAGATAGATAAAATAATTGCTCTTAATCCAAGTTAAGTTATTTATTAGTTTATATTTACATTCATGTTTTAAAGTTTGGAAAAGTCGACTGATACCGTAACTAGCATGCTTTTTACTAACTGATCAAACTAGGATACGTCAGTTTATTTGCTTGTTTCAACATGATAGTTACTCGCTTTAAAGTGTAGCCTACTTGCACGTTTATTTCACCATAAATATTTGTAGCCTGAATAAAATAGCATAACTATCTAGACTTCTATAAATACGTATTTTATGCTAACAGACTTGAACATTTTTCAGTTTTAACAGTATTCTGAATATAATTAAAAAATAGTGTTCATTTCAATTTCAGGTGAGTCATGTAGTGGAAGTTCAAGTGACAGTAGAGGTGCTAGGTCGAGAGGTGGTTATTGGAAGCCCTTACTGTTAGTTATTCCTCTGCGTTTAGGAATTAGTGAGATAAATCCAGTTTATGTACAGGGTCTCAAGGTAAGATTTTTAATTTATTCATCTACTGTATAGTACATTGAATCACAAGTAATACAATGATTAAAACATTTTTTATTCATTTCTCTTATATCATATCACATGACAGTCTTGTTGGCAATTTTTCAATTTTATTAGGAGAGACTATAGCTATAGACTCAAATTTGATTAGGAATATTGATGAGGAATATTCGTTGGCTGGTATTTTGAATAACATGGAATGTAAAAAAAGATTTGTACATTATTTTAGTATACTGATATGCAGTTTGTAATAATTTTAGCATGAAACATATATTTCATAATTATATTGATCAAATGTCTGGTTAAGGTATTGAATTTAGTTGCTTTAATGACTACTCTATATGCTTCCTCATCTAAGCTTAGACCTTCTAACCTATATCAAAAGTAAGTTTTTACTTACTTGTCAAATGTCTGGTTAAGGTATTGAATTTAGTTGCTTTAATGACTACTCTATATGCTTCCTCATCTAAGCTTAGACCTTCTAACCTTTTTCAAAAGTAAGTTTTTACTTTTCTTGCCCTATACCATATGTAAGGAAAGTAGCCTATTGCTTTCCGAAAAAATTAAGGTACCCCAATTTGTACTTTTCTATACGTTTCACGGTCCCCTCAGTCCAAAAAAGTGTTTTTTGGGTATGTGTGTGTGTGTGTGTGTGTGTGTGTGTGTGTGTGTTGTGTGTGTGTGTGTGTGTGTGTGTGTGTGTGTGTGTGTGAAAACGGTTTTTCACTGTAAGGAGCGACTCCAAACAAGCATTTTAGAGTTCTGCTCATACAAATTGATATCGCTTCTCATGTCAACATACTATTGTACAGACTATTCTTGTACTGTACTTGAAAAATGTACACTCGGAAGCCAAGTTAAATTAATGAGAAAATACTATTTCTTCCTATTATAATGTCTATTCATTTGATACAGTTTCTTCATTACTCTCTCTTTATTTCGAAAAATAAAATCATGTGAACTTTGTTACAGACATGTTTCACATTCAAGCAGTCATTGGGAGTTATAGGAGGAAAACCAAATCATGCGTTATACTTTGTAGGTTGTGTAGGTGAGTTGAAAATAATATTTACTCTTCCAATACTTACTAAAGGTAGGCGCACACAAATTGTCATCGGACGGACGAATAGATTTAATGCATTGTTTTCAATTGGAGTTCGCATACCTATCCGCATCGTATAGGTATGCGCACTCCAATTAAAAACAATGTATCAAATCTAATCGTCCAATCCGTCCGATGCGTGCCGTCCGTCCGATGATGATATGTGTGCGCCTACCTTAATAAATAAGTTTTAAATTATATTGTAATGAAGATGATTGAAAAATTCTATACTAGTACGTTCGAGTGACAAAAGAGACAAGTCAATTTATTAAAAACTACTGTGCGTTTCAGTTTATCCATAAGCTATCATGCAATGAGATAATGTAAATGTAAACAATCCAACAGTCTAAAAATTATACGTACTGAACTTGTCCTACAGTGAGATTCACTTGACTGTCAGCATTGGTTGAATGGGAAGGATTGATGTAATTTATGAGGAATACTGACGACAGTTTCTCACAATGAGTGATCTATTTTAGTCATGTTACCCTATTTTAAGTGTGTGCTGATTCATTTCCAATTGAGTAAAATTTTGTTTTGTTGCACAAAGTTGATAGCCCTACTCAATCGTTATAAACACGACAGTAAGAGCTCAATATCCTTGAGCTGTGTAACATTCTGTGTGAATTCCAATCGTCTCATGAATAGAATGTCTTTTGCCATGCAACATAAATACTTTGGTAGAAAGAGTCAAGCGTATATAACTTGAATGGGTGGACATGTCGTGCATATTCATCAATAATCTACAGTGACTGAATGAATTAAAAAGTTTTTATTTTTGTCAAAAAAACATTTGAAATTCAAATTATAAATATTTTTTTATAGAATAGTTCTCATCACCTAGAAACGAGTCTGTGTATGAGGAGGGTCGTGTACAATATAAATCAATTTGCGTAACACTCAGCACTTGAGAAAAATGTCTGTTTATAAATTAAAACTACTTATTCGGCTATAATCAGGCTCTAGAGTACCATACATTAAGTAAACAACTTATGTGTTAATAAATTATGTTGTGAGCAGATCAGTATAATAATTTATTATGAATTTTCATATGTTATCCAGCAGAACAGGAGAAGAATGTGAGAGGGAAATTTTGAAAATTCTAGAATGAGGTGGAGGAGAACAATAATTGACACTAATTAATATTGGTGACCTAATTAACAGGTTGTTGGCTGGCCTCATGTCCAAGGCTGAGCAGCCACCTCCAAAACAGCGGGGGTAAAGACAGCAATGCTGGCCCCTGCTGGTGCAACATTAACCAGGGAAGGCAACCGTAAAGAGTTGAATGAATCTAGGTGTTGGATGAGTCTGGCAATCTGAATTTCCATTTGTAATCTATTTCAAGTCGGATAGTTGTTTTCAATAAATTGCAAGACATTTTATATTAAGAACGGGCAAATCTTGAAACATAATGTTTGTGGGATATCTTGCACTCTTCTCAAGGATTTTTTTCATAATAGCCTTCTGTGAGACAGAAATAAGATTCAAGATGAACAACCCCATGCTAGGATGCCATATTCCAGGAGAGATTGAACATACACATTATATACGGTTCTGCACTGAGCCACAGTCAACACCTGACAAATGTGACCGAATGCGTAGAGTATAACTATTTTTTGCATAATATAACAACTATACATTTCCTTTAAAATTGAATTTACGTTTTATAAATTACACTAAAAACTGGGTAACAGGACTAGAACATCACCCTGTTTTAGACGTCGGTGAAATGGAACAAGTTGTAACTCACATCTAGTCAAAAAGTCCATCAAATTCCACTATTTACATAATTCGTAATAAAAAATATCCAATTCCTGTTTCTTTTTTTAAAATTATTATTTGTTCGAATAGTATTCGATCGAATTGAGTTTATTATGCGTATAATAAGATTTATTATTTATAAGCTTTATTATCTACAATAAGTATTGTATTATATTCCGTTTTCTAGCACTGATAAAATTATTTTTCATCCAGCTACTATCTAAAGTGCTTACTTTACTCCCTGGAACATGATACTTAAGTGTCACTTTTTCGCTCTCGGGAGAAAAAAACAGGAAAACTCCCTAGAGCGTAAAAGTAACTCCATTTAAATAACATGGGAAGCATCTCTATTTTAAAAACGTGCATTTGAAATGAATTAGAAGGTCTAAGCTCAGATGAGGAAGCATATTAGCCCAGTCAATGAAGGTTCAAAAAAGCAATTTCGAACCGAAAATTAAATAAAAGCTTAATTTCTCACCATCGATAGAACCCTCCCAGAGGGTCATTCTCCCAAAAGTCCCAAGAAATCCCCCTGGAGCTTTCCCCCTTAGCCAACCTCAAAGTTGAAAAATGCAGGTAATCACGGAAAAACAATTATCTCTATAACAATTGATCGGAAAGAGTTCTATTATATGTCATTCGATTCGTTACATTATGGACTACAATATCAGATCTCTTCATTTTTTCAATAAAACGAGCAGTTTTCTTGATAAAATAATATACAGTATATGTAAAAATTTAGGAGGGTAGCGAATTTATTTTTTTTGTTTTCTCCGATTAACTTCGAAGCAAGTGATTTAAAAGGAAAATGAGTCTTATAATTAATGTAGCCACTTCCATTGCGAATCTATTGATGTATATTGTTACGTATTTGCGATTTGATTTGACGCCTTGGAAGGGGAAACAGCCGACGCGGTACAGCGCGGCTGACTCTCTTCGCCATAGTAAACAGTAAACAGGAAATCAATTATCTCTGTAACCATTAATCGGAAAAAAGATCTATCATATGTCATTCGATTGATTACATTTTTGACTACTATACAATATTAGTCGTATTCATTTCTCAAAACAAACAGATTCCTTGATAAAATAATATTTATGATAAAATTTAGGGGTTTTTCGATTTGATTTTTTTTGTTTTCTCCGATTAACTTTGAAGCAAATAATTTTAAAGAAAAATGAGCCAAATAATTAATGTCGGCAATTTCATTGCAAATCCATTGATGTGTATTGGTATGTATTTGCGATTCGATTTGACGCTGTGGAAGGGGGGAAGCAGCCGATACGGCGCGGCACGGGTTACTCTCTTCATCATAGTAAACAGTAATATACCTAGTAGGCCTACTGCTTTCTAAGTTGCATCTCATTTACACTATGGCGCTCGAAACAGTCAAATTCGTCTATTGTTTTGACATGCGCTGAAACTAAATTTTCACTTTTTAATTCTCTAAATTCTAAATATTATAATTTTCGAGATTTAACCAAGTTGATTACAGCAATTCAGCTGTCATTGCTGGTTCAGGAAATCGATATTTTCTAAGTGAATTAATTATTATAATGCCACTATTACAATACAGTCATCATTATTGATGTCTATCATCATTTTTGATTGAAATGTGATAATTAACTCATCATTTTGCTGTTATATATGTGCTTAATCATGCATTCTATGACAGACAAAGATATTGTTTGCAACCGATAAGATATTCATACTATTACATAATATGATAAATATTTATATAAATGTGTGTATGATCATAAATCTATGTTACAATTCAACGTAAGTTATGAATGTCAAGAACAGAGATAAATTATAGATTACAATAGTGAATAATAAAACAAAATAAAATCTTATAGCACCCTTTATTTAAAAAAAACTTTAAAATAGTTTAACAACTAGTTTCGGTGATATTACAGCATCGTCAGGTTATAAAAAAAATTCAATAAATGTTTACTAATTAATACAAAACGAACATATATGCTTAATTTCATATTATTAATTTATTTCTGGTTAAAGTTATGAGATTTAAATTTTGAATTTATATTTTAAAATTTTATTTATTCACTTTGAATTTTATCAAAAATAGGACTATTTAAGTCAAATTGGATTATAAATAATTATTAAATTATTCCTATTCAATTTTGTAGTTTTATAGTTATAAAATTCTTCTTTTACATTCAATTTATTAATTTTTCATTACCAATGCTCAATATTTTCATATTAGAATTTATATTGATATAATTATGATTATTTTCAATTAAAAAATTATTTAATATGAATAATTTAATAAATATAATCCAATTTGACTTAAATAATCCTATTTTTGATAAAATTAAAAGCGAATAAATAAAACTAAAAATTTTATAAATTCAAAATTTAAATTTCATAACTTTAACCAGAAATAAATTAATCATATATGAAATTGAGCATATGTTCGTTTTGTATTAATTTCATAGTAAACATAATTTTTTAAATTTTATTATTTATTTTATAACCTGACGAAACTCACTATTAAACTACGAAAACTATTTAATATCACCGAAACTAGTTGTTAAACTATTTTAAAGTTTTTTTTTTAATAAAGGGTGCTATAAGATTTTATTTTGTTTTATTAATTAAATTGTAGCCCATGTCAATAAGTGTTTTTATTACAATAGTGTTAACAGTGGCAATTTCCTAAAAAATCATAGCGTGCAGTGTTTGCTGTTTTCCACAGTTAATATTCTCCAAGCCAAGTTGATAATATACCAACAGTTAAGACAAAATATACATGACGGCTGAGGCATAAAACTTATACATTGGGCTTGTTGAGTTGAAACTTTCTATGATTCTCTCTGTAAAAGTAGCTTATCTTCCGTTCTTACTAGTTGAATCTACATATCTAAACAAGTATATTCTAAAGATGAAAGCCATGCAAACATACAAATTAAGGAAGAGTAAGCATTTATAAGAAGTAGAAAAATCATGAAAGTGTTTTACATTCTACTCTCGTAATCACAAGTTGAACAAGTAGGATAAAAAATTGAATATTCAATTTATTGAAAACCAAATGTACAGTCTATTGAAGATGGAAAGTTCGTAAAGAATCATGAACCAAGTACAAAGTAGCCTATACCGTATTGGATGAATTGAAAGATGATTCATCATATTCTATTATTTGTTAACACATCAATGCCTCAACTCCACTCATCTTGTCATTCATTATATAAGGGCCTCAACGAACTTTATAATAATGGAAGTAAAGCATGAGCAGAATCATACTGGAATAAAATTACAAGGTTGGCAGAAGCTATTCTTGATGTCGATTAATGTTGATTTATATTGGTTTTGTATCAGGCACCAAAAGAATAGACCAATTTTCATTTATATGTTGAAGCATTCAAATTAAATCTATTGAGCATGATTTCTTATGACTTGGCATTCACAGATTTAGAATAAGATGAAGAAGTTGGACACATCATAATCTATAAACTTCATTGAAGATCATCAATATCTAAAACTAGAGTTATCAAATTGTGATACGTCTGACTCGTATTGAGAAGGCACACTTCAAATTAATAAATTCTGTGAGCATACAACGAAAGCCTGATTTTTATCATCAGCGTAGTTAAATCAAGAAAATTATAATATTCTATAGAGTATTGAAAAGTGAAAATCTAGATTCAGAACATGTCAAAACAATAGACAAAATTGATTGTTTCAAGCGCCAAAGTGTAAATACGATGCAATGTAGAAAGCAGTACTATTACTGTTTACTATGGTGAAGGGAGTCAGCCGCGTCGGCTGCTTTCCTTTCCACAGTGTCAAATTGAATCACAAATACATAACAATACACATCAATGGATTTGCAATGAAAAATTGATAATTTGCCGACATTAATAATTTGGCTCATTTTTCTTTAAAATTATTTGCTTCAAAGTTAATCGAAGAAAACAAAAAATCAAATCGAAAAACCCCTAAATTTTTTCATATATATTATTTTACCAAGGAAACTGTTTGTTTTATTGAGAAAATGAATACGACTAATATTGTAGTCAATAATGTAACGAATCAAATGACATGATAGATCTTTCCCCGATTAATGGTTACAGAGATAATTGATTTCCTGTTTACTGTTTACTATGGAGAAGAGAGTCAGCCGCGCTGTACCTCGCCGGCTGTTTTTTGCCCTTCCACGGCGTCAAATCAAATCGCAAATACGTAACAATATGCATCAATGGATTCACAATGGAAGTGGCTACATTAATTATAAGACTCATTTTTCTTTTAAATCACTTGCTTCGAAGTTAATCGGAGAAAACAAAAAATTAAATCGCAACCCCCCCCCCTAAATTTTGACATATATATTATTTTATCAAGAAAACTGCTCGTTTTATTGAAAAAATGAAGAGATCTGATATTGTAGTCTATAATGTAACGAATCGAATGACATATAATAGAACTCTTTCCGATCAATGGTTATAGAGATAATTGTTTTTCCGTGATTACCTGCATTTTTCAACTTTGAGGTTGGCTAAGGGGGAAAGCTCCAGGGGGTTTTCTTGGGACTTTTGGGAGAATGACCCTCTGGGAGGGTTCTATCGATGGTGAGAGATTTAGCTTTTATTTAATTTCCGGATCGAAAAAACCTTTATTGACTGGGTTATATGGAGTAGTCATTAAACCAACTAAATTCAATACCTCAACCAGGCATTTGTTCAATATATGAAATTTATGTTTGTATGCTAAAATTATTACAAACTTCATATCACTATACTAAACAAATGTATACATTTTTTTTATTCCATGTTATTCAAAATACCATCCAACGAATATTCCTCATTAACTAATCAAATTTGAAACGGGAACTTCATCATAGCTGTATTTGTTGCGGCCATTGTTGTTACAAATTTTGCCGACAGATAGTGCATGGCGCTGTCGGCGGAGACAAGGTCTATAAATGCAGGTCATGACACAATCTCGTGATGCATTGCAAAATCGCCATTTTATGGGGTTCTAGTTCACCAATTTTCAAATTTATCAGCTGTTATCATTATAGATTGAAAATCATGATGTGTTATTTTGTTATATTGTTCAAGGGATATTGCTTGGCTTTGAATTATAAAATAAATTCTTCCGACAAAACAGAATAATAATATTTCGATTCCAACTAGGAACTGAATTGTTGATTTTCAGATTTAATAAATTTGATAGGCCATAAATCTGGTTCTGAACATAACGAACACAACTAAAAAAATCATCAAATTCGATTGAGAACTTCAAACTGTTTTTGAGGTAAACCTCAAAGGTGTCCCAATGCCTTATGAATCATAACAAGATACAAGAATAAGAACAATTTTTATAATGAAAAATGAATATTATTGAACCATTTATTATTAGAAGTTCATTATAAAAAATCGAAAACATGAATTTACATATTATCTGAACCAGAATATTGTTTTTAAAAAGCATAATGCATGATTTCGTTAAGAGCAGATTGGAATTTCAAATGTACCACCATTAAGACCCCACATAATGGCCGCTCCATAAGGAACACGAGTGTCATGACCTGTATTTTATAGACCTTGGGCGGAGAACTGTGATTACAAGCCAGCTGTTTCTGTTTACTTTTTAGATTATGTTGTAACACATTGTTTGGTCAAAAACGTTTCTAAAAATCATTTTATTTGCAGTTTTTATAAAAATGTAGATGGAGAAAAATGTTGTGTTTATCACGAGTGAAAAATGTTTTTTCTCCCTCAGGAAAATCGTTGCCCTCGGCTTCGCCTCGAGCTTCAAACTTTTCCCTCAGGGAGAAAAAACAGTACTTTTCACTCTAGATATACAAATAATAACTATTTCTCCCTCAGGGAAATTGACGCCCTCGGCTTTGCCTCGGGCTTCAAACTTTTTCTTCAGGGAGAAATAGTGGTACTTTTCACTCTAGATATACAAATAACTATTAATAAAATTAGTAGAATTGATGGTGATGTGAAATCTCTCCATAACTAAAAATCTCTCCATAAAATTCACTAAATTTTTAGTGAAATTTGACAATATCTTTGTTTTCTTATTAAAATAACTATTAATGTTTTGCAAATATTTAGCTCTTTCATGGCAATAAACATTTTTTTTTGTTGCAATTAAATGTTTTTCAAACATTAAATCCTATTATAAACTTACATTTTATATTCAGTATTGAAATGTGAAATGTTATGTCTTTTTTTTGTTGCAATTAAACGTTTTTCAAACATTAAATCCTATTAAAAACTTACATTTTATATTCAGTAGTGAAATGTGAAGTTTTATGTCTTAAAAAATTGTTTGTATGGAATTTCCAAAATGTTATAGTTTGTTTTTTCTATGAAAACCAATAATTGATAATTTGTTTGTGTTGAATAGGAAACGATGTTATATTTTTGGACCCACACACCACTCAACAAATTGGCTCGATAAACAACAAAGATGAAGACAGCGAAAAGAAGTTGGACTGCTCGTACCACTGCCAGCAAGCCAGCCGCCTTCACATACTCAACATGGATCCTTCGGTCGCTGTCAGCTTCTTCTGTCGCAACGAAACGGAATTCGACCAGCTGTGCCAGCAGATCAGAGACCACCTGGTCGTGCCCGAGAAACAGCCTCTGTTCGAGATCTGCGACAACAGGCAGGAGAAGTGGACTCCGCAGGAGGACACGGCGCAGGAGGCACTCGGTGCTGCAGCTTCCACCTGTAAGCTAGGTCTAGTCTATTCCATTTCAATTCATTTTTTTCAACCTTCGATCTCATATTGCTAACAGAAGACACGCTTTAGGAGGGCCATGTTTACAGAAATTAAGAGTGTCTCTCCCACACCAAACACTCTGTGATCGCGGCGCGCATAAATCGTCAATAATTATTGTTGCCAAGTTATGGGCACAGAAATGTATTTGCAGTAGACATACACTAATATTATTCATACAGTGTTGTACAATATTTCCGAAACTTCAAAATTACATCTAGTTGAAGACTAAGTCCATTTACCATGGCTGAATTGTCATCATATTTCATAGATTTTTTATATTCTCCTGTATCTCTTGCACAAAAAAGTTATAATAGATAGAAATTTGAGAAAATTGGGAAAAACAATTCTTGTAGGGGTTTGGGAGGTTGTAACTAATTAAATATTAGAGGAAGGTTATAGGGGTTTTGTTGTGATTAGAGAAAGAGGAAATTGTAGATGAAGGTTTTTCGATTATTGTCGTACAATAGACGGTGGAATATCAAACGTTTATCAAAATATAAGCGATAAAAGAAACACCTGAACATTTTGGCGGCCTTCTCGTTTTCGAGGTGTTTGCCTGTGATTTCGACTTGTCATCATCTTGTTCATCATTATGCTAGTCCTAACGAAGAAATTAAGACATCTTCCAAAAAATATCACGGAAGTGGGCCCGGACTATATAACAAATGCCACAGTCTTCACGGTGATATGACGAAGAATAATCATAAGTTCATGCTAATTCAAGTGATAAAATTTATCCTCTATAATGTCTGGCGAATCGGAGGTTGAAAAAAGACCGTAGAACAAACATATGCTATACGAAGTTCATCGCTTTATGAAACGTTGAAGAATGAAGCGAAATTGTTGAACCGTTGGTAGTGCTACCTCTAAGGAATCTGTGTTACAACTTGAAAAACGTGTTTGGTTAATTAAGATAGAGCACTCTCGAATTGCTTCTTGTTGTTGGATGATTTCCCTAGCTAAACTGAGTTCTATCTACAGAAATGGTCAAATATATCAAATTCATTTTGGAATTAATTTCTTGTTATTTTAATTTATCTTTAGTATTTTTGTATAAATATTTTTGGACTGAGAATTGTGTAAATTTGAAACCCTAATCTTTTTTGGACTTTGTCATTTCATGAAAATTCGGAAGAGAGAAGTAGCTCAAGATTAAACTTATTTCTTCTCTCCCAATCATTCTGATAATCATCAATAATTATTATATCGTTGAAGATATGTGATATTTATTGAAATAAACCATTATAACCTAGAATAACGGATAAAATAATTGGCTGTTAATTTAATGAACATTTAAGCCTGGACGGCCATAAACAATAATTGAACAGGTCAAAATGAGTGAGTTGTCATTTTCAAGATTTTTGGACAACATAACTCAAATCCTCTATATTTGCTCCATAGTCGGGAACGTTTTGAACTGTCTAAAAGAGTTTGAAACTTATTGCTGTATAGAATGCTTAAATTACTAATTAGTCTTCCAACTTTTATCATGTTCTTGGCATAGTTCCGTTATCATCCAACTCAATAATAATAATCTTTCATCGATTTTCAGTTTACCCTGACCGGCAATTGGATGATTCTGATGAAGACTTTGAGCTACTTGGCTGACTGTTTGCTGATCTGAATAGTTGTATTGTGAATAAATTATATTATTAACACGTACTGTTGAACAAAACTCTGCGTTTCTTTTTGTACAAATACTCTATAATCCATTGTTTTGTACAAACAAAAATTAATTAGGTGGTATTAGTTTTCAATATTTTAAAAGATATTTTGTGTAACAAATTAATCTTTGTAAAAATAATTATTTCTTTAGGTATGTATTTCATACAATGCGAAAAGTCTGTACATGTGTATAATATGATATTCTGATAGTGATAAATTGAACTAGAATCACTGGGAGATTATGTGAAAATGGTAAAACTATTTTATACGTTGAAGTAAATATAAACTATTTTGCTGTGAATAAGTAATGCTTCAAATCACATTTTATAAGCCATCACGAGTAAATTTAAATTTAAAATTGTTATCACATGATAGGGTAGGGATGAAATAACAAAGAATAATATTCTAATTGAAATCTTTTCTGTGCAGTGCCTCGCTTATTTTAAGCCCGCTCTGTAAATATTTTGTTGTGTGTGACATGTTGCATAATATTTTGTCCATTATAACTAGAATAGTTCTTTTAAATCATCACAGTGCAATAAAATTATTATTCAATAAAGTTTTATTGGGAGTTTTTAATTCACTTTCATGCTTTTCTCATTGTTGAACTATATCAAACTAACGGCTTTATCACAATGTTCCTGAAACGTAAATTTCTCTGCTTTATTGTGAGAAATTATTAGATAAAAATCTGTTAGTTTTTTGGTTGGATTGTAAATAAATGAAACCAGTTTCTTGTTGAATTATGACAATTTATTGCTTTCAATTGATGTATAATAATGAACATGGTCTTCTTATAGAATGGTCTCATGGTCTTCTCATGGTCTTACTTTTTATTGATCTCAGCTCAATTTTTTATTCATATTCAGAGAGTATTAATAATAGACTCAGAAGATGTTCTAAACATTCTTCCTAGAAATGTTTTCAACTTTGATTTCTTTAAATATTTTTCATGGGTTTGGGGTAGGGTGATTGCTTCTATCAAAGGAAACGGTAAAGTTGCATTGAAATTATTCTGGAAATCATAGTTTGAGAAAACATTTTCAAAATCAATTCCTGAATACAGAGGGAATGGAGTAATATTTTTACCAAATTTCCTTTTCAGGTAATCCTTGAGTTTTGATAAAACACCTTTATGGTTGATGATATCAGGATAAGTCATTGTAGGTAAGTTGAGATAATCCAAGGAAGGTATATTAATATTTTCCTGGTTGAAGATAGTTTTATGTTCCTGATCAAATGATTTTGAGTTTGTTGAAGGGTATCTATGTGTGGTTGGGAGATATCCTGAATCAATGGAGAAATCACCAAATGTTTGCGCCGTGGCAAAAGTTGGCTTTCTATTCTTCTTTGTGGTTTTGATTGGTGTGACAGTAGTTGGTTTTGATATTAATATAGACTCAGTAACTGCAATATTCGGCTGATAAAAGTCTCTGTCACCAAGTCCTGATTGTGTAAAAACAGTTCGTGTTGTTTTTGCATTATTATTGGCCGCATTTGAACTTATAGGATAGCCTCTTGTTTGTAATGGTGGTTTAAAGTGAAAAGGAAAATGTAATCTAGTGGCAGGTGTTATTTTTACCGGAGTTCTTTGAGAAGAGAAAGGATTATATGTAGGTGAAATCATTTCTATTGGATTTTCCATTTTTTTAAGTGTTGAGTATTCTCTTCCATAAAATAGATTAGAAAATTCAAAGCTATCACTATCAAATAAAAAAGATTTTATCCTATACAGACTATTGTCATTGTTATTCTTTTCCATTTCTAGTTCAATTTGTAAAGGGAAGTTTAGCCACACCCTCTTTGGAGAATCAAGCTCAATACTTGGGTTTTTATTTAGTGGTTTGCTATCAATGCCAGAATGCACCGCCAAACTTGTTGCATTTTCTCCATGTTGCAATTTGGAAATATTGTCTTTTTTAGATTCTCTTATATTCTCAAAAAAATCATATTTTGTACTTTCTTCCATGCAGGTTTTATTTTTGGTTATGGTTTTAACATATGGGTTCTTTGCAATTTTATCTTCCAACTCTGGCAATTCATCCAAAGCTTGTAACGTTGTGTCTTGTGTTGAATTCCATCCTGAAAATAATCATTGTAACTAGAATCTTAGGCTCAAATCACACAGATGTGGTGATGGCACAGACTTTTTCCATCCTATACAAGGTGTCCCACGACAGGTTTAACAGCCGGAGATAATAGATTACAGTTTAAACGCTTATAAAAAGTTTAAAAACGTCAAAAAAGTACAGTAACAAATAAATTAATCTTATTGGAAATTCATTTTTCTTTCCAACCATATCCTTAGAATTGGATTTTGATTGATGCTTTTCTAGACATTGACGTTATCAAAAACATCGAAAAATCTATATACTCGAAAACCAAGGTCGATAGGCTACAGTATAAGAAAATTTCACTGATCATTTTTTTGTTGCAAATTTCATGTCAAATGGACTTTCGTAGGACACTCTAATTTTTTCCACTAAATTAGAAGTTATTGCAAAATTAATTTGCAGTTTCAGCTTTTTCAGCTATATTGAATTAGGCTAATGATAATAAAGTTTTAAAGCAAGTAAAATTTATAATAATAAAGGCCAACCTTAATTATTAGGTACCTTAATTTAAAATGCCCGTTGCACATGCCTGTTAAACTTAACGGTGATCCGGTTAAATGTTATGAAAACTAATTAGAAAAACAAAAAACATCTTAAATTATTGCAGTTAAAATTAAACAGACTTTTGTGCAACCGCGCCAAATTATTCAAAAACATGGTGTGCGCATGGCTTTAAGTAAAATAGGATAGTTTCTATAGAGTAGGGTACTCTCTATAAATATATTTAGATATACTCACTTTGAGAACAATGACTTCCAATTAAGCTTGGTAAAACATGTTTATAGAATATACACACCAGAAATATATACTGAAATTTCATGAATAGATAAACAATATTTTTGAACTGATTGAATCATAATAAACTTCCAAATTTAGGTACAGTACAGTACACGATAAAGTTAGATAATTTTGGAAGGCTTTAAAAATCTGAGTAAAGATTAATTTTGAATCGCAGTCTTTTCAATATAATAATTGACTTTTACAATAATCTTAATCAATTTGAGGTAGATACAGAATTATTTTATATTGAAAAAGTAAACTAAAATAAGGTTAATTCACTACCGTAATGATAATGAACAACTAGGTACTATGCTGGGTTGTACCAATCAGGAGCATCTGGGATCTGCTGTTCCTATTTCTTAAGACCAATGCACACAGCAGCTGACAAAGAACAAATCAAACGTCTTCATTCAGACGAATGTCTATGCGTTGCAATATTTAAACACCTGGGGAGGGATTTTTTTTTCGTTTATTGCTGTGTGATCTGGTCTTTACTTAGTCGTGTCATAAGCCCAAGAGTATGTTTTTTACTCGCCTTGCCCTATTACCATGGGTAAGGAAAGTAATGCTTTCCGAAAAAAATTAAGGTACCCCAATTTCCAAATTTCTTAACGTTTCAATGTCCCCTGAGTCCAAAAAAGCGGTTTTTGAGTATTGGTCTGTATGTGTGTGTGTTTATATGAGTGTATGTGCGTCTGTGTACACGACATCTCATCTCCCAATTAACGGAATAACTTGACATTTGGAACTTAAGGTCCTTACACTTTAAGGATCCGGCGATTTCCTCAAAAACGGCTCCAACGATTTTGATCGAATTTATACCTAATATAGTCATTGATAACCTCTATCAACTGCCACAAGTCTTATAATCTGTAAAAATTTCAGGAGCTCCGCCTCATCTATGCAAA
The DNA here is from genome assembly GCF_014356525.2 of Nilaparvata lugens. Taxonomy (NCBI): domain Eukaryota; kingdom Metazoa; phylum Arthropoda; class Insecta; order Hemiptera; family Delphacidae; genus Nilaparvata; species Nilaparvata lugens. Next base: position 54,855,958 of record NC_052506.1, on the reverse strand, counting down.
GTTGGATTTTAGATTCCCAATTATCAGGCTTCAGATAGGTACAATTTAAACAAAAAATTACAAGTAGAAAAGATTGACCATGAAAATCTCTACAATTAGGGATAGATGGACCAGTGACATTTGGGATAGTTGGACCACTTGAAAAGCCTGGGATAGTTGGACCATGTATTGTATTAAACTTTTATTTTCTATATCAATTGCTTAATTTGTTTAACTGGTAAAATAGAATTATATTTCATGCAAAAATTTTATTTTTAGGTTTTAACAGCCCTATTATTGCTCATAAAACAATAATACACAATGAAAAAATATTACTACTTAGCCTATATTGAATGTTAAGAAATATTACAAATGTTATGAAAGCCGCAATGAATGTTGCTGAAATTATCATTATTAACAATAAATTCTAATAAGTTTTCTTTTTTTCGATTTTTTATAGGAATGCCTACTTTCTACAAGAGGAAAGGAACTTCTGGGCGAGGAGAATGGACCGAAGATGGTTTGAAGAATGCTGTGAAAGCTGTCGAAGAGAAGAAGATGGGAGTGAATGCAGCAGCTACAGCTTTTGGAGTTCCAAAGACTACTTTAAAACGGCGCCTCAAATCCCAGAATTTCGATAAGGGCTCCATGGGGAAAAGTTCTTTGTTGGGAATTGAAAATGAGAAAAAAATTGTTGGACACATTAAAAAACTCCAATCGCGAGGGTTCACTCCAACAAGGGACTCTGTACGCTCCATGGCTTACTATCTTGCTGAGAACCTGAAATTGAAGCACAATTTCAGTCACGAGAAGAAGCAGGCAGGCTATGACTGGTTGTCTTCTTTTCTTGCTCGTAACTCTGAACTTTCCATCAGACAATCCGAAGGAGTCTCACTAGCAAGAGTAAAGGGCTTAAATAAAATAGTTGTAAAAGAATATTTTGAGCTCTTGAAAAATGTTATTGAATCAAACGGTCTCATTGACAAACCAGGAAATATTTTTAATATGGACGAAACGGGTTTACAACTCAACAACAAACCTGGGAAAGTTGTTGCCTTGAAAGGTTCGAAAAATGTGACATCTGTCACATCTGGAGAGAAAGGAGAGACTATTTCTTTATTAGCGTGTGTTAATGGAGAAGGCACATTCTTGCCACCTTTTTGTATAATGAAAGGGAAAAATTTGAAGCAGGAGTTTTGTGATGGTTTGCCACCTGGTGCAGAAGTGAAGATGTCTCCCAAGTCTGGCTATGTGAATAGTGAGATTTTTTTTGATTGGCTGAAGAATCATTTTACGCCTAGGAAACCAGCAGGAAAAGTTCTTCTGCTATTGGACGGCCACACGTCGCACACGAGTTGCATTGAAATGCTGGAGTTTGCGGAAGAAAATAATATACTTCTGATGAGCATTCCACCTCATACTAGCCACTGGCTTCAGCCGTTGGACCGCGCATTTTTCAAGTCGCTGAAAATGAACTTTTATGCTGCATGTTCAAATTTCATAGTCAACAATCCTTCACGGAAAATCACGCGACTGCAGTTTGGAACTCTTCTAAATATAGCTTGGGGGAAGTCTGCTAATGTAGATAATGGGGTCAGTGGTTTCAGAACATGTGGGATAATCCCTTTGGAAGCGGAACGCATACCAGACTATGCTTTTTTATCTGAATCCACAGACTCCAGGCCTCCAGAGGCAACTGTTGACCCATTAGACATATCAGAAGGTGTGGATGAGCCAGGTAGTCTGGATTCAAATGAACAAGTTAAAAATGATAATTACAGAACAAGAGAATATAACAATATTAAACTGGCAACTTACAAAATCGTTAATTGAATATCTTAGAAAAATATTTTACAAAACTTGTTTACAATTTACAACCGAGTATATGCGTTTTATTATAATTACAGTTACGGTAATTGTAGGTATTAGTTATTAGAGAATCTAATGAAATAGGTACTGTTTAATTGTTCAAATAGGGTTTTTATTAATTTTGAATAAATTGATGATTAATATCACAATAGTAACAGCACAGGTTTATAAGGAAATATACATTTAATCCAGATGCAGAGTAAATTAATTTTTTATGTCAGTAAAAATCAATATAAAATTTTAAAATGAAATAAATAAATTTGGGTGAATGTGACTAAGTCTAAAATCAATTAAGTTAGTCAGAGGCTGCAAATTTGATGAGCTATCGCTGCTCCAGTCATGGATGGATTAGATGAGTTACTAACTTACATGGACGTAAACAATGAGAAATAAATATTAATGTACATGAAATAATAATGATAAATTGTTCGTATCCAAGATATATTGTCGATAAACTTGATCGTAAATGAATATGAGAACACTATAATGATCATGGCATGGATATAAAAAAATTAAAATAACAAATAGTAAATAAAAAATATTGATTGTAGAATTTTCCAGTGATGAAAAACAATCAAACTCTTAGCATAAAATTCAATAAAACGAGAGAGAGAGAGAAAGAATGTAAATATGATAATAATATTCAAAAACATACACAATTAGCCAATTTAGTTGGATTAAAAAGCAGACTTTCACAATCATCAACGCTTTAGCTTCAAACAATAACAATAAAGAATGTAAATTTAAAACACGCATAACAATATGATTAAATGCTAGGAAATAACGCAAACTAACAGACTAGAACAACTAGAAACAAAGCGGGTTTGATTCAATGAAGCATTACCTAATTAAATAGATATATCAACAATAATAATAAATCAGAGTGCAACTTATTAAAAGACAGAATGGTCAGCAAGGGAATTGATCATATATCTGAATATTTTTACAGTACTACTAATACTGTGATAATCATTTTTTTATTAAATATCACCAATTTGAAAAGGAGATAACAATCCTAACTGAAAAACAATGATCTACCCGATTTCGGTGATAATTCATTATTATACTGTACTTCAAACTGATCTGTAATTCATAGCAAACCTGATGAAGTGCCTAATTCCTGGTTATGTAGGCCTATTATATTAAATTCCAGTGTTATTTTTTGGCCATGGGAGCATTACCCACTTACACGAACAATCGCTTCAATTGCCAATGATTTGCGAAACTTCAATTTTTCACAAAAATTAACGGAACTTTCCATAGCAGTTGTCAGTTGAAACGATTGATTCGAAAAACTCAAGGACAATAATTAGTAGTAAATATAATAAGGAAACCTTTAACTCAACTTTAACTCTAAGTCTTATGGATTTGATCATGATTGATGAAAATAAAAAATGATTGATTACGGATAAATGATAGATTAATTTCAGTCATGAAACTGATATATAATTTTAGACTGCCTTTATTTCAACTGGTGAGCAAAGTTGGGGCGCAGCCGGCCCTCTCTCCCACTTTATTGATTGACTGATTCATACAATAAGTACATCGTCAAAAATGATAGGGAGAGAAAAACCACGATATAGGTTTAGAGGCGAAACGGTATACCAAAGTACAACAATTATTAACAAAATAACTCGTTCCTCAAGTTTGATTGAAAATTGATAATAATTAGCTTTATATTTTTTTAGGATTTTTTGAAAAAAAATGAAACGATTTTACATTTTATCTACAATAGCCATTATTATTCTCATTATAGTCAAAATGACAGGAGCGAGCCAATTATATCCAAAACAGATTAATTCTTATAAGTATTATTTATCATGAAATTATTCAAAATTCAAATATTAAAAAATAGTGATGTACATACAATACATGTACCTATATCGCACAGCCCAATATATTTTTACAGAGACAAAAAACGTATAAATAATTACAAGATTCCTACTTCAATTACCATTTCAAATTAAAAAATCTTATTGAATGCATATTATAATCCTATGTTTATTGGAAGTGATATGGTGTATTTGAAACAAGAAAAAAATTTTATCTGTGTTAATTTATAACGATCCTTCATAGCTCAATTGAAAATTGATTTTTAGCTCGTACAGTAGAATTACATTTGTTCATTGAGTATTGTGATATTGAAGATTTTAACAATATACATTTGTACACATTTCTTTAGCTGTACACTAAAATTTAATCATAGACATATAATTAATAATGAGATAGTGTTGAATTAATTGAATATAGAAAGATTGAAAAAAATATCTTATACACCTTCTAGAAATTTCAATGAATATTAAAAAATATTGTCGCGATTATGACAGAAACATTATTACCAGAATATTTATAATAATACAATTATAGGCCTACTATTGATGTGGTTTTTACATTGTCAATACAATGATACTGTAGAATATTTTGCATCTATTTTACAAAGCCAATTAATCCTGTTTACTGTACTTATTTATAGTACAATAATAGAAAATTATGTTTTTCAAACATAAAACTATAATCACAGTCAACATCAAGTGCGTAAATTACAATTCACAACATTAGCAAGCAACAATTGATACTTAGTATTTCTCACAAAGATTCCAGTAGAAATATTTTTTTTCAAATAAATAACGGGATAAGCTTAAATATTATTATAATATTGGTTACGATTTTGTTCGACATTGATAGGCTTGGGACTGATTTCTACATATTGATGACAAATAGCATTAAACTATTTATTTAACATTTACAATGAATGTTAATGAATTATATTAGACTATAGTTATATAAAAAAGGGAATTGACTGAAAAAATTCTCCCAATAGCAGGAAGGACAATACCTTGAGAATAATATATATACTTGGAGAATCTGATAAAAACTCCTTTTACAGAAGTATAGAAGATTGAATTAAAGTGAAAAACAATATTTTACTTCATTATGTTGCATGTATAGAATATAATGTGTGTATTCTCTTATTGAGTATATATAATATATAATAAGTCTCCCACCATAGCTGCTACAATAATCAATAAAATTGTTATGAATGTTTTGTACAAACGTCGTCTCATCAATAAATCGTATATTCATTGATAAGAAATTAAATTCACCAGATAAGTATGACATTACAATGTATTAATACAAAGTTATTCAAAGTATTAGTGTTCTGAAAGTTTTTGATTGAATCCATGATATCAATCGCACCATAGAAACTTCAATTTATTCATAATTGTTTTGCCTTTTAAAGGATAGATGAATAGTATTTGGTAAATTTATGGATTTTATTTAAAACATATCAGATTATGATAGTTGGGAATACAATAATCATGATAATATTTATTTAAATCATAATAAACTTTCTTTGAAAGTACTGTATTAGCCTTGTTCAGTTCACGCTTCAGTATTAACATTTCTACAATATTGACAGTAATAATTATTAGATGTCGATTATGGTAAAGAAAAATTATTGTTATTAAAGTGAAAAATTCCAATCTAAACAAGCATATGAATCTAAATCATATGCATATGGCTTAAAACTTAAATTGGTAACATGTATAAGCCATCAAATATAACAGGATAAAGCTGAATAAGTAGCTTTATGATTATTAAGAGGATTAGTCTTTGGTCTACTGATAAATATCCAGTAGAAGTCTAAGTCAGATCAATAAAACTGTTTGAATGTAATTGTGTTCCTATTACGGTACAGTATTTATGCAAATAAGATATTGAATTCTTAGTAGTTGGGTGATGAGATTAGACAGTTGCTATTTCGAATAATGAGGGCAAGACTCTAATTTTGCCTTACTTGTTGGATATCTCGATTGGTAACATAGGAACCAATGTCTGTTAACTGTTTGTTGTCGGGTAGGAAAGTACAATGTGATAGGAATAGGATCAGCTGAGAGGAGAGACAACGACTGACGTAGAGGAGGTCGGTCTTCAGTGCGGGATATACAATTGAGTAAAGATACATTTAGACTTGTATACGATTTAATCATAGAAATTACTAGTCTTTTTACTTTTTTATTATCTGTGGCTTGGTGCAAAAACTACCAATGTCAATTTTTTCAAAAAGGAGTTTAATACACCAAATACATCACTAATATCGATTATTTTCAGTTTCAGAAGTGCCAATGTCCTATCTCAAAGCAATAAGAAGTTGTTTTTGTATTTAGTAATTTCACTCTCAGAGTGTGAAAACTACAAATGAAGACATATGTTTTCAGATTGTCATTTATACTCCATGCCAGAACTACCAATGTCGACTTCTGCACTTCTAGCACTTACATTTCCTTATCGAAATGCCGTAGTTGGAAAATACAAGGTGAACTTTCAAGCTGATTTGTGAGAAAGTTGATAATTGACATAGGTAGTTGTTGCACCAAGCCACATATTACTACAACAATATGAGGACAATATTGTATTACTGTACAATAATAATTTCAAATATCCGATGAAAGATATATATAAATAGAACTAAGGACTTCTGCTACTACAAATATTGACCGAAGAAATAAATAGCAGAAGGAAATTTGAAAAATGAGACTGTCCAAAACTTGCGCCCAAAATTGCAATTTTTGGACAGTTTCATTCTTCTAATTTTTTTCTGCTATTTCGTTCTACGGATAATAATTGCAGTAGCAGAAGTCCCTAGTTCTATTTATATAGCGTTCATCGGATATTTTAAATCATTAAATAAAATAATATAAAAAAGTAGAAAGAGGGTAATAGTAATTTGTTTAATAATTAAACAAATCAAAAAAATTCTTTGTTGTATACAATTATATGAGGATAATATAAGTAAAAACGTCCAAGTATCAATAGATTTTTGTTCAGACAAAACGCATGAGCAAAAATCACAGCTCATATAAATTTTCATCTGAACTTGTAATTTAGGAGATGCTTGTCAATTTTGATGATGGGTAATTTTCATAAAACCCGTTGATGGGATATATTGATGATATAAGGAGGTTAATCAAACCATAGAACTTGCATGTGAAACAATCAATGTGGTAATGCATTCAGTTGTGTTACTCTTACTGCGCCCAGTTGTGATGCAGCAGATTGATGACGAGGACAGTGATGTTGTCGAGCGAGCCGCGATAGTAGGCCTGCAGGGTGATGCTCTTGGCGCCGTGATGAGGCTCGGACAGCCGGTCGCGGATGAAGGCGACCGCCTCCTCGTTAGAGAAGGCGTCCCACAGGCCGTCCGAGGCCAGCACCAGGAACTGCGGCCGGTGGTCGGCCAGGTCGAACGTGAGCACGTCCGGGTCGGCGATCACCAGGCGCCGGTCTTTGAGCGGGTAGTCGCCCAGCGCTCGTGATGTCGCCAGGATGCCTGCCACTCGCCACACCCCGTTGAACGTGATCACGCCGCCCGCCTCTTCTATCCGCTTGCTTTCACGCTTCTGCACAAAACAATACACACATTAATTATAATTTAAATAAGGATAGTAATAGTAAAATGGTTTAGTTCGGCTGGCCACTAGCGGTAGAACATGGATGATACCACATGTCATGCATGTTTGTCATGCACATACACATGTTCATCATAAGCGAGAGACTTCTAACATTGAATAAACAACCAATAAGAATAAATAGACCACTGGAAAATTACAAATTATAATGATAGAAGAATTATTTTACCTCAAAGAGAGCAGCGAAGAAAAAATTAACAACAAAAATCGGAGAAAAAAACCTAACCTCAAAAAATTTTGCTCGAAGTGTTTCGCTGTGATGACACAACAATGTATGACGACTGTGTATCATCACTACCTCCGTAAACAAAGCCATAGTGCATTCCGGTGACGTCAGCACAAGTAGGGCTCCTATACCAATAATTTTTTTTTGATTTCAGCTGATCTATATCAGCAAGTGTTTTTATTGGTGTAGGAGACCTACCTGTGCTGACGTCACCAGAATGCACTATGGCTTTGTTTACGGAGGTAGTGATGATACACAGTCGTCATACATTGTTGCGTCATCACAGCGAAACACTTCGAGCAATATTTTTTGAGGTTAGGTTTTTGTTTCTCCGATTTTTGTTGTTGATTTTTTCTTTGCTGCTTTATTTGAGGTAAAATAATTCTTCTATCATTATAATTTGTAATTTTCTAGTGGTCTTTTAATTATTATTGGTTGTTTATTCTATGTTAGAAGCCTCTCGTTGATGATGAACATGTGTATGTGCATGATAAACATGCATGACATGACATGTTTATCATGCATGTTCGACCGCTAGTGGTCAGCCTAAGACCTAGTTTAATAAGAATTGAAATTAATATTAGTTCAACGATAATAGACCAATATTAATCGATAGATAGATCAATAATCATCCACTGCCCACTTAAACAAGGGGATCTAAAACATGTCGAAAAATCTACATGGTCCACGAATCTCTCTTTATCGGAGTAATTTTACATCGAAATTCGGGAATTCCTGAAATAATAAGTGCTTAGCCTGTTTTTTTTTTTCATCATCTATAATATAATAAAGGAGAGAATCGCCTTATACACGTAAGAGATAGGAAATTCACAAATAACGCATAAGGATTCTTCAATTACCGAGGATGGTTATAGGTCTATTCTCAGTTCTTCAAGATTTCAGTTCGTCAAGATTTCAATTAGTCATGCCTCCATTTTGTTATACTTTGCTTGAGAGTGGTCGAAGATAAAATAAATAGTAATCAACGATATAGTCAAAGAATACAAATATAGTCAAAGAATACCCATAACAAAATTATGAAACATTCTACATACGCAATTTGTTTAATTTGATCAATTTGGCAGTCAGTGTTCCATTTTGTAATTAGATCCAGCTCACATCGTACTTGATTTATCCTTCAATAGATTTTGTTATCCTCCAAGTATTTCTGTTTTAGAAATTAGATTGTATTAATTATGCCAATAAAGCTTTTCATAGTGTTGTGTGTGAGCTTTTATATGAATTTAAAATGAATAAAATTGAATTTAAAACGAAACTTGCACGATACATTCATAAATATTTAAAAAAAAATATGATTCAGGAATAATAAATACTACTCGCGGATATTACTCCACGTCTGTAAATAGGAATGAATATTAATAGACTTGAATTCATTCCTGGATAGACAGAGGATAAACCGTCAATATTTAGATTAAAGTGAATATGAAACTAATAAGCGTTTCATTTAATAAGAATATACACTGTATAATACACATGCATTAAAGTGTGAGGTAGATGCATACGTGTATTGAGAAATCGCATGAGAAATCAACTGAGTTTTATAAGCTAGAAAATTGAATTATAATATGAACAGTATACTGATGAGAAATAGATATAATCCGCTTTATTATAGCCTATAATAATGATTTTTCTCTAGTTATCACTAAAAGATAGATACAGAAAGTCAAAAAAATTTATTTTTTTTGTCAGTGTTAGCCACGAGCTTAAAAAAAGATAAATATTTTGCATACTAAGAAATATTGGAAATTGTATAGAACAAGAATGCTGACAATACAGTTTTACATCGGGATGATAATATTAATTTGAAACTAGAAATTTCCATACTATGCTATAGACTAGGCAGGACTGATAAAATATTACATAATGGGATATGAATAAGCAAATCCATTTAGATTTATTTCACCCAAAATAATCTTTGGAAATAAATTGGAATGAAAATTGAATCATTTAGGCCCGATTTAATTTCTACATCAACTTTCATAATAACATGAATGTTTGATAGATGACAATACATTAATGTTATAACTGATAACGTTTTGTAATTTAAAAGCGATTGAATATTACTGATTAATAAGTGAGTGTCTTAATCAAATCTATTGTTATATGAGTAACTGAAGCATCTGTGTTGACATAAACTAAATAAATGAATAAAAACGAAAGCTGATGGTATTATAAAGCCTTAATCCATTATTCACTAACAAAGCAGCCTGAATCAAACCAAATATATTTTTCATTCAAGTGAGAGAAACTGAGTGTACAGAATCTGAATTAAAACTTGATAATAAAATGCTTTAATAATAATTTCAAATGCTTTATAACTTTGAGAAAATGGCATACAGGATAAGAAGGTTTCAGCAAAAGAAACTTATTCCAAGTAAAATGAATTGATCAGAAAAGAATTTGGAATAAAGCACTGTGATTAATGATTTTGTAACAATAGGTCAGAAGGTTATGATGCTCAACAGATTGTAGACTACTGAAAGAATACTAATAGGATACACCAAACTGATGTTCAAACTCATGCATATCTTTCATAAAGTTTTCAATGAATCTGTAATTAAAAATAAAGCTTTAAAACCATGGGGAACATATTACTTGTGTATTACATGTATCTTGTGTGAACCGTAAACATAATAATTATGTACAAATAAAAGTTTTTATGAACAGCATATCACATAATGTTACTCATGAATCTATGACAACTAGCAGAACAACTTGTATGTTCCTAATAAAAACTAACTTACTGTGTGGAACAAAAATGGAATCCCTAAATCGAGGTATATTATTATTAGCAAGTTGTTACCTGTTGTGGCTTGTGATCGAATGAGAGAGGAATAGCATTGCCTTTGCTATCGCACATGACCCCGCGTGAATCGCCCACATTTGCCACCACAAGTTTGCTGCCTTCAACAATAGCTATCAGTGCGGTTGTACCTGTTACAAGCAATACAAACACTTAATAGTAATAAAAAAGGTGAGTGAAAGTAATAGAATTCATGTATATTTATCAGTCATCAATATTCACATAAAAACTTAATCAATAGCATCCTGCACAAAGTGATAATAGTAGCGTCCAATAGACCTAGCCACTAGTGTAGGCCAATTAGGTTCTGTTTGTGAGAAGGGGTTCGGAAGCTATTAATGTCCCAGTGTGATGACGTTTTGTCTCTAATGGCGGCTACTAGTGGACACTACCTACTATTGCACCGGTGTGCAGGAGGCTTAATGAATTCCACTTCGAAAAAAAAAGTTGAGTCGCTGCTCTAGAACGGCAATTTTAATAAATTCTTATTCAATAAAAATGCAGAATGTCCCATGAAAGGTGTAACAGCCGAATACCATAGATTCTACATTAAATTTGCAATAAAAATGCACAGTAAAATGTTCTTATAAGGACCTTAGTTTTCGAGATATTACATACGGTAGATCGAAAACTAAGGTCTATATAAGAAAATTTTACTGAACCTTTTTGTTGCAAATTTCATGTAGAATCTATGGTCTTCGGCTGTTACACTTTTCATGAGACAAACTTTATAGTCATACACCTCTATTTTATATGAATTTTACTTATGCTAGGTTAGGCCCACCGGGATGATGTACATTTAATTCTAAGCATTTTGAAATTCACGGATTTGGACTGATCTTTCTTGCCAGAATTGGATAAAATATTCAAATATGCAAGATTCGAGAGAGTGATATGTCACCGACAAGAATGACAAACGTAATTTATGACTTACCAGCAATATCCATGGACTTCTTGGCTGCTTCGACGAGAAGTCGATCTGCCGCTAAGACCTCATCAGTCAACAGCCGGTTGTAATTGATGGAAGAGTCCGAATTGAGATAGACAGATATGTCAGGTGGCTGGGGAGGTGGGACCGATGCACCAGAGATCGAGCCGCGCGAAGGCCTCACCTCTCTGGTTATGGGGCGAGTCAGCGCATCTAGTTTCTCCAATAGAAACGGATCTGTCACCGATACAGAAGAGTTTCCCGATTCATACTCATCAGCCGTTTGCGAAGCTGTTTTCTTGAAGCTTTTACGTCGTTTCAATATATCACTGGCAATATCTTGCTGCACTTTCTTAGCATCTGGCTTTGGCGATGCTTGCGGTTGGTAGGCTTTTATTCCCAGTGGGCTTTTCTCTGGACCTCCGTTTGCTATCAACCTCTTCACCTCTATTATCTTGTTATTCAGATTATTGATCAGGTTGTCTCTAGCATAGTTGGCAGCAAACTGAAAATTAAAGTCATTTTAAATACCTAAAAAATTTTCAAAGCCTTAGGAGTTACTTAAGGTGAGTTTTCGTTTGTGTGGATCCGCGTTCGGCTGCGTATGAGTATCGTATATTCAAATTAGCAACTATCTCAAACAATAAATCATAATCATAACAATAAAATATAATAATTAGGTATCAGTAGTACCTACTATTATTAGGTAATAGTCTACTCCCAGTGGGCTTTTCTCTGGACCTCCGTTTGCTATCAACCTCTTCACCTCTATTATCTTGTTATTCAGATTATTGATCAGGTTGTCTCTAGCATAGTTGGCAGCAAACTGAAAATTAAAGTCATTTTAAATACCTAAAAAATTTTCAAAGCCTTAGGAGTTACTTAAGGTGAGTTTTCGTTTGTGTGGATCCGCGTTCGGCTGCGTATGAGTATCGAATATTCAAATTAGCAACTATCTCAAACAATAAATCATAATCATAACAATAAAATATATTATAGGTATCAGTAGTACCTACTATTATTAGGTTATTCAGTCTACTGGATATGATATCAACTAAATAGATATGATAAAAATAGAAAAAAAAAATTATTTGGGAAATATTCTGACTAACCACGGGAACGTGACTAGGTGTAACCCCGACATCTTGAAACCCTGTCCCCTTTTAAAACTGGTTTCGAGGGGACAGGTTGACGTGAGCCATCCCCGTCAACCTATCTCCTTTCTAAGTAGGTGACAACTTGTCGGGGGGACACTCTGACGCAAGGTGACAGGTTGACGTCTACGTTCACGACAACCTATCACCAGCGGGTACAGGAGGTGTCAAGTTGTCGGGTTTGACAACTATGAAGAGACAACTATGTAGTGTCAACACTATGAAGAGAGTGTGCGAGATGCCAGGTTGACGTCTACGGTCACAACAACCTATCACCTGCGGATACATGAGGTGTCAAGTTGTCGGGTTTGACAACTATGAAGAGACAACTATGTAGTGTCGACACTATGAAGAGAGTGTGCGAGATGTCAGGTTGACGTCTACGGTCACGACAACCTATCACCTGCGGGTACAGGAGGTGTCAAGTTGTCGGGTTTGACAACTATGAAGAGACAACTATGTAGTGTCGACACTATGAAGAGTGTGCTAGATGCCAGGTTGACATCTACGGTCACGACAACCTATCACCTGCGGATACATGAGGTGTCAAGTTGTCGGGTTTGACAACTATGAAGAGACAACTATGTAGTGTCGACACTATGAAGAGAGTGTGCGAGATGCCAGGTTGACGTCTACGGTCACGACAACCTATCACCTGCGGGTACAGGAGGTGTCAAGTTGTCGGGTTTGACAACTATGAAGAGACAACTATGTAGTGTCGACACTATGAAGAGAGTGTGCGAGATGCCAGGTTGACGTCTATGGTCACGACAACCTATCACCTGCGGGTACAGGAGGTGTCAAGTTGTCGGGTTTGACAACTATGAAGAGACAACTATGTAGTGTCGACACTATGAAGAGAGTGTGCGAGATGCCAACCTACCACGTCAACCTATCACCTCGACTCCACACCACAAGAAATCGCCATTCCGGCTGGCTCTATATTTGAAAATGAGATGAATTGGTAATGATGAATTGGTAATGATGCATTGGTAATGATGCATTGGTCAAGGCTGCACTTTTTATTTATTTAAATTAAGAAAAGAAAACGGAGTTTCTCACTCTTATAATGATCTTAGCAATTATTGAAAAGGATTATCTAATTAAAAAAATGTACCAAACAGCCTTAAATATACCTACAGTTTGTCAAGAGCTTTCTCGAGTGTATGAAACATGACTTACATCAATCAGCAACCACTTTCACAAAGTGGTCAACTACGCCATTTCTTTCAATTTCGAATAATGCCCACATGTAAGCTTGTGCGTGAGTGATAAAATCAATGCTTAGATTATAATAGGGTTATAAGACATTCAATGGAAAGGAAATGTTTTTATTAGGCAGACTTAATGTCCTCATATTCAATATTGAAATATAGTTAAGATAATCAAACCTCAATGCATACCTGTGGGATTCAAATCCACGACTATTCAATCAATGCTAGACTGAAGGGTGACTATCTAGGCCTATTCGACAAACCTGGCTGCTGGCTGGCATATTAATTATGTAGGCCTGATACCAAAATCAGTTTCTTACATCAATATTGATAACATTCTCTTCACTTGAGATTTAATAGTTGAGAATAAAAGGATCAAATGCGAATTTAATCACTAATCCTAGGAATCGTAGCTGTACACAGAAGTTGTAGTCAATGCTAATGAAATTACCAAACTGGGAGTGGGCAGGAAAATATATCAATCTCTCACACAAAAAAGCAAAATAGCCTACCTCAGCTGTTATAGCGGACAATAAAAAGAGGCTAGTGTGGTACTTGAGTAGTTGAAATATAGTAAACAAGCTTATAATAAATTATAGCTTGTAGTCAAAGATAAGAAGTGCTTTTTACTATGAAAGCTTAAGCTCAAATAAAACAAGCATTACTTACTTCACCACCATGGCCGTCAAAAACAGCAAAGAGAGAAACTCCAGTATTGTTTATATTTTCATTTACGACAAAACGATCTTCCATACGGGGTCGACGTCCTTGTACCGCATAAACAGCAACATTGTTTTCTTTCAACTCCCAACTCAGCTTATCAACATCACCACCATCATTCACAAATATTTGAAACTTTTGCACTTTTGTAGAAGAAGATTTTCCAACAGCCACATACAATCTGCCTAGTAAACTGCGACTCCATAAATCTACTGCTTGAAGGTATACTATAACCACGATCAAAAATGCACTAAATATAAGCACTTCTGGTTTTAATACGTAGAGCCTAAGAATGCGCCAAATATGAGCGACATAGGCAGAATTGAGGGGTACCCCTACAGCAAATTTAGATAAAATCTTCATGTGGGAGATGTAAGTTTGATAAAATATTCTATCTTCTAACTCATCTTCCATTTTACACCCCTATTTATGATTTCATGAATGAATGACGACGACCATGATCCTCTCACCGCCTTCTGTATATTCCTTGTAAAATCATTTTTCACTTTTAGATGATAGTAGCAAGATAATAGAGTACTGTCATCAGCATTTTATTCGGTAAAATATTTATTTGATATTATTATTTTAAATACTAAAATGTATTTTAAGTTCAAGAAAATCTTATTCATTTGATAAATTTTAATATTCCACAAATACATGTAGAAATTTCATTAAATACTGTTAATAGATTGTTTACTTGGGAAATTTGTTATCAAGTGTGCACTTCACTCACTTTTCACGTTTATCGTTTGGCCTTGAAAAACAGCTGTTCGAATTGGCCTCAAGATGGCTTTCATGAACCTCCCTTCAAAACTTAAATATGAATATAAACATTTTTGTAGTCTGCACTGGTTTAATTTTAGTTTAAGTTTGTGAACTGTCAGTAAAAAATGAGTGAACGAAAATTTTCCAGAGGCTTAGGAAAGCCGGGTATGGCTGCTCAATTGAGAGAGACAGTTTCTCAAGTAGTTAGAGAAAGCACAGTACAAGTAGGTTGAAAGTTAACGGCTTTGATACTATTGTACTATAATTATTATTCATTTATGAAGTGACTTGTTTTTTTATTACAAACATTTCAGAGATAATTTAACTCTTTTTGTTTCACCGCCTACGAACAGGAATAAACTACTTTTTAAGATGTAATTGAAAAATTAATAGCAGTTTGATCTTTTTTGACATTTTACTTGAGGGATTTTTATTTTCTATATATTCTTCTGTTTCTTGATTCTAAATTGAAAATCATTTATTCATGGCTGCAATATAAGATTTTCATATTGCCTTGGTTAGCTGGCACAGTTTCGGCATTTATTTTAATCATTCTTGTATCTACTACCCCTCAATTAGGAATGTTCCTGTCTGCTGACATGTTTTAGTGGCTCAATTTTGGCATTCATTTGTACCAGCAAACTAAACAATTTTGTTATATGCATTTTATGTAGCAGAAATGGTTGTTTCCTCTCTTTTGCTTACTATTTGAGCTGTCAAGTATTATTTAAAAAAAAACTAGATAAAAACTAAGTCTCTTGATTATGCATAGTGTCATTAACTTTATGCATACTATTATTAACATAGTGTGTAACTATCTAACTTGAACGTATAAAAATCAGGCTAGTATTTTATTCAGCCGTGTAGTTGTTATGAGTGGGTTGCCAGAGATAATACATTAGTGACTGAGTGTAAAGCAGGCTGGGACACTATTAAAAGACCAGAGTTAGCTGCCAGGCTGGCTATCCGGGTGAGACACTAAAGGAATCCACAAAATCCGTTGGGTGGCTTCCATAATCTTGGGACCATAGGTTATGAAAAAGGTCTTTCTGGATAGACCGTGTCAAATAATTTAAAAGCATGGTACATAAACAGCTGTAGGCAGCGTCACAGTCCAGCAAAGCTTTGACTCCAATGAGTCACTTGGAAGTGGCTTAACTTCCAATGCCCTAACTGAGTTTGGTAGGCAGTTAAACATGTTGGCAGTGTCCAGCCAACACTGGAAAACTGTCCTTCAATCTTGACAGGTGACAGCGTGGCATATCCAAGTCAACTCCCTCTCGAGTTTGTGAATGCACTTCATCCCTTCTAGTAAGTGTGCAGATGTTTTTCCTGACGTGTAAGAGCGATGACAATATGTAACTTACAGGCCAAACTGTATGAATTCCCAAACGTTGGAATATGGGCTGGCAGTATGCATCATGCTCACTAAACATCATTAGACGAAGTGCCTTTTCTGGAACAGGAGTATGCGCCGAATGTCCCCATATCAAGATGCCATACTGAATTTGGCTGGCAAATGCTGCATGTTACAGCATGTTTCAACACTTATTAGTCCCCTCATCTAGAAACCAGATTATACAAGAAGATTTTATGACGATGCCATATCGGTTCACATTTATACAGGTTTATTGATTCTGATATTTTTTTTTCAGCAAAAGGCAAATCACTCAGAACCTTTGGACTATGAAAGTTTTATTGTGAAAAATAAAACACTGCTACAAAATGACCCTCAACGAGAGCTTTTGCTTTACCCGCCCGACGATGTGTCTGTAAGTGTATTATTGGATACTAATAACAAGTCATAATATTGAATTATGTGAAATATACATATTCATCAGGTTTAGATTGAGAGTTTTAAAATATTTAAAACAAAAATTGCCACCACGGTTGAGATACATATTTTATCTATATATAGAAAAACTAGGCCTATAATATCGTTTCCAGTTAATTATGTTCGCCTATTTGCAAAATATTTTTTTTAACCAAATTTATTTTTCACAGATTATTCTTAATATCATACTTCTACTTGGTGTAAATAGGACGATTATGTATAAGTACTAGATTAGATTATAATTATTATACAGACTTCTAATTTTCTATTAACTTGTTTAAAAGTTTTCATTACACCCGACAACTTGAATTGTGAATGTTCAACTTACTCTTTGTTACAACATGAGTAGACATATTATTCTTGATAGTTTTTAATTGTTGAGATAATAAAACTGGAATTTATGAAAACTAGTTCAACTGATAGATATTGAGTGCATCAATTTCATTTTAAAACTGACATTTACGCGATTTCCATAGTTTTGACCCAAACCCAGTTTTTTTATCAGCCGAGGTCATCAGATAGATTGTATTTCCATCTCTAATTTGTGTGTCTATAATATTCATCAAACATTTATAACTACATATTGACATTCTGAATTAAAGTTGATATTCTTCAATACATTTTTGTATTAAAAATTCAATCATGTTTTAGGAACGTATAATATTAATTCATGTTGTAGAATAGAATTACTAATTTCAAATGGTCAGGCGTTTTCCTATTGAAAACTATCTGCCATTTTATCATCCCAGTAAATAATTTTATTGGAATATTATAACAATACAATTACATATTTTCAACGTCACATATTCTTGAATATTGCCAGAGATCTATTAATTATTGCTATTATCCTTAGGTAAGATTTGATCTGTTATTTTTCAGCAAGTCGTTCTACCGAGGAGGTTCAGGACTGTTACTACAAGTGTTCCACAAAATTCGGATACGAAAGATTGCAGTCTGTTCTCTAGAGAATGCATCAAAAGCTATACATCCAACTGGAACTTAGTTCATTATAAGTACAGCGCTTACTCAGGGACTTATTTAGAATTGCCAAAGTAAGTAATGATTGGTGAGCAGTTCCATGTAATGTTGAATGTGTACTGTAAATTTAAACCCCAATATATATGAAATGGAGATGGATAGTATATGATTGTCGATTGAGTTGATGATTGCATTCATGTGATCTGTTAAAAGCTGAATATCGGTGCTAAGAGATCAATACATGGCACGAATTGCCTTGCAGGTATTCTCATTTTCTGGAATCTCTCTGCAGTAGATATCTAGCATGTTTCCAAATTTTCACCTTGATTTTCTCGCGGAGGTATTAATTGAATTCAAGCTCACTCAATAAATTAAATAGACATTGTTTCAAGTGTCAAATAATCCTAAATCATTAATGCTTTTTAAATAATTTCAATTAATGAGATTTTTACAGTATTGAGGAATGGAATGCTTTCATGAATCAATACGAAGTGTATCTATCCTCTGAACCTTCTCATGTATAGTATAAGTGGTCCAAAAATGGTACAATAGGAACTAAACCAGAGTAAATTAATTATGCATAGAAAAAGTGGATTGCTATGGAATATAATTATTATCAAAAGTAATGAGCTTTCAGATTCAATATGCAATTATAATATAAATTTTCTTTTTGACGTCAGGATAATGCGATCGGATGATTTGAAAGATGAAGTTTACGAAGTTGACACCGATGCTGATCAGTTGGATGAAGTAAGTAAAAAATTTCAACTAGTGTTTTTTAACGCCTCCAGCGTCTTCAGTGACCATGTGATCTATTCTTCCTCTGTCTTATAATATTATAATTCTACTAGAATTCAATATATTATTAGACTAAAGCCGCATCTACGGCATAAGAGTGATTGAGCAGTTCTCAATTTTCCTCCAATAATTAGAGATAATCTCCCCCTCAATAACTGGTTCTTAATAATATTTGAGGCTCATCGTTGGTATTTAGTGATTTGGTTTACCTACGAGAAGAGGTATTATATTATATTTATGGGGTTGTTCTATTTAAATGAGATGAAATTTTATTCTTTGCTTTTAAACATTCACCATCAATTTCATGCATTGATAAAACTAGTGAGATCTTTTGCCTTCAAGGCTGTAGGCTATTCTCAAACAGTCGTTTCATCATTAAAACCATTTTCCTGCTGTATTCTGTTTCTTCATTCACCTAGTGCGAATCCATTGCCTTAGATTATATTACGAGTTATTCCAAATAACAATGACAATTTAAATTGATACGTGAATGGACACATTTTTATTGATCGGACGTGTCACAAACGCCGAGTCATGCTGAATATTGCTTTACATTTCAATTGACGAAAAATAGTTCAGTTGAAAAGTCAATAGGCCTAACCCATTTATTTATAACTAATTGTTTCGATGAATTCATTACCAGGAGCTGGAAGGGAGGAATGATGGCATTACAAAACAAGGCTATCTTCTTAAAGGTCCAGAGGTGGGCAATGATAGAATGTTCGGCAATATCGCTTCAAAGTCTTTCAAGCGGCGTTATTGTTATCTCAGGTAAATTAGCGAAAAAGCCTTTAGTAGATTTTCCAAAATTTTTCTTAGTATCTAATTAGTAGTATAGAATAATTACAATATATTTGTTGATATATCTAGGCCATAATAAGCCTGACATTGATATACTTTGATTGTTTTTGTCGTGTTGCTCCTCAAATCTTTCTGCTATAAAAATATAAAAATGTTCGTACATAGAAATAATCCTGTATATATTTGCAATTTAGACTAATAATGGTTTGCTAAGCATAGAGCTAATCTACTTTCAGCAAGCCCGATAAGTTCTATCAGCTAAGTGAGAAAACCAAACGGATCTCCTCTCTCTCTTCGTCAAACTAATCCTATTCACATGTTAAACATATTGAGAAACATTTATTTTATAGTTTCGGAATACCATTTAAGCAAAAATGTGTGTGGAAGATATAAGGTAATTTTTTATATATTTATGAAGTATCTTGATACTTTTATTCTCATGTAATATTTTAATACTTTTCCAGGCGAGAAGTTGATGGCACATATATTCTAGAATTGCATAAGGATGAGAAAAAAGGCGAAGCTAAAGCCACCATAGTTATGGACTTCTGCACAGATGTCGTCAGGGTAAGTCACTGCTTCTTTCATTCTTCTGACACTTTCTATTTTGGAATTTCAGAAATTTGAAAATTTACCGAAATCAAAAACAACTAAAAGTACAGTGAATTAAAAATTACAAAATAATTACCTGAAAAATGTTTCTAGAATATCTCATCTATTCCACTCCTCAGTTATTTGATTACTTCTCAATCTTTCTTCTGGATCTCCGTTAGTCTTGGAAAGAATTTGCTATTTATATTTGAGGTGAAGATAATAGCATAGAGAAAAAATAGCGTAAGTAGATATCCCATGGTATAGGGAATTTATGTCGCAACTTTTACTGTTATCTCAAGCCGATTACTGTCGATTATTGTCCATTTTTACTGTTTTGTTGGGGTGAGAGTGTATGAACGGCACAATTTGAGAGACTACCAGCGTCACACAGCTGCATGGGAAAGAACTACGTGAACTATCGGCTTGGGATAACAGTAAAAGTTGCGACATAAACGCCCTATACCATGGGATATCTACTTATGCTATCGGTTCTCTATGATAATAGCTTCCTACTCCATCGCACAGCTTTGAAGTCAAGTGGTTAGCATTATTGCTGCCTATTTTATTTACAGTTTTTATACATCTTTGCAGAATCTCGTCTTTGTAGTTTATATATTTTATATTTTTGTAGTATTATTTTCAACGAATTGATCGATTTATTAGGCTACAACATTGTTTTTTATTGAAATTAAACAAATAGGATACTTTTTTGAAACAATTAGAATAATTGAATGAACATGGAGAAGTTCTAAACTTCTTCATTCACGAGAACGAAATGCCAAGGCACAAGCATTTGTGATTCACTTTGTCATCAGATTTAAACATACTCACACACCTTTCTAATTCAACTGTCATCAAAACTCCAAACCACTGTAATGGAAGCAATTGAAATAGTATTATTGAAATTTGTGAAATTAGAACGTAATATTTTATTTGCTGGCTGCCTAGCATAGGCTACGGAAAGCTTGCATTTTTTTCAACCGATGGACGAGGTGAGGATCTTTCTCAGGGTTGGGAACTGCCTAGCTTGCATCCCAGCCTGGGAAAGATAGTTTCCATCCACTCGTCCCATCAACAGTTTCCGGCTCTTCTTCCCCCTCTGCCGTAGTCTAGTTTTCCACGTGTAGGCCTAGGAAGAGTCGGACCTGAGACAAAAATTGCATTCTTTCCGTGCACTCTTGTTTTAACCGTTGAAGCGAACACAGCGCGCTCAGTCATCAATTCGTTTCGGGAGTGTGGATCACCAAAATCATCGTGTAATGGACTTCTTCAGCGTCTCCATTATGGGTGAGTCCCGAATATTAATCCTACTCAAATGACAAGGGGCGATCGAACTTTCTTTGCTTAACGATAGGTTTTTTCTTGTTTGTTTGTACCATTCCAAATCTCTTTCAATTTTTTTTTTGTATTAGGCTAGGCAGCCAGAGTAGAGTCAAAATTGATGTAAAAATTTGGTAGAGAAAATGTTTAAATACAACAAATTTTCATAGAGTGAAAATTAGCTTTCTTTAACCACGTCTACCCTTTGGTAAAAACAGTTCATTAATATCTTAGCTACCCAACAAATTACAATGGTGGCAGCGGTGGGATTTGGCTGCAAGAATGCCAAAAGCAAATTATTAGAGAAAATTGTTACTTTTATCTTATTCAGAATTATCAATTCAATTATTAGTTGGCTGCCTACGCAAATTAAATACATTGTATTTAATTGAATTGTATTTCGGAAACAAAATACAGTAGTAATTATGAAATGATGATATAACACGTTATTAGTCTACGATTAAATTGAAGGAAAAAATGTTTTCAAAGAATGCTGTTGCTTGTTGGCGTATCTCGTGCGATAGGAGGATTGATGTCCGAACTTTTGAAGAACAAGAATTATCAATGTGGGATTATTTTCTGTGGAAAATAATCAGTGCTTTTCCCGCTTATAGACTGTAGCTTGGAAAAGAACGCGAAGTTCCGAACAAAACAGAGAGAAGTAGAACTTGTTGACGATCTATCTCCGAGATATTACAATGGTGGCAGCGGTGGGATCTCCGAGAAATAGCACCGAATCTGAATCTACGGATGGACGTACGATGCGAAAAGATGAAGAAGAAGAAGAGCAGAAAGAAACAACCAATAACGAACGAAAAAGTGTGTGAAAGGAAAACCAAGAGAAGATCACTTAGTGCGCCGGTTGGTTGCGCGGAACAATTTCCCTCTCTGGTTGATAAATTCCCTCCGGCCAGCGCTCAGGAGTTTCCCTCCAGCGGTAAGAAATTTCCCTTCGCTTCCTCGGTAGCTGAGGATGAGATGATGAGACCACCTTCTTGCGCTCGCTAGCGATAGCGACCGCGACAATGACAGCGTTCGACGTCACCACCTCTCGCGGTGCCCAATAGAGCTGTATGACATCCTACCCCTAGAGGGAGTATGCTCTACAGCAGAGTTGGAGAGCCTAACTGTGATGTCATCTGGAGTTGTAAGGAGTGCTTTCTGCTAGCAACATCAACGCCTTGCATGCTGATAAGAGGATCCTTCACATGTGCGGTACAAGCAGGATTTTATTTTATCTAATTCAGAGAGATGTTCCCAGATCCCCACTTGCAACGGGAAGTCAGAGAAGGTCGGCAACCTAACCAATAAATTCGGGTAAAAACAATTTCTGGATCGAGTAGGAAATTCTTTGCTGCAGAGTTGTTTGGCTCTGGGTTAGCTGATTGCCACAAGAAGTGTGATGAAGAGATATGAAGAAGTAGAAAATTTTAGTAAAATTTTTTTGTAATTATGTTGATATGAAGAAAGTGATTAAAAAAACAAGGATAGTAGTATTTTGGCAATGCTGTTGGTAATTGGTTATTGAAACGCTTTTGGTGAATTTTAATGATGTAAAGTGTTTAGTTTAACCAGAGACAAGAATAATATAGTTATCCTTATCTTATCCTTCATCTATGGTTTAACTAATGCAGTAGACTTTTTAGGGTATAGTTGTCATGTGATCAAGATTGTAATAGTTCTATCTTGTATGTTACTGTATATCATTTGGGATGGAGTCCAACGAGTACAGAAGGTATCAAATTAATGACAATGCCAAGATGAAAAGAATATTTCTATCTCTCGACCTAGAGTAACAGAGATAAGTAGTCGACTGTCAGAAGCAACATTGTTTGGTGCCACATGAGATGTGTGCACAGGTAACTGCCTAGGGTGTGCAGGTTACAACATTCATTAGGGTATTCATGAGAAAATCAGGAGCAAGTGAAGGTGTCACTAACTCAAATATGAGACTCATCAGCATGTGGCTGAGAGGAAGCACAGCTGTCTGGAACTGCATGACTGTCTGGCAGGGAGGAAGCGTGACTTGTCTGGAACTGCAGACATGGAGGTCTGGCAGGGAAGAAGCACGGCTGTCTGGAACTGTAGAAGCATGGCTATCTGGCAGGGAGGAAGTGTGTCTGTCCTAAAGCATAGCTGAGTCGAGTATTGTTTGGTAGAGGTTTGAGCAATCCTTGGTGGGAAGGTGTAAGCCTACAAGGACTTTGTTGAGGGTCACATGCTGCTATACGCAGTTGTTGAAGTTTTATTGAAAATTCAGAGGATCCAAATTGTTTGTTGTTGATTAATTTTGTTTGTGAATTTTATCGAACACTTTTGTAATTGGCTACAATATCTAGTAATTGAGATTCATGTGACTTTAGGTTGAGAATTTATTGTTTAGTTGCTGTTTGAAATATTCATATTCAATGGAGAGCCATTGACAGATAGTGTATTTTGTTATCTGGATGTTTTGATTACAAATCGTATTGGTTAATATTAGAAGGATAAGATTAATTGTGTTGGTATAGTAGTAAGTTGCTGTAAATAACTGGGCTGAGGAATGCAACTATTGAGTGGCAAGAAAAGGGTATCAGGGTCAGATATCTAACACTGCAAGGACACTGTACAGATGAGTTAACTAACAGAACATGAACCCGTTCCAAGACTGGACACAGCTGTTTCATCAGTTGCAGTTGCTATCGGCCTATCATGTGGAGAGATCATCAATCCACAAGGAGTATGGTTCCAGAAGAAAGCAGATGTCCTTATGACAGGTGACTATTGGAGGATCCTGGTAGTTATCAACATCACTGAAATCAGTCACGAACTCTCTCAACTACACAATCATACCCAAGAAATGCAGAATGCCATCACCACTGCTTCAGAAAAAATGCCTGCACTACACATTCAAAAGCAAGCCTTCAACAGTATCAGCGATATGCAGGATGACATCTCTCACTCCGTTCGAACCCTGATGGATCTACTGTACCAAGGAAGGGGAAGAAGGGGGCTGATCAATGCGGGAGGAAAACTTCTTCGTGTAATCTTTGGAGTTGCAGAAGACGAGGATCTGCAGTCAGTGAAACACAGAGAGGAAGCACTCCAAACTCAAACTGCAGGCCTCATTCATGTGGAGAAGGAACACTTGACCCCGACCCGACATTTAAGTCGCAGAGTGGCAGAAAACAGTAGAGAGCTGGTTGAAATTGCAAGGGAATGTTCAAAGAACACTAATGAGATAGTCTCTGCAATAAAGAGACTTAACCAAAAGGTGGTTAAGATCGAAGAACTTTTGAATGTCTATATTAACACATCCTCAGCCCTACAGAAATTAAGATTAGCAAGTAGTAATGCATTGTTAGATTTAAGAAAACTGATAACGATTATTAATGAAGTGTCATATGGTAGGTTAAGTATCAATTTATTGTCTCCTGTTGAGTTAAGTAATATTTTGGAAAAAGTTCAATCAAGCCTGTCAGATGGGTTGGAGTTGCCATTTGGGACGAACCCCACCAGTGCTTATCTGTACTACAATATCATGAGAGTGCGTGCTGTATCTGTTGGTGGCTTGATAAAACTGATTGTGACGGTGCCATTAATGTCTCCTGGACGGAGATTTGAACTTTTCCAGGCTTTTGCATTGCCAGTTCGTGACAACCAGACCCAGCTGATGGTACAATACCAGCTGAAGCCTGCCCACCGCTTGCTGATGACACTGATCGGGCTCGGTTTGCAGTCATCCACCAACAACAACTGGAGCAGTGTGAAGCGGGGCCATTGACTGTATGCTCAGTGATGACTCCAGTCTACAGCCGACATCATCCATCCTGCCTGAGTGCACTGTTCCTGAACGACCTTGCTGCAGCTCAACAACAGTGTCAGCTGACTGTGCTTGCCGCCGACCCAGCAGACACTTGGGTCTGGAATGATCAAGATGACACCTGGATTTACAGTGTAGCATCCAAGCGGCAGGTTGTCTCGCAGTGTCAGCAGGGTAACCAGATCATTGTACATGAGTTGACACTCCATGGAACTGGACACATGAAGGCAACACCTGGCTGCACCTTGAGTACGTCCCACTACCAGATCCTACCATCAGCTCGTGCCAGAGGGCACCTCAATCTTCAGAAGCACTTGGCACTCCTTAGTGTGCCTCCTGCTCTCATGCTGACTATCCCAGGCATGACTAGAGAGCGGATACTGGAGGGCATCCACCATCATCAGACCGAGGGTCGCCTGCAACCTGGTGAACTTGGGGTAGACGAGGTGTCCATTGACCAGCTGCTACACCATCTGACATCCCTGGAAGAACAACCCAATGCTGAGGGGTGGAGCTGGTGGCTCACCTCAGCACTCGCCTTTGGAGCCACCCTTGCTGCTGTCGCTGCGCTGGCTGCAGGGTTGGTCTGGGACCGCCACCGTCACTCAGCCCAGAGCAAGGATGCTTTGGTATCAGCAGAGCAGCCCTCTACAATGGATGTTGCAGAGGACTCTACACCACCCACCCAGGATCCTGAGGAGCCGCGGGAATCCTAGTGCGCCCTTTTTCTAGGGAGGGGGTGATGTAATGGAAGCAATTGAAATAGTATTATTGAAATTTGTGAAATTAGAACGTAATATTTTATTTGCTGGCTGCCTAGCATAGGCTACGGAAAGCTTGCATTTTTTCAACCGATGGACGAGGTGAGGATCTTTCTCAGGGTTGGGAACTGCCTAGCTTGCATCCCAGCCTGGGAAAGATAGTTTCCATCCACTCGTCCCATCAACAGTTTCCGGCTCTTCTTCCCCCTCTGCCGTAGTCTAGTTTTCCACGTGTAGGCCTAGGAAGAGTCGGACCTGAGACAAAAATTGCATTCTTTCCGTGCACTCTTGTTTTAACCGTTGAAGCGAACACAGCGCGCTCAGTCATCAATTCGTTTCGGGAGTGTGGATCACCAAAATCATCGTGTAATGGACTTCTTCAGCGTCTCCATTATGGGTGAGTCCCGAATATTAATCCTACTCAAATGACAAGGGGCGATCGAACTTTCTTTGCATAACGATAGGTTTTTTCTTGTTTGTTTGTACCATTCCAAATCTCTTTCAATTTTTTTTTTTGTATTAGGCTAGGCAGCCAGAGTAGAGTCAAAATTGATGTAAAAATTTGGTAGAGAAAATGTTTAAATACAACAAATTTTCATAGAGTGAAAATTAGCTTTCTTTAACCACGTCCACCCTTTGGTAAAAACAGTTCATTAATATCTTAGCTACCCAAGAAATTACACCACCAACACCGAACTCATCTCCCAAACCACCGTAAAATAATTTGTTCAAGAAAATTGTAATATAGTGTGATTTATTTGTTTGTCTCATAGAATATGAAGCGAGGTAGATTCTGCTTCGAGCTGCATATGGCTGATGGTCACAAATCCTACTGCCTGGCGGCTGATTCCGAAGCAGAACTGCAAGACTGGATGGCCAAACTGCAGCTAGTTCTTCAGCAGAACAAGGTGCAAGAAGAGAAGCGTGCTGCGTCCTTAGAAAGAGGTACACTATTCAGTTCAGTATTCAAATCATAAATAACTGTCGTAATTATTGAGAAGAATTATTTAAAACAAACTTGCCTAGTACATAATTATTGAAGAATGCAAGAACTTGAAGTTCATGTAGCTTGATATAAATTATTGTAAGGGAATTTGTGAGTGTTGGCTCATTCACAATTGTCGACCCTGCCGAGTTCTCTGGGACCTGGGAACTTCTATCAGTATGCTGATTTATTATTTGATAATGAAATAAATGAATGTATCCCACACAAAAAAATTGTCGACCCAGCCGAATGGTCTGGGACTTACAACTTCCATCTGTCTGATATTTATTCATTTATTTGGCAATGGTTTCCAGGCTTTGTCTATTGAAACAGAATTAATTCAACAATAAATATTACAAAAATAGGTACGCAATAATCCATCCCACACAAACACATTCAAATCAACTATGAAATGGAGCCATTGGAATAACATTTATAGGCTAAAGTGATTTTCTTCTACTAGTCTGTGATAATTAATCACACATATACAATAATTAATTTCTTTCATTCCTCTGTGATATTCAACTACCAAAAAATAATTACGTGATTTGAACAGAGTTTGAAATTCTGAAATGAAATTACTCCTTATCAGGCGCAGTAAACACTTGAGAGCTTCATCCACCACTAGACCTTGTATTCTGGTAAAACTCTCGTTTCAGAATTAAAGTTTTACTAAATTTGCAGCATCAGCCTCGCCTCAAACAAGTGTGATCCCTTTGTACGGCACTCTGAAAGGCTTGGAGCAGAGCGTCAATCCTCAGCTGATGAAGTATGCGCGCGAAACCGACAACTCTATCGCCCTGGCTCGCAGGGACAACAGGCGCCGACTATTCAGCGTCTATCCATTCATGCCGGTAAGACATGTTATTAGGCTGCGCTGTTGTACACATTTATAAGTCTGTTGTGTATAATAGAAACTATTCAAAACTAGGAAAAAATAATTATACAAAAATAGAAGCCATTCAGTGTCAATATCAATATGATATTAAATGGGTGAGTAGAATATAAGATTTGAGGTTTTGAATAGTTTTCTTTTTTTTATTAGTAAATTGACAGAATGTCGTACTCGAACGCAGCATTGCTCTTAATAATCATAGCAGCATTTTTCCACTTGATTTAATATTTTTCAGAAATCAAAAACAAAAAAATTAATCCAAAGCTAAAAATCATAAATAAGCGAAATTTATAACCTCATCAGAGATGTAGACATCTCATTCATGTTATTAATCTTATGTTATTATTTATCTCATTCATCTCATTAATATTAATGTCTATATTGTATATAGTTAAACATGTCTATAGTTACACTTATATATCTTCATAATATTAATGGCTAAAAGCTTGTTTTTCCAGTCCCAATCATTCTACGATTATGTGTTTTTATCATTGATGAATAAATAGATAATTGTTGAAAAAATGAAATTTTTCAAATCGGAGATCTACTTATCTGTTCTAACTTTACTCTTGTTCATTGTGTTATATTGCAAATCCAATAATGGATTTATAATTTTTGTTCAGCATACTAAATGTGCGCAACAAACAATGGAAAGCACAATTGAGCCGTACAGAGAGCACTTCGGCCAGCGGTTGCTGATCCGCTGCGAGAGTATTCGCTTCAGACTGCAGGCACCAATCAATGGCGACAGTCAGACTCATTGTCAGGTATTTACTCAGATTTTCATGAATAATATGATATAAAATTATATTTTCATTGCTGAGAAGTTCGAAGAAAGCTTGGTTCCTTGTATCTCCAAAATATATTTTGGTAAAATATTGATGTTTTGATTAATTACATAATGAGATACATAATTCATTTCATTAAATTTACTCCATGAATATCGAAGATTCATGAACGGAGATAATAAAATAGTTCTTAATCCATTTTACTATATGATTATCAATTTCAATTATGATTTATGATTCACATTCCACGCTGAAGTAAAAAGGAGATAAAATTAATTCCCGCCTTTATTATATTTTCAAAGTTGTATGTTCTATCTAAGGTTTAGGTTCTATATGATTCAGGAAGGATTTATTCATACTCAAAACTTGAACCTCAATAGTCAAGTAAATTCATTACAATTTGAAATATATCCTAGTTAAGATATTGTGAAATAAGATTTCCAATTCCAAGATAAAGAAAATGTACATCAACTTCCCAGTCACTTCCACGGTATGGTACCATATTCAAGAAGTTTACTCAATAGTTAATTGTAACAGCATTATATTGCAGTCAGTTGCAATAGGCAGTAAAATTTATAATATAATTTATACATTTTGGAAATATCTTCCCAGATTAGATAAATATTTAGTGTAATTTTTCCAATTTCAAGAAAAATCTCCTGAACTTCAGATACAAGAAAAATTAAATCGATTTTCAAATAATTTCACTTTTGTACGTTAGTTGCAGAATAGCAATTACAATTTGGTTATGAATCACACATATCAATAAATTTCTATCGATTCAATACTATTAAATAAATATTACATCATTATTTAGACAGAGTTTGACGGCTTGAGTGACTAACTCGAGCCGTATTGGAAGTAAATCTGCTTTTGTGCATTTGTTGTATTTCTATTATTGTGGCAATTCATGATTGAATATAATTTGATTGTGTTTTGAGCAGGTTGAACCTTACTTGACGACATTAGCTCTGTATGACGCCAAGGACGGCAAAAAGCTGACCGAAGACTTCCACATGGATGTGAATCACAGTGCAGTTGATGGAATCATATCAGACCCCGACGAGCCAGTAGAGTCCATACTCGGCGACCTTGTGCCTCCTCAATGGATTGCCAAAACTAAACAAGTACTACTAAATTAGATTTCTAATTGCTGTAGAATCATAAAGTACTGACTAGTTTTCACTGAATTTGAAAAAAAAAGATTCATTGGGTATAATCATGCTCTATACGGTATAGTAGAATCTCTGAGGAATTGAGTATTGTGAAATAGCATTAATTATTTGAACATAAAATAAAATCAGGAAGAATAAACATTTTGTACAGATTTTTTTTCTCTATTGTGTGATTTGTAAAGTAAAAAATCATGTTTTTGGACTCAGGGGACCTTGAAATGTATATAAAACTTGAAATTAGGGTACCTTAATTTTTTTGGAAAGCAATACTTTTCTTACCTATGGTAATAGGACAAGGAAAGTAATTAATGAATAATGAACTACACTTGTGGGGAATACAAGTGAACTACACTTGTGTTAATACTCAATCTGAGGCACACACGCCCTGCCTACCTGCGCTATTGGGTCTTCTAGAAATGAACGAAGAACAATTGAAACCAATAGAATGCCTGTGCCAAGAATCACCAAGTATTTATTCCTTGTGCTTCGATATTACATTTCTCCAACTGTTAAATTCTCTTAATTTGTACTCTAATTACTGAAATATTCATATCATTCCTTTCAAAATTAGTCCAAACAGTACCGTGTTTTGTGACAACTTAAGCTTTTAAAAAAGTTCAATTCATTCATTATATTGTAAACTATTGACTATAGAACTGTTTAGAGTTGTCACAATTGTACCGTGTTTGGACTCATTTTGAAAGGAATAATGTTTTTAGAGTTCAATTATTGGAGTAAAAATTGAGTAAAGTTAACAGTTAGAATAATGTATTTTTTGAGCACAAGGCGATTCATAGAAGAATCATTAGCGGGCAGATATGTAGATCGTCATTAGCGGACTGCGCTTGTGTGTGTGAGTAGTAGTGGGTCGGCCTAATCATTCAGAGCTCAGCTCACGCCTCTTTGGACAGACTATAGAATGACATTCACTCTTTCATTCCTCACACTTATTCAAGAAGACTGTCCGCATTGCTTTTGAATATCATCAATGCTTCCCATTCATCCATTGCTGACAATTTAAAGTGAATCTCACTATACTATTCAAGTGAACTAACTATTCAATCCGAGTGTATTCTCACTAAAGTGCTCAAGTGCTAAGTAAATGTTACTGAATATCTGTTCTAGGCTGTATTCAGCATCAGTAGGCCACATGCAGATGTTTACTTAGTGTTGCGAATAGACAAAATACTTCAAGGCTCGATAATGCATGTGGCTGAGCCTTACACGAGAAGTGCTAAGGACCCTCGACTTGGTCTCAAAGTTCACAAAGC
Source organism: Nilaparvata lugens (assembly GCF_014356525.2). Classification (NCBI taxonomy): domain Eukaryota; kingdom Metazoa; phylum Arthropoda; class Insecta; order Hemiptera; family Delphacidae; genus Nilaparvata; species Nilaparvata lugens. The sequence goes on along the minus strand of NC_052506.1, from coordinate 54,824,806 downwards.
TGTCAAAGCATGCAGTCAAAGGTGAGCTATTTCGTTCTACAAAATTATCTCAACCAATTTTTCAAGTTGTTTTCCTTTGCTTCTTTTTGTTACAAATATTTAATAATCAACGATTTCCTTATTTAATTCATTTCATTAAGTCAATCTGATACTCTTGTTTTCTTTCTCCCTTTCCTTTTTAATGTTTCCCTTTCCTTTACAATCACTCGTAAATTTCATCAAATTCTGTGACATTCTCTTTCCCTACTATCTCAATTCTATGATTCTTGGTAATTTTTGCCTAATATTTCAGTCTCGTAATTACTGTTGCCCTATTGTTGAGTTGAAGTGAATTACAGTCAGCTATTTACTATTGTATTTTTTTTTTCTATTTGTATTTATATTTTTCACAAAGAAGTGATACTATTGTATCATTAGTTAGAAGTGTACTTTTTCTTTTTACTTTCATCCTGAGATCGAAGTCTCCTTTATATGATTGTATTTCAATCAATATCTCTTGTATTTTTATATAATTAGTATTTCAATCAAGCAGCATTCAAAATTATTGGACTGAGAAGTGAATGTTTCTCTCTATTCAACTTATTAGTCTACTATTTGTTCATTTGAAATGAAATTTTTGGATGCTCTTTTTGTATGATTTAAAATTCTTGTAATTTTCATAATATTGTTTTGTTACTTTGAAGGCTTATTCTACTTATTGGGCTCTGCATATAATCAAAATTACCATGCATTTCTATTGAAAAGTGATGTGTGTCAGTGCGTTGCGTTACCTGTTTGACTGATGATGGGAGTGTTTGTTGTAGGCTAGGGAAGTACAGAATGCCATTTGCTTGGACGGCGCGGCCCCTCTTTCGTTTGTACAGCAGTGAGCCTGACATCACATCTGACTTCCCCGGAATATATAGACAGGAACCAAACCGCATCAAAGATGAAGAATTACTCAAAATCCTAGCAGACTACAGGAAGTAAGTGCATCATTTTTTTGGCATCGTATTTGACTTGTAGATTGATGCTACAAAGTACTGCTACCTGATTATGAATTTTCAAATTCAACTGTTTTTAATACAATTTTTAAAGCATTTTTCTTATTACATTTTCTAATCAGTCTGTTGATTTATTTTTTGATAATTTATGATTATGATTTTGCACAGTACTTTAATCTTTGTGTTCGTAAGAAATACAGTACCGTACTCGTCTTTTAGGTATATATATATATATATATATATATATATATATATATATATATATATATATATATATATCAGGATACGTGGAACTCTGTAGCTTGAGGGTCTCCCCACCAATAAAAGTGATTCAAATAATATTGGTATAAAGTATTGATCAAACATGATTTTTAAGTATTTTAATATCATTCCATAATTTATCAGTATTTGACTGCTCGTATCGTTCATCCGTAGTTGTAAAAAGTTTCTGTTATCAAATGTGTTCGATTTCATGTTTCTTATTGAATAATATTGATTAATACATTTTAGATTACATATTTTTATCCGCTCTATCAATTGAAGCCATTAATCGCAATTCTTTCCAGATTCTATTTTGTTTGTAAGATTTTATGTTTGTAGTTTTGCATCTACTAATTTCACATGTGTTTGTAATTGCATGATGTTTTGCATTCCAGGCCTGAAAAGATGAATAAACTACCAGCTATACCTGGATGGATTCATATGAAAATAGAAATATTGACAGAATTACCGGAAAGTGAGTACCTAATCAATTCAAGTAATGTTCATATGCTAGTAGTTGGATAGCCTGTAAGTATGGTGCAGTTTAAACTCATGAGGAGTGGCCGTAGTCGAGTGGATTAGATGCTGGCTTTATAATTCAGAGGCCCGGGTTTAAATCCCGGCCCGAGCAAGATATTTTCTCAGGCCACTCCCGTATTTCGGATGGATACGTAAAGCCGTCGGTCCCGGCTGCCTAAAAACCAGTCGTTAGGTCATGTCAGATCCTGAAATCGATCAGGTGCGATCTGAATATTCTGACACCAGACCTGAGCCTGCCAGGTCACTCGATATTATATTATTAAACTCATCATTTGTTTACATCCTCTTGATAGCTGCTGCAACATATGACATTTTAAGATCTCTGTGTGTATCCAAATTACTGCTTTTCTTTTTTGCATTCCAATAACTTTATTCTGAAGTTGGTGGTTAACAAGGGATCAACCTCAAGATCCAACCCGTTTCTCTTCTTGGTGCAACTTCAATTGCGCATGATACATTCATACTGTATTTGTTTGTTGACCGAGCGAAGTGAGGTCTAAGATTCTAGTCGACGGTTTGGCATTTCTCTTAATGTTTAAATCTTTATATGTTTATATGTTGTGCATTTACGGCGAAACGCGGCAATAGATTTCCATGAAATTTGACAGGTATGTTCCTTTTTTAATTGCGCGTCGACGTATATACAAGGTTTTTGGAAATTTTGCCAAAAAAGGGCAAAGTAGGGCCTGAGTTAGGGGTGGACCCTATAACTCAGCCAGATCGGTGGAGGATGACGTGCGACAATATAATTGATAAAATTCGCCGTAATGTACTGGGAACTTGGTGGGAGAAAGCTTCAAATTCTCAGTTTCATCAAATATATTATACGTTAAGAACCAATAACGCAGTTATGAAAGATTATTTAAACGACTCAAATAAAAGAAGGGTGATTAGCATAATTTTCAGAGCGAGAGGGTCATTATTGCCCGTGAATTTTAGAGTAGATAGGGGGGAAAACAGCTATATTTGTTCACTATGTAATAGTCAAGAAATTGAGACATTCATCATTTTATAAGAAAATGTAAGGTGCTATCAGAGTAACGAGTAAAATGGTTTGGAAGCTCGGTGATAACGGATGAAATGGTTCAAGAGTATTTAAATGGTAAAAACTGGAAAAGTCTAGCGGGATATGTGAATGTAACATTGAGATATAGAAAGCTCCTTGTGGATGAATTTAATTTCTAAAAATAGCTGTACTATAATTATACTTGTGGATTATAGAAAATGAATATGTCATTGTAAATATTGTTCCCAAACCGAAAACTGTACATATAGCTCTGGACATGTGTATGATTGAGTTCATCGGTTTATTATTGAAGATGATTATTTATTGTTCAAATGAGTTCAAATTATCATTGTATCACTTCATTTCATAAAGAATTATTTGTATGTTCGATTAATAAGTAAGAATAATTTACTTTGTATCAATGTGTAGCTCATCTCTAGGCCTATAATAATGATTCAGGTTTCTCAAATGAACTGAAAATGATAAGATTCCAAGCATAGACGGACTACTGTGCTATGAGTGACTGATATTTAGTGCTAACTTCCCAGTTGCCTTATAAAGTTTATTGAGTGCTATCGCATGACATTGTGTAGCCCGTTCACTCTGTAGCCTACTGTGAGAACTTTGACAAAAACTAGAAGATAAGGATGAGATATAGATTAAATGACTATCAACTCCGGCTGACGGCTTCGGCTATGCCTAAGAATTTTCGGATTATTATGAACTATGGTATTGTTGACGAATGATATTGGAAATTTAGCATTTCAAGGATAATATAAAAGGAAAAAGGAGCCTCCTTCATACGCCAATATTACAGTAAAAATCATACTATAGAATTATTCATCATAAATCAGCTGACAAGTGGATTACACAGATGTGTGGAGAAGCCAGTCTATTGCTGTATTTCCATAAGGTCTACAGTTTCAATCAGGTACTTGTGGATGAGAATACTGCGTGAGGTCTACTGTTCACAGAACTACTAGTATATTGAGATTCACTTTATAAAGACAGTGGAATAAAATAAGACAATGGAAACGAATTGTTGCTAGTTTTCCGTTTGCACCGCCTTCAGTACATAGTGATTCAAGGTACCCCGTTATATCTGATCTAGAGATGAAATATTTTGTTAGTTCATTATACATATTCAGAGCTTACAATCTATTTGGCAACGGTGGGTAGTTGGAAAAAGGTAGAGCTGTCTGCTTTGTCTAATGACTGACAGGAATAGTAAATCAATGTTAATCATACGCATACTTTATTACGTGAATCTCACTATAGCGAACATTTTTATTGTATTGTTCTATGCATGCTGGTTGCAAAACTTCTGAGTGGTGAAAAAGTTTATTGTAAATGGATAGTGTATATCTTTTACATAACAACAGGATAGCTGCTATTTCAGCTCTTCATTCTAGCTCTTCTCTCAATGAGAATTTGTACATTATTATAGTGCTCTTTCTTGTGCCTTTTAGTGCTCATCTTGTAGACTTGCGAATCACAATCCCAGTGTGGTGAAATAGTGTCTCCTCTCTTTCACAATCCTAGTGTCATGAAATATTAACTGTTTGAAGACTACTGCATAGAGTGAAGATACGGTTTAAATGGTTTCTTTATACCATAAATACATCATTTGTCTGTGACTGGTGTGACGTTTGCAGACTGCTTGACGAGCTGTATGTCGCCGCTGAAGCCGTTCCCAGTGCCGCCGAGCGGCGAGCCGACAGTGGAGGTGGCTGAGCTGCAGCCGGAGCCACGCCCTCACACCGCCTTCGCCAACCTGCTCTTCGTCTACCCGCTCAGTCTGGCCTTCGACGCGCAGAAGACATTCACGCGCGCACGCAACATCGCCTGCACCATCCAGCTCAAGGACACTGACGATGAGAGTGCCGAACCCATCACGGTCAGTGGAGTAGGAGGAGGTGACTGTGTACAGAGTAGTATAGTCTAACAGTAATTTGCTAAAGATTTGAAATGGAAGATTTTAAATTCAGAAGTTCAGCAGAGCTGGGTTTGAGTCATCTAGTTTGAAACAGGGTTTCCTTAATAGCCTAAATTGATTAGCGGCATCCAGTGATGTTATTGCAGACTAGATAATTTTCTTCATTTCTATCCTTCTAATAAGGTGCTATTTACACTGAGAGTTAACTCAAATAATGGAAAAATATTAGGTCACTATTATGTTATGTTCTGCAGCTCCATGCACCTGCGTGTCCACATCAATTTCATTCTTTGTGATCTATCCTTTCTCAGCTGTTCGATGTTGTGGGGTTCACGTCTCCTTCTCTCCTCCTCCTCCAGAACAGAAAATTATCACTTATAGAGACTTCAAAAACTTTGATGAAGCCGCCTTCCTGACTGATGTGGCTCAGACTCCATGGCATCAAATTGAAGCGTTACCCTCAGTTGATGACATGGTCAAGACTTTCGAGAATTGGACTTTGACTTTGTATGACAAACATGCACCTTATGTGACAAGAAGGATTAATAGAAAACGACGAGTACCGTGGATGACTGAAGACATACTTGAGATGATGGGACGTAGAGACAAAGCACATAGAAAATTTAAAAAGACATTTGACTTGGACAGTTTGATTGAGTATAGGAGCCTTAGAAATAGAGTTAAACAGGAATTACGGAACTCAAAGATTAGGCATTTGAATTCGTTCATGACAAACAATAGACAAGACTCTAAATCACTTTGGCAGGGAATGAAAGAATTCGGGCAAGGCAAACAGAAATCGAATCCCCAAATTGACTTCCCATTGAACAATATAAATGACCATTTCGTTTCACACTCTAACCAACGCGACGAAGATGTCATTGCTAATCAACTGAGCTAATGGATGATCTTGAAGAGCAGGTTACAAACTTAGATTTACCAATTACTGATCAATTTCATTTCCATCCAATCTCAGAAGAAGACACTTTCAAAGCAATTCAACGTATTCATAGTAATGCTATGGGTGTAGACAAAATTCCTATTAATTTTATCAAGAAGATGTTATTTGCTGTTTACCAACCATTACATACATTTTCAACAAGTCACTTGAAGAAGGCAATTTCCCTGAAAACTGGAAGTTTGCTCTGGTTCGCCCTCTAAATAAAGTTCCATCACCCAATAAAGTTGAGGATTTTAGACCAATCAGTATTCTACCTGCATTGTCCAAAGTGCTAGAAAGACTCATTCACGCTCAAGTTGTAAAATTTCTAGACAGCAATAGTAAGCTTCATAACTTTCAATCAGGCTTTAGGAAATTCCATTCAACTGAGACAGCTCTGCTTCGTGTCACTGATGATATACGGTTAGCTATGGACCAAAGAAAATGCATCATCCTCACCTATTTGATTTTTCTAAAGCATTAGATACTGTTGATCATACAGTCCTTTTGAATAAGTTGGCTATTCTTGGTTTCAGTCACAACTCGTTAGTTTGGTTCAAATCCTATCTATTAGGTAGGAAACAATGTGTATCTGTCGGTGACAAAAAGTCAACTTGGAAAAACGTTATGCATGAAGTACCACAAGGTTCAATTTTAGGCCCTCTCCTCTTCACTTTGTATGCTAATGACCTTTCTTCCATTATCAAATTCTCCAGTTTCCATACTTATGCAGACGACCTTCAAATCTATTTAAGCTGTCCCATAACAAAAATTAATGAAACAGTTGGAATAATGAATCAGGATATCAATTCGATAGTGGAATGGACAAAGAAAAATGGCCTTAAGCTTAATCCCATCAAAACACAACCCATTATAATTGGATATTCTCGTCTTATAAACAATATTGACCTTGAATCGATTCACAAAATTAGTGTAGACGGTAATGAAATTCCTTACTGTAGCTCAGTTAAAAATTTAGGCATTATTATGAATAATACTCTTGACTGGTCAGAACAAGTGAACAAAACTTGTAAAAAGGTATTCTCAGCCATGAATGCATTGAAGAAAATGCACGATATCCTCCCTAGAAACATTAAATTATTATTGGTTCAATCTCTCATCTTCCCGCATTTAATGTATTGTAATTCTGTTCTTAACGATATGCAAGTCACTCTGAATGATAAACTACAGCGTTGCCAAAATTACTGTCTAAGTTTCGTCTACTCTCTCCAACGCCATGATCATATCACCCCAGCCCACATTGCTAGTTCAAAATTAAAGCTTCCCGATCAAAGGCTTTTTCGAATAGTCAAGCTAGTTAGAGATATCTTGAAATACGGTAATCCGAACTATTTTAAAGATGATTTCAAATTTGTCTCTAATGTTTCTGATATATAAACTCATGTTATTTTAATTATCCACTGCATACTGCTGTATATTACTGAAAGTTGATTACCCTGATCTACTTTCAGCCTACTTCATTTTATTAATCAATAATTTGATCTTATCTACCTTTATTTTACTTTATCAATTTTCTGTTTTTTCTCTTAAATATTCATATAAATTAAAACTTTCACAATATTTCCATTAATAAATAAATCCTTAGTTTAATTAATGAAATTAACGTTTTGGTAGAGAGTTAGTGGGGAGGATATTTTTAATATTCTTTCCGAAGAATGGACATTGATATGTCCAAAGCTCCGCCAATTTATGTAGATGCATAACAATATAATTATCTACAGTTATTACAGATTGCTTTTTTCATATCATATACAGTTCAATAATTATTTTCTTAGTCTATATTATGTAAATTCATCTATAATTTTGCTGTATTGCAAGCTATTGTATATAAGTGTATAAGCCAGTATATATTGTAATCTACATAAATAAAGTACTCAATCAATCAATCAATCCTCCGCGAAGATCACACTCTGCACTTGGAAGATTTCTCTATTTTGAATGTTCTCTGCAGTGATACCAGCCTTCTCACAATCCTTAAGAGTCTGCACAAACCATGCTGGCCTAATTTTGAATTTCATTATATTGTCAAGAACTTATTTTAGAAGTCGGCCATCATCCATTCTTGATATATTTCCAAAAAAGAAGGTCTTCTTTTCCTCATTTTGTGGATTATGTTTTCGATTTTCTGTACGATGTCTGTTGTATAAGAATATCTCTAATTATTTTATAAATAAATATCCTGTCATAAATCAATAACGTTTTTAATTTCACACATTCACATTTTATATTTTCTTGATCTATACATTGATAATTTACCTTTCCTAGCATGTCAATCTATCAATACCTGCCCTCTGCACGATTCGAAGTGTTTTGGCCCCATACAATGCTTCTGGCTTTATAGCAGTTTGATGATGTCTGATTTTTGTGTGCCAAGACAATGCATTTTTATTATAAATGGTCCTCGTGTTTCTGAATGCAATGCCCATTTTCGTTGCTCTCCTCTCTATAGTGTGGTCCACGTTATAATGGCAGTGGATAAAGATAGAAGAATAGCGATGCCAATTCTCTGCATTAATTAATTATATTTCTACACCGTCAAAAACATAATTGTCATTGTTGTGGACCTAGAAAAGGATAGTACCACCGGCTTTGTCGGATAATAGACAAGGATAGCAAAACCGAAGTTGATCAAATACTGTCATTATAACGTGGACCGCACTATAGACTTTCTTTTTCATTGTTATTTACTGCCACCCATTCACCAAGGTATTTAAATCCTATATAATACTATTCCGTTCATGGCACTTTTACACTTGGGTTTCATGGATTCGTTAACCAGACTTTAACATGAAGTAGAACTTTGATGAAATTAAAATCACAAGCAAAAATATAACATAACCGGCCATAGCATCTTGAAGTTTAAAGTTTTTCACTTGATTTTCTGTAGATTATTGCACTACTTTTGTTAAGCTATTCTTCAACTACCTTCCTTTCAAATAAAAGTGTAGAAGTTTTTAATCAAATATTCAAGACTGTTTCTAAATAAATTATTATCATTCAAAACAATGATATATGCTTGTATGAAAAGTTTCGACTTACTTATTTCAAATTATTAAAATGTAATATTTATCATTTTACTCGTACTTTATTGAGTTGTCGCCCAATAATTAACTACACTTTAGGATTGCTTTTGATTTTAGTTGTTAATTGTGCACAGTGTATATATGGCAGAGGAGGCAAGCTGGTGGGCAGCGCCACGTGTTGTGTACTGCACCACACAACCACACCTGCCTGGTACGACGAGATCAAAATGCGCCTGCCGGTCAAACTGACAGCCAACCACCATCTGCTCTTCACGTTCACGCACATATCGATCGAGGGATCCAAGAAACGCGACACTGGGCCCGAAACCACAGTTGGCTACGCGTGGCTGCCTCTGCTCAACAAAGGAAGGTGGGCGTCGGAGTAAATCCATTATTAATTGACGTCTCATGTATTGTGCTTTCCAGTGGATCCTCCCCAATCAGCAGAAAAATATTACCATTGATTGTTATGAGAGTGTTCTCATATGGCAGATAACATAAACTAAAGCGAGATTTGAATTTGAAATAAATGTTGAGAATCTCGAAAAGAGATTGGGGCTAAACTATTATAATATATATATTCAAAATCAATTTAAAATTCTGCTTCTTCTTAACAATAAATGGTAAAATAACCTTCTTGTTATTAAATAGAACGACTAGCAGTCATAAATGAATTTATTTATCTACTGTGACAACGAGATCTTTCGGCGTGTCCGCCATCTTGATGGTTGCCAAGACTTGCAGAAAGATCTCGTTGTCATAGTAAGTGAATAAATTCATTTATTAAAAAAAATTACTGCTAGTCGTTTTATTTAATAACAAAAAAGTTATTTAATAGTAAGCATTTTGTGATGGAAAACAACAATAACCTCTAACGGTATTACAACCAGACTGACTTTACATATGAAATCAATTGGAAATTGCATTTGTTCAAATTGCATTCTCAGCATTTAATTGGGATTTTTATTTTATAATAATTATTCAGACTTATTTTTCCGAATATTGTTTTGGAGTGAGAAAAAGATTGCTGCCAAATCAACTGACTTTGTTATGCCATAGAGGTAACCTAAGAACGAAAGAAGTCTGTCTGTTCTAGCAGGATCTCCTATACCTATATAATCCTGGTCCTGGTGGTAGAAAAATTTATATTTTTTAAAAACTTTGAAACTATTTACAAAGAGTATTTAAACCGTGAACTGTATATTTTGATCGGTCGGAAGAAATAGAATTGTTTTGAGAGGTATTTTAAGAACAAAATAATTTCCGACAGAAACATTTAGTTTGTCTGTGCTTAAAATGTGTTTTTTGTCTTTGAATGTGTGAACACTCATAAGAACCAATTTTATTATTTCACTAGAATTCATTGGAAAGCACCTTTGATGTGCCAACTGAAGTCTGTTAATAATTGTTTTGACATTTCTTGTCAGGTCCCGAACAGAAGCGCTACTGTGCAAGCAAGGATTGAGGTAGGCTGTGGTGGCTCATCCATTCAACTGCTAGTCACTTAGTAGCTTACCTAACCCAGAAAACACTGACTGACTGCTCCAGCTTCTCTAATCAGTGTATCACACATTTTAATTAAAGACTTGTATTAATAGGTGTATCATACAATTGAATTGAAGTGTTGAAATAGAGTCCATTTCACCATCATCACCCATCTTTTGTTCTGCAATGTACAAGTAAAACCCTCATAATTATTATTCTTGACTCGTTTTAATAACTGTATCGCACATTTTAATAGAAGACTTGTTAATATCGTAGATATAATTGAATCGATGAAGTGTATTATACCACACATCACTCATCTCTTGTTGTTCTGCAATTTACTTGTAAATCCTTCATCTTATACATTGTGTTCAAATACACAGTAATCATTTCATCTTTGAGCACTAGTGCTTAACGTGTTGTGTGTACTGTTGTCTATTGAATGGATGTTTCAGTTATAAGTTTTCCATTCAAGAATAAGTCTGTAACTACTGTATAATACATTTGAATGGAAGACTTGTATTAATAGTTATTATATCATACCGTTAAATTGAGGATCACTTTTGAGTTTTTTTTTAATTGACCGAGCGAAGTGAGGATTCTAAGATTCAAGTCGACGGTTTGGCATTTCTCTTAATGTTTAAATGTTTATATGTTGCGCATTTATGGCGAAACGCGGTAATAGATTTTCATGAAATTTGACAGGTATGTTCCTTTTTTAATTGCGCGTCGATGTATTTACAAGGTTGCATTTCAAGGATAATATAAAAGGAAAAAGGAGCCTCCTTCATACGCCAATATTAGAGTAAAAATCAGACTATAGAATCATTCATCATAAATCAGCTGACAAGTGATTACACAGATGTGTGGAGAAGCCAGTCAATTGCTGTATCTCCATAAGGTCTATAGTTTCAATCAGGTACTTGTGGATGAGAATACTGCGTGAGGTCTACTGTTCACAGAACTACTAGTTTTAATTTATGTTGTTATGCTTTATGAATATTCTACATCACTAACCGATTTGTATTGTCTTACAATTCCATCGAAAAACGAGAGTTCTTCGAAGTTTGAAAACTGAATATTCAATATTATGTTTCACTTCATTGAAATGCTATGTTGCTATAAATCGAATATGTTGTTTGTGTTGACGAATAACTCAAGAGATTTTATGCGTTGTTAAAAAACTTGTTTGATATTGATTTTGCGTTATCTTTGCAGATTGAATGTTGAGGATCAAAGTATTCCAGTGGCAGCTACTTTACCACCAGGTTACCTTGCTGTACAGCCTCTTGGACTTGGAAGAGGGGTAATAATATTATAATCAATCATTTGTAACCTATTAATTATAAACTTCACTCATTTATCACCTGTGTCCTATTATTCATTTATCCATATGCAAATACAATCCAGGTAAAACAACATGCATTTGCCCAAAACTGCTTCAAACCTTAATTTGGAATACACAGTCTAAAGGTTATGCTACTTACGTAACTTAAATGATTAATTAACCTAATTCGCACACTTTTGAGTCCAAAATGTATCTATACCTATTCTGCATATGCACATTGATTGTCAGCAGCTTTGTTTCATCTTAATTAAATAACTATTGTAGATTAACTATATGAAGAAAGGATTTTAAATAGAATTAAAAGTTCTCACATTTAATTATCAAATTACTTAATTTGGGAGAAAAATAGCACAAGGATTAGGCCTACCTTATTTCATCTACCAATGTGATTTACATCAGTGTCATTTGTAAACTTGAACAAAGAATAATCAGCTATGTATTCGTTAGTGACTAGAAAAATTTGTTTCAAATCAAATCGAAAAGCTTCATTTTAGGCGGCTCATGACAGAATTACTGTACTATTATCTTTCTAAATTATTCACAGACTGCCACTATTCTATACAGTTGTGCATGAGTCAGCTCCTATTTTTTTAGTTAAAATATGCTTCAATAAATCATTATTCTTTTAAATATATATAATCTTTTTATTATGTCATTTGAAAAATATTTATTATTTATTTTAATCTGGTTCAATATTTTATTTACTCACTTTCCGTAACCGGAATTTAATACTGTATTTTTGCATTCTTGCACTTTGAAAATGTATTTTCATGGGCAGGGTGGCCACCTACCGGAAAAACCGGGTGAACCTTGAATTCCTCATGATTTTGCTAAACGGGAAAAATACCGTGAATTCCTCATGAATTTTTACAATTACTCATAAATTTCAATTAATTTAGTAAAGTGTACAGTGACAATAAACTCAAATAAAAAAAAACTTGATGGCTAGCAATATAGTTGGCAATGTTTATGAACTACCTAACCTAAAAAAAATATCTAAAAACATAGATATTTTTGTCATGTCAAAAATTATCAATATATTTGGAAGTCTAAATATGCTATTCGCAATCCGTCATGAAAGATCAAACTGAAGATTTCCCTAATAAATTCTTTACGAATATATCTTGTTCCTCAAATACCGTGGATACTCTACCTGGAAAATTTGAAATTTTACTCTGGAAAACCGGGAATTACTCATTAATATTTTATTTTAAAATGGGTGGCCACCCTGATGGTGCAATTTACGTAAAACTGGTGACTTTCTCCACTCATTGTACAGTATTGCAGTATTTCTTGCATTCAGCCATTGTTATTATCATTGTCATGTAGTGAAATATCATTGTTGAGGAATTTAATTTTATATTATGATAATTTTCCTTTTTTACAGTATGCAGGACCAGAAATAAATTGGATTGATGGGCAGAAGTCGATTTTTGCGGTGAACTTCCGTCTACTGTCTACGGTTCTTACTCAAGATCATCATCTTCACAACCTGTTTGCCCATGCCGAGCGTCTCCATGAACCCAAACTGCAAGTGGTTTTGCCCCCTGAAACTGAAACCTGCAAAATACTCAAGGTATTTTATTCAGTGCAAATCTCCAACATGCTAAAGCTCTTTAATCTATTTATCTATTTTTTCAATTCTATACACACATAATACAATGAAGTCTAAAGGTTATTTATGATTATGTATGTACGCGTATATATAATTGGTTATGAATGAATAATAATTAGGTTATCGAATACTGATTTACTACAAAAAAACATAGGAATGGTCGTAGTCGAGTGGATCAGATGCTGGCTTTATGATTCAGAGGCCCGGGTTCAAATCCCGGCCCGGGCAAGATATTTATCTCGGGCCACTCCCATGTTTCGGATGGACACGTTAAGTCGTCGGTCCGGTCCCGGCTGCGTGAAAAGCAGTCGTTAGGTCATGTCAGATTCCCTGAAATTGATCAGTTGCGACCTGAAAACTCTGACACCAGACCTGAGCCAGCTAGGTCACTCGATATTATTATTATTACTACAAAAAACAGACAAATCTCAAATTTGATTGTTAAATTGAAAATTCTCAAGTATGTTCTACTTTTAATAAGGGTTTTCTTTGTATTTTTCTTTTCTTTGTTCTGTCTCAGCTAATTCGATTGGAGTTCCTTCTGTGTGTTGTTATGGAATACACTATGATTGATAAGAATCGTTAAAATTTGGATGCTGCTAGCACATTGTTCATCCCGATATTCAGTTCAGATAAGTGAAGATGTACCTTGTCAACATGAATGTAGATAAAACTATAAATAATTCAGATTAATACTGAATAAGAAAATACTCGTATTATTTCTTATTATTCCATCTTACTCACTTGTTTTGTTCGGCTTTATCAGCTTTATCATCAGACAAGTAGACATGTGGTGATTTCATGGACTTACTAAATATTTTTTATAATTCGGTTATACTAAATAAGAGTGAATAAGGTAAATTATAATTATATTATTAATATTCATCAAAATCAAAAAAAGCTTTATCAAAAAAAGTTTTTCAATAATTGAAAAATAAGCGTATGGTTTTTTTTGCAATTTGCAGGCAGCTCATGCAATCCAGGTGGGATCGGCAATAGCGTTTCTACCAACACTGCTGAACCAACTGTTGGGCCTTCTAGTGTGTTCGCCCAGTCCTGATGTCGGAGTCAATGTCATTCGACTTCTCATTCACGTCGTTCATCTGGTCGATGAGGCCGGCTGTGCTGAAGCACTACAAACTTATGTTAAGGTAAAAACAAATTCACTTGACTCATGAAAATTTGGAATTTCAAATTTCCACTTGATATACTCATGCAGTTATTTCAGCGTAAGCTTCTTTCACCTAGTCACAACTAGAGCTCGCATTCAAGTCTCCTTTTATCGATTCTCAATCTTTTAAATTTTTGAAAAGCTGTTTTTGTCATCTTTAAATACGTTATTAAATACTGAAAATCATCTACTATACAACACTACGGTACTGCCGCCGTTGAGTTAAATTATTATGTTATAAAATTATTTAAGAGTTGTGATTTTAAATGAAATCAATACAATAATATAGCCAACATACAATATTGTTCCGCTGACAAATTCCTAAATCGGTGAAATATTGAAAACTTTTTCTTAACATAAGAGATGTATTTCAAGTATGATGAAGGTTAGGTATGGTACCGTATGTAGAATCCGTGAACGATATAAAAGTTCTTGGAGTGGTGATTGACTCTGACCTTTCTTGGAGACCTCACCAAGAATACCTCAAAAACAAACTGAACTAGCAATTTTCGTACTGAGAAATTTGAAAGCTATATTGGACTCCAGGGCTCTTAGAAGTGTTTATTTCGCACTGTTTCACTCACACCTGACCTACGGCATCATTTTTTGGGGAAATTCAAGCTGCGTAGTTGAGGTGTTCAGAATGCAGAAGTGGGCATTGAGAGTGATGATGGGAGAATCAATTCGAACAAGTTGTCGCCCCCTTTTCAAAAAACTTCAAATTCTCCCATTCCCAAGCCTATATATTTTCGAAACAATCTGCTTCATTAAGAAAAATATACATGAATTTAATACAGGCGGAACATTCCATCAATACCCAACAAGATATAGGAACAACCTAAGAGACGATACACACCAGACATAATATAGCATACAGCTTTTTGAACAAACATTTTAAATAATACATGTCGGATTATTTTGAACAAAGGGCTATAAATAATCATTTTCGAGCTATTTTTCGGGCGAATTGAATCGCAGTCCAAAATTTAACAGCATATTTGAATATTGCCGGCATTTTCTGCAATTTATTTGTATCACTTCATAAATAGATGCAAAAATTAATGGATATCGTTATGAATTATCAGACAGAAACGAATTGAATCTTTTTTTAAATGAAATATGCCACATTTATTTTCATTCTATCACTGAAAAGATAGGTAGGTAGGCTACGGGATGACACAAACTGTTCAAGTAATTGTAAAGGATAATGTGATGGAAGATATAACGTTGTAACAAGACGATCTATTCCAACAGCAGTCATAGCGTAATGGTAGAGCGCTCGGCTTCAAAGCGAAAGATACCCGGTTCAAGTCCCGAAGAAGTTTCAATTTTTTTTCTCATTATTATAAATTATTTTTTGAAGGAATTTGTTTTCATTTCAATTGAACTTGGATTTTATCAAATATTTTTTTTAATGTAAAATTTTTCCCACCAGTAAAAATGAAATTAACATAGGCTTCATGCTGTATCATTGAATAGATCTCAATAAAATAAGTAATAATTTATATTCTTCAGTTATAAACTATCAGACACAAATTCGGAGTGAAACGAATATTTTAGTTATTTTGTTTGGAATTGGGGAAACAAAAGGCTGCCTGATTCAAATTGAGGAAGATCTAATCGATACTAAAATTTATTGATGTATTGAAAAAAATCAGTATACTATGATTCTGTGAGGTTTTCAAGTATTGTATCTTCTTCACTTATCTATAATACTGGCCTAGGCCTAATGAAGGAAAGAACTGGCTTATACACGTAAGGAATAGTAAATTATGTTTGACGCATCATCACGTCTGAACTACTCAACTGATTAATTCGAAATTTTGCATATAGATTCTTAATTAACCGAGGATGGTTATAAGCCTATTTTCAGTGCTTCAAGATTTCATTACGTCAAGTTTTCAATTTGTCATGCTTCCAGTTGTTGTATAGAAACAGCAGAACATTTCTTTTAATAGGGACATTAGATGGTAGGTATGATTGGGGATACTATTCAAATAAAAATAACTGATTCTCTGTCGCATCAAAATATTGTTCCGCGATTTTGAATTCAACTTAATTTTTTTAAATTGGAAGGTTGTATCGTAATACTTGATTTCGATACAGAAATACAAGAGAAAATGATTGGTGAACTCCACACCGATTTCTCAAACCGGTCAAAAGTTATCCTCATTCAAAGATACTGATAAATCATCTATCTATCCATCATCTATACTATAATAATGGAAAGAGCTGGCTCATTTACGTACGGGAAATGATGTAGGAAAATTATGTTTGACGCATCATCACGTCTTATCTACTGGACTGATTGATTTGAAATTTTGCATAAAGATTCTCCATTAACCGAGGATGGTTATAGGCCTATTTTCAAATTTCAAATATTTTATTACGTCAAGTTTTCAGTTTGAAAAGTTTTAAAATAGACCCTTGTGAAGCACGGGTTACCTGCTAGTAAGTTAATATTATTTGGTTTTTAAATGACAATAACTTAATATTATTTGGCTTTTAAATGGCAATAAGTTGATATTATTTGAAATGTTTCTATAATTTTAGATAATAAACACAAAAAACGTGGAAAAAGTTGAATGACACCCGAAATAACATACTTTCAAATTTGATCATGGGAAAAAAGAAGAATTATGCAAAAACCTCAGTCGATTAGAGAAAACAAAACTTGAGAATACTACACATTTAAAATTAATAATACAATTACTGTGATGTCTTGAAGTTAATCTTGATTAACACGATGTGGTCAGATTTGTTAGAATGTGTTAAATTCCGAGTGTAATCCAACAGTATAAATCTTTTATGGAAAATCAATATTTTTCTTTTGTTGCAGTTTGTATTTGTGGGTGCTGCACAAGGCTCGAGAACAGTGCATGAGGAGCTCTGTGAGCATCTGCCATCTTTGCTGCGACCGGACAACACAGATTTCCTTCTAGTCAACAAGTTTCTGCCACACTCCGGATTCTTCTTTCAGATAATGGTTAAAAGCATGGCGCAACATCTTCTCTCTACCGGCCGAATAAAAGTGAGTTGTTCAATATTTTCGTGAATCAGAAATTTTTTATTGCTTCTTAAACTTGCTACTATGTAATCAAAGACAATAGTCAGATCAATTTCAATCTGTCAGCATTTTTTACAAATAATAACATTAATGCTTCGGATTTAACTTATGTTGACAGTTTGAAGGGAATCTCACCATATAACATCAATGCAGGATTAATTTTGAGAATAGAAATTCTAATCTATTTACTTAGGCCCGGTTGCCTACCTTATGCCAGCATTTTAATTATATATAGAAAACTTTGGCTATGCCCGTCGAAAGATTCCCACGAATTATTTCGGAAATTTTTATAAGAAATGAATGTGGCTGGTATAAGCATTGACTAGAGTTGTATCGGGAGTATGAGGTGGATTGGCCGGATTCATTGGAACAAATTGATAGGTGGGTTGAGATAGGTCAGCTCCTGATTGATAAGGTACGGGAAAGATTTAGGAGCGAATGGATAGGCAGAGTTGACTTGGCTCAATTCCACTCAGTGTACGCAGCTTTAAATAAAGATGAGACTTTAATCAGAGATTACATCAATGATAGTAATAAACGGCACTTCAAAACTAAAGGAGCCCTATTACCTCTCAACTTCAGGCCGGAAAGACTGGAAGGCACTTATAGATGCTCCATGTGTAATAGTAATGAGTACGAGGATATATTTAATTTTGTTGGTAGATGTAAAATTTTGGCAGAAATAAGAAAAAAATTGTTTAATTAATGGATATTGGAAAGGACAGAGGTAATAGAGTATTTAAATGGTAAAAGTTGGAGGAATCTAGTGGGATATGTGAAAGCTGCATTAAAGTACAGAGGGGAAATAAAAAATGAGTTCAATTACTGATTTATACCAGAAAAATAAGTTGTAGAATTGCGAATATCAATTCAGAATAGGAAATTAGGTATTATTTTGATTTCATGCTTTCGATAATATTATAACGCAAGCCTTGCCACATTGTTTGTTTGTATTGTTCCTTGATTAATTAATTAATTGTGCAGGCTGATCAAGATATTATAAGATATACTGGGCGGTCTGGCCACCTGTCTCTCCCTCACCTTTATCTGGGCGGGGACGTCATGCGAAATTCTTGGCTGTCTACCGCAGCCCCATTCTAACTACATTCGTAAACGCGTTAAACGTATATTGCAATTTGAGTGGGATCCCCAATCTTGAATAGTTGCTTGAGTGCTGCGTCTGATTTTCTTTAAATTTAATAATGTTCGCGGTAGTTCTTCATCATTAAAAGTTAGTTTTTCCACGAAAGCTAGTGATGGACTTGTAGTAATGTGTAAAAAACGTGAGTAATATTTGGAACTGCAATCATTCTGGTAAATACTTATGTTTCTAACCTACAATACAGTGGTAGAGAAAGACTGTTTCAATACCTTTTTCGTGCTAAATGAACTTTGAACCCCTTGTTGCGAACCCAACGAGTACAAATTTACCCTTACAGAATTGACACTAATAAGAACAATATTTGGATATTTTATAAAAAAAGCTGCTTCAGAAGGAGCCATACTTTAGTGAACGGTGACATATGCTGGCGATGTTGTACTTCGGGATGTCTGGCTTCCATCACAACATCAAAGGAGATTGATATAATCAAGACTAACAATGCATGTCATAAGAATCACGTACCACATCAAACACCGACTGATATTTTGAACACTCAGACCAATATAAACAAATACATCGATCCGATTTCTTCAAGAGTAACCAATAGGAATTCACTCGACTCACATTTACTACTACGAAGATCTTGCAAGCCACTTAGTTTTAGCATTGAGACTCAGACTGAAGATTTAATATTACAATCAAAGGATGATTTAGTACGGAGAATTGACGAATTAACTAATAATCAATCGGCACTTGTGGAGGAAATTCAACGGCTCACATTACTCATTGAAGAGAAGGAGGACAGTTCTAACTCAAAAACAGTACGGAGTATTGCCACTAACACTGATGTACATGTATGTGACGAGGGGCCGGTGATTGTTGGCTCAACGAATGCTATGACACAATCAGACTTAAGTACAAATGACATTGATAATTACGAGAGATCAATTTTGTTAAGAGAAAGTACAATTGGACTGTTGAATGAGAACTGCAATGAGAGTTACAGGCGAATTGATGAAATGGAGAAGAATCTAGATGAATTGAGACAAAAATATATGAATTTAAAATCTGAATACGACACTCTTAAACAAAGATTCTCTGATCTAGCTGATCAAAGTTTATATGATCAGCGGATCGGAATCGATAATGTTATAACACATGGAAAGTCTGATGAATTTTCGGAAAAGATACTTGACAGAATTCTTTTCATTTCCGATACTCAAGGTGAGGGAGTAGTAAAAACACTACATGAAAGTCTCTATAATATGAAAGTTTCAGGCAATATTTACTCTAGAGCGCCAACGCGATCAATCATTAAAAATAATATGCACGATATACTCCGATTGACCCCTGTAGACTATCTAATTTTCAGTGCTGGAATAGATAATTTTAATTGGAAATCAAACACTGAATCAATAACCGAATATCTTGAGTCAATAATGAAGCTGGTAGTACAGTGCGATCACACAAACCTAATCTTGACTACTATTCCATATAGATATGATATTCCAGAGAACAGCAGAGAAAATAAAATAATAAAAACAGTCAATAATGCTATTCGCACCTTTTGCAGAGTATATAAGCAGAGAGTTGTACTAGTGGAGTTGTGGTTAGTGCCCAGATTCTGGCATAATAGACACGGATTGAAATTCAGTAAGGCGGGGCGGAGAGAAATTGGAAAAAAATTGATTGAAACCATCACAGTGCTTAGAATGAAGAAGACTAACAAAACAATGAATAATGACGATGAAAAAAGTAAAATTATCAACAACACTTACTTGCTAACAAATGAAATAAATGAACAGCTACCTCAAGAATTTTCAGGATCTTTTCTGAATCATTGTGTAGAAGAAAATAGTATAAGAAATTCAACACTTCATCACATCAATGAACCTGCTTCAGAACTTACTCTCATCAGTAACCAAACTACCAAAGAAGGGGAAATTCCGGTCATAGGATATGAAATTGAGAGGAGAAATAACAATTTTTTAGAAATGGGACAACTAGAAACTCTGACAATTTGATTGACGTGACTGTTCTAGATAATAGCAAGAGAAATGACAATTACTTCAACTTAATTCATTCAACATTAGAAGCCTGAAAAACAAGACCGACGAATTAGCTATACAGTTGGAAAAAATAGAGGAAAATCAATTAAAAAACAAAGTTGACTTTTTGTGCCTGACAGAAACCTGGCTCCAAAATGAGAACACAGTTAAGATTCACAATTTCAACCTCATTTCATTTTTCAATAGAATTGATAGAGAGGGAGGTGGAGTGGCTATTTACGCCAGAGATGGAATAGAGGCGAGCAGACTACAGCTCGGACGGACTAATGAAAACCTGGAAGTGGCACTCATGCAACACAACAATTATGCAATAGTATGCATATATAGACCACCTAATAGTCACTTCAATACTTCTATAGATGATCTGGAGGCAATTTTGTCAATGCTAGCCAATAAATTCGATAAATACATGGTGCTGGGAGACCTAAATGTAGACTTCATGAAGCAATCAACAAGAAGTAAGACACTAGAATCATTATTTGAGACTTACGGTTTGAGAGGCATTGTCAGGGATTGCACAAGGGTTACTGGGACGTCATCGACATTGATTGATATTTGTTTTGTTTCACATGAGATATGGACTGAGGATGTGGAGGTAACTGAGCTGGGACTTTCCGATCATTATGCTCAGATCATCAAATATACTGTGGCTGGTGAAAATGATAATGGTGATAGGCTATTCGCTACAAGAATATTCTCAGACTATGCAAAACATAAATTCCTAAGAAAGCTACAAAGTTTAAATTGGTCAATAGCAATCGATGTTGAGAACTCACAAGATGGGAAGTTTGATAAGTTTTTGGATATGTACTGCGAAGCCTTCAATGAATCGTTCCCAATCGTTCATAAGAAAAAGAGGACAAGCAATAAGAAAATTGAATGGGCTTCTCCTCTACTGAAACATGCTTGTGATGAGAAAAGAGACCTCCTACTCTTCGCTAAAATATCTCCAAACAATGCAGCACTCAAAGATAGACTCGATCACCTGTCTCAGCTGATCCGTCACATGATAAATGATTCGAAACAAGCTCATGCTGAATCGATACTAGCCTCGTCCAAGAATAAAGCCAAATCAGTATGGAGAATAATTAAAATGGAAACGGAAGTCAATACTGTGAAGAAGTCGTACCCAACAGCAGTAAATGGAATAAGATTGAACTCTATTCATGATATAACCGAAAGATGTAATGAGTACTTCATAAATGCTGCCGATACCCAATTTAACACAACTTCTTCTTTTAAAGAGCAGCTAGGAAACGTGTGCCATGTCGGAAATGTATTGGAACGATTCCCTGTATTAACGGAACTCGAGGTACTTGATGTCGTGCAACAATTGAAGAGCAAAATGACAAGCGGATTGGATGATATACCAAGTAGAATAATGAAGGAATGCTTTAACCCAATCATTGCTCCAATAACAAGGTTGATAAACATATCATTCAGCTCAGGTACCTTCCCTCATCAACTGAAACTTGGAAGGGTAATTCCTATTCATAAAAAGGGATCAACAGAAGATGTTTGTAACTTCCGTCCTATACAAATAACAAGCTGCTTCTCCAAGTTATTTGAAAAATTAGCAGAAATAACAATATCCAGGCACCTGGATTCAAATAGAATCGTTTCACCATGCCAATTTGGATTTCAGCCAGGAAAATCCACTACTGATGCTGTTAATGATTTTCTGTTCAAAATTTATGACGCCCTGGATAACAATAAGAAGGCTTTAGGCTTATTCATCGATCTGAAAAAAGCTTTTGATAGTCTTGATCACGATATCTTGATGGAAAAAATTTATCATTATGGATTCAGAGGATCTGTATTGGATTGGTTGAGATCGTTCATAACAGACAGATCACAGGTGGTCGAAATTGAAGCAAAAAACCGGAATGTGGAAAATTATAAATACAGATCCAATTGCAGTAAATTGAAGAGAGGAGTACCACAGGGAACAATAATTGCACCTATTTTATTCTCCTTATTCATCAACGATCTCCCTAGTAATATACCAGGAGCCAGTAGTGTATTGTTCGCCGATGATGCCAACTTTCTCATCATAGGTGATACTATCCAGCAGATGCAGAGTGGGGGAGAAAAGGTGGTAGAGAGCATTCGAAATTGGTGTGAAGCAAATAAAATCAAGGTGAATATTGAAAAGACATGCTATCTCAGTTTCTCCATAAATCATTTCAACGCTCCTGACACCTTCTACTTCGATATGGACTTGAAACAGGTCAAACCAGCAAATGTATGCAGCTTCCTGGGTTTGAAAATGGATTCTGGTTTGAGATGGAATGATCACATCGACGAATTGATTAAACGACTCAGTAAGGCCACATTCGCAATTGCTACACTAGCAAGAACAATGCATCAGCAGATAGTCTTCTCCGCATACTATGGATACTTTCAGCCTCTTCTTACCTACGGATTACTTTTCTGGGGCACGTCACCGGAAATTATCAGGGTATTCAGAGCACAGAAGAGAGTGATTAGAATAATGCTCAAAAAACCGCCTGGAACTCCATGTAGAGAATTATTCCGATCAACAGGGACGCTCACACTACCTTGCCTGTATATTCTGGAGTCTGTAGCATTTGGTCTCAAGCATGCATCGACGTGGACAAGAGGTGCTGACCTACACAATTATAACACGCGCTCAAGGAACACCTATCGAATACAACAACATAGGACAGCGTTCTACGAGAAAAATCCAATTCACATGAGCCAAAAAATGATCAACTCCCTGCCGCACCATCTTAAGGACATTGACAATAGAGTGCAGCTCAAGAAAAAATTGAAGGACTGGCTGGCTGATAAGTGTTTTTATGACATGAATGACTTTTTGTTGTGATTTTGTTTTTGTAATGTGTAATTTCGTTTTGTAATATGTGACGATTGCCAAATAACTTTATTGTTGTACATGCAAAGAGTAATAAATTCAAATTCAAATGAACAATCGCCAGGAGTCGTCCGAATTCTGGCAGGTGATTTCAATTGTGACACGTTGAATGTTGCCCCTGGCTCTGTTGAGGAGCGTTATATCGATATTTTGAGTGACGCAGGATTTGTGCCCTGTATTGACAAAATTACACGGCCGGCCAGCGGCACTTGTATTGACCACTTTTTTGTCAAGCTTCCGCGTTTCTTCAATGCATCTTCTGTTATTCTGCAGTCCTCGGTTACCGATCACTATGCTATTTGCTTGGATATATTATCGACAAAAACTCATAAGCCGCCTAATACAGAGAGTCATTATTAAAACCGTCTGGAAAAAGGTGAGGAACACACTTTCTAGTCACAATTGGAATAGACTCATTGAACAAAACAACGTTGACAAAGCAACAGATATTTTCATTGAATCGGTATAAACATAATTGCCGAAAAATCACATGAAGTAAAAGTTTCATCTAGAAATACTCAACTCAAACCATGGATAACTGCTGGACTGGTAAATTCTATCCGACATCGTGATAAACTCAGAAAAAAACTCAATAGACAACCATTTAACTATCTCCTTAGAAATGAGTTTACTCAATGTAGAAGAAATATGCTACATTCAGCAATCAAGCGAGCCAAGTATAACTATTACAAAAATAAAGTTGAAGAAACGACTGGTAGCCCTAGAAAATTTTGGTCGGTTATAAACGAAATCTAGGTCGTATAGATTGAATCCGCCCGTTAGTAAATCCTATAGTAATCACTCGTATAGTAAATCATTCCCCGTTAGTGCATTCTCCCGCCCTGGTGAAGTCATCGACTTTCAAAAAACTAAAGAAATTGCCAACCAATTTAACCAATATTTTGCCACAGTTGGGACAAACCTAGCAAATTCTATAATAACCCAGGATGCACCAGTAGTGAGAGATGATGAACATGCTGTAGACTCTGAATTTCAGCTGCAACCGGTCTCGAGGCAGGAATTGGAGGAGGTGGTCAAGAGTTTGAAAGGGCGATCAGCTCCAGGTTGTGATGGAATCCCTACTAGAGTGATTAAAAACAATATTGAAATATCAATACATCCTATCCTACATATAGTCAATATAAGCATTCTGGTTGGACACTTTCCTTGCGCTCTCAAAACAGCCAGAGTAATACCTATTTATAAATCAGGCCCCAAAGGCATATTCTCCAATTACAGACCTATTTCTTTGTTGGCAACATTATCTAAAATAATCGAAAAGTGTATAAAAATACAACTGACTAAGTATTTAAACGAGTACAATCTCATCTCCAACTCACAGTATGGTTTTCAAAAGTCCAAAAATACATCTGATACTCTTTTCAATATGTCTAGGGCTATCTCAAGTAGTATTAAATCAAGAAAAAAAATCTGGTGTGGCGCACTCACATAACTTCCCTTGCCGTTATGAAGATCTCCTGACGCTAGTGTTCCCGCGCATCTCGAGAGTCTACTATTCAAAGATCTGGGCCAGCTGGTGACAGGACAATAACGCTGGATACACACGAGATCTGTTATCTCTTCATAGTGAATGATTTAATAGAATCAACAGTTGCCAACAGTTTGTAATTGAATAATCACATTTTCTCAAATTTCAAGCTTATTTTCAATCTTAGGTGAAAATGTTACTGGACATTAATTGCAGAGATTTTCATGCTTAATCTTTTCTACTCTTTTTTGTTTAAATTGTATCTGAAGCCTGATAATTGAGAATCTAAAATCAAACTTTGCATAGATGGGGTGGAGCTCCTGAAATGTTTACAGATATGGGACTTGTGGCAGTTGATAGAGCTTATCGATGACTATTCTAGGTATAACTTTAATCAAAATCGTTGGAGCCGTTTTCGAGAAAATCGCGAAAAACCCTGTTTTTGACAACATTTTCGCCATTTTAGCCGCCATCTTGAATCACATTTGATCGAAATTGTTCGTGTCGGATCCTTATAGTGTAAGGACCTTAAGTTCCAAATTTCAAGTCATTCCGTTAATTGGGAGATGAGATATCGTGTACACAGACGCACATACACTCATACACACACACACACACACACACACACCACACACACACACACACACACACACACACACACACACATACATACAGACCAATACCCAAAAACCACTTTTTTGGACTCAGGGGACCTTGAAACGTATAGAAATTTAGAAATTGGAGTACCTTAATTTTTTTCGGAAAGCAATAGGCTACTTTCCTTACCTATGGTAATAGGGCAAGGAAAGTAAAAGTGCTGATAACCTTTTTGGACTTGGCAAAAGCCTTTGATACAGTTGACAGGAGAATTCTAATAAAACAACTTGAATTATTGGGGATAAAAAATATCTCTCTCCGATGGTTTAAGAGTTACTTTCTCAATCGACAGCAATCAGTATGTATAAATGGTGAAAATATTGACAAAGATAATGTTGAGTATGGGGTAGTCCAGGGAAGCACCCTTGGGCCACTGCTATTCTATTCCTAATCTATATCAACAATCTGTCAAAATTAGTAGTTGAAGATGAGTTGTATCTGTTTGCTGATGACACAGTACTAGTGTCTACTGGGAGCACTTGGGAGGAGGCCTACGTGAGTGCTTCAATTGATTTGTCAAAAATAAAGAACTGGTTTGATCACAATAGCCTTACAGTAAATGTGGAAGAAACTAAGTTTATGCCAATAGTTACAAGAAATCAAGCTGATCCAGGCTCACTGACACTAACGATGCATTCTTGTAATAATCCCAGGTCTGCTGGATGTAATTGTAGTATGATTGAGCGCGTTGATTATTACAAATACCTGGGCGTTGTCTTGGATTCCAAGATGAGTTGGGTACAACATGTCCAGTGTGCTAAGAATAGGCTCAGAAAGCTGCTTCACGCATTTTCAGAGCTTAGTAATGTTCTGAGTGTGGATCAGTGCAAAGTAGTTTACTTTGCCTATGTCCAATCTATAATACTATATGGAATTCTAGCTTGGGGAGGGGCTTCCTCCTCAGTCATTGAGCCTCTTGCAGTCACCCAAAGATCAATTATAAAACAATTTTAAAGAGAGACTTTAGATACCCAACAATACAATTGTTTATCGAATTTCCCGTACTGAATGTTAGACAGCTTTTTATTAAATCTTTGATCCACATCAAAAACTACAAAACGGAACTTCTGGGAAAAACAGTTAACCATAGCTACTCAACTCGCCACAGATCCAATTACAGCTTTGAGATACCTCAGCTGACTCAGGGCTCTGAATTGACAAATCCTTCATACCTGGCCCATATCTTGTACAGAAATGTGCCAGGGGTGATTAGGGAAGCAGAGGCGTTTAGATTGGTAGTGTTTAGGAAGAGGGTGGACAGGTGGCTGTACCAGATTGGTTAGGAAGCTTCAGAAGAACTACTCCAATCTCCTTATGCTTGGTGACCAACACGACTTCAAGGTTTCCAGACAATTGATTGGTATTTATTTTATCATTGATATAACCGGTTTGACTGTTTTGCCTTTCTGGTTTATGCTTTTTTCATTCTCTCTTCTGAGAATTTCTGGAATCCCTGCCACTGCGGTCTTCAATAAAATATTGTTTTTTCTTCTTTATTTATCCTATTAATCAATCAATGTATTAAGTATACTTATTCCTACATACATATTCCTACATACTCATTCTTAAATATACATCAGCTCAATGTATCATCTATTTTATAATCAGAATATTAATAATACATCTACAATATAAGTGTATTCTCTATTATATTTACTTCTATGAGCAGATTAAGCTTATTATGTATAAATTGGAACTCCCCCCCTACACACAGATGGATAGTCAGTAGGGGGATTCCAAAATATGTTGTATATTGTATTTCTTATTCGTGTATTATGTTTTTTTTGGAAATAAACTGAAATATGTTAATATATAATTTATTGCTCGTTTTCTTTTGATTACCGAAAGTTTACAGTAGTTATTGCCATAGAGAAACAATAGCGTAAGTAGATATCCCATGGTATAGGGAATTTATGTCGCACCTTTTAATGTTATCTCAAGCTGATTACTGTCGATTATTGTCAATTTTTACTGTTTTGTTGGGGTGATAGTGTATGAACGGCACAATTTGAGAGACTACCAGCGTCACACAGCTGCATAGGAAAGAACCACGTGAACTATCGGCTTGGGATAACAGTAAAAGTTGCGACATAAACGCCCTATACCATGGGATATCTACTTATGCTATCGTTTCTCTATGTTATTGCTTTTTCCTCTCTCAACTTCGGCCGACGGCAGAAAATGCCAAGCTAAATGAACTTAGAACACTTATTAACGTATTATACACATTTAATATCAATACTGCTATAATATTGTCATGTAAATAAAGTTCTTTTCTTCCTTCTTCTTTCTTTCTTTCTATTTAGGCCCGGTTGCACAAAAGCCTGCTGAATTTTAATCACGATAAATGCCTCGAGAACCATTCAGAGAAGGCTCCTTAGAGAACAAGGATTCTGTGATAGGTTCTCGTATCATTAAATTTAAAAAAAAATTTGTTCGGCGGCCATTATCCTGCAAAATTTGGATGTTTTAAATACAAGTAACATGTAAATATCAATTGTTCTCAATGCATGATGTCTGGTTTGAGCTTAAAATATCGAGCTTCATTAAAGCGTAATCTCTTAAAGCTTGAACTAAACTTTCTCTACAGATGCTGCGGAACGAGAGATTCTCTCCGGAGCTGCTAGCCAAAATTGAAGCGCTATTGCAAGTTCTAACTCCTTACCTTGCCAGCAAGCACAAGGAAATGCCTCAGCAAATGCAGCAGCTCAATAACAGCATTGCTACGTTTCTCAAGGTAGGAGTAGGCCTACCAGGTTATAAGTTTTCCACATTCAAGACTTAGTGTTTGGAAATAATCACATTATTCAATCATTAGAAATATATTTATAGAGTATTTAAGTTACTCAGGTTGAGAACTGGACACTACGGCCCGGTTGCAAAAAAATAACCTGTTAAATTTGAATCATGTTCAAATGTCACGAGAACCAATCAGCGAAGACTTTTGAAAAGGAGGTTTCTGTGATAGGTTCTCGTGACATTTTATTACAGTTGGAATTTAACATGTTTTTGTGAAATCGGGTTTGTAACCAATAATTGTTTTTAATCGAGAAATGCATTGTGAAAGTATTTTAATCTTATTTAAATAGCCTATAACATTGAGTTATCGTTACTGAACCTATTTTTATAGAATTTGATGATTTCGTTTCTTCTGGTAACGCCGATCAATTTCAAGAAATTTTATTTTCTTATACTTTATCATTTATACTAGTAGTTCTGTGAACAGTAGACCTCACACAGTGTTTCCATCCTCAAGTATCTGGTGTCACCTGTTCATCAGCTTCTCTAGACATCTGTGTAATGCATGCAATGAATTCAAATCATTTGTTAGCTGATTGATTATGAATAATAAATTCTATAGTGTGATTAATCCTATCTTCAGAGTAGATGATATACGGAGCATGGAGGAAATTTCTTTTCCTTTCATATTATCCTTGAAATGCAAAATAATTTTAAAAAAATGTGTATACATCGACGCGCAGTTAAAACTGAAATAGGTCAAGTTAAGTCATTACACTGTAGTATGACTTTCATTTGACGTTAGGTGATGTCCCTTAACTGTTGTTAAATATTTATATGAAGAATTTCTAACCGGCATTCTTGATATTAATTTGACAATTTCAAATAATGTAACCACTTGAAACAAGTCTAATGATAGAATTTCTAATAATGCTATTTCTTATTTATTGATTTATTTATTCTTTTTTACAAAATTTTTAGTTTTATTAATTTTTAATTATTTTTATTAGTCTCACTGTTTAATCAAATCTCAACTTGAGCTTCCAATAACATTTGAGATGCAACTTCTAATCAAAACTTCTGTTTATAGTTCTTACTAATATTCATTTCTTTATTAAATAATTCTAGCAAAACAATAGGTAACAGGAATCTGAGTATAAAAATTCTCTTATTGATTTCACTATGTTGTTTGTTATTTCTAATAGCAGGTTGCTGAATCTTGATGAATATCAATGTTAATCAATCTACTGTATTGTTTGCAGAAATGTTTAACATTCTTAGATCGCGGATTCGTGTTCAAGCTAGTGAACAGTCATTTGGCGAACCTGTTGTCAGCCAGTGAGAGTCGCACAATGCAGGAGATGAAGTTTGCTTTCCTGCAGGTGGTTTGCTCACACGAGCACTTTGTGCCTTTCAACCTGCCTCTTCAGCACAGCAAAGCCAGGAACGGTACGCGCTTCTACACGCTCAGTATGTCACCTTTTTTATTTATTCATTTTATTATTTATATTTATTATTTTTGAGTTTTGATTTGTTTATGGAATGATTCCATTTCCCTCCTTTTTTATTCTGTTTTTATTTTAGGCTTGCCACTAACAAGACGATTTTTTCAGCCCCCTGTGGGTTGGGGGAGCTTTGAGTCGATTATCGTACTCAAGAATGTGTTGAAAAACAGAATTCACTCACAGTATCCATGCTTGTCGTAGGGGGCGACTAAAATGGACCTCATGGCAACTCCAGAAGTTGCCTTGCCTTCAAACCCACGGGATCTGACCCATCAGGGCAGTTTCGGAGGGGAAAAAAGAAAAACCCAAGAGACCAGAGATGGGTGAAACTCCAGGCACAAATGTAGGTCAAGAGGCTAAGTCGAGGGTGGCCAGGTGCCCTAGAGGCAATTTGGCGACCCCTTCTTCAGCGGAAGGACCTACAAAGAAGCCAGGAGTGGAACTCACGTTGATCACGAGTTTGTGGGTGGAGAGACTAAAACTCACCACAGCTCAGAGAAGGGTGGCCATTCAGGCAAAAATTCTTGGGAGAGGTGAGGCTTCTGCCCCGCAGAGTTTCGGTGGGGCAAAAATAAAAACCCAAGAGACCAGAGATGGGTAAAACTCCAGGCACAAATGTGGGTCAAGAGGCTGAGTCGAGGGTGGCCGGGCGCCCTAGAGGCAGTTCGGCGTCCCCTCTCTCAGCGGAAAGACCTACATAAAGACCAGGAGTGGAACTCACGTAGGTCACGAGCTTTGGGTGGAGTGACTAAACCTCACAACTGCTCAAAGAAGGACGGCCATGTAGGCAAACCTTCTTGGGAGAGGTGAGGCTCCTGACCCTGCAGAGTTTCGGTTGGGCAAAAAGATAAACCCAAGAGACTAGAGATGGGTGAAACTCCAGGCACAAATGTGGGTCAAGAGGCCGAGTCAAGGGTGGCCGGGCGCCCTAGAGGCAACTTAGCCACCCCTTCCTCAGCGGTATGACCTTCAAAGTAGGCC
Source organism: Nilaparvata lugens (assembly GCF_014356525.2). Lineage (NCBI taxonomy): Eukaryota > Metazoa > Arthropoda > Insecta > Hemiptera > Delphacidae > Nilaparvata > Nilaparvata lugens. The sequence continues at coordinate 54,793,972 of NC_052506.1, read as the reverse complement.
AGGAGTGGAACTCACGTAGGTCACGAGGACTAATCAGTCTGAAGAGACTGCCAAGCATATCACACTGGATTGCAACAAGCAACCGTGATGAATGGGATGCTAGTATAGAGAAAACTCCTGGTTCTTGTAAAGAACACAGGTATTGGTTTGCCTAACTAACATACTACTTGGGAACAGAATAAGCTTCGGTTGACGTGTGGGGCTCTTTGAACCTCTTGATCCTTGAATCCGTCCCTTCAAAAACAATAAATAAACAAGACGTTTCATCCTATACATTTTGGAATGTACTGCAACGAAAACTAATGTTGCTAAGTCGAAGCAAATAAAGTCCAGGTTTCTTTGCTTTATAGTCGAAAATGTACGGCGATACGTTACTTTGGTGGGTGGCCTGGATTGTATCCAAATACTGTGTCACTGTATATTTTTCACTGTTTCGATTCATTTTGCAAGCTTTGAAATATAATTTGTAAGTTTATTTAATGTCGAATATTAGTCATAATTTACTTTGAAGCTCACAATTCACTCCCATATCACAAATCCTCCATTTTATTGATTCATCTATTTCATAATATTTGTACATATTTTTATTTATTCAAAAATTGGATAAAATCCTATTGCAAATCGTTTTTGTTAATTTTTGCTGTTCTCTCTTGGAAGGTCCACTTATCTGCTGTCCAAATACAATTTTTTACAATAAACTTTTTATTCAATATTCAATTTTTATGTATTTAATTATTATTTAAATTTTTTATTCATTTCCTAATAAAAATTTATCCCACCATCATTAAGTGAGTATTTCATTCATATTCCAATCTTTCAACTGTTAGTTGTTCAATTTTTCAGATCAGTAAAGTTATTATTTATTTCATTTTTAATTATCCAACCTTCATTTTATTTTGTAGATCAGAAAAGATCAGTAGAAATTCCACTAATCATCTTCATATCAATTATTCTACGTTTTGCTCCAATTAATCTACACTTGTAGATCAATAATGTTTGGTTGATATTTAATTTATCCATTTTTTATTTTTTTCAAATTCCACCATTCAGCTTCATTCCAATTATTGTATCTTTTTCTTTCAGTTAATTCACAGTTGTTCAATCTTTTAGATCAATAATGTTTAGTGAGTATTTTATTCAATATTTTTAGCTTTTTCAAATCAGGAATGTTTAATTCTTAATACTATTTCATCCCAATTATGCAACTACAGTATCGCCTAATATTGCAGACCTGACTTCGGAGTACTGTCTGTCGGAGGAGTTCTGCAAGCACCACTACCTGGTGGGCATTCTGCTGCAAGAGGTGCGAGCCTCACTGCATCAAGTGTTGCAGATCCGCCGCACTGCCGTGTCGTCGCTCAGGGACCTCTTGGCCAAGCATGAGTTGGATGATCGCTACCAGAGCAAAGTGCGTTCCAAAAATACCATCTAAATCTCCATTATTATAGCACTCATAACATTATAATCCTTGAATTAGTTCAGCTTGATTTATATCCAGTTGGAAATATTTCTCCAATATACAAAACTAATCCCAATTAGAAAAGCTATTTAAACCAAATGGAAGTTTCTCAGTACGATTTCATCTTCTCATTCGAATACTTCAAACTTAATGTGGGGGTTTTCTATTAAATTAAAGCAACAAATACTCTTCAATTTGAAGGAATTATTTCAGATACACTTCTTTAATAACACCTTAATCCTTATTAGAAACCTGACCAACTGATTGGAATTCTTCATAATAAATTGCTTATTGCAGGGTCAACTACCAAGAATCGCAACGTTGTACATACCGTGGCTGGGAATAGTTCTAGATAATCTGACAAGATTAAGTACGGACCCAGGTCAGGCCACATCTTCAAATTCACCTATAGCTACGAGCTCTTCGTCTATCGCATCAACACCTCAAAAAAATTCTCATAGGTAAGAAAAACAGTTCACATTTTAAAATGTAAATTCAACTCCTTGTAATGAATTCTTCCAACTATTTGTAGGTACTTGTCTTCAATTTTTCAACATTTGAAAGTGTAACTGTCACTTATTCGATAATAACTGAATATTAATTTTATTGAAAAATTCCCATTTGTCATGGTTTAATTTTTTTATATCGAAACACTTTTATAATGTTCATCTAATAGAAATCGTGTCTCAGTCTCTCTTCTAGTACGCGGATGTCTTTTGATGTCTTTCCATGAAAATCTTCAACGATAAAGAAAGAATTTGAGCATATTTCATCTTAAACGATAAAAAAGTTTCAATTCTTATTTTATCCTCGTATTTTTTGCCTTTTCACTGGCTACATGTCTCTTTTTTGTTGCGAATTATGATTTGGTGTTGTTCGTTTTTCAGGTTTACTTTCCACCAGGATAGTCCAAATTCTAGAGCATCTATGCATCTAAGAGACTCCACTTACTTTGCGGCAATAGCTGGTCAAGGTAACTCTTTTTTTTATTTTTGCCAAAGTAATAGTAATTGTATAACTTTATAAAATTACTAAACATACAATACTGTTTCATGATCTATAATGTTATTGTTTTTAAATATTATATCATCATAGATAGTAGAAAATAGTTGAATGAACAAGTTTTTCTAAGTCACAACATGGCTAATTGTGGGATTTTCAAATGAAAAAAATCAATAAAAAATGGGAAAAATATTAAAAGAAAACCTATAAAAATAAATCATTAATAGATAAATACATTATCTATTACAACAGCTAATCATGGAATTTCTGTCGAGAGAATTTTTAATATTAAATATGTTTCAAGTTATTTGATATGGAAATATTTCACTGAATAACTTTGTACTTCCCCACTTCTGAACGATTATTTTTGTAAATCATAATAAATTAGGAAAGAGTCGCAAAATTGAGCTATTATTCTAGTTTTTCTTGGTATAGAGAGATTCATTTAAAACCGTCAGTATTCCGCATTAATTACATCAATGCTTCTCACTCGACCATTGCTGAAAGTTTGAAGTGGATCTCACTTTGGATATAGAGGGTTCAGTAAAGAGAAGGTTAAAATTGTAGTGGGGTAAGAGTAGTCGGTCTTTTTTTAAGCACTATACCTCTCTTTTTCAAGCAGAACTCTATTTTTGTTTACAGCTTATCACATTCAATTTCCAAGTTTTTGTTTCAATGGAATCACTTTCTCTTGTCAATGTATGCTCTTACAGCTCAACAGTATAATGTCCATAATTGATTATTTGCAGCTCTTGTTAACGGAGTAGGATCGACTGGCAGCTTGGACTCAGAAACGTCAACTGTGTCTGGAGATGGCTCGTCAACCGTGTCTCAAGAAACGGCGATCAACAGGGAGGAGCAGGGAGGTTCAACTACCACTCCCAACACCTCTCACCATTCCAGGTCAGACTTATTAAATTGCAAGAAGATAATATTGCTGCAGAAACATCCAAATACCATGTATTGACTTCCATCCAATCATAGAATATTATTTGGTTTTAGATTCACAATGTTTAGCAATATATCTCCAGGTTTTATATTTTTAGGCCGAAAATTGGACAATTTTTGAAGTAAACACAGACATAATCTATTCATTGAACCATGTTACAATTTATCAAACTCTATACAGTGTGTTATATTATGCCACCATAGCTTTATTCAACCTTACATTCAGTTGAACTTGGGATAAATGTATATACACTATTGAGCAATCGGGCCCAAGTCAAGTGAATTATTGGTCTCCATCATTGTTGCATCAATATAGACTGGTAACCCGTCCTGTCTTCAAATCACAGGTTTGAGGTACAGTTAAGTTTGGCGCTGGTAAACGCACAACCCAAAAAATGAGTGAAAGTTTAGTAATTGTGTGATTACTCACCTTAGGGAGTGAAGCTGAAAATGGACTGTATTGGATTTGTAAAGATGGGCTGCCTTGGAGATGTATGGTATCTCAATTCATTAATTTGTTTGTCAATAGCATAAAACTTGTAAGAACACGTGCACGTAACAAAACCCCTCCTGTTTTGTTGCAGGTCTGTCAGTGGTACCCAGGTGATACGATGTGATAAATTGCAGCCAGGAGAGGTGAAAGATATCCTGGTCTGCTTCCTTTTTGTAATCAAACATCTTGCTCAAGATCAGCTTATCTCATGGTGGCATCATTGCTCTGAATCGGAAATATTGAAGTTCTTCAAAGTAATCGAGTAAGTTATGAACATTTTGCATGCTTCCTTAAAGTTAGCATTTATGGTATATGAGGTTTGATCAAAATAAAATAGATTGAAACTCTGTTTTATAGCATATCTAGCGGCAGTGTAGTTTCTCAATTCCGTTAAAATTAATATTGACTACTGAAAAAATAAGCATCATAAATAGTAATATTACACCACAATAATATTTTTGAATTAGTAATACTACTAGTTCTGTGAACAGTAGACCTCACGCAGTTATAAACCACAGCCTCCTCTTATACTGTCTATCAGAGTGAATCCTGTATGTCGTGTCGGCGAGATATCGGTGTGAAAACGGCTAATGGCTGTTGGGGTTGGTGTATAAAAAATGCTAACATCAAAAGCTAATGGCTTTAAGACATACTGGCAACAGGTCAGCCCGAGTTCAAAGTAGAGAGGTCGAGTGACAATACTACGTTCGGTCAATTATTACTGTATACAGAGTATCAGAGTATACAGAGTATATATTTGTATTAATATGAATGCCTTTGGCAATGCAATTCTGTTTGTGACAATGAAACTTTTTTGATTCTGTATGAAATTATTTCGGGTATTTGTGTATTTTCAATTTCCTTAAATGTATAAGCTTATATTACATATTATGATAATTATATTGAGAAAGTGACAAAGTTCTTTTCTTTTAAATTCTCAAGACCTCAATTTATAAAAAAATGTTAACATTCTTCTTCTAAGTTCAATAAAATGAAACTGTGAAGAGCATAGTATGAAGCTGTGTTTATGCCTTGATTGAACTGGTGTATAAAGTAAGCTGGGTCTGTTTAGAAGATCATAAAAAAGATAATTTGGACTAAAATTTAGAATTTTGAAATAGACCGACATGTCTAGAGAATACCTGAATCTATACTTAATCCATGCAGGTGAACGGGCTAGAGTCAAGAAAACTTCAATTAATTTTGCCATGCCTGATTTAATGGCTTTCTGCTAATTTAACACTATACTTTGATACATCTGAAAAATCATAAACAAATTCTCCAATAAAATCGGACAAAGGAACAACAAATTCATGTTACTTTGTTGACATTCTTCATCTGATTCCGGGGCGCATTACTATCCTTTTTCTAGATAATAATGTGTCACATAACCAAACAATATCAGTCATTAAATAACAAAATCTATTTATATATTTAACACCAAAAAACTCAATATTATCAAAGAATCCAGTGACCCCCAAATTTTCGTCGATAACCCATCACTGTATTTCCAAAGCTCAATTCAAATTTGATAATATTATTCCTTTTTCACTGCACTACACTCTCATTGTTCTTTACGTCATTTTATCGTCGAGGTTACGGTACTTTTTTTCCGCGGTGAACTTCTACCTGTTGAATTTGGCTTGAGGGTGACGTCACCTTACATCCCTGGACCTATGATCTGAAGGGGTTGAACACGTAGTGGTGGTCTTGAAGCGGTGGTTCATGAATTGGGGGCACATGAAGTGGTAACACATGAAGTTGCGGACCCAAAGGGGTGGTACATGTACCGCTGTAAATAAATGTTATTACAGCATTGATTTCTTACTCTTCCTAAAATTTATCATAAGCTAAAACTGTTTGAAATTGTATTCAGATGGTTTAAATTCTCAATCTATCTCAATCTTTCAGATTCAAATTACTTTTCCATTGTTTCGGAATTAATATATCTTTCTTCACAGATTATTCAAAAGTTTTCGGACGATTTAACAAATTGGAACAGATTAAGATTCATTGAAAGGCCTTAACGCCATGAGAAAACATAGTCAGAAAAATATAAAACTATAGCAAGTCTCACATAATATAACTTAAAGACTCTTCTTAATTAATGAAGGCTGTTCGGTGCACTTTCTCTACGATAATATGAATGTATCTTCAAAAACAAAAACTTGACTGAAAACTATATTTTCCTTCCAGTAATTTTTCTTACAAATAATTATAATTATCTTGTACAACTGCCAAAATCAATATGTCTTGTATTTTCAATATATTATTTACTTTGACAATACTCTGATGGAAGTTTCAATTATTAATTCAAATCTTTTTTACATTTTAACTTTATTCCACGTACCTTAGCGGTTATTTCAAAATACAATGATGATGAAACACAATGAAAATTTTCAGGACATGGCACTACTAAAACAATTTAAAACATAAATAAAAAGCAAACTACAGAAATCATTAATAGTTAACTTGCCCAAAAGGGCGATAGAGAAATTGAGACTACATCAAAACTCTCCACTGTTCCTAGCAAAGTGTGCTCCGAACGCAATCTGGTCTCTCGGTTGGGGAATCGCTCCACTATTGTCTTTAAAAACGGGTCTCCTATTGGTCGATTGAAAAAGTGGGGATTATTATTTGGCCAATAATCGCGTTGCTTCTAGAGCTGTAGGACCAAGTGGGAACTGCAAAATCTCCATTTCGTTATAATGGCAAATCTTGCAATTCTCTGGCTTTTCACACTCCATGTCGCGCCAGGAATGCTACGTTGGAGTGATAATTCTATTAACTACATTTCCCGACGACTCGGAGCCACAATTTTTTAATATATACCCTGGGAAACTACTTGGGTCTGGGTGTCACGGCCGTTCAACTAGAAAAGGAGAGAGAAAATAGATTTTGCTTATAATAATAACTCGCCTATAATAATAACTACCTATTACATATTAGATCGTCTATTGTTTTCTTTCCGTTAGCGCTACTCTTGAATATAAATAAAAATAGAAATTGAAGTACCCAATATTTTTAAAAGTGTACGCAGATTTCTATTTTTATTTATAAATCGTCTATTATAACTTTGAAAAACTCTGAATTTAAAACTGAGCTCGGCACAAATGCTTTTTTCAATTCATCATTCAACTATTATTCACAAGATGCTCAATTCCATTTTAACCTGTTTGGTTGTTAGTTCCATTCAGTCATTTATATTCAACTCTCGCCAGTCTTCTCCTCTTACATCTAAAGCTTACATCACAAGCTTGTATGTCATTAACCATAGCATGACTCAGTTCACCAGCTTCTCAGATTTATTTCAGCTGGTTAGATTTACTTTATGCTAAAAGCCCTCCATGTATCGAATTAAACTTCAACGCGTTTCCGACTCTCTCACACGATATTCACTTATCATTTACCAAAGCTTCATAATAATATTGTTTCATTCTTCAATTGAGATTACCGGTATTTATTGAATGATTTGCAGACTGTGTTTGCACGAGTTCAAGTACACGGGCAAGCGGCAGATAGCGAGCGGCAGTGTGGGGGGTGGTCGATGTGGTAGCGGCAGCGTTGGGAGTGGCGAAGGCGGGGGCGGCACACGTCCGGTGACCACCAAGGCGATGACTCTGCCGGCGAGAATGCAGCCGCCCGACTTCTCGGCCGCTCCTGGTGCCGGCGCAGAGCCCATCACTGCCACGCATGTGCTGCTCAGCGGCACCAACAGTGTCGGCCGTGAGAATCACAGAGGTAGCAACTTGTTATTGTTGTTAGCATGCAAATATTAATCTCGGTTGCATCTACTTAGGAGCGTCTGTACTGTATTTCAGTACAAGAACCTTAAATTTCATGATAATTGACAATATCGTAGTTTTTTTAGTATCATAAATCTCACCAAAAATGTGTCAGTTTTTTATTCCTTTCTTGACACTAATGTATGGATTTCTCTAATTCATTACATGCTCTAGTTATTGGAAGAAGATTCTGTAATCATATTACTTGAGCCTGTAGCATGAGTAACATGGCTAAGGTACTTGTCCACATAGTTGAAACTACATGTTGACTCGGTTTAAGGTACATGCATTCGGTAACATGCCTTTAGTAACTACAAGTTACTGTAATTCCATGTAACCAAAGTTACAATGTAACAAGATACAGTAATTTTTAATTACTGTAAAACAAATTGGTGGAAATCATGTGAAATTATAAAAACATGAAATTTAGTAAAAACCGTGATACGTTAACAATTCATTAGGCTGAGTTTCTCGAACCAGGGGTCTATTGCATGAGAAAATACAAGCTAATAATATTAGTATTTTCCCATGCAATAGGCCCCAGGTCTAAATGAACAAAAGATCATCTCATCATACCTGATCTGGGTTAGGTTTGTTCTTGCTTTTCGCAACACAGCATTCAAGTGAATTTTTTGATTAGTACGTGTAATGAATTTATCAAGTGTGACTTGAGATTAGAACTAATAAGCTACCTTTTGAATTTTTAAAGCACAGCAAAGAGATATCAGAAATTCATCAATCCTTGAATGTATCATATACATTGTCAAATTATACCATAATTTATGCATACCTTGTGCATTCTTTACTTGAAAATTGAGCTCTTCAGTATGAATTCATTATCATGCCTGGTTCATTTGCAGATAGCGAATCAAGTTCGTTATATCAAGCTCTTCTGGAAGCGAATCTTGCCACAGAAGTCGGATTAACCGTTCTGGACGCACTTGGTCTCTACTGTATCCATTTCAAGTAAGTTACTCTACAATGCCCATTTACAATGCCCATTCTGTAAAATAATTATTGAAGAACAAGTAAGCACCAGATGTTTGTTCTAGCAAAACATGTCTTATCATTGGATTCAAGTAATACTCAGACTAGTTTTGGAAACTTTGAATTTAGTCGATGACAATTCAGCCTGTTGGGTGTAATTTTTTGAAAATTAATGATGCCCAAATGTGTTAGAAATAAGTTTCGATAATGATTAACCTTAAGTGTTTTATCGATTCCCAACTTATATACTAGATCTCTTATTCAGCACTTATGGCTACAAGCTACATCTCTTCCAATCTCTCGTCACTCAACTGCTAAATTATCAGAAATCTTCTGTATCAATGTATATTTTTTATTGATTCTATTATCATGTTGATAACTCTCACTGAATTTTTCCAAATAGTATGTTGAGAATTGAGTGAATTTTTGTTTTCTTGAATATTCAATAAATTCAGATAGTACAATAGTGAAATTTAGTATAGTTGGAACAAGTTTTATTTGAATAAAATTGATCAATTTAAATTTGAACAACTCATTTTTTTATTTTTATTTTTTTGCTTCATCTTCTTCGTTGTTCTTTGAACATCAGTCTTCATTGAATGTTCTGATATGTACTCGTTGCAGAGATATTTTGATGGCTGAGGAAGGGGACAATCCAGTGATGAAAGCAGTATTCATGCTTTATCTGAGTTTTCTTCAGGTTGGGCAGTCAGAAACTCTTTTCCGACATGTTTTTGCTGCTCTCAGAGCCTTCATCAACAACTTTTCTTTAGCACTCTTTCAAGGTGATTATTGAGCTTCTATTTTTATAAATACTGTAGATTAATTAATAAATAGCATTTTTAAACGCTATAATACTATTCTAAGAATGATTTGTAATATATCTGTATTACATACAAATATCATCTTTATCATTTTACTGGATCAAATGTAGGTCTTTTCCATCTGGATCGCATCCACTTGTTTCCTGAAAACATCTTCTTCTCTTTTCGTCACATACGAACCAAATAAGACTACTGTTGACCGTTTAGTCTGATATCTCGATTGTCGTAAGTTTTGTTTACAGGTATTTGCTTTTCTCATTCCTTATACTCTCAACAGGTCATTCTCACCATCCACGTTTAACGATAACCTAGGATTGCACGAATGTGTGGTCGCATTATTGTTACTATGTGTTACATAATATTATCAGTATAAATTAATAGCTGTTCTATCGCCGTTCAAACCCAGATGGTGCATAAAACCATATATGTGCTCAGTTTTATAACCTAACTTTAAACAAAGTTTTACATTCCGTGTTTAAACTAACAGCTGATCTATCTCAGTTCAAACCGAGATGATGCATCAAACCCTCAGTCTTATAACCTAGCTGTATTTTGTACTTCTTGAACTTGTAATATTCTTTAAACAGTGAAAAATGTGTTGAACCAGTGAATATATTGGATACTTCAATTTAACAGGCAACGCAGTGCTGTGCGGCCAATTGTGCTTGGAGCTGCTTCGCTGCTGCAACAGCCGTTTGTCTGCCATTCGCCAGGAATCCTGTGCCATTTTGTATTTACTCATGAGAAGCAATTTCGAATTCTCAAACAGGAAAGGGCTTACCCGTGTCCATTTACAGGTAAATTAAATAAAATCAATTGAATGTTATGGCACAAACATATAATGCAATAATCAATGACACAATACAGTTCAAACTATTCAAGTAAATAGAAATAATATAACTTTAGACTACACGCCAGAGGTTACAAAATTATGTTACAGGGTAACTGTAATTCATTATAACTCAATTCTATCAAACGATTCTGTTCAATATATTCTCCTTATCATCTCCAGCTTTGAATTTCAGAGTTCTATTATCGTAGATACAAGTTATTGCTCTTTTATGTATACAAAAATTATGAGACACAATATTGAATTTTGTTTAAATGTCATAAATACAGAGTAGTTATAGCTATAATAATCATGAATCTATTATTATTCTGTTGTTCAGTGGCAAAATTACTCTGTTTGCTATACCATAGTGAGATTCGCTTCAAAATGTCAGCATTGATTGAATGAGAAGCATTGGTGCCATTTGTTAGGAATGCTGACAGTCGAAAGTGGATCTCTTTATAGTAATAAAATCTTACTTTACCCTGGTAATCATCCATCGAAAAGTGTATTTTGAATTCTTTCATTGATCATTGAATAATTGTTAATATTGAAGCTTTCCGATTGCAGGTGATTATATCAGTGTCGCAATTACTTGGAAACGTTGTTGGACTGAACAATGCGAGGTTTCAAGAATCGTTGTCTCTAATCAATAGCTATGCCAACAGCGATAAAGTCATGAAAGGAACTGGTAAGATTTTGCCTTCATGATTTAATAGTTATGTATAGTTAACAGCTGAGCCGAGCGGGCTTTATCTTGTCTTTGAAAATATCTTATAGAAATGACTGAGTCTGTCTAGCCCTAGAGCACTGCATGACAAATAGAAATAACTAATATCCCTTTCATACAATCCATTCATTCGTACATTTTCCATATCTCATCTCCATGTTAAGCAATTATACTAATTATCATCTTATTCCTAATATTTTCTGTTCATCAGTAATGTTGTTTATTCGACAGAGGCTGGCTCAAACAGCAATCTGGTTTGTGGACTGTATCATTAATTACATCGAGAACTTTTGGGTTGTCTGGCGTCGGGTGGCAAGTTGAACAATTAAAATGGCTAAGTGCACAATAACATAGGCCTACCTTCATGTCCAAATCCTCCTTGCTTCCAGGATCCCGGGTCCAGATCACGATACGAGACGAGACGACACTTGTAATAAATCACAATAAATAATCAATAGATCACTTTGCAAAAATCGACATTACGAGAAGTGAGCTGTTCGGTTGGCTGGCAAACGGCAACTGGCCACAATTATGTTTTTGCGCATCACCGTATAATTGCCCCCTCCACCACACAACGCCAGACAAGAAAGGGAAGCATTCATAACTTCCGAACATTCCGCCCACCTTGGAAGAACTTCCAATAACAAAAAACAAAAAACCACCTATAACGAACCCTACTAGGGAGACTAGGGAAAAAAAGGAAAATATCTTCACTCCTCAGGGGCCCTTGAGGAGACTTAAAAAAAGGAGTAGGAGGCCCACGGAAAGGAGAGGATGGGACGAGAAATAAATGACTATATACAACTAATATAGAATAAAAACAAGAAACAAAGCAACTTGGGAACCTTTCCCACACATAAAACGAGAAACAAAAAAAACTAACCACTAAAACTTATTGAAGTTCCCTTCAATAAGGCCTAATCTTCATCAATAGGGAGGAGACATACCCTATTGACAGACTTGTGAGACTTCCTTTTGCAGTCTGTACCTCCACCACTCTCACAATTCCATCCTGTCCAAGGAATATCTTCGTTATTCGACCAAGTCTCCAGTGAAGAGGGAGTAGGTTACTTTCCTTTAAGAGAGCCATACGTCCAATGTTAACATTACTATGTTTTCTGTACCATTTTGTTCGGGTTTGCAAACTAGATACATACTCCAATTGCCAACGTTTCCAGAATGAGGATACAATTCTTTTGAGTAAACTCCATCGATTTCTCAATTTCACCGATTGAATTGATTCCTCTGAGTCTTTACTCTGTGTTGCTAGTGTAATTTTTCTTGCTTCCAATTCAATCTGTATGGAATTTTCATCATCATTACCGTGGGTTTGGTGTGGCCAGCACTCCAGTGGTTTGTCTAACCAATCAGACCCATTCCACCACAGAGAATTACCAATTAATTCATTGAGAAATAGTCCTCGACTAGCACAATCAGCTGGATTACATTCGGTTGACACATATCTGAATTGCTCTGTAGACAGGTGTTCCTGTACTTGACTTACACGATTTGCCACAAACCTAGCCCAACGATGAGGTGAAGACTGAATCCAACTCACTGCCACAGTTGAATAAGTCCAAGCTGCAATATAATCTATGTTTATAATTTTTGAAAGCACTTTTTGAACTTCAATACACTGATGCGTAGTACAAATGGCAAGAAATGGCGATGATGATACACCATACGACATAGTTGTTAGAGTATACTCTTTCATTTCTTCTCCCCTTTCGGATTTTGTCCATTTTATTTCAACATTATCCTGTCTATCATCATCTAACTCTTCCAAATTTCGTTTCTCCCTTTTAAAAACATCTTCTCCAATTTCCTTTTTCAGTATGGGTCTTCCCATTGGTTTGATTTCATGTGGACTATGAATCACTTTTAACTCTTTCCCTAAATTACCGTTGATCGGTAAATAACTGTTGAAGGCTATACCTTGTTTACCTGGAACTTCTTCTAAATTATCTCCCAATTCTTCTTCTCGAATCATGGTAACATTTTCTCCGACATTAGTTTTAACTTCAAGATATCCCGATATCTCCCTCGTATTTGTTTCCTTGGATGGTAATTCTACAATGTATCTACCAGTATTCAAACGACAAACAGTTGATTTGTATATCTCCTCACAAGCCATTTCACTTTCCAATAATTTTTTTGTCCTAGGTGGCTCTTCTACGACCCAAAATCGCTTCACCAACTCTTCTGAATTAGCATTGGAATACATGCACAGATTATTTGAGATAGTAGAACTCTCCTCTGATACCTTACCCATCAGGCAGTAGCCCCATACTGTTTCTAGGGCAGATGGTGTACCCGCTGGACCAATCACCTTTCTTCCAGTCAGAATGAAGGGGAAGTATTCAGCACCCAATAAAATATCAACCTCCTCTGAGAGGAAAAATTCAGAATCTGCCAGCTCCAGTCCTTCAATAACGGCCCAGTACGCATTTTTTATCTGATTTGTAGCTGCTATTTTGTTGACTCCCGACACGGTAATTTTTAATGAAGGGGAGTTCGGTATTTCCAATTCACAGTTAGTAATTTCATCTGTCACTTCCAGTTTAGTATCAGATAATCCATAGATTGGCAAACTATGTGTTTTCTGTACCACTAAACCCAGTTTTTTCATGCATCGCCTTGTAATGAATGACTCGGTGCTTGCACTATCTAATAATACTTTGACCTTATGATAATTGCCTTGATTACCTCGAACTCCCAATTTAACAGTTGGTAACAATACTAAGGAACTATTTACGTTCGAAAATACTTTCTTCGCTGAGTCAGTAACAAATGTCTGATGGCTTTGATCAGCGACGTCGTGCACATCTACCCTGCTCATTTGTTTATTACCGGCCAATGTGTTGGTGTTTTCAACAGGCGGCTGTCTCGGCTCTAAATGGAGGAACGAATGATGACGCGAATTACAGTGACTGCACGGCTTCCTTCTTCTACAATCTCTAATAAAGTGCCCTGCCAATAAACAGCCGATACATAGTTTCCATTCTTTTACACGTTTTAATCTATCAGATGGTTTGAGATTCAAGAACACTTCACAATTTTCCAGTTCATGAGAATTATTACATTCAATACATTTCAGCTCGCCCGATTTTGATTTAACAATCATAGCTGAAGCCTTGTAATTTCCCATAGTTGGTTTCGATTTCCCAAACTGCTTACGTGAGGAGGCTTCTGACGATGTAGATGATCCCAATAGATCAGTGGATTTAGTAGCCTCTAAAATAACAGCTTCATCATTCAAAAATATTTGGAAGTTTTTCAAATCGGATACTGTTCCATTTCTTAGCAGTCTCTGCCACTTCTCTCTCAATTCTTCAGTCAGTTTTTTACGTAAGACAAATAATAACGGAATCGACCAGTCATTAACTGCATGACCAATTGGTTTCAGTGCTGCAATATACTCAGCTAAATGAGTGATGAATTTTCGTAGCGAGTCTGGTTGCTTATTAACTGCTGGCATATCAAAAATTGCTTGCAAGTATGCGTCAGTCAGATTGTAAGAGTCATTGTAGCGATTCAATAATAATTTCCATGCCTCAGCATAATGATCACTTGTCAATGGGACCACAGAAATGACTGACAGTGCATCGCCTCTCAGTACAGACCGAAGATACATATGTTTTTGTATGTCAGCAATTTGACCATTATTATGAACCGTGGCTTCGAATAAATCTTTAAATTGACTCCAAATTTTCAAATCGCTGTCAAAAGTCATTAAAGGAAGCTTAGGTAGGGCAACTGGCGAGATATTTCCAGTTGTAGGTGAAGAAGCTTCATTGGAAGAACTAATATTCAAATTTGTTTGAGTGGATGGTAAGGTTTCGAGAATAGCCTTGACATTGAAAAAAGTGTCATCAAATTGGCTCATCAAATTTTCAAGGTCACTTGTTTCCAATCGAGGATTTTGTTTGTTATAGTAGCTCTGCATCTTATCTATTATGTCATTGAACTCCACCTGGTGGTGATCGATATGCTCACCCATAACTTTCAATAAATTCTTCATTTTTTTATTTTTCGGATCTTTTTCGACAGCTTCGGCAATTTCATTAATCCGTTTTATTTTACGAATTAATGCATCTCTTTGAAATGTCAAATCTTCGATAACACCCATAGTGAGGCGATAACAGTGAGCGCTCGTCGAGAGAGTGAGACAAAGAACCAAACAAGAATAAGAGGGAAAACACGAGAGCAGGCGACACAATGGAACGAACAATGGCTGGCTTATCTAATCATACAAGCCAAGCCAGCATTTCAACTTATGCTCGGTAGAAATGATCGGTTACAAGGCTAATAATACCGTATCGATACTCTTGGAACAAACAATATCTGCTATTAATAACGAAGTAACGACAATAAACAATGCAAATAACTGCAAGTATCCTTTGAAAAAAGTAACAGTTCCAGTTACTGTTACAGCTAGACGACGTATAAGTCTTTCTCTACTTATCGACACGAACTTGCCAGTCCAGCGTTGTGGCGCCAATGCAACAATCTTACGCAATAATACTACGACACAATTATTTACGAAAATATTACTTGTTCTACTCAATTTCCAACTTAAATTGAGCCCAAATTTCTTAAGAATACCACAATTAAAGCGTATATTCATCTACGACGACAAAAACAAGCCATATACACAGAACAAACCAAGAATAAAATAGGCATAAAAAACGACAAACCTATTAGACAATATTTCAAACTTAAGTCCTATTCAAATTCGATGAACAAATCAATCCGGCCCGGAGGACCAATGTTTATTCGACAGAGGCTGGCTCAAACAGGAATCTGGTTTGTGGACTGTATCATTAATTACATCGAGAACTTTTGGGTTGTCTGGCGTCGGGTGGCAAGTTGAACAATTAGAATGGCTAAGTGCACAATAACATAGGCCTACCTTCATGTCCAAATCCTCCTTGCTTCCAGGATCCCGGGTCCAGATCACGATACGAGACGAGACGACACTTGTAATAAATCACAATAAATAATCAATAGATCACTTTGCAAAAATCGACATTACGAGAAGTGAGCTGTTCGGTTGGCTGGCAAACTGCAACTGGCCACAATTATGTTTTTGCGCATCACCGTATAATTGCCCCCTCCACCACACAACGCCAGACAAGAAAGGGAAGCATTCATAACGTCCGAACAAATGTATTTCGTCAATTCTGATTTTATAATCTTAATTAAGTCCCACCCTGTAACATTTGTTACATTTTTCTATTTTCAATCAATAATGCAATATTGTCTTCACTATTACTCGTTTTTATATCATTCATCTCATTATTCCAAGATTCAAATCACCTAGTTCTTAATTTATTAAGTCAAGTTTCTCATTAAATGTTTAAATTTTAAACATTACTTTGAGTTATAATTTCCAACAGCTCTAATCCATCAAATCCCGGTCTAAATTAGTGTATAAACAAGTATATATTGTAAAATACATGAATAAAAAACTCTAATTTAATATAATCTCTTCTATAATGATAATTTTAATATTTCTGAGTGTTCGAAGAAAATTTCTTCATTTCACACTTTTGGAAAGGAACAACAGGTTTAAGCAAAAACACAGTTCCTATTTTCATTTATGTAACAGTCTGAATATAGGATATGAGTCACATCGAACGATTCACACTCCAGAACAAGAAAAAATATTAAATTTAGAAATAGTTTCTGTAGTTTAAAAATCTAATGTGGGATAAATGAAAATCTTATGACTATTCGTTTCATAACTGTATATTATTTTCAATAACTGTTTATTAATAACTATACTATTTATTAATGTTATTGTACTGTTAATAATGACTGTCTAATCTCATTAATTTGCTCAACATTATTAGTGAATTGGAACATGAACTTAACTTCTCGACTGATCACTTCAAATAAGGATTGAAGCCAATGCCTGTTGATTATGCCTATCGAAAAACCAAAAATTATTAAACAAATCAAATTACTTTATTTGATTTGAAAAGTTATATGTTGTATCTGTTTTAGGCCACTATTAAATTCGGAATCTCTTCGCAGGTTTTCCAGTTGAAGTGAAGGACTTGACGAAACGAATCCGAACAGTTTTGATGGCAACTGCTCAGATGCGAGACTTGCACCATGACCCAGAAATGCTCACCGACCTGCAGCACAGTCTGGCCAACTCGTATGCCTCCACGCCCGAACTCAGGCTCACCTGGCTCATGACCATGACAAGGAACCATGCCAAAGACAATAATTTCTCCGAGGTAGTTCATTGATTTTGATTCTATTAAAATATGGAAATATTAACTAATATTGAAATACAGTGAATAACATAATACTTGAAATTAAAATGATATAATAATAGAAATAACACTGGGTTAGGTAGGGATTTGAAATGACAGAAAATTTGTCAAGCGATGGTCATTCAGAATTACAGAACGCAAAGAATCACTTTTCCGCTCTAGTGCGGGAAAAATTTTTCTGCACTCCAGATTTGCAACATGGCAACGCAAAATACTTAGTAGGTTATATGGAGCAACAGTGCAGCAAAATCAAAATGAAGTTGGTAACAGTGACTGTTGTGGCTGCTATAGTGAGCAGACGTGCAACGAAGCACAACGCGCTAATTATTAAGTAGATATTATAATGGAGGACAACGACAGCACAGTGCCACCACAGCACACACCACACAGCTGCCCCCCACCATTCAAACACTACTACATTATTCAGGCAATTTTACCCATAATTACCCACTTTTCATATGCAATGGTAACTGTAGGAAAAACTTAATGTGAAATACGTGCGCAAAGCTCCTCTGCTGCACTCAAGAAACCATTCCGCCCTCGCCTACGGCTCGGGCGTAAACGTTTCTTTCGGTGCAGCAAACTGTCACTTTGCGCACTAGATGCACAAATAACTATTTTTGTCGTCTGCTCTGCTGATTTTTCTTTGTACTGTGTCAAAGAATTGATTCTCCTTATGTCAGTAGGGGCAAGTTGTAATATTTGCATCCTAAAAATACAAAACTCTTTTTATACCTGTACAATAAGGCCTTGGTGTTGCTAGCAACTCTCTTGTTCTTTGCCGTGTTACCACTTCACCCATTGGATGAGTTTCAGGCGCAATCCCCATATTTCGGTTCCACTCATTTTAAAGACAACGACAGCACCTTGAACACATACATGCTTCTTAAGGGCAGACTTGCAAATTTTGAAATAAGGGAACGAGTGAATCCTTCTTTTAACACCACAAATGATGCGTATTATGGCTTTCTGTAGATTACAACTGGATTATAGTGACAAGCATATGTTGACATCCAGCAAGATAATCCATAATCTAGTTTTGAGTGAAAAATGCAAATACAATTGACGGAGAATATATCTAGGTAAGAATTGTTGAAGATTATAAAATTTCCTAATTAAAAAAAGAAGTCTACATTTCAAATGTTATGTGATTTGTCCAAATTAATCTGTCATCCAAAGTCATACCAAGATACTTCAAGGAATTAGCTTGATAAATACTATTACATCTACATGACTCTGCTTGACAATCTATCTCGTGATACTTTAAAGGACTGAGAATTCAAAACCGTTGATAGGGAGAAATTAATGAAGTTAGTTTTAGAAGCATTTAACACTATTTTGTTCCCATCAACCAGAGTCTCAAATTGCTCAAGTCTGACTGCAACATCATTTGTATTCATTTATACTATTAGCTGAATAGGCCATGCAGTATCGTCAGCAAATGATGTTACAGATCCATGAAAATTCAATGAGAATAAGTCATTTATATATACTAAAATAAGAGAGGCCCCAGGACTGAACCCTGAGGGACTCCACAATTGCTGTTTACAACCAATTCACTATTAATACCATTTATACTAACACATTGGCTCCTATTCTCTAAATAAGATTTAAACCACTTTAAGGGGATTCCACGAACCCCAGACATGAACAACTTATTTATCAATAATCATGATCAACAGTGTCAAAAGCTTTTTTAATATCAAGGAAGAGCCCTGAAACTTTCATCTTACCACGAGTATTCAAACTATTATAAATATTTGTCATAAGTGATTCAGCGCATTTCAGTACTCAAACCCTGTTGAAAGCCGAATTGGCCACTGTAGAAGAATTTGTTAACATTGAAAAAATCTACAATTCTCTTCTTTACTAGTTTCTCTAGTATTTTAGAAAAAACTGAAAGCAAAGACTGGCCTGTAATTGGCAATATCAGTTTTTGAACCTTTTTTATAGATAGGCACAACTTTGGCTATTTTCAAGGCATCAGGGAATACTCCACAAGAAATACTACTATTGAAAATGTCACAAAGAACGGGAATATTGATGTAGACACTATTTTTAATAACCTACCACCAAACCATCCATGCCTGGAGACTTGCCATTCTTTAAACTCTGAATTAACTTATCAATTTCATCAAAAGAAAAGGCCAAGGAATTTGAATTGTAATAATTTTTTATTTTAAATTTATTCCTTAACAGTTGCTTATTTTCATCAGATAAAGGTTTCACCGAAGAAGTTACTTCAACCGCTGCTTTAGCAAAATAATTATTGAACTCCTTAGCTACAGTCTGATCTTCTCTAACAATTGTACCTCCTATCTGTAAACTAATTGTTTGTTTTCTTGACGCTTGACCACACAATTTATTGATTTCTTCCATTGTTGCTGGATAGGTAAGACATTGAGATGAGAAAAATACCTATGTTTTTGTTCATTTATCCACACAACTAACTTTTTCTTAAATTTCAAACTTAAATTGAGCCCAATTTCTTAAGAATACCACAATTAAGCGTATATTCATCTACGACGACAAAAACAAGCCATATACACAGAACAAACCAAGAATAAATAGGCATAAAAAACGACAAACCTATTAGACAATATTTCAAACTTAAGTCCTATTCAAATTCGATGAACAAATCAATCCGGCCCGGAGGACCAATGTTTATTCGACAGAGGCTGGCTCAAACAGCAATCTGGTTTGTGGACTGTATCATTAATTACATCGAGAACTTTTGGGTTGTCTGGCGTCGGGTGGCAAGTTGAACAATTAGAATGGCCAAGTGCACAATAACATAGGCCTACCTTCATGTCCAAATCCTCCTTGCTTCCAGGATCCCGGGTCCAGATCACGATACGAGACGAGACGACACTTGTAATAAATCACAATAAATAATCAATAGATCACTTTGCAAAAATCGACATTACGAGAAGTGAGCTGTTCGGTTGGCTGGCAAACGGCAACTGGCCACAATTATGTTTTTGCGCATCACCGTATAATTGCCCCCTCCACCACACAACGCCAGACAAGAAAGGGAAGCATTCATAACGTCCGAACAAATGTATTTCGTCAATTCTGATTTTATAATCTTAATTAAGTCCCACCCTGTAACATTTGTTACATTTTTCTATTTTCAATCAATAATGCAATATTGTCTTCACTATTACTCGTTTTTATATCATTCATCTCATTATTCCAAGATTCAAATCACCTAGTTCTTAATTTATTAAGTCAAGTTTCTCATTAAATGTTTAAATTTTAAACATTACTTTGAGTTATAATTTCCAACAGCTCTAATCCATCAAATCCCGGTCGTGTGTTGATGGGAAGGATATCATTTTATATCCTTTCCAGAGAGTCAACAATCATTTGTTGTAACACCACCGATTCATGTGCACAATATTATATTATCGTTGTTTAAATTGCATTCAATCTTTATTATCATTAATTAATTTTTCATACTTTGTCAAATTCGTTGAATAATTAGCAATAATGTCATTCAATGTAAATTAGTGTATAAACAAGTATATATTGTAAAATACATGAATAAAAAACTCTAATTTAATATAATCTCTTCTATAATGATAATTTTAATATTTCTGAGTGTTCGAAGAAATTTCTTCATTTTACACTTTTGGAAAGGAACAACAGGTTTAAGCAAAAACACAGTTCCTATTTTCATTTATGTAACAGTCTGAATATAGGATATGAGTCACATCGAACGATTCACACTCCAAACAAAAAATATTAATTTAGAAATAGTTTCTGTAGTTTAAAAATCTAATGTGGGATAAATGAAATCTTATGACTATTCGTTTCATAACTGTATATTATTTTCAATAACTGTTTATTAATAACTATACTATTTATTAATGTTATTGTACTGTTAATAATGACTGTCTAATCTCATTAATTTGCTCAACATTATTAGTGAATTGGAACATGAACTTAACTTCTCGACTGATCACTTCAAATAAGGGATTGAAGCCAATGCCTGTTGATTATGCCTATCGAAAAACCAAAAAATTATTAAACAAATCAAATTACTTTATTTGATTTGAAAAGTTATATGTTGTATCTGTTTTAGGCCACTATTAAATTCGGAATCTCTTCGCAGGTTTTCCAGTTGAAGTGAAGGACTTGACGAAACGAATCAGAACAGTTTTGATGGCAACTGCTCAGATGCGAGACTTGCACCATGACCCAGAAATGCTCACCGACCTGCAGCACAGTCTGGCCAACTCGTATGCTTCCACGCCCGAACTCAGGCTCACCTGGCTCATGACCATGACAAGGAACCATGCCAAAGACAATAATTTCTCCGAGGTAGTTCATTGATTTTGATTCTATTAAAATATGGAAATATTAACTAATATTGAAATACAGTGAATAACATAATACTTGAAATTAAAATGATATAATAATAGAAATAACACTGGGTTAGGTAGGGATTTGAAATGACAGAAAATTTGTCAAGCGATGGTCATTCTCTTTTAAACAAGCCTAGTAATATAAATTATATTGTCTTTACTCCTCTGAAGCATTTCACGTGAAACCATATGAATTGAAAATTGGATTGTTTTGTCACATTGTTTAGAGACAGTTATAGATGAAAATGGTTTTATGACTGCCGTTTAATAATAATCTCATTTTGTATTAATAATCAATTTTAGAATTTTCGATGTTCCTATTAATAATGGCAACATTCAAGCCAGATATTGAAAAAAAAAACATTAGTCTGGTTAAAAAATTATTATGTTTTGCCGCATTTACATATTGGCCCAACGAAGACCATCGTCGGACAGCGCCAATGTGTGGATGGTGGTTTGCCAGCCTACGTTGGCCTACGCTGGGCTGGCCTCCGAAACATCGGAGCGATGACCAACGAAGACCAAGGTCTATAAAAACCTATTTATAGACCTTGACGAAGGCCAATGAAGGCCAATGAAGGCCAGCGCTGGCAAACCACCCCTCCCCACTAGTCAACCAATGCGTGCTTTTTACTTTTCCTACAGTTACGTTGAAAAGTGGCCATTGCTGCACTGATTACAGAACGCAAAGAATCACTTTTCCGCTCTAGTGCGGGAAAAATTTTTCTGCACTCCAGATTTGCAACATGGCAACGCAGAATACTTAGTAGGTTATATGGAGCAACAGTGCAGCAAAATCAAAATGAAGTTGGTAACAGTGACTGCTGTGGCTGCTATAGTGAGCAGACGTGCAACGAAGCACAACGCGCTAATTATTAAGTAGATATTATAATGGAGGACAACGACAGCACAGTGCCACCACAGCACACACCACACAGCTGCCCCCCGCCATTCAAACACTACTACATTATTCAGGCAATTTTACCCCTAATTACCCACTTTTCATATTCAATGGTAACTGTAGGAAAAACTTAATGTGAAATACGTGCGCAAAGTTCCTCTGCTGCACTCAAGAAACCATTCCAGATATAAAAAGATTGTTAAAAGCTTGAGCAACCAGAAGAGGTTCTGAAATTTTTCTATTATCTATTGATAGTTCTATAGGTTGGGAGGATATGTGAGCATAACCGATTTCATCCTTTATTACCTTCCATGTAGCTTTGATTATATTTCGACTCGAGTTAATATAAGTATCATTGCTTTTTCTCTTAGAGACATCAATGATCTTTCGCAGTATTTTTTTTGTATTTTTTTGAAGTAAATTAAGAACTCTGGATCCCTATTTGTTCTTGACTCAACAAGCAATTCTCTTTTTCTAATTATTGAGGTTTTAATGCCATTTGTTAACCATTTTTTGTTCTCATTTTTAACCTGAATACATTTTAGAGGGAAAGAAGATATAAAAATTTTATAGAAATTTGAGAAAAAAAGAGTTGAAAGATTCTTCACAGCATCCACTTTTAAGACAACCTTCCCAAGGTGTTCTATACAGTGAGATAGCAACACATACCAAAGACTTGCACCCAATTTGTAGTGTAAGTTCAATTCCGATGCACTCGAATAGTTTTTCGACTGACAACACTTTTATATCTTCGCGCAGCTTGACACGAGAGAAGTTATAACGATTGTTTATTAAAATACAAACACCACCTCGAGCTGTCTCTTCGCGACCGTAGAAAGCAGCAAGATTATATTCACTTAATTTGTTTAATGCTTCGCTATTATTCAATGGAAGCCAATTTTCACTAAGAGTCACAATTAATAGCTTGTGTTCCTGAAGTATGATATTGAAGTCCTCTATTTTCTTTGCAACACCAGCAATGTTTAAACTGAGCATTGAAGTTGTCTTCATTGGAGATTCCGAACAGTTACTTTTTACTTACTTTTTCGTGTCCGGTCTTTCAAATTTTTCCAGCCCAGAAGTGGGCCAGGTCCTCCGCAACTGCATTCCCTCTCCAGAGGTCGTCATTCGTGCAGTGAACAGGGCACAGTGGGCACTGTGTGAGGTGGTCGATGTCCTGTGCCTCTCCGCAGTCACAGTAGATATCGTCCTCCGCTAAGTAGCCCCACCTCGCTAGGTTGGTCTTCACAGGGGCCACGCCAGTTCTTATCCTATTTAGCGCCCTCCAGGATTTCCATGGCAGACTGGTTCCAGTGGTCTCAGGATCCCGGAGTGGATACCAGTCTGGAGGTTCTGGCTGTGTGAACCTCATGAAACTTCTCCTGGATTTGAGTCGGCTGCGCGATGGCTCCAGCTGACCGTGCATCACGTGCCTCTCATCGAAGGTCTGTTTGAACCTCTCCAAGTATTCGTGGTTGGCTCTTCTGATCTTGGGAGTGTTCATTCCTGCAGCCCTGTAGAGTTTGTCGATGGGAGTTGGTTTCATGCAGCCGGTTGCAATGCGACACGTCTCGTTAAGGGATGTATCAACCTTCTTTGTGTGGGCTGACCGACACCAGACGGGGCAGGCGTATTCCCCAACAGAGAAGCAGAGAGCCTTTCCTGATGTCAGGAGCACGCTGGGATTTGCTCCCCATTGGCTGCTGCATAGCTTCCTGATGATGTTGTTCCTGGAGTTGACTTTTGATGATGTATTCTGACAGTGCTGTTTGTATGTCAAAGTTCGGTCCAGGGTCACGCCAAGATATTTTGGTGAGTCGGTGTGTTCCAGGGCCTTGCCCTCCCAGGTAACGTTCAGTCTTCTCCTAGCCTCCCTGGATCTTAGGTGGAAGGCGCATACCTGTGTTTTCCCTGGGTTTGGTTTGAGGTGACTCTCCTTGTAGTAGGTTGATATTTCCTCCAATGCATGAGTCAGTCTTTGTTCCACTCCTTCAAAAGAACGATCTCTGACCAATATAGCCAGATCATCGGCGTACAGGAAGTGGAGAGCATTGGGTGTGATGGGCTGGTCATTTGTGTAGACATTGAAGAGCAGCGGTGCCAAAACGCTCCCCTGGGGTAGACCGTTCTTCTGGATTCTCCAACGACTCTTTTTTCCATTCAAGCAGACATAGAATCGTCGGTTCTGAAGGAGGGTACGGATGGTACTTGTGAGGTGCTTGTCTCCCGTCATCTTGTAAACCCTGGAGAGCAAAAGATTATGGTTGACCGTGTCATATGCTGCTGTCAGGTCTATTAGGGCCATGCCTGTGACGACACCTTCCTCAAACCCATTCTCAATTTGCTCAGTGAGGTTCAATATCTGGCTTGTACAAGATTACCTGGCCGGAATCCTGCCTGCTGTGGGATGAGCCTCCCCTCAAAGAACCGCACGACGCGCTGAAAAATCACACGCTCATAGAGCTTGAAAAGATGGCACAGAAGTGAAATTGGCCGGTAGCTGGAGTCAGAGTCTGCAGGTTTACCTGGTTTCAGAAGTGCGATGACCTTTGCTTTCCTCCAGGCTTTGGGGAGGGACAGCGATGACAGGCAGCTATTAAAAAGGTTTAGGAGCCAATTTTTAGCCCCAGTTCCAAATTGTTTGATTTGTTCGGTGCAGATGTCATCCTCTCCTGCAGCCTTCCCATTCTTCAGTTGGGTTATTGCTCTCTCCAGCTCGTCCATTTGGATGGGTTCCTCCAGTAACTTGGGGTCTGGCTGTTCTTGTTGCTCCATTTTGAACTTCTTTGCTCGGCCCTCTGTCTTTCCATTCAGGAGCAGCCGGTGTGCAACTTGGTTTGCTGTTACCTTACCAGAGTGTGGAGTTGTTCCTTTGTCGCCACTGAGTCTTTTCAGCAGGTTCCATGCAATCTTGCTGCTATGTGTCATGTCCATGCCTTCGAGGGTCTCAATCCACTTGGCTTGTCTGGCTTCACTTGTCATCCACATGATTTCTTCTCCAAGTGCAATGGTGTCATCGTTGAATGGGTCCTCCTCATAGCGTTGCTGGTATTCAGTAAGTGCATCCTTCATTTCAGTGGTTACGCCGGGGATGTATCGTTGTCTGCATCCTCGTGGGATGTGCTTGCATGACACCTCTCTTAGGCACTGCACAAACTGTCATAGTTCTGCGGGGTTGGTGGGATTTCAGCCACAGCCTGGTCCAGGTCTTTGGCAAAAGCGTTCCAGCAAGCCTTTCTGAAGTTGAAGCGCCTCCTATAAGGTATAACATGTGTCTTCACAGCAGAGTAAACTTTGATGCCAATGGGTCGATGCTGGCTCCTTGGGATGGGATCATACACAACTCTTTCACACTCAGCTGACACTCTACTTGTGACAAAACACAGGTCTGGGTTGTAGCCACGCCTCCAGGCACGGCTGTTGAAGGAGTGTGGGAGTTTGTGGTCGTGCAGTAGAGATAGGTTGTTCGTCTCAGCCCACTCTTCTAATTTGTGTCCATTTGGGTCTGTGTTGTCGTAGCCCCAAGAGGTGGAGTGGCAGTTGAAATCTCCAACCACAAACTGGATCTTTTGAGCATGAAAGTTGTTTGTTGGTTCAAGAGAGAGGTCCCTGCTGGGTGGCTTGTAGATGGATGACACAGTACAGTTGCTGAGTTCTACTGTGATGAATTCTATGTCGTCTTGTTGTTTTGTGTCAGTGGATGTGATGGTGAAATCGCTTCTGGTGAACATAGCACTGCCGTAGGCTTTGTGTGGAATCTCAGCAACTAGAGTCATTCCCTGAATTCGAGGTCGGGCACTGTTTTCGTCCCTGTGTGTTTCTTGTAGGCACAGTACATCTATTTTCTGTTCACTGCATAGTAATGCTAAAATATCCTCTTTAGATCTAGATAAGCCTTCAACATTAAAGCTTACTATCGTCAAAAATGGGCCTGATGTTCCGTTGTGCATTTATTTGAAAGTCCGGTGGTAGAAGGATTATATAAGTGACGTTTCCAGGGGACGCCGGCAAAAAACTTTTCGTATATAGCTTGGTAATTGCTTTTTGCTCGCGTGGAGGCTCCTTCTATGTCCCCCAACAGTTAATCTATCAAATCCCGGTCGTGTGTTGATGGGAAGGATATCATTTTATATCCTTTCCAGAGAGTCAACAATCATTTGTTGTAACACCACCGATTCATGTGCACAATATTATATTATCGTTGTTTAAATTGCATTCAATCTTTATTATCATTAATTAATTTTTCATACTTTGTCAAATTCGTTGAATAATTAGCAATAATGTCATTCAATGTAAATTAGTGTATAAACAAGTATATATTGTAAAATACATGAATAAAAAACTCTAATTTAATATAATCTCTTCTATAATGATAATTTTAATATTTCTGAGTGTTCGAAGAAAATTTCTTCATTTCACACTTTTGGAAAGGAACAACAGGTTTAAGCAAAAACACAGTTCCTATTTTCATTTATGTAACAGTCTGAATATAGGATATGAGTCACATCGAACGATTCACACTCCAGAACAAGAAAAAATATTAAATTTAGAAATAGTTTCTGTAGTTTAAAAATCTAATGTGGGATAAATGAAAATCTTATGACTATTCGTTTCATAACTGTATATTATTTTCAATAACTGTTTATTAATAACTATACTATTTATTAATGTTATTGTACTGTTAATAATGACTGTCTAATCTCATTAATTTGCTCAACATTATTAGTGAATTGGAACATGAACTTAACTTCTCGACTGATCACTTCAAATAAGGGATTGAAGCCAATGCCTGTTGATTATGCCTATCGAAAAACCAAAAAATTATTAAACAAATCAAATTACTTTATTTGATTTGAAAAGTTATATGTTGTATCTGTTTTAGGCCACTATTAAATTCGGAATCTCTTCGCAGGTTTTCCAGTTGAAGTGAAGGACTTGACGAAACGAATCCGAACAGTTTTGATGGCAACTGCTCAGATGCGAGACTTGCACCATGACCCAGAAATGCTCACCGACCTGCAGCACAGTCTGGCCAACTCGTATGCCTCCACGCCCGAACTCAGGCTCACCTGGCTCATGACCATGACAAGGAACCATGCCAAAGACAATAATTTCTCCGAGGTAGTTCATTGATTTTGATTCTATTAAAATATGGAAATATTAACTAATATTGAAATACAGTGAATAACATAATACTTGAAATTAAAATGATATAATAATAGAAATAACACTGGGTTAGGTAGGGATTTGAAATGACAGAAAATTTGTCAAGCGATGGTCATTCAGAATTACAGAACGCAAAGAATCACTTTTCCGCTCTAGTGCGGGAAAAATTTTCTGCACTCCAGATTTGCAACATGGCAACGCAAAATACTTAGTAGGTTATATGGAGCAACAGTGCAGCAAAATCAAATGAAGTTGGTAACATGACTGTTGTGGCTGCTATAGTGAGCAGACGTGCAACGAAGCACAACGCGCTAATTATTAAGTAGATATTATAATGGAGGACAACGACAGCACAGTGCCACCACAGCACACACCACACAGCTGCCCCCCACCATTCAAACACTACTACATTATTCAGGCAATTTTACCCATAATTACCCACTTTTCATATGCAATGGTAACTGTAGGAAAAACTTAATGTGAAATACGTGCGCAAAGCTCCTCTGCTGCACTCAAGAAACCATTCCGCCCTCGCCTACGGCTCGGGCGTAAACGTTTCTTTCGGTGCAGCAAACTGTCACTTTGCGCACTAGATGCACAAATAACTATTTTTGTCGTCTGCTCTGCTGATTTTTCTTTGTACTGTGTAATTGAGTGTGATTTTTGTGTTGATTTTCTGTGAATTGTCATTGTGTTACTCTTTCATTGTTTTCCTTCTAGTTAATATTTTCAACCTTCAACTCTATTTTCAATTTGTCATTTTTAATGCGGGAGCGTTTGCCAACGTTGGCTACCGCTGGCCTTGATTGGGAACGTAGTGTGGATGACAAAACCAACGCAGTCAGCTGGGCCAGCAACTGGGCCAATATGTGTATTAGGCTTTACTACTATTTAGAATAATTCTTCTCGCCTAAGACTGTATTTAAAATACAATTTTCATGGAATAACTTGAAAAGTTTATTATATAATCTGGTTGAAAAATTAGTATGTTGCTGCTATTTAGAATAATCCGTCTCGCCTAACACTGAATTTAAAGCACAATTCTCATGAAATAACAGAAAAATTTTATTATCCAATCAATCTAATCATAGAGACGAAGAATTTCATAATTGGTGTATCTTGATGTTATTGGTTGTATTTTGTATCAGATCAATTTATTATTGGTAAAGCTCCAATTTCATGATTTCCTATCTAAAATTGAATTACATGTTATTTTGACAGGCAGCATGTTGTCAGTTGCATATAGCAGCACTGATGGCGCAGTATTTGAAGTTGAAAGGAAGTCAAGATTGGGGAGCTGAGGCTTTCACTGCCATATCATCCAACATTTCAACTGATGAAATCGGACTGAAGCTTGATTCAGGTGCACATATTACCTTATACTCAATACGCCACCTTTATTTTCATTTTATCAAATGAATTGCTTATCTATTCTGTCATCTGGATAAGTTGATGAAGGATATTTAATTACTTTAGGTCTATATTGAATATTATTTCGTTCAGCCTGACATGATGTAGTTTTCTTTCTAATTATTGATCCGTATACTATTCAAAAACATATATAATCGATCCATCTATACTACTTTTTGATACCAATTTTATTTTGTTAACTCTGATGTAATCGTCTTTGTAGGAATGATGCTCGCATGAAAGTGATGTCCATAATAAAGCGAATATGAAGTGTTGTTCTTGTTACAAAGGCTATTTGAATAATCAAATTACATAAAAAATCCTAGTTATATGAAAATACATTTTGATTTTTTGTTATTGAATTATTACGAAATAAGTTAGTCAATGATATGTAGGATAAGAGAACGCTCTAAACCTTGGAATGAGATTGGGAGGGTACCAGGGTCAACAAAATACGTAATTTCTCTCGAATTTCAATTGGAAATTTAAAATTTCCTAGAAATGATTGGGAAAGAAAACAAGACTCAACTGTAACCGTTTATCTCTCGAATAAATAATCGTTCGATACATGGTTTTCATTGTTTGCTTTCATGACAATGGCTTTGAAATGTAATGAAAACATTCTTTATTTGGCGGAGTTTGGACTTGGTCCTCTCCACCACTCAGCCTTGACATTACAGAATACAATAAAATAAAAAGTAACTACAATACACACTATAGTGAGTAAGTTACTTGCTCTGTTCATGCACTTAATGATTTCTTTTACTTTTAGTTAGTTTTTTTTCTCCAATTTCACCCGATGGTTTCTCACCAATATTCGTTGTTCAGTTGTTATAATGGTGTTTGTGTTGCGTTGCTAAGGAGTACACGACGTGCAGTACACTGAACAAACGTTGGTGACGCAGTTGGAGTGCTGCGCTGAGTACTTGAAGAAGGCCGAGCGCTATGAATGCCTGGGACCACTCTATCGACTCATCGTGCCCATCTATGAGAAGCGACGCGACTACCAGATGCTCGGTCAGTGCTACCAGACGCTCACTCAGTCTTGTGCCGACATCGTCCAGGTGCAGCGGTCTGGCAAGCGGCTGCTCGGTCGCTACTACCGGGTCGCGCTTTTTGGACAGGTATCGTATTCACTTGGCTTTAGAAGTTATAATAAATAATTGCTGTTGGCACAGGGTACAAAAACAAATGGCAACAGAGTGCTATAATATATGAACTTGGATTCTTGAAACTATAATTTTGTCAACTGGTAGAAGGATGAAATGGCAAAGTTACTGGTTAGTAGGTATGTAAGAAACTTGAGCAGACAAACGAGGCTAATTTGATGAGTCTGGAGAGAGGTTGAACGAATTGTGTGAAATTCTACTCTTGCAAAATGAGAGATGATGACAAGATGCGGGTCAAAAAAAATTAAATTTCAAGCAAAGGGTGGAGAAGTGAAACATGCGTAATCTTATTAATAAAGAAATGAATTGGCTTATATACGGGATAGGAGGTACACATTTTACGCATTATTACTTATGAACTAATAGCTGATTAACTTGCAATTTTCCATAAAGATTTTGAATTTACCGAGGATGGATATAGGTTTTCCTCATTTTCATTGCTATTAATTGATTCTAATTTAATAACTAATAAGAATTCATTCAATTTGTGATTTAAAATTCACGCAACTACAAGGTGCGCCAGAGAAACTTACTTATTTGAAAAAATTCCCGCGCGGTGAATTGGTCGAATAGAGAGGCAGAAGGGGGCGCATCTGGAGGGGGAAGTTGCCAAGTTTATCCACCCTCAAGTAAGTAGTCATCATGCTCTGATCTAGAGAGCAGCGGGCGTTTGCAGTTGAGTGCTTCTTTTCTAATAGTCGATCACTTGTTGTTGCTACGCAACGTGCCTTCCGCGCTCGATTTGAAATTCCTCCTCACAGACTCGTTCCTGGCCGTAGTTCGATTCTGTCGTGGGTCAACTCATTTCGGGAGTGTGGAAGTGTCGCTAAACCCAGAAATGGACTTCAACGAACAATCAGAACTCCAGAAAATATCGAAAGAGTGAGGCAGTCAGTTGTGCGTTCTCCCCGGCGTTCGGCTCGCAAACACGCAGCTGCTATGACGATTTCTGACTCAATTTTTCGACGAATTTTCCATAAAGAACTTCAATTTCATGCCTATAAATTGGCTGTTGTTCAACAATTCACTGAACGCGATTTTGTTGCCCGTCAAAATGCATGTGATATTCTGATTGACAACCTGCCTGAAGACGCGGTAATTTATGTCAGTGATGAAGCTCATGAGATTTTTTTATGGGTTTATTTGAAATCCCTGGTTTATGTCAATCGACCACGAACCATAGCACACCTTAAGAACAACATTCGCGACGCATTGCCAACATACCGATTGATATACTGCAACGAATGGATACAAATTTCAAAAATCGACTTCATCAGTGTATGCGCGATGGGGTCGCCATTGATCTGATGTATTTTCTAAAAATGCATGAAAAAATTTGGATATTCTATTCTAATATAAAAAAAGATTAAAACAATAACTAAAGTACTTTTGTTTTTATTGAACTTTCAAATAAGTAAGTTTCTCTGGCGTACCTTGTATAAAAGCCAAACCAAACAGAGCTTTCTCCAAGTGGTTCCTTATCTTAATTGGTAGCACACGCGACTCATGAGTGAAAAATTGAGTGATCGCAACCAATTTAACTCATTCTTTCCTGGAACTTGTCAACTCTGATAAAGATTATCCACGTAATTTTGTTAAAATAATGAATATTCTATTTTTGATGTTTCCTGGATATTAAGAGATTGCATTTTACACCACAAAATTTTCTCCAGTGCAAAGCACTGGCTACCTGCTAATTGAAAATGAATTAATACGAAGTAGCACGATAGCCTTGATTTAGTAAGTGTTGAAATCGAGATTACTTCAAATCATTTTTTTTTCTTCAACAGGCATATTTTGATGAGGATAATGAAGTTGAATACATCTACAAGGAACCAAAAGTTACTTCTCTGTCAGAAATATCAGAAAGACTGTATCACCAGTTTTCAAACAAATTTGGAACAGGATCTGTGAAAATGATCATGGACTCTGCACCTGTAAGTATTTCATTCGGAAATTCTAACTTAGGATCATTAATTTTATTCACCATATTTATTAATATTTGTATTTGAATTTCTGAAAACTTTCAATGAACCTCAATTAAAACGTTGGTTCAGCAGTACAATGGAAAATATTTAGAAGATGATTAGATTAGATTTGCATTTTAAGTTAGCAAATTACAATTCCATCTTCTAAATAAAACTGAATTTATTTATATGTCCACTTTCAATCCCTTAGAAACAATAATTGAGTTCTGATTATGAAAAACAGAAACTAGCTTGAAAAAAGCTTGTTTGCATTGGTTCCGCTGGATTACATATTTTTAGGAAAAATGTAATTGACTTTCTTGAAACTTTCGTTAGAGTTTTTAATTATCACATTAGTTTCACCTAACCAATTTAGTTCAATATAATGGATGGGTACTGCTTGTCTGATATTGTCTGTGGTTGGCAGGACTGTTTCTGCCTGTTACACGGTTCCGAGTTACAGTGCCTTTGTTTTTTCATTTTGCGAAATTGATCTTCCCATCTCGTCATTTTCATGAGTTTTATGTGAGTAGTGAATGCGTTTCCTGATGTGTGGTGCTGTTGTGTTCATACTGATTTCAGTTTTAATATTGTAATCATCTGTTCTTCTGTTACGTTACGGTTAACCTCAAAATTGTTATACTGCCGGCTCTCAAAAGATCAGATGCGTGGTGTTGCAGGCAGGCGATTTCCTGTGGAATAACGGGAACGGTGATTACGTCTGTCAAAATCTGGGCTATTGGAATTCGGGTGTTGTGAACTTATCGCTCCAGATAAGCTTATCGGTACAGTTCCTCGTTCTGAGTTTATAGAGCATTGCTTCTTTGAACGGTTTACTGGCGTCGTTCGTTTCCATAGTAACGGAGCATTGTTTACTTGATCGCTTCCATCAAAAGCAGCTGTTCGGCGGCAGTGGCGCAGACGTGGCGCCAGTTTTTGAAAACTACTTGTGGCTGTCTATATGTCTGAACGGCTGTGATGTGATCTACGTTTCACCTATTTTAACTTGATTCTCTCCTCCTCTTCCTATATTTCTTTTCTTTTCAGGAGCTTCCGTATCTCCCGCTTTGACCGCTCTCTTAGCGCTTTCTCTTCCCTTATACTTTCCTTTTACCCTTGTAATGAAAATACTGGGCTAGACATCACATGCTAAATAAGTTGACTGAGTCAATCTAAAAATATACATTATTTTTTCAAAGTCGCATCATATGAAGAAAATTATTATTAAAAGATTTTTTATAAAGGGTATTCTTTAAGGAAATGTAATGTCAAGTCTTCTGGGGAAATTGTATGGCGCTGCTTGAAGAAGACATGTAAAGTGACTAGTTACGGACGAGCTGATCAAGGATATCATTGAGATTAAAAATAATCATTCTCATTCCCCTTCATGCGATCCTCTTGCGGGAATGGAAGCGATTTCAAACTGTAATGGGATTTGTTCAACACCAACAAATTATAGCTCTATTTCTGATTTAGACCGATATTGCAACAATGACGACAGTCTCAAACTACATCTCGAGAATTAATGACTGAAAATGGAAAGCTGAGAAAGGAGATAGATACGTGGCGGGATCAATGGGATGATGCAGCTATAAATACATCTATAGCTAATGATTAACGCGAATTAGACAAAACTTTAACTGTTTGCATTGCGAGTATTCAGACTGAACATTCAATGACGTATTTAAATGAGTATGAAGTTCGGTCTGGAACAGAAAAAGCGACTGGTAGGTGCGTCGTTGATGCTGAGACCCAGACTGGGCTAGATGTTGGAGAGCATCAAACAGGTGAAACTATGCAAATAAAAGATTCTCAAAGCATCTATACACAAACAGAATCATTCTACGGGTTGTCAACTACAAAATGCAGGCCAGATTGTGATGGTTTGGGTATCATTCAAACAAAACAACAAACAAACATTAAATGAAAATATGGAAGAGGAGATAATAAAGAATTATGACAGAATCAACGATTTATTGAGAGAATGTGATCAATTGAAGGACACTGTATTGCGCCTTGAAAATCAGATTAAGGAAATAAACACCAAGCAAAGCTAGGATCCTATGAATTCAAACTGTAGACGCCCTTTAACTTGTGAGTTTTCTGTACGGCAGTTGACAAAAGCAAAGAAACCAATCTCTCAAACATCCGCGGTCACAATCGGAGCACACCTGGCATCATTAAAATACTCGCAGACAGCCACGGGAGAGGAATAGGAGATAGAATATCAAATAAATCTAACTTTCATTTCTCAAGTATCTTGAAGCCGGGAGCTAACTTCAGTACTGTAACTTCCGAATGTCTAAAGGAAAGTAGAGACCTATCTTCAAATGACATGATAATTCTAATAGGAGGAACAAATATTGATAAACACAAAATAACCTATTGAACTCTATAAAAAATCTACTACCAAAGCTAACTCATACTCGAGTTCTTCTCTCTAAAGCTGCGTACACATATACGCACTTCCAACCCGCATCGAGCACGCTCCGCCTTCGTACCGCCCTCGTTCCTCCATCGTACCACAGTCGCTCCGCCCACGCACCCATCATGAACGTTACGGAAGATGTTAGATCTTCTCGCGTTCCCCGGTAGAACCACTGTTGCTTCCCGGTCGATCATAAATCGCTCTGCTGGAGTGACGTTCGGTTGCGGAGCAGAGCGAAAGTCTGTACGCACCTTAATGTTCCACATCGACACGATCTTCATCCTACATCTCTTATCAATAAGATAGTAACAGAGACCAATAGAAAAATCGAATTAATAGCCAAATAGTTTAAAAATGTGGAAATGTTAGAAATGCAAAAATTGGGAAGATTTCATACCCACCATGGATTACATCTAAACTCAATAGGGAAACACGTGATAGCCGAGAATAGTTATTTGTGCAACTAGTGCGCAAAGTGACAGTTTGCTGCACCGAAAGAAACGTTTACGCACGAGCCGTAGGCAAGTGCGGAATAATGGTTCCTTGAGTGCAGCAGAAGAACTTTGCGCACGTATTTCACATTAAATTTTTCCTACAGTTACCATTGAATATGAAAAGTGGGTAATTATGGGTAAAATTCCCTGAAATCCATCAATTGTTTTTCTGTTTAATTATTAATAAAACCTTAATTTATTTAAAATTGAATAATAATAATGTAAATGAATAAAGGCAGCACATGGCAATGTGGTGGCAACCACTGTCATCGTTGTCCACTGCCATATTATAACGTGGACCACAGTCAGTGTTACCAACTTAGTTTTGATTTTCCTGCACTGGTGCTCCCTATAACCTACTAACTATTTTGCGTTGTCATGCTGCAAATCTGTAGTACGCAAAGTAATAGTTTGCGCTCTAGAGCGGAAAAGTAAGTCTTTGCGGCCTGCAATCAGTGCACAAATGCTCAATTTTCAAGGTATCTGTAGGAAAAATCATTAATCAATTTCTGAGAATTCAACAGCCACTCCACCCCAGCAACTTGTGTCTACACAAGAGCACTCTTTAAACTAGTATCGCCCGACAATGAACATAATTCGGCTGAGGTTAACAATGAACCAAAGTTGATTAACTGTTCGGAATCTCCAATGAAGACAACTTCAATGCTCAGTTTAAACATTGCTGGTGTTGCAAAGAAAATAGAGGACTTCAATATCATACTTCAGGAACACAAGCTATTAATTGTGACTCTTAGTGAAAATTGGCTTCCATTGAATAATAGCGAAGCATTAAACAAATTAAGTGAATATAATCTTGCTGCTTTCTACGGTCGCGAAGAGACAGCTCGAGGTGGTGTTTGTATTTTAATAAACAATCGTTATAACTTCTCTCGTGTCAAGCTGCGCGAAGATATAAAAGTGTTGTCAGTCGAAAAACTATTCGAGTGCATCGGAATTGAACTTACACTACAAATTGGGTGCAAGTCTTTGGTATGTGTTGCTATCTCACTGTATAGAACACCTTGGGAAGGTTGTCTTAAAAGTGGATGCTGTGAAGAATCTTTCAACGCTTTTTTTCTCAAATTTCTATAAAATTTTTATATCTTCTTTCCCTCTAAAATGTATTCAGGTTAAAAATGAGAACAAAAAATGGTTAACAAATGGCATTAAAACCTCAATAATTAGAAAAAGAGAATTGCTTGTTGAGTCAAGAACAAATAGGGATCCAGAGTTCTTAATTTACTTCAAAAAAATACAAAAAAAATACTGCGAAAGATCATTGATGTCTCTAAGAGAAAAAGCAATGATACTTATATTAACTCGAGTCGAAATATAATCAAAGCTACATGGAAGGTAATAAAGGATGAAATCGGTTATGCTCACATATCCTCCCAACCTATAGAACTATCAATAGATAATAGAAAAATTTCAGAACCTCTTCTGGTTGCTCAAGCTTTTAACAATCTTTTTATATCAATAGGACAAAGCGAAGAGGCTGATAATACTTTCTCTGGATCCAATCAACAGGTATTTGAACCCAACAGCCCAAATCGGTTGCTATCTCAATTTGAATTTTCTTCAATCTCAGAAAAAGAAGTATTAAAAATTATAAATAATCTTGAAACCTCAGTCACTGGTGGATGGGATGGAATCACACCTAAAGTGGTAAAATCAGTTGGGTTTTTAATCAGTAAACCTCTCACTCACATAATAAATCTGGTTTTTAAAAACGGAATTTTCTCAAAAAAACTCAAATTCTCTATTGTTAAACCAATATTTAAAAAAGGGAGTCCTACTTGTCCTGAAAATTACCGTCCCATAGCAATCCAGACTATATTCTCTAAAATTATAGAACGAGCAGTTTTCCTCCAACTCAACAATTACTTTGAAAGTAACAACTTACTTTACAATAAACAATTTTGCTTCCGTAAAAGTAGATCAACAATGCAAGCAATATCTGAAGTGGTTGACAGCAGCCTCCGAGCATTGGATGGGTCGCGGAGTATAGTGGGTATCTTTTGCGATTCATCCAAGGCCTATGACAGGGTTAATCACAAAATTCTACTAAAAAAACTTGCTTATTATGGGGTCACAGCCAAAGCATTAGACTTTTTTCTAGTTTTCTAGAATTCTAGTTGAGGGCTCAAAAAGGGATATCCAAATTAAGACTCAAACGGCAATTTCAGACTTAAATCACTGGCTCAATGAGAATCACCTTAAACTAAATACCAACAAAACAAAATTTCTTCAATTCGCAGCATCCCGTCGAACTTTAAACAACAATATACCTAACGTAGACCTATCAGGCTACAATCAGTCAAAAGTGACGAGGTTTCTCGGGGTCGAGCTGCAGGATGACTTGAAATGGGGTGATCAGGTGCAGCGTCTCTTGCTATCTGTTATTCTGTTCTCGCTGAGGTGTGTGAGGGGAGCAGCAGGGTATAATTCCCTGATTGCGATCTATCATGGCTATCTCATGTCTGTCATTCGTTACAGTTTGATATTCTGGGGTGGCTATGACACACACCTTGGGGTAATTTTCAGGAGGCAGAAAAGAGCTCTGAGAATAATCTTCAACCTCAGTGCCCGAACATCCTGTAGGCCTTATTTTGTGAGAGAGAGTATATTAACTTTGCCAGCCATGTACTTTCTGGAGATCATCACGTACGTTAGTAAAAATTGGAGGGCATTCTCATCCGTTTTACTTGATCATTCCTACAATACGAGGAGTGGTGGCTCACTCCTCGGTTACCCCGCACATAGACTAACCCTTCTGGAGAAAGGCCCACACTATTGCGCAATAAAAATTATAAATAGACTCCCCCATCATTTTAAAGATTTTTCCAACTTTTCAAATATGACCGGAAGGATAAGGAAAATTCTGTTAAAAAGAGCGCCATACACAGTGGATGAATGTGTGGATGTCTTGAGGGAAGAAAATCACATATCATAGAATTATTACAAAATAAACATTTCATTTGAATCAACTGAAATTAATCGATTTCTTCCAGGGGGTGCTCCTGAAGGCATTGTTTTTCTCTGACGTCTCCTCCGTGTACTATTGTGCTTTCTGTGTTTATTATTGATTGTGAGGATTCAATGCTGTGAAGCTTGTCTTTTATATGCAACTACTTGAATAAATGAAATTTGATTTGATTTGATATTTGATAATTAGTGATTTCAAAGCCCTAGCTAAGAAACGTACAAAAGTAATTTATTATACAATTACATAGTTAAGAACCTTGAATTTTAGAAGTGTACGTGTATGCTCAGTAATAGAGAGTAATAGGGATTTAGCTAAGTTCTAGACTTAAACCGCCTTAAACTCTGTAGTCAGAAAATTGGTTTTCCGAGTCAGTGCGTTTACATAGTCCAGGACTCGGAATAGACTCTGAAGTTTATAATTTCGCTTTCTGAGTGAAGGGCTTATAAGTCCAGGACTTGATTTAGATTCTCGCCTCTTTCTTTCTGAGTCAAGGATTTATAAAATATCATTAAGTCCAGAACTTAAAACAGCGTGATTTTAAACCCTCGACTGGAGTAGGGTTTGAATTTAAGTTCGAGATTAACAGTCAAACACAATTCAGCTATTGTTTTGGAGTAGATGATTAGATGTATTTGAATACCTAAATTATTTGTTTAATATATCTAAATTCATAATTTATATAGTTTGCAAGTCTATTTTGGAATAAAGCTCATAGAACTTTGAAATTTATAACAGAAAATTATGCATAAAATTAATCTTATTTTATGACTGGACATAACCTAAAAATTTTCAAGAAGAAAAATACAAGGCTTGCCTTGGAATTTTATCTTCCAATGTGAATGTTATTAATCAATGTCATATTCAGCCTATTAGTAATAAAAATATAACAATAATAAAATATTATTCCCGATTTTTTCAAAACATATACGTTTTCCAACTCAATAGCCTACTAAAATGTTTATTCCAAAATCAATGGCAAGGATCAATGATCGATAATATAATGATCCATAACGTAAAATGAAATGTTTATTCATAATTGACATTGAGTAGCGACACACAGTTTTTATGACGCATGCGCTTTGTATTCAATCATAAACCATCGCCGGAGAGGGCGTTTGTGGTGATGTGAGGGTGAGGGTGAGAAGTGGGGAAAGTGTAGCGACGCAGTAGGCAAGACTTGGTTTGGCATTCGAATTATAAAAAAATTCAGTCTATGTTACATATAACTCAACTATTTTAGTTGTGGACAATATGGATCATCATAAAAATTAATCAACTAATTATAAATCAACAACTATTTTAGTTGTTGACAATATTTAACATCATAAACATTTTTTTAATCTCCAATTTCTTTCATTCAGAATTATCAGTCATTTTTTAACTGAATTTTCAGTTATTATTTCAGTTTATCAGGTACAATAATTATTATTATTAGCCTATTCTAATTGTGGAAGACTCATTTATTTAGAGAGAAAGCAATAGGAATGCCCTATACACACAATAGTGCATCAGTTTAAATGAATGCAGCATTCTGAGGTGTAGTTGTGTATTCTATTAATTACATAGAACATTAATATTTATTATTACTAATTTCATAATTTTGTTTGTATTATCAATTTTTACTAATTTCAATATAAAAAACTTTAATCCTATATCACTGAATGAAGTTTGTAAATTAATAGTAATTATAACACGCTACAAGCAACTAATAACGTATACCCCAACACACATCATTTATAGTGGGGTGTATATTTACTCATTCATTGAATTATCTATGCCTATTAAGGAATTATTCAATGCATAAAACTTCATTGTATTAAATGTTATAGTATTCAAATTTGTATTGTAATTGTTTTTGATGAATAAAATTTGATTTGAGTCTCGCTCAAATTCACGCTGCATCTATGAGACCATGAGACAGCTCATGAAAGAGCGGCTATCGATTACGATTGAATATAAAGCACATGCACCATAAAAACGGTGTGTCGCACCTCAGTATCAAGTTTTATTCATTCATGTTTCAAAAGGTTAGGTTTTGCTTTGAATTTGGAGAGCATGCTCATTCTAATTATCCCACTCCAATCAGCTGTTTTGGTATTGCTATAATGCCAACAATACAACAATAAAATATTGTAAATTTCCCTCATGTTTACTGCGTTAAAAGTCTGGACTTAATTAAGTCGAGAACTTGATAGACCCCGGAGTTTAGAAGATAAACCCGTGACTCAGTCACTCAGAAAGTCAATTTAGACCCGAGCGCTTATTTTAGTCCTGGACTCTGTAAGCCCAGATTTTATAGATCCCGAGCTTGGAAGACGGCCTTAAATGTCCAACAGAAGTTTTCAACTTCGAATAAACTATTGCATTTTTGGATGATCGGATGTGGAAGACGCTAGAAGCACCAAATAGTTGGTCAAATAAGCGCATGGTCTCTACAGTGGGCCTCACTTCAAACGGTCAGCATTCCTTATAAATTGAATTAATGCTTCTCATTCAACAATGTATGATAGTTTGGAGTGAATCTCATTATGTATCGCGGTCTAGACTATATTTCAAACAGTGCCTGACTTAGTTATCTGTTAATGAGCAGTCTATCAATTGAATGAAACTTTTTATGATATTCATGTAGAAATGTTTTTTAGTTTGAATTATCAGAGCTGGATCCAAAACTGGCGTACATCCAGGTGACTCATGTGACAGTGCACTTGCCGAAACATGTATTGGAAGTGAGACCAACCGAGTTCGAACAGAGCCATGACATCAGCTCGTTCATGTTCGAGACGCCATTCACGCGCCAGGGCAAGGCCAGGGCCAACTCCCCTGCCGAACAGTGGAAGCGCCGCACTGTGCTTCACAGTAAGATCATATTTTCTCTTCTTATAACGACTGTTAGATTACTGTTATGATTCAATTGAACGTTATAATAGTTATTTATGTATTAAGAGCGTAAAATGCGACTTAATCGCTCGAACCAAAACAGTTACTAAGTGACGCGTAGTGGAGCGTGGTAATTTTGACGAGAGTGATAAAGAAGCTTTTTGCTCGAATTACATACCAAATTTTTTCTACAACTGCAGTATTGGATTCCAATACAATAAACAGTTTTTTTATAATTCATCCAATTATTTTGATAAATCAATGTAAAAATAATAATATCCGGTGGAGTTATAGTTAATTCGTCATTGATCATGTCCATTGCTGAATTCATTGTTGAGTTGAGATGATGATAACCTTCAAATCTAGCTTACACAAAAATGTAGCCTACTACGCATGCGCTGCGGTTAGTGAGTGTAAAGTAAACAGCTGGCGAGCGTAATAGTTATTTGTATATCTAGAGTGAAAAGTACTGTTTTTTCTCCCTGAGTGAATAGTTTGAAGCCCGAGGCGAAGCCGAGGGCAACAATTTTCCTGAGGGAGAAAAAACATTTTTCACTCGTGATGTACACAACATTTTTCCTCCACCTACATTTTTATAAGAACTGCAAATAAAATAATTTTTAAAAACTTACGTGACCAGTAAAAAGTGTCACAACATAACCTAAAAATAAAACAGCTGGCTTGTAATCACACAGTTGTAACAACAATGGCCAACTCGACTACAATACTATGATGAAGTTCCCGTTTCAAATTTGATTAGGAATATTGATGAAGAATATTCGTTGGCTGGTATACTGATATGCAGTTTGTAATCATTTTAGCATGAAACATATATTTCATAATTATATTGATCAAATGTCTGGTTAAGGTATTGAATTTAGTTGCTTTAATGACTACTCTATATGCTTCCTCATCTAAGCTTAGACCTTCTAACCTATATCAAAAGTAAGTTTTTACTTACTTGTCAAATGTCTGGTTAAGGTATTGAATTTAGTTGCTTTAATGACTACTCTATATGCTTCCTCATCTAAGCTTAGACCTTCTAACCTTTTTCAAAAGTAAGTTTTTACTTTTCTTGCCCTATACCATAATATGTAAGGAAAGTAGCCTATTGCTTTCCGAAAAAATTAAGGTACCCCAATTTTTACTTTTATATACGTTCCAAGGTCCCCTCAGTCCAAAAAAGTGTATACACACACACACACACACACACACACACACTCACACACGATATCTCATCTCCCAATCAACAGAATGACATGAAATTTGGAACTTAAGGTCCTTACTCTATAAGGATCCGACACGAACAATTTCGATCAAATTGCAATTCAAGATGGCGGCTAAAATGGCGAAAATGTTGTCAAAAACAGGGTTTTTCGCGATTTTCTCGAAAACGGCTCCAACGATTTTGATCAAATTTTTACCTGAAATAGTCATTGATAAGCTATATCAACTGCCACAAGTCCCATATCTGTGAAAATTTCAGGAGCTCCGCCCCATCTATTCAAAAATTGATTTCAGATTTCTAATTATCAGGTCTCATATATAATTTAAACGAAAAATTTAGAGTAGAAAAGATTGAGCATCAAAATCTCTACAATTAATGTCCAGTAACATTTTCACCTAAAATTGAAAATAAGCTTGAAATTTGAGAAAATGTGATTATTCAATGGCAAACTGTTGGCAACATACTGTTGATTCTATTAAATCATTCACTATGAAGAGATAGCAGATCTCGTGTGTATCCAGCGTTATTGTCCTGCCACCAGCTGGCTCAGATCTTTGAATAGTAGACTTGAGATGCGCGTGAACTCTAGCGTCAGGTGATCAATTTTCATACCGGCAAGGAAAGTTGTGTGAGTGGGCCACACCAGATTTTTTTGAAAATAGAGATGCTTCCCATCTTATTTAAAGGGAGTTACTTTTACGCTATAGGGAGTTTTTCTGCTTTTTCCTCCCGAGAGCGAAACAGTGACACATTGGTATTATGTTTCAGGGAGTAAAGTAGGCTCTTTAGACAGTAGGTGGAGGAAAAATAGATTCTCGATCACTCCTCACAAAACAGCTGTTTTATGATTAGTTTTCGGTTTGTAAAGAAGAACTTTACGAGTGATTGTAGAAAAATATAGGCTATGACAGTTACAGATAAGAACAATTAATTATACCACAAAACAAACTAATTTTGAATTTAGAAATACTTAATATGAATATAGAATTAGAGAGAAATAAAAAAATAAATAAATGAAAATGTCCAAAAAACTGAATAAACTTGAAATTTAGAGCTGAAAAACCACACGATTCCAAAATCTAGATTCCAAACTCCTGGTATAACTATTTTTTGAACTAGAAATTAATTTGTTTTCCGTAAAACCTATGATTTTATCATCTATTTAAATTTAAGAGAGATATTCAAGGTTCCCCAGTTTTTTCTGTACAAATGACAGTAAATGATGTGTGGATATTATATCAAAATATGAATTTTGGATATAATGGAATAACTTATTGAAATGCATTATTTATTGAATGAATAATAACACAACTTCAATTTCTTGTTTTCTTTAGCACTTTTTGACACTGAGCTGTTAAGTGTTGTTGGAAAAGATCTCCTTTCTTGAAAAGTCAAGAAAGATTTATGTTCTATCGTGGTTTCTGCTCTATTTAAAATAATATTAAGGTAATTAAATGGTATTCTTATTATTTTTGTGCAGCCGAGTACACATTCCCGTATGTGAAGAAGCGTCTGAGAGTGGTGAGCAGAAGTGAAACTGAATTGAGTCCCATAGAAGTGGCCCTGGATGAGATGAATCAGCGGGTCACTGAGCTTTTCGACGTTGTCTTGACTAGACCCACCGATGCCAAGAAACTGCAGCTACGTTTGCAGGTATGTGCATTTGTCAAGTATATATTTTGGCTAGATGGGTAAGGCGAGCCTACCTGCTAGTCCTATCTTTCAGTTATTTAATTTTCAGATTGATAACATTTTTTATTGTTAAATAAAATTTATGTATTGTAG
The DNA here is from genome assembly GCF_014356525.2 of Nilaparvata lugens. Lineage (NCBI taxonomy): Eukaryota > Metazoa > Arthropoda > Insecta > Hemiptera > Delphacidae > Nilaparvata > Nilaparvata lugens. The sequence goes on along the minus strand of NC_052506.1, from coordinate 54,749,847 downwards.
TCATAAATAGTGTACTTTTGTATTATATAATTCTGATAAGAGAGTCTGAGACTACTATTGTGAAAATTTTCTACAGTGAGATTCACTTAAAATTGTCTGCTTTCTCATGAATAACACAATACTGGCCCCCTGTGGGTCGGGGAGCTTTGATTCGAACACCGTACTCAAGAATGTGTTGAAAACCATAATTCACCCACAGTATCAGGCAACTCCAGAAGTTGCCTTGCCTTCAAACCCACGGGATCTGCCCCATCAGGGCAGTTTCGGAGGTGTAAAAAAAACCCAAGAGACCAGAGATGGGTGAAACTCCAGGCACAAATGTGGGTTAAGAGGCTGAGTCGAGGGTGACCTGGTGCCCTAGAGGCAATTCAGCGGAAGGACCTACAGGAAAGCCAGGATTGGAAGTCACGTAGGTCACGAGTTTGTGGGTGGAGAGGCCAAAACTCATCACTGCTCAAAGAAGGGCGGCCATTCAGGCGAAACGTCTTGGGAGAGGCAAGTCTTTTGACCCTGCAGAGTTTCGGAGGGGCATAAAGAAAAACCCAAGAGACCAGAGATGGGTGAAATTCCAGACACAAATGTGGGTCAAGAGGCTGAGTCAAGGGTGGCCAGGCGCCCTAGAGGCAACTTGGCCACCCCTTCCTCAGCGGAAGGACCTTAAAAGAAGGCCAGGAGTGGAAATCACGTAGGTCACGAGGACTAATCAGTCTGAAGAGACTGCCAAGCATATCACATTGGATTGCGATAAGCAACCATGTGATGAATGGAATCTTAGCATAGGGAAAAACTCCTGGTTCTTGTAAAGGACACAGGTATCGGTTTGCCTAACTAACTTACAACATGGGAACACAATAAGCTTCGGTTAACGTGTGGGATTCTTTGAACCTTTGGATCCTTGAATCCGTCCCTTCAAAAATAATAATAATAATAACACAATAGTGGCTGCCCTCAGTAACATTCCCTTAAACATTCAACCTACTCTATTGTACTGGGTCCGGCAGTCAAACCTGACGGTTTTTGATATTGGATAAATTCAAAAGCTGTTGAGATATATTTATATATTTTGTTTTATTGTAAAGAGGAGAATTGGAAATTACATTTAGTATTAAAAAAAATTGAAAAATAGCTTACGGCGCAAAAATTACGTCATTTAAATGTTGACCACCATTTTCTGTACACTGTACGAGTCTCTTGGAAAAGTTCGTCATGACTCTCTCCAACGTTTGCCGCGGGATCTCACGAAGTTCTCGCCGAATATTCTCCTTCAGTTGATCAAAATTTCTTGGCTTGTCAACATACACTCTTCCCTTGAGATACCCCCACAGATAAAAGTCACAAGGGGACAAGTCGGGAGAACGTGCTGGCCATTCAATGTCACCCCTGAGCGAGATCAGCTTGCCTGGGAAAAATCCTCTGAGTTGAGCCATGGAGGCCCGCGAGGTATGGGCAGTAGCTCCGTCCTGCTGAAACCATACCCTCCTGAGAGGTATGCGGTGGCGACGTAACTCAGGAATGAGAAAGTCACGGATCATGGCAACATAACGCTCTGAGTTCACTGTCACTGTATGGCCACCCTCTTCAAAAAAATAAGGCCCTATAACTGTTGACCTACACACTGCAGCCCAGACAGTTACTTTTTCACAGTGAAGAGGCCGCTGATGAAGTTCCCGTGGGTTATTTGGGGCCCAATAACGGAAATTTTGTTTATTAACACATCCATTAAGGTGGAAATGAGCTTCGTCTGAAGTCAAAACAATGATTCCAGGGTCTTCCTCAATCTTTCTTAACATGGTTTCAGCAAAATTCAACCTTCTACCAAAATCTCCTGCTTGTAACTCTTGAACAATAGCAATCTTGTAAGGGTGGAAGCTCAAGTCGTCATGAAGAATACGTCTCACAGACCGGTCGGAGATCCGAAGAGCTTGGGCGTGACGAATGGCAGAGCGACGAGGGCTCCGTTCAAAAGCATGTCGAACAGCCTCAACGTTAGCAGGAGTTCTTACCGTTCGAGGTGATCCTCCTCTCCTTCTTGTGGTTCCAAACGCAGTGTTCTGAAAGTTCCGAACCCACAGAAGAATTGTGTTTCGTGACGGGATCGCACCACGAGGGGGAATGTTAAACCGTATACGGAAACTCCTTTGCGTTAGAATCACAGAATCATTATTTCTAAAAAACGTCTCGACTACAAACGCACGATGTTCAGCGGTCCAACGCTCCATTGTTACTGAACTAATGAACTTCCACTCAAGGTGAACAAGATGGCGCCCATCCCCACCCGCCCAGTCAACCCCACCACCACCTATCCCCACTTAAAAACCGTCAGGTTTGACTGCCGGACCCAGTATTTGAGTGGGTCAATTTCCGTGAAATCATATTATAGCTTTATATTTGTGTAGTTTCTTGATGGAAAATATCTTGAATTAAATATCCTAACTCCTGGATTAAATATCATGGGCATGTATCTATTTGGTTACGTGTGTTTCGAAGGAAGTAAATTCTCGTTGAAATTCTATTACTGTATTAAACTTTCATTTTAAAAGTTGGATAAAGTTACTCAACTTTTATTCTATTTCACAAAATTTTCTGTGAGTTTTAACCATCGCATTGCTAATAATGATTGTTTTTCTCTCGAACTCAAAAATATCTACTAAATATAAATAGAATGCTTCTGTGAATATGTTTCTATGTATAATCCCACATATTTCAACATGGATGTTATTAATTTATTTCATTAAAATTGCAGGGTAGTGTATGTGTTCAAGTGAATGCTGGGCCACTCGCTTATGCTGATGCCTTTCTCAGTCCGACTGTTTGCAAAGATTATCCAGATGACAAAGTTGAAGAACTGAAAGACGTTTTCAGGTAATATAATAATATTAATCGAATCACTGGGGAGATTCTGCAGTACGATTTCCCAAGTTTTCATTAGTTAACTCCGTGGAATTCATATTAAAAAGTATTACTGCTGTATGAATAAAATATAAATCTTAATATCCCTTTACATTATTTTATTACAACATTCTTCGGACATTAATGCCATTTTCAAGTCGATTTACCAATTTATATTAAAAGTAGCCCTAAAGAAAAAAGACAATTACTGCTGTATTAACAGGCATATCGCTCCTCTTTATCTTAGGCATGATATCCTTACGTCCTTCTTGAGATCTTCAATAAAACTTAACTTATGACAATATTCCAGCATTTATCTGTTAGTCCAGCCACTAATGTAACATTTCATCGGACATTTTCAAATGATAGAAAAATAGTCTTCTGTGAGAGCCAACCTTCAAGAGCACAACTGCATAGGAAGCAGCTGGCACTAATGTTCCGGTTTCAGATTATAAAGTCATAAATGTTCTGCAAACATTAATTTTATGCCTTTGACAGAGAGGCTGACTTAAATCATAAAACGCTATTTTGAACTTATTTTTAACATGAATCTACAGTATGTTGTCTGTTGCTCATTACGGTTGCTTTGTGTTATGGAGTGCAAAGCGACTAATGTACCGCTTTCCAATGAATTTATGTTGTACTGGACAGGAAGAGAGACGAGAGTTTTCACAATTATGTAGTGTAAACGCTTCCATAAGTATCAATAGTATACTTGTGTAACCGCCCCCAGATGGGGGATAGAATAAGAGATCTCTAAAATACTCAATAAGAAATCTCTAAAATACTCGAGGGCGAGTCATGGGACTTTGTAAACTACAAACATTTGCTTTCTACTTAACTTCTAAATTTTTTTGAATGAACTAACCACTAGAAATTTAGTCAAAAAATAATCTGCAACAATTTATTGAACATTTTATAATTCAAGAAAACTGCCTGTAAGATTTTGCCAACTGGTTACGAATATTATCTGTTCACAAAGATAGCGTGGACTTAACTCATTTTACTATTACATTATAATTGGGGACTCGGTCATTCAATGGTTTTTAGAATGAGCTAGACAAATATAATGGCAATCACCATCGTTCAAATTATACATCTATCACTATTAGAATTTTCACTACACTATAGTTGATTAACTAGTATTTTAAATTAACATTCACACATTAACTTCCCTAATTATTGATAAACTATTTCAACATAGTCCACGGCTAAAAATAATACATTTTAACAAATTTGAACAACAAACAAATTGAACACGTTAATTGGTCACCTCTGGATTGCAATGTTATTCCGGCCGAACTAATGCAATGAATGAACTAATCTTTTTTACGCAAATTGTGTTCCCCTTCAACAAGATTACGGTCCACGTGGAGACAGATCACAATTCCGTGTGAAAAGAAAATGCAAGTTTTAAATATTCCCAAACACTCGTGTATTTTCCATCGCTAACGGAAATACAGTTCCGTGAGAATACTTCAACCCTGTAAAAAATTGGAGTCTTCCCGGACGCAAGTTAGCAAAATTTAAATGCAAGAAAATTATTTCTCAACAGAAAAATAAATTTCTCACGATAAAAATTCGCATAGAAAATTGAGCTACAATATCACTAAAGTCTCATTGTGAAGGTTCCAATACTATACTTTTCAAATAAACCCATATTAAATTTATTGACCGAACGTAGTGCGGTCTATGTTTCAACTCGATTTGCTTTTGTCTGTCTGTATGTAGCACGATTACGGCCAAACACGTTGATAGAATTCGATGAGATTTGGCAGGAATATTTCTTCTTCAACTGCGCGTCGATGTATACACAAGGTTTTTTTTGAAATTTCGCATTTTGAGGATAATATGAGAAGAAAAGGGATACCTCCATACTCTGATATGAGGTTACGTGAACTGAGTTTATTAACATAAGTGAGTTTTTGATCTTGGAAAAACAAATAACATTTTAAGAGTAAATTATGATTCAACTGATTCAACTAGAACAGGTGACATCAAATGAGAAAACTGCGTGAGGTCTACTGTTCACAGAACTACTAGTCTCTATGGAAACACAAACCCATAATAAATTAATTTATTTTAATATCATCACCATTATTACACTTGTTTAATCAGCAGAGCAAAAAAAATCTGGTGTGGCGCACTCACACAACTTTCCTTGCCGTTATGAAAATTAATCACCTGACGCTTGTGTCGCGCATCTCAAGTCTACTATTCAAAGATCTAAGCCAGCTGGCGACAGGACAATAACGCTGCAGACACATGAAGTCTGCTATCTCTTCATAGTGAATGATTTAATAGAATCAACACTCGCCAACAGTTTGCAAATTGAATAATCTCATCTTCTCAAACTTCGAGCTTATTTTCAATTTTAGGTGAAAATGTTACTGAACATTAATTTTAAAGATTTTTATGTTCGATCTTTTCCACACGAAATTTTTTGTTTAAATTGTATCTGAAGTCTGATAATTGGGAATCTAAAATCATACTTTGCATAGATGGGGCGGAGCTCCTGAAATTTTTTCAGATTTGGGACTTATGGCAGTTGATAGAGCTTATCAATGACTTTTTTAGGTATAAATTTGATCAAAATCGTTGGAGCCGTTTTCGAAAAAATTGTGAAAACCTCTGTTTTTGTTAAATTCTCCCCATTTTAGCCGCCATCTTGAATTGCATTTGATCGAAATTGTTCGTTTCGGATCCTTACATTGTAAGGACCTTAAGTTCCAAATTTGAAGTCATTCCGGTAATTGGGAGATGAGATATCGTGTACAAAGACACACATACACTCATACAAACACACACACACACACACACACACGCACAGACCAATACCCAAAAACCACTTTTTTGGACTCAGGGGACCTTGAAACGTATAGAAATATAGTAATTGGGGTACCTTAATTTTTTTCGGAGAGCAATACTTCCCTTACCTATGTTAATAGGGCAAAGAAATTAAAAATTATATGAATATATTTATATTCAAAAATAAAATTATCTACAAATTATTTATTGTAACAGCTGAAAAAGGCATAGTTAAGCTGTTTGAATTCTAAAGACTAATTCGATTACCATTGATTTTTTTCTCAATAAAGGTCATTTTATAAGAGAATAATCTTTCAAATTAATTATTATTTGAGTTTAAAAAAATGATATCATGATTTTTACTATCAAGTTAATCTAACCTAAAGTTTTCACATAAAGTTACGTTTTCGTCGGAAAGAATACCTTTGGTTATAATGAGGATGCACATACTTATACCTCCAGGTTGGCGGAGCTGAACTGCCTGTAAATTGCCTAGGTTTTAGAGCTCCGTATTTTTCAAAATTTCTAAAGTATATTATTGAAGAAAACTAATCTAGTTACTCTCAAGTGAATTGTGAATGTTTGATGTACCTGCATAACGTATCCAACTGAGTCCAACTGTATGAGTGATCAACATTGCTAAGAAGGAGTATACTACACTACACGATTCCACTACACAGTTTTAGAGAACCATTTCAGTTTCCAGTGTTTGCATGAAATTCCTTCGAGATATAAACAACAACTGAATTGGTAAATTGAATTTGTCTTGTTGCGAGAGGTGAAGGAGAGGTGACTTCAAATTAACAGATAACAGGAACTCATGCTGGTTGTTATCGCTCTCCTTAAGGTAGGCCTGCTTACGGTACTTCTCTATCAGCTGTTTTTCGTTTCGTTTTGTTTACCAGTAACTGTGACAACTGGTCTTGCATCCAATCCTAGGTTGTAACGTCTCGACCCTCGGGGGAGGGCGGTGTAATAAAGTGCCGTCCAGCTGTAGCCTAACCCTGCCCCGTTAGGTCGGCAGCTTATCCCTGGGTAGAATTGTAGGACTGGAGAATAATTCTAGGACAACCAATAAAATGGCAAATAAAATAACACTAATCGATCCTGTCACTAAACAGACTCCTAGTCCAAGAGCTAGGAATTATTTTAAAAAGAAGATACTGGAGGCAAACAATAAAATAGCATTGATTGACGAAAGCCCCATTGTAAAAAAGATTACGTCTAAACAAGTGAATAATAAGACACAAAAACCATTCTGTATTGAACACTGATATCAAGGAAATAGGATTGAATACTGAAAACAAAATAAATTTGACTATTTCTATGCTAAATGGAGAATGGGTGACAGATGATGCCCTTCAGACTTATTTTAACTTGATGAATGATCCCATCAGCAATAGGTTCTATTATAGGTTCTCTATATGTGTACTTAACCCTATAATTGTACAAGCGGTGAAATGCCTCGACGACATCTCTCATATAGTAGAACCATTGAAATTAGTTATAAAAAAATACATATTTATTCCAATAAATGGAGCAAAAAGTACGGAATTGAAAGAAGAAGGTTGCCATTTGAGTCTTGTTGTTTACGTGCGGGCTCTAAGTAAATACTTTTATTTTGATTCGATTGGAAACCACAATTTTAAAGATGCGTCTATAGTGACAATAAAATTGATCAAATATATTCGTGTTGATACAAATGATGATATACCTCTGTTGCCTAAATTGACTCCGCAGCAAAATAATTCAGTGGATTGTGGTATTTACCTGATTTCAATAACAGATACAATTATTTCGAGAATACTCGGAACTGACTATGAATTTGTCGATGAAAACCTACTCACATTGCCTACATTTACCGATCTGGAAGTATGGACAAAACGAGCTCAAGTTGCTTCTATACTATTCACTCACAACACATCAGTATATTCTATTAAAAAAATCATGCATATGCTGCTAAGGAACTGTGATAAACCAGATAATAATGAACACAACAGGAGATATATTGCGAAACTGGAGAACAAATTGAAGACTATGGAAGAGAAGTTTCATCTTTTAACTAAAGAAAGTGTAAATACAGAATTATGGAGTGATATTTTTATTTAAAAATATGTTAATTTAGACAAACTAGATGTGATAAATCAGAACTTGAAAGATAATATTAAGAGCTTAACTGAGCGTATTGGGTCTTTGACAATCTCGATTGAGGCTTTAGAGGCAGAAAATCGGGCTCTAAGAAATGATGTATTTAATGAAAAAATGAAACAAATAGATATAGAATGCTCTATGATGAATTACACTGTAAATTGATAGAAAGTGATCAAACTATTTTCCAACCACAAAATTTAGAGAAAGTAGGTAAAAAATCTGATCACACTTCTATTTCAAATTTTTATTTTCGATATGATTGTCGCAGTATTCCTAAGTTGTCCGAGCCAATAAACAAGAGTCTCCAAAGGCGTATTAAACTCTTTATGGATAGTCAAGGAAGGAAAATAGTCGATATTCTTATGCAGAATAAGGGTGATAATTGTGATGGTCAAACTTTCGGTCAAGGCTCAAGTTCACAGACCTATAGCGTTGCCCAAGACGTCTCATGATAAAAACCCCATTACTGAAACAACTCAAACTGAAAAAAAGGAGAATGACAATTCTAGCGGATAGCCAAGGAAAAAAAACATTTGAGTAAATACCTGCAGCATCTGTATGACAGCTTTGAAACCTTTTTTTATACTAAACCTGGCGCCAAATTAAAACATATCCAAGATGGCATGGATTTTGTTAAGGATTTCACCAAGGATGATGTTATTGTTATATTGGCTGGCACAAACGACTTCCATGTAGACGAACCTCATCAGTTAACTGTACTCCAAGGAATAAACGCTCTTTTAAAATCTCAGCTGAGATCTAAAATCGTTGTATGCAGCGTACCGTACAGATATGACAACCTTAGCCTAAATGAAAACATACTCCACTCCAACTCTTATCTATCGAGAGTGGTGAGTGAATATGAGGGCGGTCTGCTGCTTTCCTTTTTGGACGTCAACGATTTCCTCCAGCGATCCCACTTAACAAGGCACGGTCTGCATCTCAATCGTCGCCGAAAACTGAAACTAGCCAAGAACTTTCAAGTATTTGCCATGCAGAATACTGCGAGGATTGGTGTGGGTGACATTGATCTATCGGCGACTACTGGTGGCGGGGCTACAACGGATGAGCTGCGGATCCCTCATTTGCCTGAACATCCCGCTATTCACTATCTGGGTTCCTACCCTATCACACCCAATCCAACCAGTTCTCCTGCAGATCTCTTGAATCAGATCCCTAATGGCACTGTCCTTTCAGAGAAATCTTACTTGTCTTCCCATCAATCCTTAGATTTTTTAGACAGTTCTCTATCCTTTTTTTAAACAAAACACTGTGAATGATAATAGAAATTTAGATATACACCCTCTGCTCGGATTTTTATTCCTCAATATTCAGGGATTGAGCAGAAAATCATTACATTTAGACGGCTACATTTCAAGTTTTAATAGTGGCGCAGAGGCTCCTATCTTATTTTTGTGCCTAACAGAACATTGGTTATGTCACGATGAATTGATCTATTCTCTCTCCGATAATTTTTATTGTGCTGCCAACATCTGCAGAACAAATCACATTAGGGGTGGGACTGCTATTTTTGTAGCTAATGACATTGAAACTAGAGCCGTGGATATAAGTGATTTCACCTCAGAATTTATATTTGAGGCTTCGGCTGTAATAGTAGACAAATTTAAAATTATTGTAGTCTGCATGTATCACTCTCCGGGATATAACCCATATGAATTCTTGAGTGCTCTTGAGAATCTCCTTAGCCACTTATCTAAATGGGAAGATTACACTGTAATAGCCGGGGGTTATCTCAATGCTGATTTCGATATTTTGACCTCAAAGAAAACAGTCTTAGAGTTCCTCAATTTACTTAGAGAATTCAACTGTTATTGTTTGAACTCACAGCCTACCAGATGTGATAGCTGTCTAGGTAATATTTTTGTTAATTGTCATACTGATCGTGCAAAGAGTAGGGTAGTAAAGGACTTTCCGTTCACAGACCATGATGGTTTAGTTGTAAGATTAGTAAAACCTAAGATATCTAATATAACTCTGATAAGTGAGCCGAGTAATCTTACTAGAAGTAGTTTCAAACATGCTTTCCCAGAGAGAAGCTTTCCACGACTTATTGAAAAGTTGAGATTTACTGATTGGAGTATGTTATCACATCATCACTTTTGTGATGCAATGGCAATGTTCAGCTTCTTTTTCATGATCTTGATCAATATAATACATGTTTTCTTGGTTTTTAAGCCTTGTAGAATCATAAACAAAGTAAAAAGGAAAAAAATTGGTATACTCAGGATTTAGCCAAGGAAAAGGATAGGATAATTTCACTTCATTTATTACATAAAAGCACAGGCAGTGTTGAAATTAAGAACCAGTCGACTGCATTGAAAAAGTCTATATCAGAGAGGTGACTAATGCCAAAGTTACTTATAATAGTAAACTTATCGAATCTAGCAATAATAAATGTAAGACTGAATGGGCTCTCATAAAAAAGGTTGTAATATATCAAAAGGCGTTGAACCACTGATATCCCCAAATTCATTCAACAGTTACTGTGTTGAGTCCGTTGATAGGGTTAAAAGAGAGATTGTCAAACCTGATATATCAGTAAAAGATTGTATTAATATAGTTAATGTTAGGCTAAATAGGTGTTTCGAGTGGAGACCTGTCACAATAATTGATGTTTTAAAGGCAGGAAAACAGTTGAATAACTCTTACAGCTATGATTATTATAACATGTCGAACAATTTTTTGAAAAAAATAATACCTCACATTGTGCAACCACTGACCGCATGCATAAACAGAATATTGCAAGAGGGGAAATTCCCTGAGGAACTTAAAATAACAAAGGTGTGCCCTATTTTCAAAAAGGGGTCTAAAGATAAACCAGAGAGCTATCGTCCTGTGTCATTGGTGCCTGTTCTTTCTAAACTTATTGAAATAATAATATGTGAGCAATTTGTTGTATTTTTGGAAGAAAATAACTTATTATCAGGAGTTCAATTCGGCTTTAGAAAAGGCAAAGCAACTGTTGATGCAGTTGAGGGTTTAGTCCATGATATTTTGCAGGCATTTTAAAATAGGTCTTATGCACAGGTTACATTCTGTGACTTAAGCAAAGCATTTGACTGCGTCGACCATGGTGACTTGATAGAGAAACTTCATTATTACGGTTTTCGGGGAGTTTCTCTAACACTATTTGAGTCTTACCTGAAGAATAGAAAGCAGACCGTCTGCGTCAATGGAGAGTGGTCTGATGTAATTTTCGTGAAGTATGGCATACCTCAAGGATCCGTCCTCTGGGACCTCTATTATTCCTTATAAGTATCAATGATTTGCCTCACAATGTTTTGAGCAGAGCAGTATTATATGCGGATGATACTACCTTTTTGAATGTCTCTAATAATATGGCTATGGCTAAGCTCTCAAATGTTGTTAATAACTCACTTGATGAAGCAGGAGCCTGGTTCAGAGCAAATGGATATCTTTTAAATGCTAATAAGACTGAAAATGTTATATTTAGTCTGAGACCATATGATATTGAATATACTCAACAGGATATTGTAAATAATGTTAAATTTTTAGGGGTACACATAGATCATCAACTGACCTGGGGAAAACACATCGATTATTTAAAAGCTAGGCTTTCAAGAGTCATCTATCTCATTGGACGTCTGAAGCAATGTGTCTCCACATAGTTTGAGAATGGCTTACTTTGCGTTTTTTCAGTCCCTTATTAAATACTGTCTTCTTGTATGGGGAAATTCTCCGAGGGTTGCAGAGATATTGAGGTTGCAAAAGAAAGTTGTTAGAATTATCAATGCTTTAGGTCCCTTGCATCACTGTAAGCCTATATTCATAAAATTAAATATTAAGACTGTCATCAATCTTTAAATCTTTGAAATTGCTGCTTACTCTTTAAAGAAATAACCAGAAACAGCTCTTAATGAACATGTTCGCTCACACAGCACACGTAATAAGGGTAAAATGAATTTCCAATATTGCAGATTACTACTTACTTACTTTCCGTGTCCAGGATCACCAGTCTTCTATTTTTCTATATATTTCGCTCCCAAAATTTAGCCACCTGGAGGGCTTTGTCGTTGCTTTGGAGGAGGTCGTCATGAGAGCAGTTTGTGTCAAGCAACTCGCACTGCAATAGGTGAGTGTAGTTTTGTTCCAGGCCGCAGTCGCAGGCAGCATCGTCCTGAATGTAACCCCAGCGTAGTAGATTTGATTTGCACCTTGTGACTCCTGTGCGTAGTCGGTTTAAAGACTTCCAAGTTGTGAAAGGGAGTTCACTACCACAGCTAGCACTTTCTTTCAGTTCCAGGAGCGGATTTTGCAGTTCCTCCTGCCATAGATCCAACCTTCGTTGTTCAGGTGTTGTGGTAAGAGGTACTGTTGACTGGATGAAACTCCTTCTTGACTTGAGCCTTGTTGCCGTTGGTTGATGGTGAAACAGAGGATGTCTTGGGTCGCTGATTTGCTTCTTCCGTTCCACTTCTGCTGCAACAGTTCTGCGAATGGGTGGTGGTGCTATTCCTATGATTGGGAAAATTTTACCAATGGGTGTGGGCTTGAGACAGCCTGAAATTATTCTCCCAGTCTCATTGACCGCCGTATCAACATGTCTGGCATAGTTTGCCCAAACTGGGGCAGCATATTCTGCAGTGGAAAGGCATAGTGCAATGGCTGATGTACGTAGAACACTGGGGTTAGCCAGTTTTTCCGGCAGGGGGTAATGATATTGCAAAAAATGAGGCCAAATCATTCATAACAGTACTACGTAGGAAATTTTTAGAAATGCGACACACAAGAGTCTTTGTCTTTGATATTCCTCATAGGCATGATCTCCCCAGCTGGTCGTGCGTGAATAAATCAGTGGCGTGGGCAAATGTTGAGCTGCGAAAAATTTGCGATAATTTTAGCAATGTGACAGTTTTGGAGTTGAGTGGACTTGGAAAGCGTTTCCATACCCGTCATGGGCACCATTTAAATAGGCTAGGGAAGCACTACATTACAGCTAAGATATTTAATGAGCTCTATGAAAAGGTGGATACTGTTGTAGGTGAGCCAATACCATTAAAAAACTAGACAATTTAGCCAATATTGATACTGATCAATGTCGGCTGGATATAGGGAGTGATGAGGAAATGTCTGCACAAACAAATACTGAGTCGGAGTCTGAGAAATTGAAATTTATACACCAGAATATAAGATCACTGTACAATAAATTGGATAGGTTAGAAATATTCATTGATTTGGAGAAGCCAGATTTTCTTATTTTAACCAGGCATGGTCTAAGGGATCATGGTCAAGGGATAGTGAGCTGAGTTGTACTACTCTGTATAATATGCGCCTTATTGACAGTTATTGCAGAAAAAATAAGAATATGGGATGGGTTTCTATCTATCATAATATTAGTCAGAAACCATTGAGTATTCTGAAAGTTAATGTTGCTGAGTACTGTACTGAGGGTTGCATTGAACTGGCCTGTTGTAGATTCAATTTAAAAAAGAAAACATATATTCTGCTCGGTGTTTACCGGCCGCAAAACTCACCGTTCTATAAATAATATTTTTTTTCAGTAATTTAACCAATGTTTTTGAGAATTTATTGATGAACATGGAAATCAAGTTTATTTGTGCAGGTGACTTTAATATTGATTCTCTGTTGGACTCCCTTCAACGTAGGGCCTTCCTCTGCATAATGAAGCAATTTGATTTAATTTATAATGTAAAGGTTCCTACTAGAATAACTGCTCATAGTAGTGCAGCAATTGACAACATAATTACTAATGATACATTAACAAAGATAAATGTGGATGTTATAAATTCATGGCTTTCCGACCATACCGCTCAGTGTATTGAATTGTCATTGGGGAAACGTTCCCGCAAAGCAGGAGTTTCAGACAGTGCAACTGCTACTTTTCGGAGTTGCAGTACGAATAATATAAACAGTTTGGAGGCATCTTTGGCTGGTGTATACTGGAATTCATATTTTAATTTCAATTTGGGAGATACAAATAAAAAGTATGAGGCTTTTCATGATATTTTCCTTTACTTATATAATAAGCATTGTCCCTTAGTAACCAAAACTTTATCTAAGACTAGGAAGATTAAACAAAATTGGATGACAAAAGAAATTCAACAAATAAGAATTTTACTGAAAATCGCAAAATGTAGGGCACACTCAGTCGCTGACTTCGACATTGTACTCATAAACAAAGTTAAGAAAACACTATGACCAATTATTAGTAATTGATGCAAAAAAGATTTCTATGGTAACAAAATAAAGAATGCAACAGACAAATCTAAATCCAGCTGGAAGCAAATCAATCAATTTAGATGGAAAAGTTCCAATAGAAAAATTTAAAAAATAACTCTTGATATTGGAGATATACATATCACTGACCATCAAGAGATCGCTTCTGAATTCAACAATTTTTCTGCATCTGTTGCTAAAAGAGTTGGTACTGTCTTGAATGAGTCTCATGGGAACCCAGGTGAAGAATACGAAATCAATTGCTCTGAGACATCATCAAATAAATTTGTTCTACATCCCAAAAATGAAGATGAAATATTGTAAATAATCAATAATCTCAAGTCGAAATGTAGTGTAGGTTATGATGATGTCTCTGTTAAGGTTCTGAAGCAGTGCAGGAGAGCAATAGATCCACTGGTTAGTATGATTAACTCTATGTTTGAATGTGGAATTTTTCCAGATCTTTTAAAAATAGCCAAAGTATTTCCACTTTTCAAGGATGGGGACAGACTGGACATGAACAATTACAGACCCATATCAATATTGACAGCTCTTTAAAAAATATTTGAAACAATAATCCTCATACTACTGGCAGCATACTTGAAGGAGAATGATCTTATATCTCCACATCAACATGGTTTTGTAAAACATAAGTCTACCCTTATAGAATTTTTCAAAGGTGTGATACATGAGTTAGAAGGAGGTAACTACACAACAGGTGTCATGCTTGATCTTTCCAAAGCTTTTGACTGCATGAACCACAAGATACTTTTGAAAAAGTTGATTGGTCTAGGGATAAGCGGTACAGGAAATAAACTGGTAGAGTCATACCTAACTGATCGTTATCAGTATGTTTCCATCCCTAGTGATAAAGAATTAGTGACATCAAATCTAGTTAAAATCATATCAGGAATGATAAATGATATTTCATTTGCAGTTCCACAACCACAAAATAAGATCACATTATACGCAGATGACACCTCCTTAATTTTTCCGATTTTAGTTTAGAGGGACTTGTGAAAAAAAATTAATCTATTATCCAACAGTTTAGCTCAATATTTCAATTCTCTTTCCCTCTCAGTAAACTCATAAATTTCAGCCCTAGACATAGATAGCCATATAGAGCCCAAGATATACATTGGCTGTGATCCTGTTGAAAATACAGATTCTGTTAATCTACTCGGTCTAGAGATAGATTCAAAACTTGCATGGGATTTGCACGTCGAAAAATTAATAAATAGATTAAGTAAAGGCTTATTTGTATTAAGAAATATGGTGAAATTAGTACCTTTATCCGGTTCCAGAATGGTTTGAAGCATATGGTATTGAGTTGTGGGGTGGTTGTCCAAATATACACTTCCAAAGGGTATTCAAACTTCAAAAAAGAGCAATCTGCTACCTGGCTGGTCTTGGGTTCAATGATTCGTGTAGGGAGGCTTTTGTGGACTTGAACATTCTAACACTGCCATCACTTTACATGTACAAACTCATTATTTTCACACACACCAACATTTCCGAACATAAGACACATGCCGATGCACACCCGATGCATAAATAAATTTAAGCGAGAACTGTACAGTCTTCTCATATCCAAGGCACTGTACAGCGTATAGAAGAGTCTATATCTTGATTAGTTTTTTAGGTAGTGTGTTTCATCATGTGATGAATGATACATCGTGTTGACTCTGTTAAATTAATATTGTATTTCGTTGCATTCACATTGAATTCACATAAATTATATAATATGTATTAATATCGATTTTAGTATTTGATTAGTTTGTAGATTCATAATGTGTATTAATGTTAGATTTTAGTGACGATGTTCAACTGCATGATGTTTTTGTTTTGCTGTGTTGAATAAATAAAATTTTCCATTCTTCTTTTGTAGCCTGCCAATTTATGAAGGAGAACCCTTTAATAACAATCAATTGTATTCTTACTTGGTCGTCGGCTGTGATCAAATAAACGGAAACCTCAAGTTTCAACATAATCTTGATGAACATGAAGTGATAACTAAGTTCATTTAGACTATATCAAATATATAAATCGGAAGAGAAATACTTTTAGGTTTAATCCTGTCGATTTTCTCCCCATCATTTATTTGTTTTTGAGATTGTGTGGATAAATGAAACAAATAAACTTAGCTTTGGTTGCACAAAAGCCTCTTAAATTTCAATCGTGATGAAATACCATGACCAATCAGAGAAGATTTATTTCTGGAAACGCCTTTTCTAATTGGTTCTCGTGACATTTAATCATTATTAAAATTCAACAGGCTTTTGTGCAACCGGTCCTTAGCTATGCAGTTTCAAACATGTGGCGAAATGTTGTTACTCTAATTTCCTTTCCTTACTCATATGAAACTGCAACACTCCTGCAGTATAAGACACGTCAAAGTGTAATCTAAGATTGTTTTTCATTGTTGTATAGAGAGTTCGTGCGTGTGTGCTACGCGGCGCTGCAGCTGAACAGTCAGGTAGTGCGCAGTGACCAGGTGGAGTACCAGGCGGCACTCAAGGCCAATTTCCACAAACTGGTGCAGGACTTGTCTGTGCTGCTGAGTGAGCCACTCTGGCCGGACAGTGAGGCTGGCTCATTTAAGCGCAACAGTCAGGCACTCTTCTCCGCCATTTCGGGTGCCAGTGCTACCAGCTCAAGCACTGCCTAAGCTCTGCCTACTTCCACAAACTGGTGCAGGACCTGTCTGTGCTGCTAACCTACACTCACATAATGAGAACCAATTTTGTCAGGAAAGACTCAAGTTAATTCTAGTACAGTAATGAATGGTTTGTTTTAAGGTGCGTACAGATTTGAGCGCCAAAACACGCGCATTTCACTTTTCATCAGCTGATGCTACGCTTATTATACTCCTGTACCTTACTGTTTCTGTACAGATAAAGATATTACACTTTTCAGCTGATGAAAAGTGAAATGCGCGTTTTCGTGGCGCTCAAGTCTGTACGCAGCTTAATGAAGCTGTATTCCCACGTTCAATAACAGTTTCCATGTCCAATTCAGTGAAAATATTATTTCGACTGTAATAGTCACATCAGAACTTTGAGAAAGATATTTTTTTCTGAACCGGGCATGGATACTGATTGATATGTGGGAACCCACCTTTAATCTAAGGAATCCGAGGGAGCCAGTAATTCTAGTAATGTGAAGTCAATTAATCTGGGAATTGTAATATTGTGGAGTCCTGGAACCTGACAACTCACATTAATGTGGCAATTCTAAATATTATGGCTTCTGTTACCTGATAACTTGATAAGTTGAGGTATATAGGATAACTAAATTCAAGGTAACTGAACTAAACTCCTTTTTTGGCTATAAGCTAAATTAATTAAGGGAAATGTAAAAAGGTTTTCAATATTGTTTTGTTATTTGGTATTGAAAGACCCTTCCTTTTGCAGTTTACTTGAAGTTGATTTGTAAGTGGTAAATTGCTAAATAGCGCAGAATTAGTAAACTTGCTTTACTGGAAGAGACTACTGTACATGTCATGGTTAGATGGATGGTGCTTGAACTTGAATCTCCAATCATATTCCTTTGCCTTCTCACACAATTATTTCTTCGTTCACAGGTATTTTTAGACTGGTAGCTATTATAATATCTGAAAGGTAGCCTAGCTCCAAAGTCGTTGTTACTGTAGTTTTATGTGGTAAGAGTTGGTAAGAGTACGTATAGTCTTTTGACTTGACTCTTGTACAGTGACATCCGCACTTTTTAGACAATAAAAAACAGTGCGATATGATTCTCAACAGATAACCAATTCTCCGAGAAAGATTTGAAAGATCTGAATTGGTATAAGAAAACGTATCTAAAAATGACCAACTAAATAAATATTTGACTAATAGCACAAATCTTGCCTCAAATATAAGCTCCTTGTCTGTTATAGATTCCAAATCTGTTTTTATATAATAATGATCTTGAATTGTAATATTTTTATCAAAAAAGCTTTACTATCAAATACTTTACTAAATCATGTTTGACTTATCTAGTTGTCTTTATTCACTTTATTATAGGGACTACTATACGCAGTTTTCTTTATTACATTGAAGAGCAATCCAGTTGTATTTTCAAATCCTTATTATTTCAAGGTAGTCTGAGTTTTGTGAAAGCTGTCAGTTTGATCATTTAATATCAACCAGAGACATCATCATCATATTTCATCTTTAACGCTTTGATTTATAGAGTCCATATTTCTTGAGAAATAGTTTGGATTCATGTAAAAATTTTAAAAAGACAAAATTCCTTTTCAAATTGTCATTTTTGTATTTCTGGGTATATGTACTACTCTTGAAAACATGACATAAGTGCTCATATAATATCATGAAGTGTACTAGAATACAATATTACTTACAGTATTCCAACCCAGGTCTCATACTTGTTATTTAGAAGTAAATGTATTTTATATATATATGGCTGTGATCCTTCTTCACAACAGATGAAACAGAAAGTGAGGTTCTTTACTGGAAAAGGTTTATCTACCTCATGCATTACTAGAGACTAAGATAATACCATATTTTACATGAGTGTATTAGTTGTGGAAAAAAATCTTTGGAAATATTCTAAGAGTATAATCTTCATGATGATATTGCTAGCTCTACCAGATGATATGTGCCATATCATTTTTGTTCAACGATTCATACTTACTATCAGTAGATTGGTTTGAGCAACGTTTTTACAAAAAAACTCTTCTTTTTACACACTTTAATTATTGAATAAATAACCTACTTATATGAAATTATTGACAACAATTTTGACATTAATTTAACAATTATAAGCTTAGATATCTTGATATATCATCAAAATAATTGTATATTATTTATGCAGTTAAACGGTTACTATGTTGCTTACATTAAGAATTAAATTATTGTTTACCTCACTGTCAAAATAGTGTGGTATTTTCTATCTTGACAAGTAAGCAAGTATTTACAAAAAATAATAGTCACAAAATTCACTTGCCAGTTCCATTCTCATTACAATTACTTGCAATTAATAGACCTTATTAAGAATTTTAGGTTGTAAGCTTTTTCCTTTTATACATGTATTGAGGGAAGTTTTATATTTTGTCTAACAACAAAGATTCAATATATTATTTTCCTGTAAAACCTATTTTTCAATATTATTCACAAGATGGTTGTGCATTTTTTGATTTTTTAAAAAATTTAAATATATATTATTTATATAACTTATTGCTTTATTATCATTGTCACCAAACTTATCTCTATTTATTTTGCATTTATGTTTGCCTATTTATTGGTTCTACGATGTTTTTAAGCACTTGTCTTTAATACAAAGACACATGACTCAATGAATCGCGATCACATTCTTTCACTACCTTAGTAATATTTTCAGTTTCACGTCTTACAAGATGTATTATATTGTCGGTATGTATTATACATCACAACTCAAAGCTTTTCAAAAATATAGACTGATACATCACATCTCAAGTATAAAACTTACAGTTTTTCAAGTAATGTATTCCAATTGTATAAACTTCAAAATATTAATAAAGTATTTATTGTTATAGAACATTGTATGTAGTAAATATTTTTAATTTTATATAAAAAATGAGTGTGATAAGGATTGATTGTTGTATTTAAAACCTTATTAATCAACATAATAACTCTTATTATACCCTTAATTGTAGGTAAGCTGCATGGTTTATGCGTATTAAAGTTTTATTGTTTTATATAGCACAACAGTGTTATTGTAAAGTGTATAGATTAGAAATTAAAGCTGTTATTGTTGAGTTTTGTTAGTTATACATTTATTAGTGTTTGATGTATCTATTTATATAGAAATGACTGTTGGATTCTTTTAACTAATAAATAATATTAATTGATGTTTTCTAATGTTGAAAATCTTACTACTATGTATAATTTTTCATAGAATAATAAATTATTTACTCTGTTCAAAAACTCACCTTTTCATATTTTTATTTATGAATAATAACTATTATGAATTATTACTCATATAAATGTCAAAGACTAGAATATCTTTATGTCAAGATAAAAAAACATCAACGCCATTAATAAATTATTCTTACCACAATATGTGTATTATTCATTAGTACCTATTCATCATAATTTTTCTCTTTACTGTAATTCGTTTTTTTTTCAATCAAGCTCAAACAAAAAATTAGAATTGTCTTCCAGTTTAGAATTATTGATGATAACGTAATCTGCTTTGGCCGAGAACTATTTCTTGTTTATTATTAATACCGTACTGGAAAAAATAAAAGAATTGATTGAATGATATTTTTAATACATCGTGTAACTCAGCTTTAATTGATAACAAAGAAGACTATAGTAGATCTGTAGCTTCCTAAGCTTACTATTCGATCCGAAGACTAGCACTGCCATGATTGATTTCGAGCGTCTCTCATTTCATGTTACTGGATTCAAAATCCTTGTTACAATGCTAGTGTATTGATATATGTTATTTAAAAATGTGTTCACTGTTGAAATCAATGTTTTTATAGTGTGAATTTATAGTGTAATTAAAACAATGTGTTTTTATATTCCAAAACTAATGAGAGAAAAGTGTCGTTGTGTAGCCAAGACTTGCCAAACGGGAAAGAAGTTCAATGGCTAGTTACTTTATACATAATATTAGGCCAGTGACTGAAAGGCAATTCCTTTTTCCTAGTTTTGTGTATCACTTGAATCGGTTGGTATATATTTTTAAAATTTATGAAGTATAAAATGCATTGAATGATTCCATCTTGTTACATGGATTTTGTGTAAAAGTAATGGGTGGGGTGAGAAGTTATTGAACTTTGACAAATACATTTAATCTGGTTTCAATTTTATTGCATTCAAGTAATTTTAAATTCTTTATTAGTAAGATAAAATAACTGGAAAATATTTTTTCGTTTCTCAGGCTAACGATGAATATTGATTTCTGTACTTTAGTTACGTCTGTAACCCCAAAATTTGGTTCGGTTTACGGAAGCAAATAACAATAGTTTTGTCAAGAGGTAATGTCTTGTATAGTTGTATAACAGTAGTTAATTTTTAATTGGAAAACATCTATATAATTAATTGTAAATTTAATTTGGTCTTTTTGGTTTGATTTATAGAAAACAACCAACCACTAACCTTCAAGAGCTAAGGTTAGAACCACTGTATTATTATTGTAAGTGATTTTTCAAAAGTATCAGCCTATAGTGTTTATATGAGCTTCTTTGATGAAAGTAATTGATCTAATTATATGTATAATTCAGATACACTGTTATTTTATTGACATAGAATAATGCTCTGATCTGATGTCTAACCTATAAAATTATCTTTTTAGATATTTAGATCAGTGGTGCCGCTTATTTCTTTGTCCAATTAAAAATAAGTCAACTAATATGTTGAAAAGGCTTTTCAAATAGACTCGAAAGAAGCGGTTTCATTAATCAAGTTCTTACTGAGATTCAAGTTTTTTTAATGTTTGAGTTGAATGGGTGATTTTGAAAACCTAGTCAAATTTACTTGAATTATCCAAGTTATTATAACCTCAAAAGTATATACCGTACTGTAGGCTAATTATAAATTGAAAAATCTAATTTTAAATGTTTCTTCTTTTCAAACTTTTTGTCCATCATACTTGTATAATTAGTTGGTTTTATTCATTCTATATTGACATTGACTAAAAACCGTTTTTATCTTATTTTCCTATTTATATGTTAGATTTCACCTACAAGATTAAGTTTAATCCAAAAGTCGAGCATGTTCAATATATACAAAACTTGAAGAAGGGTTCACATTGGTAAAGTGGTTTCAAGTTTTTGTTCTTGTAAACTTGACTAATGTAAAGTCTTTTTTTGCCTATGTCGTACTTGACCACCATAGAGGAGCCACCAAGCAATATTCTAGAATCAAATAGAGCATGTCACACTACGTTTTGGAAACACAACAGGATTTTATGTATGGCAGCTTAATTATTAGGCTAGAAGTTATTTACAATAATGTTTGTTTAAATTATAGATTTAATAATAATATATAATAAATATCATTGTTTTATTGTTCAAAATATTAAGTATTTTTTAGTTGAATAAACCACAGCTTATTGTAACTTGTTGTGACTTCCTACCTCAACGCCGTATTCTATTCTGTATAGGCTAGGTTTATCAATTTCCTCTTATTATGATGATGACAGTCATTTTCTTAATGATGAATAAAATTTCTTTAATACTATTATGATTCAACTTGTAATAAAATTGTAATTTGCAGGATAAAGTGAGAGGAGACAAGATGGTGGTGGACTCGGGGATGCGACACTTGAACAAGTTGCCTCCAACGGGAATGACCCCAAAGGAGTTGTCAGACAATGACGATCTGGCAACATCGCTTGTACTCGATCCCTATCTGGGAATAGTTACACATAAGATGAATATAAGGTTGGTTTGCTACTCGAGAATATAGCTAGATTAAAAAAATTGAACCAGCTTATTGAGTTCTTACTGATGACCAGAGCCTCTGGTCGTTGTCAGTTTGTGGGTTTGATCGACGATTACTCTTTAAATTGCAACATTTCATAGTCAGTACAATATAGTTCATGAGTGATTTCTCTAGCCGGGTTTAATCTGTTCCGGCCAAGATATTATTCTTGAGCCACTTGCGTGCTTCCAATGAACACGTTGAATTGTCGGTCCCTGCTGCCTAAAAACATTCGTCAAATCATGTTAGAGGCTCTGTAATTGATCATAGTGTAACCTGAAAACTGAATGTTGATTGACATTATTATTATTACAAGGTGTTATTACATGACAGTAATCAAATTTTATATTATTTTTAATCAGGTATCGCCCTTTAAAAGCCGACAAAGAAGAACTGAAAAAAATAATTGGAGATTTCGTTAAAACGCAAGATTATGGGAAAACGTATTCAAAGTTGTTGGCGGGAGACTGGATGCCCAGGAGTCCCACTCATCTTAGAAATAAGCTTCAACAACATCGGCTTGAGGAGCATGTAAGTTATCTGTTCATTCATATTCAACTCACAACTTTTAAAGTTATTTCCTGATACAGTAGTATCAATTGATTGACTATTAACTTATCTCATTACATGATGTCTTTGATTCTTTGTAATATGAAAGCTAGCCTATATTTTGGATATCACAGTCAGATCAATGATTATATCTTTGATCAAATTGTTGATTGATTTTAATTATTTATTTAAGGCTCGTATGCTCAATAGCAGTTGAAACCCAATTGAATGAAGCTGTTGTAGCAAGTAGTATTTATTATGTGTTCCAATTTGGTTGGCTGATTGAGGACTTAATTGTTAAGCATTCGGGCGTGAATCTAATGTGTTGGTAACACAGGTTAGATTGTGATCATGGTTCAAACACTTCTTTGTTGTGCTGTGTGTGGAGGGAGTTATCTAAGCTCCGTTGAATACGGTATTAAGTGTTTTTTTTGTATTGTATCCAATCAAATAAAGTAAATAAAAATGAACCATTATTATTTAGATGTAATCATTTATAGTGAGATTAATGATTTACTGCCTGCATTCCTTATAAATATGATCAGTGCTTCCCATTCGACTAGTGATAATTGATGACTAATGCTGTGCCCACCAAGTTACGGTATTTCGGATCTCATTTAGATCTGTATTATAAAGTGTGGTAGAGTGTTTTTTTTACATTCATTTATTAATGTTTGAAGATTTTTATTGCCCATTTATATTTTTTTGTCTTTAATTTTTGCAGATTTATCGATATTTGAGGGTGTTTGACAAGGACTCGGGGTTTGTTATAGAGCCGTGTTACAGATATTCACTGGAGGGTCAGCAGGGAGCCAAAATTTCTGCCACTAAGAAATGGTAGGAAATCTTTCACATTATTTAACAAAACAGATCAACTTTGCATTGTTCAATTTCCTGACACACATTCCACTTTCAAGGACACTTATCTGATTTAGTCGTATTTTGAATCTCGAAGTTCTGTTCACACGGGAGACAAAGAATTTTGAATAATAATTCTTTCTTCCAATTCATAATATTCAATACGCAGGATGATTGTTCAAAATGAAACGAAATGTTTCTAAGTTGGTTATATTTTAATAAAATTAGATTATTGAAAAAGTGCCAAAAATTTGTAGGCATCTTAAAATGAGATATTTGGTTAATTATATTAAAGCCTCATGAAACTGATAAAGAATATAACTCAGGTACTTTAAGCCGTGTCCACACTGAACAAATGTTCGACATACATGCTCTGCAAACATATATGTTGAGGTGTTCAGTGACAAACATTTTAAAAAGTTTGGACAATCTTTGTTTGTCAAAAAAATTACTGTTTTTCCAAACATTTTCAGAGTTGACAGCTGTACAACATAAAAACTGTTCTCCTCACTTACAAATATTTTGTTTGGTGACGCGTCCACACTGACCACGGGCAAACATTGTTTGTCAAACATAATAAAATTTGCCCAAACTGTTTCAACAAACATGTTTGTCGAACATTTGTTCAGTGTGGACACGGCTTAAATAAGGAACAAGAAACAAAATTATTATGGTTAAGTCTATACAAAGTATCGAATGAATGAATTATTGATGGGTTACATAATTGTTTCCAAACAATAATTTAAGCAGGTTTTCCAAAATCGAAATACCCAATAAATTTTGTCATTTCAGGTTTAAAAACGAAAAAATCTCCTCACTGGTCGGCTGCATAGCAGAACTAACGGAAGAGGAAGAGGCTCAGCTACTGCATCCGGGTAAAAATGACTTTTCAGTCATGTTCAGTTGTCGCAAAAACTGTGCTCAGCTTTGGCTCGGACCAGCTGCTTTCATCAATCACGATTGTCGAGCTAACTGCAAGGTGAATATTCTATGGATAGCATTGGTCTCATGACGATATTACAATATTGTGATTGATGCTTGTAAAATTCTTTCACCAATCATTTGCTATCACAATTTCTGAAAAACCACTAGAAATATACCCACTAGAAATCTTTTCCAATGTGTTTCTGCTTTGAGGATGTGTTTCAAGATTTTGAAACCATGTAGCCTGGAAGCCCCTGATTATATTCCTACAACCTTTTCAAACTTGGATTCAATGAATAAAATGAATTAATATTAATCATACAAACTTAATATATTACTTGCTGTATATATTAAAACTAGGCTCTAGATCTCCAAAACATTATCTTTTAAATTCTGTAGTGGAGCAAGGAATGCATAAAACGTGCATCTCATTTCACAAAATTGTGTAAGACTCTACTCACACAACCATGATTCAAACAACCGGTTGTTCGGAAACAACTTGAAACTCTAGGTCCATTCATCTCTCATTATTAATCCGCCTCATTACCCACGCACAAGCTTAGAGCATGTGGGCATCACCTTTAGAAAAAAAAATATTATGACTCCAGTCGCAAGTACCAGTTTTCCAGACCTTTCAACTTGACATATTTAAAATTGTGTAATTAAAGGCTTATTTAAATAAAAATACTTGTTAATGTCATAAAATGAGAAATTTTACCACTTTTTCAACTTATTTGAACGTGTTCTCGTTTATCTTTACGCTATTTCACTTTTTGAACATCTAATAATACTGGAGTCTCACGTGAGACTTGAGTATCCTATACGTTCAAAGAGTGAGGTTAGGGTTTGAAGTGAAAAAGATAAATATGAACTAGAAAACGTTGAAGTTTGTTGAAAAAGTGGTAAAATTTCTCATTTTGTCATTGAAAAATTTTGATTCAGATAAGAATTTAGTTACACTATTTAAAATGTCACGTTGACAAACGTTGTACGAGTATGAAAAACTCGTACTTGCGACTGGAGTCGTATGCTTTGAGTCGCGGTAGTGTGATTAGTGCCTTAAGTTCAAGAAACTCACTCACTTGACATCACTAACCTAAATCTAAATAACGTCTAGAGATGTTGGACCTGCTAGGGCTATTATGTTGGGCCAGGGTTCTGTTCTGATTTAGGCAGTTTGGCTAGTGTATCTGATAATATTACATTTTTAAGATTTTTTCATTTATTGAACAAAACACTATAATCATAATATGATTATGACCATGGAGGAAAAACTAGGCTGAGCCTGTACCATTTTTTCAAAATTTTGATAAAAAGTCATGTTGTCTCAAGAGGAGTTCAGAATTACGCGAAAGATACGCCCAAGATAGTCGGTTTTCCTAGCGTTCCCCAGCATTCTTTCTGGGGGTTCTCAGATTTTTCAAGAACCAATTGGCAAAATATGTTCAATATTATTCTGTATTTTACTATTTGACAGAGGAAGCAAGCTTAAATGCAGAATGCAGGCGAGCGAAGCGAGTCTGCTGTTCTCATCTCTGGATGATTCAGCCGGGGGGTCCAGGGGGCGGAGCCCCCTTGCTAGACGGATAAGGCAAGCCTACCGGCTAGTAAATAATAATGCTACTATTCAACTTTTAGATACATATAATTATATTGTATCAGTAATAATTAAAATATCAGCTAATGGTTCTAAGAGCAGTCCAAGGTAATTGGTGATCATGCGCTATGACATCAAATAACACATTTTTTCCAAGGTCTCAGAGATTCATGAAGTATTGGTTTCTAATACCCTGCTTCATCCTTCTTAATTCAAAATCTCTGTTTCTTCATTTCTGACACACGGGGTGGGTGAAAAGTCCGAGAACGGCTTAATATCTCATACACAAAGGGAATTTGATGGTGGGTGCGATTGGGGATCCTACTAAAATTGAAAATACTACTTTACTGTGACTTCAAAAATCTGGTCCGCCATCTTGGATCCGCCATTTTGAATGCAACTTTATTTTTTTAACTAGGAAGGTGGTCAATAGGAAGGTTTCGATACGAAATTTCAAGAAAAAATGATTGGCGAAAACGGCATATCGATATCTCAATATCTTAATAGGTCATGCGATACATGAATTCGATACGAAATTTCAAGAAAAAATGAATGGTGGAAACCGCACATCGATATTTCAAACCGTTCAGAAGATATTCACATTATTAATCAATACTATTCAAAGCAGAAAGGAGAAAAAAAAGTATGAGAACGGCTTAGTATCTTATAAAAGATTGTGATTCCAAGGTGGGTGTGATTGGGGATTCCTCTCAAATTGAAAATACTACTTTACTATGACTTCAAAAATCTGGTCCGCCATCTTTGATCCGCCATATTGAATGTAACTTTATTTTTTAAAATTGGATAGTTGTCATGCATTACATGATTTCGATAGGAAATTTCAAGAAAAAATGAATGGTGAAAACCGCACATCGATTTCTCAAACCGTTCAGAAGATATTCACATTATTAATCAATCAATCAATATCACTTTTTTCTCTCCTTCCTGCTTTGAATAGTATTGATTAATAATGTGAATATCTTCTAAACGGTTTGAGATACCGATATGCGGTTTCCACCATTCATTTTTTCTTGAAATTTCGTATCGAAATCATGTATTACATGACCACCTTCCTATTTAAATAAAAAAAAGTTGTATTCAATATGGCGGATCCGAGATGGCGGACCAGATTTTTTAAGACATAGTTAAGTAGTATTTTCAATTTGAGTAGAATCCCCAATCACACCCACCGTCAAATAACCTCTGTGTATGAGATATTAAACCGTTCTCGGACTTTTCACCCACCCTATATATAATTGGGCTCAAATTTTTAGAAGTGGAAGTATAACCAACCTGTCTTTTGAAAATTTATCTATTCATAACATTTGAGAGTAGCGTAGTTAGGGCTTGGCCTGTTGCTCTCGTCCAGTAGGCTAATATCTAATATTTGTGATTTAATTGTATAAAAAAGAATCTCAAAAAAACTTCTCTACATAATTATGTAGGTCAATCATTGTTGAAAATAATATTATAATTTATGCAATAACAATGTGTGATGTGAGACCTGTTCTGTACCATCGAATTTTTCTATTTATGGGTCACTTACTATCAATCTTACAAAATTAGACAGCACCTACGGCTTGTTTTAAATCATACTCTATCAGTCAGTTTACTTGAGGGATTTCGTGACACTTCGTGAAGATGGAAACAGACCCAAATATTCTGATTCTAGGGTACCTCAGGCCCAAATATTCCGATTCTAGGGTACCTCAGGATATCCGAACCACTTGATGCGCATTTGGGGGTCGCGACTGGGCCGCGTAATGACCGATTCAAAATGGCGGATCCAGCATTAATTAAAACGGTCATAGAATGGTCACCATCCATGATAGAGACCTCTAGTAAACGCGAATCGAATCTCGGAAAAATTGTAAATTTTCAAGAATTCGCTTGAAATTCTATTGATATTGAGGTATCAGATCAATTCCGCCATCTGGTAGTTTCAAATCAATTATACAACAATATTTGAGAGTCTTCTCATTTAAGATATAACTAGAATAAAACTTTGAATCTGATTTTTTGTGGACTCGATTTTATAGTTCAGTTTTAATTATAGTTAATTTGTCTCAGCGGCTAGAATAACATCATAAAAATATCATAACTCCAGAACAAAAGGTGATAAAAGCTTGAAACAAACGGTCATAGATCATAAATTCCATTTCAAAGAAGTTTTGTTTGGCACTTTATATCCAAAAATTGTCATTGAAAGTAGTTATTCAGAAAAAACTATCGTGAAAAATTGAATGTTTTTGAAAAAAGGCATTTTTGTAGGTTAAAATCATGTTTTAGGTGGAAATGTGTAATAACAAACTTGGTAGAATAGTTCATTGTGATTCGATTCGCGTTTACTAGAGGTCTCTATCATGGATGGTAACCATTCTATGACCGTTTTAATTAATGCTGGATCCGCCATTTTGAATTGGCCATTACGCGGCCCAGTCGCGACCCCCAAATGCGCATCAAGAGGTTCGGATATCCTGAGGTACCCTAGAATCAGAATATTTGGGTCTGTTTCCATTTTCACGAGGTGCCCACGAAACCCTGTTTTTAAGCCATAAGAAGCCGGACTGTATAGCCCACATCAGAGAATCATACTAGTCTGGTCTGGTAGAGCTATCTCCAGTTATTATCTGGCTCAGTGGTGAAACGGTTTAACCTCCTGAAGATAGAATCTGAGCTGTAAGAAGTTTTATGTGTGGAGGGATCAGATAAGGAGTATCTGTTAGCTGTAATATACCTGTTAGCTTAAATCTACACAAAATTTTTGCTGTCAATTCGATTTGGTTCCCAATTTCGTTGCACCGTTTCAGCTTTGTTGTTGATTTTGCAGTTTGTTGCAACTGGTCGTGATACAGCTTGCGTGAAAGCACTGAGAGATATTGAGTGCGGCGAAGAGATCACCTGCTTCTATGGCGAGGACTTCTTTGGTGAGGGCAACGAGTACTGTGAATGTGAAACATGCGAGAGGTCAGTTGAATATTCTTTCAACATTAACGGCTGTAAAACTCACACCTCAATCCCATTAAGCGTCATTAAATTTCAAATTCTCCTTAGTCTATTGTTAGTGACCGCTTTTGAATGAATATTTTATTAAAATAATAAAAATATGCAAAAATGCTTATGCAGATTCAAGTGAGACACGTACTTGCTTTCAAAACTTGTGCAAGGGATTGATTTTTATATATTTATAACTAGCCGACAGGCTCGCTTCGCTCGGCTTATCCTTCTAGGTAGGGGGCTTGGAACCCTGGACCCCCGACTGGATCTTGCAAAAGTAGGATTAGCAGGCTCGCTGAGCTTACTTCCTTTCGTCAAAAAGTCAGGAGACACTTTTAGGCTCGATTGAATCACCAGTTTTATTTGAAATATGTAGCGAGAAATTTCTTTTGGAAAAATTGCTATTTTTATCAGAATTAATAAAAATTTTGTTATTTCTTAATTACAGACTTGGTTATTAAGATATATTATGATAATTATTGTCATAATTTTTATATTATAATTTGCCTTGTGTAAAGTAGATAGATAGATAGAATGCTTTATTTTAACCTTTTAAAGCTGCTATATGATAAGCAATCACATCATCCATTTCCCATTTATCTAATTATCTTGGATGCAAATGAGAAAGATTTTCCTTAATGAACACCTGACGGAGTTTATCATATTGTTTATGAGGAAGAAACTCCAGAGAATGGATTGTCAATAACCCTAGAAAGGATATACATAATCTGGATTAAAGTTTTTTATTCCAACAGTATTCTGTTGTTATACCGTACCGGATGTTTCGTAAGTTCACAAAGTAAGAGTATGTGTTGAAGAAAATAATAAATGAATGTTATTTATACAGTAATATTCAATTGAAACTGAATTAACACTACAGAAATATTTTAAACTTGTGCAAAATACTTTCTACCATGCTCTATATCTTTTACACAGCTGTTATCATTCTTGTAACAACCTGTTTGCATGGATTTTTACTGCAGTTGAAGGTTTCAAATTCTCTTGCGATAGTTACTCTCAATCGCAGAACATCTAAGGGCCGTTTGGCAAAACGTTTATCTCCAATCATCGTCCAATCATAAAGGTCTAACGATGTAAGATTGTGGCATGGTGGTGCTTCATTCAGTTCACCTCTGTAAAGTGACTTATAAAACAGCCGGTATTATTAATATTAAATAGCTGTTTTTATTGGGTTTGTTTTTATCTAGGACTAGGATAAGCTAGATATCGAATACGGAAATGGTTAAATTATGTTGATATGACCACGCAGGAGCAAATTTATCACTTTTGCGGACGTTGAGCTCAAAGTTGGTGAAATAATTCTTATAATGGATTTGTTGAAGTTGTCTACATTGTCAATATCATTCATTTATTGGTGATAAATTCGATTCGGGAAGAATCAACAGGCATTCCCCTAAAATTGTTTCAATCCTCAATTCAAAATAAACAGTTTATAGGATATAAATAAAACTAGAGACCCCCTGAGTTGAATATCTCGCTCATGAACTGTTGTATTGATCTCTGAGATCCGCAACTTGTAATAATTAGACATATTTGTTGAGAATTATCATGGAAACAGCAAAATATATCTTTTACAAGTATGATATTACAGTAGTAGGTTTTATGGGAATCCTATTCCAATTGGAAACAAAACTTTTGTCGCCTCAAATTTTCTGCAGCTTGATTTTGAATCCAAATTAATTTTTCCAAATGGGAAGGTGGTCATGTGATACATGATTTCGATACAGAATTTCTAAGGAAAATTAATGGCGAAACCCGCACATCGATATCTCAAACCGTTTCAATGATCTCAACATTCGAAGGTACTAATAAATTATACAAAAATGAAATGAATGAGTACGGTACCTATACATTGAATATTCAAGTGTTAGTGAACACTATTAGAATAGTAGCTTCTACTAACATTTTAACATTTTGACGAAAAAATTGTTCATAGCAACTGCTATCACAATATGATGTAGTATTAATTACGTGTATGTTACAGACAGG
This sequence comes from Nilaparvata lugens, assembly GCF_014356525.2. Taxonomy (NCBI): domain Eukaryota; kingdom Metazoa; phylum Arthropoda; class Insecta; order Hemiptera; family Delphacidae; genus Nilaparvata; species Nilaparvata lugens. Next base: position 54,718,410 of record NC_052506.1, on the reverse strand, counting down.
CAGACAGACATTAACGGAAGCGAGTTAATATAGAACTTATAAATTATTCAGAACTTGTGTAATATTCAGCTGAAATCATGTGTCGACGCATAAAGTCTGTCTGACAACTGCCAAATAATAGCATCAGCTTCTCTAAATGAATTGAAAATTACAGAAATAGCATGCAAATAATTCCTGCTGACTGATAAATCAAAACAATTTTTTTCTTATGCACTTTCAATGTTATTTTTATGTCCTGAAAAGGGATGAAGGAGTGAGTCAATTTTGTTGTCCAATGAACTTGACCTCTAAAAAGGTTTAAAGAATTCGTGTTCAAAATTTGAAGCTAATTGATCAATTCTCTCTAAAGTTCTTTTCGAACATACAATCAGACAGAAAACGACTTTAGGCTCTAGTAAGTCAAAAGTGAGAACTTTGCTAATGCTCGTTCAAAATAATAGACTTATAAGTACCCAGATAGGGTACTCAGATTTCTATTTTTTATAAATATATTCAACAGTAGCCCTAATGAAAAAAAGACAGTTCAATTCAATTTATCTATTTTTACAAGAAAATATATTCATATTCAATAATAATTACAAACAAAAACAAATCAAGGAAATATATTTACCCACTTAGACTATTAATCCGTGTGTGGGGAAAGAATTCTTATCTAGATAAGCCTTGAGAAATAAAAAAAAATTAACAAATTCATTTCTTAATTAACTTATACATTTTTCTTTTTGTTAAACCTAAAAAATAAACTTTAATTGAACAATAATTTCAAATAAAATAAATTAAATCTATTACAACAATAGGTTGGTGCTATAAGGTCGAAAGAGTCTAAAGAGCGCTGCATCAAAATAGTTGAAAGCAAAAAACTAAAATATAAGCAAGAAGAGAGAAAAAAACGAAATAAGGAAAATTAAAGACTTATAAATAAAATGAAAAATGAGAATATGTTTAGAAGATGAAACCCAGGTGTATGGCGAATTCACAGTCTATAGGTTATTGACACAATTTAATAGATATTTGAATGAATGTAGTCAGCATCTAATGCAGGTTTTTGTTTTGATAGGAGAGGTACCGGTGCTTATGCTAAGGACAAACAATCTAAGACTGAAGAGACGGCGGTGGTGAACGGCTACAGGCTGCGTGAGACTGATAATCGAATAAACCGGACAAAACGCTGCGACAAGCCGCCGTCGGCTGCCAACAAGACGGACCGCCAACAAGATGGACCACCTCCACCGCGATTAGAGAGTCCACCACCTCCACCCTCCTCGCCACCGCCTGCACACACGCCACTCAGCATACGTGAGCTGCGGCAAAAGGGTATGACCAAGTACGACGCCGAAATACTCATTGCTCAGGGCTGCAAGTTCTCCGATCCCAACGGCAAGATGTCAACAGCCAGAGAACATCCTCCGTCGGAGAGTGAGACTGACACGAACCGCGCCCTGAGACTGAGGCCGCAGCGCCGCAAACGTGAGTCGACCAGTGACGAGTGTCCACCCTTACCTCCCGACCCTCCCTCCGTCACCAAACGCATGTCCCTGCGAAACCACAAACGCTTATCAGAACCTGTGATAGACTCATCAACTGTGATGCGCGAAAAAGTGAACAATAGCAACAGCGAGCTTGACAACCGATTAAATGTCAGAACTACAGTGGATGCGAAAGAATCTGCGGTCAGCGTTCGAGAAGCCAAAACAAAACGAACTGAATCGTCAAAAAAGGAAAACGACAACTTGTCGTCGTTTGCGTCGAGGTGTAGGCAAACAATATCTAGGAAAATTGAGTCTGAAGAGAGAAAGAGTGTTGTGCGTCATGCTAACGGTCGGTTCGCCAGTACGACCCGCAAGTCGTCAATCTGTGGTGTAAAAAACAACATTTCAACTAGTGATTTGATAGAGAATTCAATTGGGGAAGGTGTAGAGTGTTCGAAAGTGGAAAGTGAAAAGCCGGTGGGAAATAAAAAAGACGTGTACGAGTTTGACGATCAGGACGAGGGTGGGGAGAGTGAGCCGGTGACGTTGCGCCGTGCAGTGGCGACGCCGACGCCCCCGACGCCCAAGGCGCCACCGCTCAAGCTGACTCTGCGCATGAAGCGCAGTCCCGTGCTCGACGAGGTCATCGAGTCTGGCATCAGCTGGAGCGAGGACTCGTACGAGCCAGAGTACGAGGTGTTGCGAGTCGAGGGTGTCGACAACCACTTGGAGGAGGCCGGCGTCGGCGCACGGGTGCGACGCAAGAAGAAGCGCAAGAGCAGAGACCGCGAGAAGCGGCGTCACAAGGGGGAGGGCGATTACTCGTCGTCACCTAGCCCCCCCTTGGTGTCGCGGCCCCCCCTCAAGCGAGTCAAGCTGATATTCGGCGACGAGAGCCGCACCATCGACATTCCCTCGTTGACTGAAGCCACGTCGGTCACCTGATGATGGGCCCGCCCCCGGAGGCGACTGCCGCGTTCCCGCCTCCGCATCCGGGCACCGCAGTGTCGCCACTGTTTCTGCCAATCTGCCTAGTTTGCTGCTGCTGCTGCTGCTGCTGCTGTTGCTGCTCTCAAATGTACATTTCTATTGTCTACTGTGATTGGCACAGATTATTTATCACTGCTTCATCAGCAATAATTTACTGTTTATTGGTCAGCCATTGGGCCTGGCACACATCACAATCATTCTTATCTTTTATAACATATTACAAAACATCAATGAATTTGGACAACCTTTTTAAATACTGATCAAAAACTTTATCCTAAGCTGAGAGAATTACTCTATCTCATCCTATTCCTATTTTCGACCTGAAAAATAAATTTTTCCAAAATACAAAAAACCTTCCCATGTTTGTAACGCTAAATCTTATACGTTAAATAGGAAAAAACGCACATAGATTGACCTTCCAATACGTAAGGATTATTCCAATCTCAATTCAACAAAAAGTTATTATCACATACCCAAGTTTGTGTGTGCTTCATCCGGGCTCAATGTGATATTAAACGACCCAAACTGATAAAAACTGAATGTTTCAAAAAAATTAATTTTCTATTTATCTAATCCTTGATGTGATTGATCAATATTGTTTTTATTATTATTTAGTTACTACTACTATATTTTTTGTTGATCGTCAAGAAAATATCAATTCTAGTGGCCCTTGGAAACAATTTTGACTAATGCAGTTCATGCATTATTGAATTTTGTTTCTCTGGAATTTTCAGAGTAGGCTAGTTACATTCTTCGTATAGTTTGAAATAAATCTATTGCATTAAAGCAATATTGTTGCTATCGAAGCATCTAAATTCTCAATGAATTGATAGGCAGTAAAATGCTAACTCTGAAGCAGTAGATAATGTGTCCCCTTCGTAAAAATTACTTAGGTTGTAAATTTAGTGTAAAAAAGAATCAATCCTTCAATGTACACAATTCTGTTAACTTGATAAATTGAAAATCTTGCAGATAGTTTTTCTGTTATGTTTATATCTCGTTTATGAATTTTAAGAGATAGATCACCCAATCGCTATAAGCTAATTTGTTTTAAAAAAGTTTACTATTGCAGGCGATTGTAACATATAGTCAAGTCCACGTTCTTATGGCAGTTTGATTAGCATTGATTTTGCTGTCTTTGTTTATCATTCGACAAAGCAGTTAGCGCCTTCCTTTTCTACCTCTGCAACGTTTCCAAATCGTTTTTCAATTTTGTAGGAATATAATTAACAAAATGTTTAATCTCAATTATGAAAATTATTATAAAACCATTGAAACATGACTGTATTTCGTGGGCAAATATAATATTATCGAATATATCAAACAGAAATGAGCAGTTAATATTCAATCAGATATACCGTTATCAGCTATATTTTATACAAGAGGAAGGCATTAGCAAGGTAGAGAATTGGCAACGCTGTTCTCCTATCTTTCTCCACTGCCATTATAACGTCAACCTCACTATAGTGAGATAAACACTATAAAGTCTGTGGAAATGATAGGGACGCTGCAACATTTCGAGTTTCCACCGTCTTCTAGACGTACATAGCTGTCATTCATTTAGTCCGATATAAGTGAGTGAAATAATATTAATTTTTGAATCTTGATATTTTGAATGATCAATTCTAATTCTGTCTTGAATATATTCTTTTCATCAAGAAAATATATTTATTCTAATTTAATAATGCATTTCTTTAATAATTAAGATTGAAAATACTGGTTGTTAATTATATATCGTAGAGTACCGTGCAAACAATTTGGCATCATTGCTGAGGTAGAAAAGAATAGAGCTATGTGCTTTGTCTAATGACAGACAAGGACAGAAAATTAATTTTAATCAGGTACTAACTTTATATCGTTGATATCACGATAGAAATAAATTTGCTGTAATTAGTCTCGAATCTGTCTCGGTTCTATAATGTGAATTAAGTCTTTTTTGTCTCAACTCTTGACTGATGAAGTGCATTTTTCATGTCACTCATTTGAAGATTTGCAGTGTATGGTACTTTTGTACTTTTATTATTAGGAGTGATGCCCTATAATTTTGTTCAGTAACTTCCTTTGTCAATTTTTATTTTGGTGCAATAAGGATATTTTATTGGATCATAGATTATAATATCCAAAAATAGGTTGAAAATGGCACAATAATATTGTTATTTCTAATACTGTATTGATTATCGTAGATAGTTGATATAGTGAAGTAGAGGAAAATATTTTCAAATTATTTATCTGATCTTCGATATTATTTATACCATTGAATCATGAATATTGTATATTTCCTACACTTACTAAAATTAGTTTTCAATTACATTATGTGAATTTATTATATCAGTTTGAATTTAACTGATGGAATTTACATATTTGCAAATTTTAATCATTCGTTTAAACTATTTCATATACGGTACTATTAGTGTCAAAAAGTTGCCGGATTCTATCTCTGGGGACAGACTTTAACTCTTAACTAGGAATATTGTTCTCTGCAACATTTGATTCTGTAGTCGAGACCAATGTGCTGCGGCGCAAGTGTTGTGGTTTCCTACCACATTGATTACTCATCTCTTTACCTCTCTTCTAACTTATGAATAAAGATAGAAAGATTCTGATTTTGATCCAGGACCCCCAAATTCTACATGTTCAAGTTAGATTTCCGACAATAGCCAAAAATAAGGGAGTTTTGGTTACATATTACGAGGGTTATCTCTAAAGTAAAGACCGTTTAGTTGTAAAAAAATATGTTCAAACAAAGTGATACAGAATGAAATACACAACTTACATTAGTGCTCTACATAGTCACCATATGAATTGAGACATTTGTCATAGCGATTCACCAGCTTTAATATACCCTCGTCGTATTCTTCTGCCGCCAGTTCATTTAGCCATCGATTCACGGCATCTTTGAGTTCGTCATCACCCGCGAATTGCTTACCTCCCAAAAATTCTTTCAATTTGCCAAACAAATGGTAATCTAAAGGTGCCAAATCTGGACTGTATGGTGGGTGACTGAAAATTTCCCATCCAAATCTGTTCAGTAAATCGAGCGTCTTACCAGCCACATTTGGGCGAGCATTATCGTGCAACAGTATGATGCCGTCGGTTAGTTGTCCGCGGTGGCGATTCTGAATGGCACGCCGTAACTTGAAGAGTGTTTCACAGTAATATTCTGCATTTACAGTCGTTTTCACCATACACAGTAACCAACTGCCTATAAATTTCGACCGGTTTAACGTTTTGATGGTTTAAAAAACGTATCACTCCACGAATTTCACAATCAGCGGCAACATCAATTGTCTCATTCATTTCTAAACGCTATAACTGAAACGTAAATAAAGATAGAACAACGCGACAAATGGCAGACAACAATGCAGTGTGTATATTACGAGACTGGATTCAGCCGACACAGGTTAGCCAACCTCACGGCGAGAAATTTCCCAACGGTCTTTACTTTAGAGATAACCTCTCGTATATTTTATAGTGCTGAAGAACACTAGAGCTCTGTTGTAAGATAACGTCTACGATGTCATTGCACCCATTTCATTGTCATTCCATGCAGTTTGCGCCGACATGGAAACAACAGACGAAAAGTTGGAAAAATTGCTCTAACGTACCGGCACAGCTCTCCGTGTTATTATATTGCAAATTGCCAGATTGGAAACTAGGCTTTAACAATTGCCTGTCCATTATCAATACAGTTATAAATTGCCTTAACAATTGTAACTGAGAAATAAGTCCTCTGCTAATTAGTACTAAAAATGGAGGAAAAACTCTACTTGAAATCTCACCGCTTGTCTTTGATGATAAAAGGAAGCTCTTAAACTCTAGCAGTACTATTGATACGATATTATATTATGATATACTTCAACAATTACAAATCCATTTTTTTATTAGGTAAAAATAAATTTGTTTCATATTTATTGAGCTTTAAAGCGTAAAACCTACGCTAATATAGGATAGTTATAAAACTCATTACATCACATTTCAAAAATGAATAATTTTTTTTTTATTTGGTAAAACATACTCTTTATATGTCATTTTATGATGTGCAAATTTGTTTTGAGTACTTAGCTTGTAATTTTATTTATGTAAGTTATTACTGTGTTAATTTCAGTGTGCTACATGAAATTTATTGAAATAATTTCAAATGACTGTGGTTCGTAGCCCACCTAAAACTGTATCTTCATTCATCTTTTATTGTCATATATCTGTTTATTACCTTTACACAGTTCAGATTAACGTAGACACAAGAACCATGATTTCATTATTTATAAAATCGTCTGTAATGTCTAGTCAAATTTAGTTGAAAATGATGAATGCAATTTTATAATATTTCTACTTTGATCTACTTGAAGTAGATAGTGGTTCACATACAATATTTATTGTTTTTCTTGACCTGTATTTTACAATACCATTCCTATTGGTTTGGATTTCTTTGTATTTATTTTTAATAGTAATTTTTATTGCATTATCACTTTCGAATATGATTGTTTGTAACGTCCCATGAGCCATGACTATATCGTTGGCAGGCTCAAGCTGGTTTTACTCTATTACTCTTAAAATCATCCATTTAATTTCGAGAAGAGTGGTCATGAAATCATTGTTATTGATGAGATTACTGATCACCTACCATTTTTTCATATCTTAGCTGTGTTATTTTAAATCAAAGTGAAGAAAACTGAAAACATTTTCTAGTGTTATAGAATTTCTTAGGAATATATTACTATGTTTATGCTAATGTTGTGATTGAAGCCTATTGCACGTTTTTCTACTTACAAAAAGTATCTTGAAAATCAACCAATCCTTTGTTTCATTCAATTCAATTCCAAATGTTTACAAGGTTTAATAAGTTTTTTACTGAAATATATGAATTCTATGATGTCTACCGTTATTAAAACTTTCTTCATTCGACTAGATAGGATTAAGATGTTGAAAATTGTACGGAGCTTGCTCCATTCAATTAACAGTTTAAATTGTTTTGTTATTTAGAAAATACTCACTACCCTATTCTTGAGAAGATTTCTTGATCTTAATGCTTTTCTTCATTGAGTTAGTTTGTTCAAATTCTTGTTAGTTGAATTAAAAAATAATAGAATCTAAATATAAACGCACTTGATTCTAGTTTTACTGACTGAATCGTTTATTGTAAATACAGTATTCGATAAATATAAATATTGAGACATGGATAAAAATAATTCAACTAATGTATTGTTCCTATTATAGCATCAGTCATAAATTGTAATCAATTCTCTGATCGTACTCTTAGCATTCATTTAATAAAGATGATCTATAAGTTTTCTAAAAACTCCTTGTTTATTATTATTCAACCTATTCTAAAAACATTGTATAATTTTATGTTGTGAATATTTTCAATTATCTGGAGGGGGATATTCCAATTAGTCTGAAATTACATTGAAGTTGATAATTATGTAGATAAATTAATTATTAGACTATTATCGTATTGTAGTACTGTATATTCGTGAATTGTTATTGTCTTGATCTGTAAGAAACGTTTTTATTTATTTTAATATATGAATATTAAAATTGTTTGGTCTAATTTGTTTTCATCACCAATTACTACTGAATTTCAAAATAATATCTACATGTCTTCCATTGCTTAGTAGTTCAGTCACTATTGTAGCCTATATAGTCTACATTGCAATTTATATTGTAGTTCTGATTTTTTAATTTATTGTTTGGATACATAAGAGAAGTCCAGAACCATTTTTTTAGCAAAATTTCCTTGTGCGAAATACAGAATGGCACAAAAACCTCGTATTTTCCATTCATTTCCCATTTCCAGCTATTTCCTCCAAATCCTGTAATCGGACAGAAAAATTTGCTCTCGCCTTTTTTTAGATTATGAAATTCCCAATAAAATGAGATCATTCGGAACTCTAATTTCAATGAGTAGGTACTTACTTAGTTGAATTTTTTCAAAAATGAGTTACATTTTAAGAGAAAATCAATTTCGATCAACAATATCTTCCGTTTGTTACCATTCAAATCTTCAAATGTATAATTCAAAATCGCTCTTGGCGTAATTTTGTGCTCTACAATATGTGACCAGGTAGAGCGCTCTATCTCATTCTCATATAGATAGATTTCCAGTTACACCTGTCAACAATGCTCCTTGTATTTTGAAAAACACCAAATTTCTAGCTTCAATCATCATTACCAACTCCACTGTCATCACATAAGATCATGATCTATGAGAATCACCCGTTAGATGCACTTAATTTAGTGGTGAGGCACGCATAAGGATACCTCAAGGATCAACATTTCAAACACTAATAACTTATTGACCGAAGCGAAGCTGAGGTCTTAGTTTCGACTCTATCGGCTTTTGTTTGTTTGTTTGTACCGCAGTTACAGTCGCAGTTATTGTCCGATATAAATGAAATTTGGTATGCAAGTTCTTTGAAACAAGGTGCAGAAACGTATGTGTAACGATTTTTGATAAGACCTCCGGTTTTTTTGTAATTTGAGAAACCGCAAACCAACTTCCATCGTGAATGTACTTTTTGTATCTAGCGTCTTTGAAGATACAGCAATTCAAATTCCTACTTTTTCGCATTGAGTTTTAACAAGGTCTATAAATACAGGTCATGACACCACAAAGTAGAAGGAATTAAATGTACTTTCTTCTCTGTGATGACACTCATGTTACTTATGGAGCGGCAATTTATGGGGTCTTTATGGCGGTACATTTAAAAATCCAATCTAATTCAATTTGCTTATTAACAAAATTGTGCATTTTAGAAACAATATTCTAGTTCAGATAATATGTGAATTCAGGTTTTCAATTTTTTAATAATGAAATTTTAATAATAAATGCTTCAATTATCCATTTATTTATTATTAAAAATTGTTCTTATTCTTGTAACTCAAGAATTATTATTTAAAAGGCATTGGGACAAGACAGAAATATGCAAGGCCAATTTCAAAAAGAGTTTCAAGTTCCCGATCAATTAAATCTAAAAATCAACAATTCAGTTCCTAGTTGGGAATCAAAATATTTTTTATATTCTGTCAGAACAATTTATTTTACAATTCAAAGCCAAGCAGTAACACTCGATCAATATTACAAAAAATCTGGTGTGGCGCACTCACACAACTTTCCTTGCCGTTATGAAAATTGATCACCTGACGCTAGTGTTCTCGCGCATATCAAGTCTACTTATAGACAAAGATCCAAGCCAGCTGGTGACAGGACAATAACGTTGGAGACATACGAGGTCTGCTATCTCTTCATAGTGAATCATTTAATAGAATCAACAGTTTGCAATAATTGGATAATCACATTTTCTCGAATTTCGAGCTTATTTTTAATTTTAGGTGAAAATGTTACTGAACATTAATTGTAGAGATTCTCATGCTTAATCTTTTCCACTCGAAATTTTTTGTTTAAATTGTATCTGAAGCCTGATAATTGAGAATCTAAAATCAAACTTTGCATAGATGGGGTGGAGCTCCTGAAATTTTTACAGATATGGGACTTGTGGCAGTTGATAGAGCTTATCGATGACTATTCCAGGTATAACTTTAATCATAATCGTTGGAGCCGTTTTCGAGAAAATCGCAAAAACCCCTGTTTTTGACAACATTTTCGCCATTTTAGCCGCCATCTTGAATCGCATTTGATCGAAATTGTTCGTGTCGGATCCTTATAGTGTAAGGACCTTAAGTTCCAAATTTCAAGTCATTCCAATAATTGGGAGATGAGATATCGTGTACACAGACGCACATTCAGTTCTTATCGGGCAGCCGATGAAGTCTGATCGGAGTTTATCGCTGTCGAAAAACAACTTCTAAGCTGCGTGTCTCAGCGTATCGGCCGATTAGCAGTGAAAAATCATAGTGAATTTAATTCGTAGCAGTAATTTTAGTGGAATTTAGTAATCAGTAGAACTTCTACTTAGTAGAAATTAGTAATCAGCAACATGGTGAAGTGTAACAAATGTACAAAGGACATTGCACTGACAAAAGACGGGAGCAGCACGTGTGTGAGCTGCCAGGCACAATTTCATAACTCATGTGTCAGTGAATGTGTTACACGTGGTTCACAAAAATCTTGGAAATGTGTAGTGTTGCAGTGAGCAGACAGACACCATAGTTAAACCAACGATCGACTACGAGCGGGTTAATGAAATAATTGTGAAAGCGATTGCTGCCTTAAAAGAGGATATGAGTAGATGAATTTCAAGATTTCAGACTGACTTTTTTGCTCGAAATCCCCTCCCCCCTCTCCCCCCTCGTCCATCCCGCCTCCCCTTCCAACCGCCCGCAGGGTGGGGGGTGTTCTAAAAATAGATTCCCCCCTCTCTCTCACTCTCTCTCCCTCTCCCTCTCCCTCTCCTTCTCCCTCTCCCTCTCTCTCTTATCTTATCTTATCTAATCTAATCTTATCTTATCTTATCTAATCTAATCTTCCCCTCCCCCAGTGAGGACGAGGGGGATGAAGAAGGAGAGAGTGAGGGAAAAATTCTCTACTGACAGATTAAAGTGAATCCATTCTCAAATTCTCTACTGTCAAATTAAAGTGAATCCATATTACTACATCTAATAATCTAATGCTGTCAAATTAAAGTGAATCCATATTTCTACATCTAATAACTTATACTGTCAAATTAAAGTGAATGCATATTTCTACATCTAATGCTTAATAATAATAATGGTTTGCTTTCCACCTGACAGTTAAGAAAACTCAATCAATTTATATTGAATTTTCATGTGCTGTACAAACCGCAGGCGTTATTGTTAAAGTGTTTCTCCGAGAATATCTATAGTAATTTAGAATGAGCTAGCATATCCAAAAATAGGTATAGATATCCTCAGACCTATTTCACTTGGGGGTCATACTCAAGCTCTATTGATGTCTGACATATCTCAACAGAGAGAGGTCAATGATCTAAGTTGTTCTTTTACATTTTTTATCTGCAATGTCATACAAGCATTTCCAAAGTTCGTCGGAATTTGTAACAATAGTTGACAAATCATTTGCACTACAATAATGTAGATGTCCTGTATCTAGTATGTCAAGTAATTCGAAAATCTCAGATAAAATTGGAAAGTGTACATTTTCTGTTTTTGTTAACGCTAAATCAACATCATCACCTTGGAATCCTGTTGAAAATTTGATATTCTTTGCAATTGAATCAAATTCATTAAATGAAATTGACATCAAGAGCCGAGTTAATTTTTTGAATTTTGCAAAGCTAAAACACTGCATGTCCTTGATTGCTATGAACTATAATTGATAAGGCACGAGGTGCACTTAGCTGTAACAGATGTCTGTGAGGAGGGCGTATCTCGCTTCTAAAAAAATTAATTGCAGCTCGCGTGCTAACAGCAAAATGAGGTGGGCGTAACTTTTTCGATACGTGCTTGCTCAATCAAGTCTAGACTGAAACTAAACCAAAATGCACAAGGAAATATCTGAATGAAAAATTTGTTTTCAACATAGAAAAAGTTTATTTACACATTTCACTACAACAATACATAGCTTCATCTTCAATTTTAATTAACTTATCTATAGACAAATTATGAGGACTGTAATAACACAAATAGTCTCTTATATCGTTCAAATTAACCGTGCTTAGAAAAATAGCTTTTAATTGTTTCGCCAAACTATAATTTTCACGAGATGATTTCTTAATAGCAATTTCGCGTTCATCATACCAGTCGATACAGTTTTTCAACCTCACTTCCAACTCGTTGTCGGCAGCTAACCACTTTGTCGGATCCATGTTGTTGGGCGAATGAAGAAAACTATGTGTAGGCAGGTACTATTATAGAGTAATTAAGCGGTCTTTCTTCATTAATTGTCGACAGACAACATGTACATGCTTTATGCAGTCTCAATGCATGCATGCAATAAACACACTGGATCTCTTTTCCATTGTAGAAGAATCCATAACGAGCAAAGTTTCTTTTCTGTGAATTTGTGTACATCAGCGCCATTTTCATACTTTGCATTCGATTGTTTTCGCACAAGAAATTATTTGTTTGATACATATTTTTAAACAACAAAGAATTATAATGTTGGGCAGAGAACAAAGCACAGCGAGCATCTGGTCTATTTTTATGAATGTTACACACAGCATAACGCCATGAACTAGTGAAAAAGCTGAAATCGGGTTTTGGAAAATCCTCAGGTATACATTGAACATTAGTATGTAATCTTCTTAAAAACTTTGCTTTCTCAGTTCCTTTTGTGAAAATTTTCTCATAACCTGCAAGGTAATCACGTATTAATGAGTCACTGTATTCTAAATCTCCATCTTCCCATTTTATTTTATGATAGTGACGTTCTAACCATGTTACATCGTTATACAATTTTGCACTCAATTCTGTCTTTGCGAATGGTGATTTGAAATGGAATACAATATAATTATTAAACCGATCAATTATGGCAAGTTCTTTCACAATAATTTGATTACAATCTTGTTTAAACCAGTGAAGATCAACTGTAGCAATTTTCGCACTCGCTTGCTTGTCCACTTCTTTCTCTTCAGCGGTGGCGGCGGGCTCCTCGAATCCTTTGTCTTTCCCCTCCTCTTCTCGTCTCTCCTCCTCCTCCTCCACCTGCAGCGGCTTCGGTGTACTGCACCTTGCTTCATAATAGAAACTATCAAGATCGCACTGAATACCAATAGAGCGAGTTTGCGGCTTGTCCAAAATATCAGAACACAAAGAATAGGACATGTTACCTGTTCAAAGGTGAAACTGATAATGAACCAAATTTGTCAGAGTGCACACCTTATATAGCCGGTGCGCAAATTACTGAACTTCTTTCACCATGCTCGTCAGAGGCGTGTACTCCATTACACGATCGCTAATTAAAACGCAATAGGCAGAAGTATTTGCAGGTACTGCACTATTAAATTCCATTTCAATACGAACATCTGTCAATGATTTCAAATGACTTGCTTGGTGTGAACAATCTACAACAATCAGCGGTGTTGATTCACAAAACATTTTAAAGTCAATTTCTGTTCCGAGTTCACTATTGATTGAATGATTATAATACGAGGGTGCGAAATCCAGGAACATGCGGTATAATACCTCCTTTTTACCCAGCAGATTTTCATATGGATAATACTCGCTGTTCAAATATACTTTAACATTGTAAATACCGCAGCTATCGAAATTAGATATTGATTTTTTAATTTTATTCTTACGATCAGTTTGAAATGCAAATATAACGTATTTTGGACTATCAAAACTCGATGTGGTGTGAACTGCCCAAGAATGGTTAAGTGAATTTTGCAAATTTGGTAATTCACAAATTTCCCAATGTCGGAAACCTAATTTCAGTGGAGTGTCAGCATCGAGCAGTCTCAAAAATTTCAGTCTTACATGATCTTCTAAAGTTATGTAGGGCATTCTCCATTGCAGTTTTGTAATTTTCACACTAACGTTTGTTCCACTTGCTGACTCAACACAATTTAGATCTGTCGGCGACCTCAATAAGACGAGTTCCTGTTTCAAATTTAAAATTATTCTTTGAAAATCTTCAAAAAACAGGAGGATTAATTTGAGCAGTACACAGAAAGTGAATTTATTATCCGTTAGCTCATATCCTGCTCTGTCAAAACCAGCCAAGTGATATGTGTTTTTATCGAGCGTATTCTTCACTAGAATAGCTTTAATTGTGGATGTTAATCCAATCAATCTTGATTTAGAAATTTGCTGACCTGCTAATTCATATCGTATTTCATCAAAAAGGTTGCCGATTACGTTACTGCTTAATTTATAGTCTGCTGCAACTGGTGCATTGGCTGCGTCTGTTCCCGGTTTTGTACAGTTAACTGTTCCCTCAATAAATATGAATGATTTGCAAGGTAAAGAATAGACATCTAAAGAATTTATGCCAATACGTGCCTCATCAGAGTTTTTTATTTCCTGTCCCAAATAAACTGTATGAGTGTGAAATTGGAATTTGGTTATATCATTATAAAACTGAAGGTCTGTCTCCACGTCCAGAATTTCACTAATTGCTGCCGCTCCCCCTCCTCCTAACATTCCGCCAATCAACTATAAAACCCAACTTTTCTAATATTCTCGCGCTTTTAGCCGACAAAGCACGTTTGTTTTTAGGTGTTGACGCTCTCACGTTCGTCTCCCTAATGACATCACGTGTACACGTCTTATTTGAACGTGGATTGAAAACAAGATAACCCATTACTTTTCACGTATGTGTAACCTAATTGTAATTGTATCTCCACGGAAATCAATAAACGATCCGTTCTGGTCCATTACCTTTACATTAATAGTTTGAATTCGATGCATATTCAAAGGTACATAAATAATCGGTGATGGTACTTCGTTTATTAAATAGCCGCTAGGAACCTTTGGTAAAAATTTGTAGATTATATGTTTTCATTTTCCGTCAGAGTAACTACCACATGCTAAATCACACTATACTACAATACTGCCAATGCTTGTTATGTTAACCAAATGCTGAGAATAATGCCATTTATTTGGCTGCAAAACAACATTATTAAAACCAAGTATCTTTCCAATCGAATCAGTACATGTTAAATCAATGGGTTTATCAGAATGAATTTCAATCTTCATAGTATTTACGTTTGGGCATATAATGAGTTTATTCTTCTTCTCATCAATATTCAATTTATTCTTTAAAGATTTTATAATATCCTCAACTTCATATGCACCCGTATCCAGCTCAATTAATCTATTGCCATATTTGAAGCTGGAATTTGTTCCTTTGTTAATGTTTGCAATACTATTGTAACTACGAAAATTAATCAATCCAATTTCCCATTCACGATTTTTATCCAATTCTATAATTTCTTGTAAATGTTCATAGAGGTTACTTGTGTTAGATCTTAATGTAATAACAACCATCTTGTGTGTGTGCGTTCAGCACAAACACTTAATTACAACTGATTTGCAAGAAACAATAATGTAAGATGACCGAAAAAATCGCTATTTAATGGTTGCATGTGCTCTACATTATAAAATATATTTACTCCAATTTCTTTTTTCCAATATTTGTCCAATTCGTATGGTGGTTGTAAATTTCCAATTGGATCAAAATACCAAACATTGGAACAGACTTTCTTATATGCTACCCAATGTGTCCCCGGTTCACTTTCCCTTGCTAAATTCACAATGGCATTCTTGTTTTTTAGAATTTTTTTGGGTAATGCATCTAGCATATATATTCCTCTTAAACGAATCTGTAATAATTTCGACCAATCAGTCAAATCATAATTACTCAATTCTCCTTCAATATTCATGTCTTTTACTTCTTCCTACTCTTCTTTGTCTTCTTCCTACTCTTCTTTGTTGTTCTACGTTTCTTAACTTGAGGGAATAAACTCACTCCATATGATGATGGGGGTGGTGCTGGAGGGGGTAAAACTCTCCCCCCACTAATACTAGGAAAAGGCTTCAAAAAATACCCTTTTCCTGCAATATGCTTTTTCAACTGAGCTATAGCTTTGCGCCTAATATCATTACTATAACTTCTCCTCTCATTCTTCTTCTTCTTCTTCTTTCTCAAAGACCCACCAAACGCTGCTTCAGCTTTCATGACGTTTGTAACAAGATAGCTAAGTGCTTTCTCGGCAGGAGGTGTTTGAGGATTTTTGAAAATGTCCCATGCAGCGTTTGCTAGAGCTCTGTCAGCTACCACTCGAGTTTTATTATCACTATTTTGCATATACACTATATCATGTCCCTTACAAGCTCTATCTAATGAATTTATACCTTGATCACCCCTCTTTAACCTTTCATTAACCTTTGTGCCCGGGCCACACCACTGGTAGCCCCCCGGGAGGTAAATTTCCTCCTGCAGGTTATCAATTACCTTATTTAAAATAGTTGATGTCACATTACCTGCCAAACCTGACACACCTTTAAAAAGTTTTGCCGCTGAACTCAAGATTCCTTTACCTCGTTTCCTCGAACTCTGCTTTCTCCTACATACCATTTTCTTACCTTTCAACTCAATGGTTGAACATTAACTGAGGTTAATTAATCATTACACCAACTTAATCAAAAGAAAATTGAATTGGTTTAATTTTCAATTGAGTTGGAAATGAATTCACATGCTATGATACATTGCTTGAATGATAAGAATATTATTTCAAATAGCAAATAATCTGAAAAGGTGAATGCAATTTGAAAAGGGGGAGGTGCGCCCACCCACATCTGCAGGAACGCGTGCCAAAACAGATGTGGGAGGGAGCCGCTTGACGGCTGTGTGTAGCGGTAAAGACTAGTGAGCATGCTCGCAACAAACTATAAAAGCTGCACTCACCTTATTTAAATATCATTCACAACAGAGCAGCTGAACCAGCATTTCTTCTTCTGTGTGTTTCTACTATTCATTGTGAACAGGTAAGAATTGAAAACAATTTTTATAGAAACAATATTACAATTTATTCATACATTCATCTATTCATACATTCATCTATACAATTCGTAACACATAGGTCGACGAATTGTATACAGATATAAAAATTGTTATTGCTTAACAATTTTTATATCCGACCAATTTGCCGACTTATGTGTTACTAGCAATACATAATTTTCACAAGTTTTATTAAAATGTTGAATCTTTCCCGCGTCAATACAGGAAGCGAATCTTTGAGGTAAATACACCTCACATTCGCTTCCTGCATTAACAATTTTTAAAATTATGCAACGGCCATGGATGTTCGTTTGCTCCCTCATGCCAACTATGGGATGGGGAGTGCACTCCTTCAATTCCCTCAGCGGGATCCATGGTTTAGGCGTTGGTGCATTTACAATTGTTACGAACTCCATCTCATCCTCCTCCTCCTTTTGTCGCAGCTCCTTCATCAGTGGGAGCATGGACGAGTTCTCGTCCATTCCAGCACGTTTCTGTTGAAAAATATTTGATTAGTGTCTTATTTGTTTCAGATCATACTAGAGAACTTGATCAATATATTATTGATCTCTACATCAGATTATTGTCTCAACTTGACATCATCGAATTGGCATTCTCTGCATAAAGTGAGTAATATCAGTTATTGAAATAATATTGGTAACATTGTTGCATGATTGTTCTAATCAGTTCAAATAATATTTTCCTTGTCATCAATTTCTAATCACTTCAAGGAAATATTGCTAACAAATAATTTATGCATGATCGATTACTTTAAACAATAATATCTCATAATTCAATTTCTAATCAGTTCAAATAATATTTTCTTGCAATCAATTTCTAATCACTTCAAGGAAATATTGCTAACAAATAATTGTTGCATGATCAAGTACTTTAAACAATAATATCTCATAATTCAATCTCTAATCAGTTCAAATAATATTTTCCTTGCATTCAATTTCTAATCACTTCAAATAATATTCGTATCAAATAATCAAAGACTTGTATGTGCACAGATTTTTTTAACAATCATTCATGGAAAAAAATCTGTGCATACACACAAGTTTATAATATTTGTTGAAACTAACCTTTGTTTGTGAGAAGATTGACTCGTCCTCATCCCTGCTAACTTCAGCCTCCTCCTCAAACGTCAACTTCCGCTTCCCCTGCTTCTGCCTGTTGTTCGGTAGAGTAGTTAGCACCGCTTGCCGTGGTGCCCAGGTAGCAGCTGGAGCCAAGCGTTGAATAGGGCTGTCCCCGACCACGATCTCCCCACCCGGTGATGGTGGTTCCACGTTGAGTGGTGAGGGGACGGGTGCAGCAGCGGACGACTCAGCAGCAGCGATGGCGGCTTTGCGCTGCCAATAGTTGAGCACGTGCTGGTGTGCTGGTGGGCTATCCGGCAGCACGTATGATGGAGAAGATGTTGATGGAGAACTCATCGTGAAGTGCACTCAAAGTAGACTCAGATGTAAATGATAATTTTCCTCTCATCACTTCTGTTTATATACCATACGTTTCTCTCTCTGTTCCAGGAGCGAGAGCGTGCTACAAGGAGAAGAAAATTCAAATTTCTCCCCTACAACACGTGCTCCCACATCGTTATCGGCAACATTCAGATTTGTAAGTATTCTCTCTCCTATCACAAAAAACTGTCACTCAATCATTTTTCGAATAGCATCCATCTGTTAGAAGACAAAAAAAAAAATCTTGTCTAGAACTCTGCATGGGACAGTGAAAACACCTGCTAGAAGCTGAAATCCTCCATGTCAACTCACTCAAACATATTTTGAATAGGCTCTCATGATGCTTATTGATTTCAGTTCAGTTATTAAATATTTCATTGTTCTCACACCATTTCAACATAGGGCTCACTTTTTTGAATAGCATTCTCGATTGATTTCTAATATTATCAGTTATTAAATATTTCATTGTTTCCACAACATTTCAACATAGGGCTCACTCAAACATATTTTGAATAGCATTCTCGCCTCTTGATTGATTTCAGTTCAGTTTTTAAATATTTCATTGTTTTCACAGCATTTTCTCACTTCTCAACTTGAGTTCCGGACCTCATAACCAGTTGAGCTCTCGTCGAGGCAACACACCTGAGAGGAATCAATCTGAAAGGAAGCTAGAGCTGAGAGGAATCAATCATACCATAGCCACCTACACAGTCGAGGAGATTCACGCAGCATCAACCAGTACATGTAAGTACATTTTTACTTTGATTTTATCCTCTGTGGAGGAGAGGAAAATTGTCCTCGGAGGACAGTCTTTGTCCTCGGAGGACAGTTTGAGAGGAAAAATAGACAAATGCGGAGAAGATTTCGACCATCTTTTATCAAAAGATAATAATCTTAATCTTTCATACAACATTATGTGATCTTGAGATACCATTTTCACACACAGCCTTCTTCTACCAATGCCAATTCACAACTAAACTTGCTGTTGTACTCTATATCATCCTGATCGTTATTCTTTTGTTTTTCAGAATCTAACATCATGCCGAGGGAACGCAGACTACACGGTGTCAATCCCACAGCAGTGCGTCATCACATAACCATCAACGATCCCGAGGAAATCAGTATCGAAAACGTGCTCGAGAGATCGAAACGGCGCGTTTTCGATATAATTAGGGAGCACACAGCACGCCATGACGCGAACGTGAAGTGGTTCATTGTGCTGAATGTTTTGCTGTATAAATTAGTGGTGATGGTTGATGAGGTTAGCGAGACTGTCTCATCTCTAATAAATCTTCATAGTTACTCCAACATAGCGCTAAACGTGCTTGAGAACTATGAAGATTTTAACAAACATTTCATGTTGGCCGTGAGAAAAATCATGTCATCATTTGACAACTTTGTTCGACACAGCAGCGGTTGGGTTTTGCAGAAAATTGAGTCACTGGATGTGAACGTGATTAAATTTAATCCAATCTTCACATCCAGTTTCATTCAAACACCGCAATTTCTTAAAAACAAAAAATGTATTATAAATGTCAAAAATCTGTCTGACGAAAAATGCTTTTTATGGTCAGTGCTCGCGTATTTCCATCAGAAGCCAAGGAACTCCAACTTGAGTGTAAAGTATTTGAGCAAGTTTGCTCACACACTTAATACGTGAGGTGTAAATTTCCCGGTGACGACACACGATATTAAGAAATTTGAAATGCTAAATCCGGATATTGCAATTTACGTCATCGGGTATGACAACAAAAAGTTTTTCCCCTACCGCACAAGCATTTTCCGCACTCGTAAGCACCAAATTAACCTTTTAATGCTAAAAGCCAATGCAGGAAAAACTCATTTCTGTTTAGTTAATACCGCGAACGGGAAAAACGGGCTATCGCGTCTTCTCTCCCACCTTTCAAAATGCCACAGACAAGTAAACATTTGCAATTTTTGTTTCCATAGATTTACATCGAAGAAATCTAAAAATTGTGATAACAAAGCAAATTTGATGAAGCATGAAGAGCTTTGTTCCAAGTTTCAATCACAGTGAGTTTCATATCCTAAACGCGGAGAGACAATTGAATTCAAGAAACTAAGCGCTACGTTGAAGAAAAAGTACACCATTTACGCGGATTTAGAAACTTATGTTGTTTATATCGATAATAATGGAGATGATGATGAATCCTATTGGGATGAAATCAACCATAGCTATACAAAGAAAACAGCACGACATATTCCCTGTGGCTATTGTTTTGTTGTTATCGATGTGAGCGGGGAAATCGCTTATGGACCTGTACTCCATAGATCGAGTAGTTTAGATGAAAAAATCATGGAGAAATTTCTTCAGGAAATTACAGATCTCGGCGACATTTTGTATGAGGATATGAAACGAGAAATTCCGATACAAGCTTTATCCGAAAGTCAAGAGCGCGAATTTCAAAATTCGGTAAACTGCGGGCTTTGTGATGAACCGTTTTTAGACAGCGATATTAAATGTCGTCACCATGCGCACAAAACCGGAAATTACCTATGTGCGGCACACGTTTCTTGTAATTTATCAGCTCGTACTCCGGAGTACATTTCGTGTTATTTTCACAATTTCTCCGGGTTTGATTCACATTTTATTCTGAAAGCGCTCGGTAAATATAAAAAAGAAATTTCCTGCATCGCAAATATGTCAGAGAGATTTTTGACACTTTCAGTAGGCAAAATTAAATTTTTAGATTCCTACAAGTTTATGTCTGAATCCTTGGAAGTATTGGTGTGTAATTTAGTGCAAAGTACAGACATGGAAAAGAAATTTGAACATTTATTTTCAGTATTTCATGACCCCCCACGCGAACACAGACAACTCTTGTTGAAAAAAGGGATATATTCTTACTCATACATGAGTTGTCCTGAAAAATTCGCGGAAACATCACTTCCTCCCATCAAATGTTTTCATAATGATTTAACTGATACACCTCTGTCTCGCGAAGAATATGAGCATGCGCAAAGAGTGTTCTCAACATTCAAGCTGGAATCACTCAGTGAATATCACGATTTCCATTTATGTTTGGACGTGATGCTATTAGCGGAAGTTTTTGAATCCATGAGGTCTACGCTTTTTAGCTCATACGGGCTTGATGTCACCCATTTTCTTTCCCTCGCACACTTTAATTGGAATTGTATGTTGAAACACACTAAAGTCGAACTAGAATTGATTACTCATCCCGACATGCATCTTATGTTTGAGGCAGGGATGAGGGGTGGGGTGTCATTCATCGGTAAACGTTATTGTGAAGCGAATAACAAACATCTACCCGAAACATACGACCCTTCAAAACCGAGTAATTATCTGCTTTATATCGATGCAAACAGTTTATACTCGGAAGCTATGAGCCGAAGCTTACCTGTTGGAAATTTCAAATTCCTCTCTGAGGAAGAAATTTCCAAGCTTGATTTCGCGAATTTGGACAGCAATTCAGAAACCGGATATATAATAGAATGTGATCTCAAGTACTATCAAGAGTTACATGATAAGCACGCCAGCTTCCCACTCGCACCTCTCCACCAAACACCGCCGCGTGAATTGCTGTCAAACTACCAAACAAATGAGAACGGTCAAACTGGAACCAAAAAGCTCATGAACACACTTTTCGACTGTGAAAAGTACATTGTTCACTACATCAATTTAAAGCTCTACCTTCAGCTCAGCTTGCAATTATTGAAAGTGCATCGCATCATTAGCTTTTCCCAATCTCCCTGGCTGAAAAGCTACATCGACTTCAATATCCGGAATAGACAGAACGCAAAAAATAAATTTGAAATATCCTTCTTTAAGGTCTGTTGCAATCTGATCTTTGGCAAGACAATTCAATCTAGTCGTAAGCAAATCAATGTTAAAATTATCACGGATGAAAAATGGTTAGATAAGTACATTTCAAATCCACTATGTAAACGCTGGCAAATAATTAGTCCGAACGTGATCGCGGTTTTCTCTCGCAAGTTGGAACTAAAAATGAACAAGCCTGTCTATTCCGGCTTTTCTGTACTGGAGTTGAGTAAATTCCATATGTACGATTTTTTCTATTGCAAATTACAAAAAATTATACCGTGGGACCATATATAACTCTGTATGACTGATACAGATAGTTTTCTTCTAAACATAAAAGTCGAAGACGTGTATCAGTTGATTAAAGAAAATTTGAGCCTTTTCGACACTAGTAATTACTCTCCTTACCACCCATGCTTTTCCATGGAGAGAAATAAAGTTGTAGGAAAGTTCAAGGATGAGACTGCCTCAAAACCTGTCCATAGATTTGTAGGGCTTTGATCCAAAGTTTACTCATATTTAGTATGTAACAAGAATGAAGAACCTGTAAATAAATGTGTAGCAAAGGGTGTACAGACCAGAGTGAAATGTAGAAAACTCAATTTTAATTTATATAAGAAATCGCTGATTGAACGTTGTGAACACATTGAAAAATCTAATATGATGAGGTCCTATAATCACACCATGTATCAGATTGAGTGTGCAAAAATCTGTTTGAGTCCTTATGACGATAAGAGATATATTGCTGAGAACGGTGTTAACACTTTACCTTTCGGACATTATAGAGTGCCAACTCTGAACTGATTGCTCAGTATGTCCTATGACAAGCACCCATCACCACTGATTTCAAGTTGTAAATATGAATATTATTAGATCTAAGATAGCATTAGAACTTCATAGTGTACCACGCGTTAACTATCCCACTCGCAAATATGAGTTGAAAAGTGAAAAAGACTTGCTTCAAGCCGATCTCATTGAGATGACCAGTTTATCACGTTTTAATAAAGGTTATAGGTATATCTTAGCTGTTATTAATTGTTTTTCAAAATTCGCATATTGTGTAACATTAAAAGACAAGACAAGTCGATCTGTATTTGATGCGCTCGAGCCAATTATTTCTAAAAATAAGGGAGTTAAGTTGTTTCAATCAGATCAGGGAACAGAATTCTTTAATTCAAAAGTTAAAGCGTTATTAGATAGATACAGTATTAAACATTATCATGTTTTTACCGATAAGAAAGCCTCCATAGTTGAAAGGTTTGATAGAACAATTGAAGCAAACATTTATAGATATTTAACTGAGCGTGGAACCAAAAACTGGATATCAGAGCTAGACAGTTTGGTTCGTGATTATAATGCAACAATGCACACTTCAATTAGAATGAAACCTAAAGATGTGAGGAAGATCGTAATCATGTTTTAATGTCTTTGAATTCTGCATTCAATAGATGATATAAATTGAAAAATTCAAAACCGAAATTTAAGCTAGGAGATGTTGTACGAATCTCAAAGAAAAGAGTTCTTTTCGATAAATCTTATAACATAAATTGGAGTGCAGAGTATTTTGTAATTCATTCTATATTTCCTTCTCAGCCTGTAACGTATAGCTTGCGAGATCTAAATGGAGAAGTAATTAGTGGTAGGTTTTACGGAGAAGAAATTGAAAAAACAGAATTAAACGAATCGGAGAGACAAGTATATCTGATTGAAAAAATATTAAAGTGTGACAAAAAAGGATTGTATGTTAAGTGGATTGGATTTTCAATGCCTAGTTATATTAGTAGTAGTCAACTATTAGATGAAAAATAATCTATTGTAATACATTCAGTGTAAATAAGATTTGGTGTAAATATATATAGCTCTTTATCCTTCAAAAAACGCTTCTCATTTTAATCCAAAGATTCGTAATTTGCTAAGGGAACAGATGCATTCAAGAGGGTGCGGGAAAGAGAGGGAACAATATGTTGAAGTGAGCTATCAGTGGGGGAGCGAGCGAAGCCGCTGTGATAAGCCGCTTCCTCCTCTCCCTCACTGATAACTTACGAAAAATGATTAGTTCCTTATCAGATCACGTGCTGCACACATGTCTAACATGATCCCAATAGTAAATTTCGACAATATTATAAGAGAGAAAGAAATGCCAACATGGTGTAAAAATGGTAAGTTGTTACCTCATAATGCGAGGATCCTTATAATAGGCTCTTCAGGGTGTGGCAAGACCAATTTGCTATTTAATTAAATTTTTTCAAAGAATGGGTTGAGATTTAAAACTATATACTTGCATACGAAGAGCGAGTATCAAGATAAGTACTTGTTTTTGAGAAAAGTCTTTTCAAAAATGAAAGATGTTGAATTTCATATAAACAGCAATTGCGAATCTATACCTCACCCGAACAAAATATCACAATATTCTTTAGTAATATTTGATGACTTCGAACTTAATCATGTACCTCAAATAAGAGAATATTTTACTATGGGATGACATCGTAATATTGACACTGCATATTTAATTCAGAGTTATGGAGCTACACAGAAACATTTCACTAGGGACAATGCAAATATGATTATAATCTTCAAGATAGATTTATTGAGTCTGAAATTAATTCACAGAGATCATGTTGGAGGAGATATTTCTTATAAAGATTTCGTTAAACTTTGTCATAAAGTTTGGAATCGTAAACCTCATAATTTTGTAACTATTATGAGCGAGTGTGGAATTAATAGCGGCAAGTACCGAGATTCGCTCGATACGTTTCTTACCGTTCAGTAGAGATTAATTCTTTGTGCAGTCATGTTGTCTAAAACACGCAGCAGGAAGCTGAATAGAAAGAACGTTGGTTTAATCGAAAAGATTAAGAAATTGAGAAAAGTAATCAGCGACAAGCATAAAAGCTTAGTTAATTTTGAAAAATGATCGGAGGAATACAATAGGAAAATGCTCTCACCGTTGATAGAGCCCATAATTGAACTGGGAAAAAACAAATCTAGTTTTCACTCTGGTGTAAAAAAGGAAGAGCCAAAAGAGGAGAGTATGGAGATTGGTGATGAACAGTCGAGTTATGATAAAAGCTATGAGAGTTCAACAGACAATCTTTTAAGCTCGACTAAATTTGAAAACAGTTTACTTGGTTCTAGTAAAAACGATGATGTGCTGTCACAATATCTAAAAACGTTTCATGCGGAAAAATTGAATAATTCAATTAGTTATGGAATTTCATACAATTCTAAAGATGACGTGTATTATATTGGAAATCAGCAAGTAATATTCGACGATGGTTATATAGATATTAATAATGAAAGATTTCGTTTAACACACGGTCTACTTGAGTTATTATTCAGTTCAAGACCAAATTCGAATCTTTATAATCAGAGAGATCTGGATAAGTATAAAAAAATCTTAACACTTACAGGCATACATTTAGATCGAAGAGGGTATGTTGAACGAAATCGGGGAATTAAATCGCAAATGATTCAGAAGTTATTTCCCAGTAAAAAAATTAGTAAAAAGAAGGGATGTCAATAGGTACCCATATTGAAGATAATATTGAAAGACAAGTCTAGTTATATTAAAATTTATCGTGGATGGATAATGAAATTATAGATAACTTATATGAGTATTGAGGAAAACAGGCGAAGTAAACTTTGTATTACTTTTTGGGGAATCAATAGCTTTAAATAAAGAGAAATTATATGTTTTAAAGAGAATTTTATATTATTGTTATTGTAAAAAATATATGTTTTATAGAGAGAGATTATATTTTATAAGCCTAAACTGCTATTACTTTCTAGTCAAGAATATATTATGTATTTAAGCCAGTTGGAAAATAAGTCACAGTCTGTAAACTAGTCAGGAATTAATATTAAATATTGGGGGTGCTAGAGCATTATAAAAAACTTAAGTATAAATACCTTGTCTTTTGAATATCCAAACACTTCGCACATAACTGTTTCACTGTAAGTCCCGGTTTGTGTCTCTTTTTTAAGCATTTTCGCTTATTATTTATCACTTTTTTAATTAGCATTTATCATATTTGACAATGAATCACACTCCCGCAAACTCTGAAGTTTCATATATGTACGGCGGTTGCACAGATCCCACTTTGTCGACTCCCAGCACATCAAACCCCACCATGGTAGATGCCAATACGCCACAAGAAAGGGAATCAGGAAGTGTTGGGTCGATAGTCTTCGATCCACAAGGTCTGCAACCTCTATCATCCACTCGAATCGACGCCGCTGACACACCATTGAATCAACGGATAGCAGAGATCAACTTTGAAGGGGGCGAGGAGCAGCCTGCAGAACCCGCATCTCCAGAGGCCGAGTCACATCTGAGCAAACAAAGTCTATTTTCAGTCACAGAGCTAGATCCATTTAAAAGGGTAATAATGGAACAAACTAGCAGTATGTTCAATATTATGTTACAAAACACAATGGATAATATGATGCAGGAGATTAAAAAAGAGAATGCTGCAATAAAAGAGGCAAATAAGCAAACCGTGGAACAGGGCATGAAAGAGACAGCAGGCGCTATAAAATCGGTAGAACAACGGTTGGATACTATTGAGACTAAAGTAGAGAATCATAGGGAAGAATTAAAAGCAATGATAAATCTACAGAAAGAAAGTCAGGATAAAGTTACGGCAGGATTATCGGAAAGGTTGGATACGGTTACCTGTGAACTCAACGAAAGGATAGATAACCTAACCACACAAATCACTACACCCATTCAGGATTCAACAAATAACATTAAGGCTGATTGCCATCAAGAAATCAACAAACAAATTACCGTTGCCAATCAAAATTTAACAACTACAGTTGACAAAAATATTAACAGTATTAAAGAAATACAAAATAAACAGATTAATATGTCTACAAAAATGAACCAACTGCAAGGTAGCATCAATCAAAACACAGAAACCTGTAAAGCTTTAAACGGAACTCTACTAATTCAAAAATCCACTCTGACTCAATTAGATCAAGAGATAAATGCTAATAAAATTACACATAATAGTCAATGGCAGATGGCACAGGAAAAAATAACAGCATTAGAAAATCATATCCAACAATGACCTCAAGGAATTCAAGCAGATAACATCAACTCACATAGTATATTGCAAGGACTGGGCAAATTTGATAATACTGATCGCCATTTGCAACCTCAACCATTCATTGATCAGATAAAAATAGTACAAACTCTTGCACCTACCTCTTGGAGCATGTGGCGTCTTCGTTTGACTAGTTTATTGATTGGCGAACCCCTGATGTTCTTTCGGAGTAGAGCCCATGAATTTACATCTTTGGATGAGTTTGTAGCTGTCTTCCTGGAACAGTATTGGAGCAGAAGTAAACAGTTGGACGTGCTAGCGGACATCATATCATGCGATTTCAACCCTAACTTAGACGGTGCATGTACCACTTTCATCACTGCCCTACAGTTCAAAAATTCTCAATTGAGCGAGCCCATTAACGAATTGGCATTAGCAAGTATTATTCTAAAGAAACTACCGTATCAAGTTAGAATGGCACTCGCCACACAACCCATTACTGATTGCAAACAGATGATAAATCATTTATATGGCATACAGTCTGTGATGGCAATGTCAAACCACCGTTCAGACCAAAGATACACACGGAATCAACATAACTCAAAAAGTAATCAGTATAACAGCCAAAATTATGAACCGGTATCATATGATCGCTACTGATCTGCCCCTCAATTCGAACGCCGCTATGAGCACAAGCAAAATGGTAACTGGAATAATGAAAATTTTCAAAATCGCACAACCAACCATTACGCCCAGCAGAGCAACCGCAGGAATCACTATGATGGCCGTGATCGATTAAACTCAAATAACAGTCACACTCAGAATAATTACAACAGAAATTACAAACCACCACCTAAACAAGTAAGCACAAATTATACATTAGCCCATGCAACAGGATTAAATCAACAAAAAACACGGAACCCAGCACCCAACGACCCGCCACCAGATATACTGAAAACTACATCTAAACAATTATGTCCACATGATACCCCCAATATAACAATACAAGACAGCCTACCATCAAAAACCGCCGCCCACCATGAAAATTAAAACAACCCGCAAACATCAACCCATATTAAGTATCCTGTTTCCCACCGAAGACCAATCACCGCCGGAGAACCCAAACAATCGCCAGGAGGAGACCGCCACCATGTACCTGCACACCACACCTGCGCATCATTCAACCCCACAGCAGACAAAGGACCCCGGACCAAGAGGACAACATGCAGGACCGGAGGAGCGCCCACCGCAAGGCCCGGAGACGGAAGCGCCCGAGGACACCCGACCGACATCAGTACCGAGAAGACAGACTACAGGACAGAAAGAGGAGCATGCATCACAAGGCCCGGAGGCGGAAGAAACGGAGGTACCGCGCGCACCGATGGAGGCCGCATGCACGCTTCAAGAGGCAAAGGAGGACACCGGACCGAATCCAGGATGGAGGACAGACCACCGACGGTATGCATCTGCGGCACATACGCTTCAAGAGAGCCGATCAGCGATGTGACCAGAAAAACGGATCAAATAAATGGGATAGAACCGAAGCTATTAGAAGGACAAATATGGATTCATGCCTGGATAATAATGGAATGGATTACTTGTGGATATTGATGGACAGAAGGTGGTTAATAGAATCAAAAGAAATAAGGAATAATGTCAATAAAATGGAAGTACCTGGCTACTATCTGATGAGAAGTTATACTATGGAAAAAATGATAAATGTTTTTGTTATGGTGTTTAATGTTTGTTATAATGGCTGTGATATTAATAAAAGAGGGTGTTGTAGATATGATGGAAAATATTATATGGTTATTATTAAAAGAATCTATTATTGAAAATTGGGAAGCTAATATTATAAAAATGTTTATTGTCTTGAGCCTACTAATTCATAATGAACCGAAATCGAGAGTATTAAATGAAAATGGAAGGAATGATGAGTTAAGAGTGCAGGATGATTGGAAAAAAGAATGGATTAAAAGGAATTATCATGAAAGAAGTAAGGAATTGTTTAAAGGAGTACACCAGATACAAGGACTTTAAATTTATGATGAAAAAATTATCAATTAGGACAGCCTCAACAACCGGACAGCAGATAACCTAACCGGCCTATAGTATAGCTACAAGCAGAATGCAAGAAGATGCAAGTAAATCACAACATTTCTACATGCAATATCATCGAATTTGAAATAAATATGATAAGTAATCAAGTAAAACACCACTATCACGCCAATTACTGACCTTTCTTAATAAATTTAATATTGATGAAGCAACCTCGTGTCAACAAATCAGATTTTTGATTCCTTCCAACTGTCCAAAGCCTGCAACAAGCAAAAGAATAATTTTTAATTATGTAATTAAATTAATTACATCAAATAAAAAAGGACACAAGCGGGGATAGAATATTCAAAATTTGTAAATTACCTTTAAAGAGAAAAAATTGAGCAGTTAGGTTAATTGCGAGTTTCGACAACCAGTTATGACGTAGGCAGTATAAATGTAGAACAAGCAGTCAGCTGGCCAAAGCCACCTGAATCAAATGTAGCACTCAACACATGATTATAAAAAGAAGTATTGTAACCCAAAAATGTTATTTATTACTGTTACTTATTATATTTATTAATGTTAGTATATTTATTTATATGTTTTATATTTATTACCGTTAGTTATGCCATGTTTGTTACCAAAAAAAAAAAAACTAAAGTGAATGCTAGTTACCCAAAACCAAAGAGCCATTAGCAAAAGAAAAAGAAAAGTATTGTACCTGATGTATAGAAAATTATTTATATTAAGACCTAGGAATTACTATAAAATATAAGCCCAGAAGTTTTGTACATCAAAATTATTGTCTGAAAAGAATCAATTATGAGAATCAAGAAATGTGTGTAGTTAGGTTGGCGGCCCTGCGAGCGGCAAATTTAAAAATACTATGTTCTAAGCGTTATAAGGAGGAATGTGTCTAGGGGATTATATTTATGATTTATTTTTTGTGTGTTGAGGAGGAGAATTTGTTATTGTATGTGATAGAGGTCTAAAGGAGGTGCAGCAGATAGATCTGCGAACTGTGATAAAAGTCTGAGAGTATAATTTATAAATAAAGTATGGAAGATATCGATGTATTGAAGGGTGGATTTTCATTAAAAACATTGTGATTCTCAAATATTTTGAATTCAAATCCAGGGGCGCGTGTAAAGTATTGGAAATTTGGGTAGATAAAAATCCCTAACTGAAGTATTAATAGGTCTGAGTAAAGTAACTGGCTAATATCGCCAAATAGATAACAATAAAGATTAGATAGCATCAGCTTGTTCTGGCTAAACGGTACAAAAACCTAAAAAGGAATTGAAAGAATTGTTGCTAATAAATATATTATTATATAAAATATTTTGAAGGTTGAGGTTAGGTATATACATTCAGTGATCGGCGACCTAACGATCGACCGAATCGAGCAACGTAGAATCTGACCAAACCCCTTGGCAGAGCTCTATTGCAACAAAACGGTATGCAATTTGAAAGAACACATGGTCACGTGGCTAACTATTAGGAAGCATGAAATAAATATTAGTATATAGAATATTAACTAGCATGTAGAGAGCATAATTAAAAAACCTAATAAAAATAATTAAGTGTATTCAGGAAATAGGAGGTACCAAGCGCATGAATACTGAAACAATTTGCATGCACCAATAGCACAATGGCAGTTAATAGGCGGCAATAGTATGCCAATTCAAAAATATTTATATATATTTCTATAAATGTTTGGGATTTATGTTAAATTATTGTATAGTCTATGTTATAGAGATGGCCCGAAGGCAAGGAAATTATTAAACACACAACCTAAGTAATAATTTGATATTTTTGTACAATCTATTTGAACCTTAAATGGCGGAGGACTAGGATATTCAAATTTTATGTTAATTTGAAAGTCGGAAATAAGAATTGTAAAATTGAGTAAGGAGAATCGAGACTTGCCAGCCAAATGCCACCATGAGAGGACCCTAAATATTTTAGAGCGTAGTACCTTGCTATAACTTGTAAAAGCTAAAGTTGGATTGAATTATTAAATTTCTTAAAAGACTTTGTGATGCTCTTATAAAGCAGAAGTCATTTTCAATTTCAAATAATTTTGTAACCCCTTGGAAGAGACGATTCCGGCTACCATATTCCAGGACCACCAGGAGTTGGATCGACATCGGCGGCTTATAAGAAGATTTCGACATGTGAGTGAGAAATATTGAATTAGTGATGGGCGCCCTAGTGCTTCGAATTTATCTAATAATCAAAGCTAGCTCGTCGAAAGGGTTTCATTATAAATTAAGAATTTAATAAAAAATACTTGCGCAAGTAAATATAGTATTAAAGGTATTTTATTAAAGGAGTAAATGAATCAATACATTTCAGAAAATTCTATTGAATCAAAGAAGTATAAAATCTAGGCTATTAAAACATATTCATATGATCTTTAATTTTTGCAATATAATTTGCGATAGTTTGTTATAGCTCTAATTCACTAGATGAATTGCTCTACCTATTCCATCAGGTGCCGAATCTTGCACCCTGAGATAAAATATATATTCAATACAAAGAAATCTACTAAGTACTAGAGAATTTAATATATATATATTGGATTATTAGTTGCCAATTTATCAAGTTGATCTTGAAGAACCTATTTTTAATTGAATTGTCCAAGTCGACAAGTATTAGCAAGCTCATATTGCAGCTACATGCAAAAGGATGCATATGATTTTAAGATAAAGGCACATGGTAATGATTCGTGCCCTAAATCTAGAGTATAAAGTTTAGCCTGTGATATTTTACTGATTTCAATTATTGTTCTATTTTTATTATATATTATATTTTTATCACTCTTTATATATTTTTGCCTTGATCTATTTTTTTGCATTATTTGTTAATATATGTATCAAATGTTTATGGTGTGCAATTTATTTTAATTCCTCAACACTATAGTATAAGTATCATATTTATATATATATTATTTTTTAATGAATTACAAGAGTTATAGGGGAAACTCATATCTGGGCCTATAAAGATTTTTATGAGACTGAATCCTATTAAAAAACCACAACCTAATTTTATAATTATATCAAATATTTCATGCTCTACCGATTGATGCCAAGCAGGAGGCTAATCGTTGTTTAAATAAAGGATAACGTGACACACTTTAACAATAACGCCTGCGGTTCGTACAGCACACAAAAATTCAATATAAATTGATTGAGTTTTCTTAACTGTCAGGTGGAAAGCAAACCATTATTATTATTAAGCATTAGATGTAGAAATATGCATTCACTTTAATTTGACAGTATAAGTTATTAGATGTAGAAATATGGATTCACTTTAATTTGACAGCATTAGATTATTAGATGTAGTAATATGGATTCACTTTAATTTGACAGTAGAGAATTTGAGAATGGATTCACTTTAATCTGTCAGTAGAGAATTTTTCCCTCACTCCCCTCACAGGGAAATTATTTTTTCCCTCACTCCCCTCACAGGGAAATTATTTTTTCCCTCACTGAGAGAGAGAGATCACTCTCTCCTTCTTCATCCCACTCGTCCTCACTGGGGGAGGGGAAGATTAGATTAGATTAGATAAGATAAGATTAGATTGGATAAGATAAGATAAGAGAGAGAGGGAGAGGGAGAAGGAGAGGGAGAGGGAGAGGGAGAGAGAGTGAGAGAGAGGGGGGAATCTATTTTTAGAACACCCCCCACCCTGCGGGCGGTTGGAAGGGGAGGCGGTATGGACGAGGGGGGAGAGGGGGGAGGGGATTTCGAGCAAAAAAGTCAGTCTGAAATCTTGAAATTCATCTACTGATATGAAGAACCAGTGGGACATTAACAACAAGAAATTGGATAGCATACAGGAAGAGATGAGTAATATGAACAAAGACATTACTTGCCTTAAAACAAAAATGGATGAAATAGTTGAAAAAGCGACCAGTACAGAAACAAGGATGCAGCAGCTAGCTGATGAAAATTGTAAATTGCATCAAGAATTAGCCGTTGCAAAGAGAGAAATTCACGATCTTCAAATACAAACTAGGAAAAACAACATAGTAATTTCTGGCATCCCAATTCAATCGAAAGGGACCAATGTATTTCCTATTATCATTAAGATAGTTGAACTCCTGAAACTTTCATACTACCAAACAGACATCAACGCTGCCCATTGGCTCCCAGTCCGGGGGGCGAGCCGAGATCTCAGTCAATTGTAGTTTCATTCGTGTCAAGACTGATTAAAAATGAATGGCTCCTCGCAAGACTTCACAAAAGATTCCTGAAGGTGAGAGAAATCGACAACGATTTTCCAGATGTCCAAATTTATTTGAATTAACAACTCACTAAGAATACAAGTGTACTATTCAAAACGGCAAGGAGCATGATTGAGGAGAACAAGATGGCTTCCGTGTGGACAAACAATGGACGTGTGATGGCCAAGAGAACTCCAACATCTCGTCCATTCAGAGTGAATTGTCTAAAGGACCTGGAGGAGAGGACTCCACCCGCAACCGCCTCCGAGGAAGACGCCGCCCCCATCCAGGCCGGCGGGGCGCCGCTACGCCTCACTGCAACCAACGCCAACTCAACCGCCAGCCTGGTCAAGTGAAGTGAGTGCCACATCAATAGGCAAGTGTCTCCAGCCAAGGTAACAACATCAATTTCCTCAGTTCTTCATTAAAATTCCAAAAACACGAGTAGTGTGATATCAGTGGAAATAATATTTTTATATGTATAATTATAAAAAGTAACACATTAGCACGATTGGTGAGAGTGTTTTAAAGATAGCCCATGCGGTGAAATAAACTGAATAAACTATCACTAGCATTTAACCCAATAGATCGTGAAATTCAAGCTATTTACTAACAATAATATATATTTATGTAACAAGAATAATAATTATTATTTCATCCTGATTGCTGAGGTACTACAGTAATACATGGGGGGAGAATACAGTATATAGTGAAAGCATATAACATCAGGGTGAAATGTTATTGCTTTCTTTGAGTTTTCGATTGTTTCTTTTTCCTCTCTCTCCCTATGGATTCTTGTTTTCAATGATTATTTAGCATCATATGTATATATTTGTTTTAAAATATGGATATCTTTATTTTAGGTGGAATTTTATTATTCTCTTTGATGCTTTTTAATTGTCATTTTTTCTCTAAATATTCTTGTTTTTCAATTATTGTTTCAACATCATATTTATTTTATATTTATATTGTATGAATGTCTTTTATTTATGATCAATTCTACTTACTTCATAGCGTGCTCAATTCAATCCTTATCTAATTGGGTGCTAGTAAATCATTATTAAGACTTATTAATCTCATCGTTTACTTTATCTAATAATTTTTCACTTGATTGTAACATGTAAGTTAAATGCAATACTTTCAAAAAGTCTTTACACATTCCTAATTTTATCAGTTGTTGGCTGGCTGATGCGCTGATGAGAAAAAAAATTGAATTTTGGATAAAAATTTATAAATAAAATTAGATAAATAAAATTTGTATCATGGATGACGATAATTATCTAGAGCGACCGATTATCGATTGTAAAGAGTTCGCTAATCTTGTTGATTACAATAACAGTTTTAATGGTGTTGGTAGTGATTGTTGTGGGTCCAATAGTTTCAGAGTGCTGCATCTGAATATTCGTAGCTATAATAAAAATTTTGACGAGTTGCTAATATTACTACAAGGTATAAAAATAAAGTATAATTGTATTATTCTCACAGAGGCATGGCTCAGAGATTGTAGTGATCTTGTGAGTCTAGAGGGTTTTAAGTTAATACATAGCTATAATAGTATCAATCAGTGTGACGGTGTTGTTGTGTATTTAGACGAGACCTTATCAGCTACAAGCTGTCAGATCTCAATTGGTGAAGTTGCAACATGTCTGTCTCTATCTTTCGATTGGACCGGCATCCATGCGAATTACTCTGTATCTATATACCATTCTTGGTCCGAGACGACATGGCTAACTTGATACTTCTGTGAGTAATTTTATGTAAAATTGGTTTGTGTACACCATTTAAAAAAATAAATATAACTGTTTAAAATTGGGTCATCCTAAATATTTAGTATTTATAGGAGGTTCTGATTGAATCCACTTTTCATGAAAAACATCATTAGCAACCTCCTGTCATTGTCACCAACAAACCCATCTTATTTAGAATAATTTTCCGTCTCGACCATCATCTGTGAGAGATTCATCGTCTAAATTGCCTACTGCATATTCCATTTTTCTGTCAGTTGACCAATTTCTTATAATTAGTTATTAGAAAAGTTGTAATATTTATGTTAATATAGTAAATATGGAGACAATATAAAGGTATCTCCTTGATAAGTCCGGTGTCTCTGGAAACAGTGTCTCTAGCACTTTCAATGGAGAAAATAATAGATGACATGGCTAAATCCTCACAATATACTGTACTTACTGTACTGGCCCTTCTCATTAGATTGGAAGTTGTATTCATCAGCGAGGTCCACTGTTTGCAGAACTACTAGTGAAACAATAATTGGATCTCATCGTACTACAGCTCATTCTTCTCGGCTCGACAAGGTGGTTCAATATCATGTATCGTACCATAAGTCAAAAATAGGAAATTCATCCCTTAACCTAGCTCCACAGTGCAGGCTGGATGCTTGTCTGACTCGGACTAGGCGCTGAGACAGCAAGTAATAGCAGCGTTGGTGGGAATGCGAGCGGCCGCAGTAACATCTTCCATCCAGCAATGGTCGGCGTAGTTCCGCCTAGCGGACAGACGAAAGATCAATCCAGTCGGTTATTTGATCCCTCGAGCCAGGCTCAGCCAAGCAGCCGAGACAATAGAACAATGGAGTGACGGTCTTATTCGCGTTCATCAGCAGTTTTCTTTCTCACGACTATTTTTATTTTTGTGTGTCAATAATAACTTCAGTCACCAGTAAGAAGTTTCCAGAAACGTGGTGTACTACCATATTAATAACTTTTCATGATGATTTTTAATTATTTAAAAATATTGTTGACATTCTGAGCCTTCAGGCTAAACTTGGGGTCGCTGAGAACAAATCTGCAATCAGAATATCTCCATCACTAAAAATAACGGAAAAAACCCTGCTGTTGATCTTCCGGCAACTGTTAACAGTCATCCTGCAATGCGACCAAAACACTTCCAAGCCAGACACCCATCTCAAATGACAACGCCAAGCTGTGAGAAACCATCCTGCACTGCGGCACTAGGTTTAGTGTACTCTAATCAGTATTTCAATACCGTACATACACAAAAAATGACCAAAAAATTAGTTTTCGAGTTATATGCAAGGAACCAAACAAATGGTAACTTTGAACTACCTCCATCCCCTTAGCACAGGGGTTAGGGGTGGCGACTTTTGATAATATGTTTACCTCCTTACTACCCTAAACAGAACTGCGGACTCAAATTGTCTACCAAACTTTACCCTCTATACCCTTTTTTGAGCATTCTGGACTAAAAATATAATTTCATTGATGTTGTTCTCCATGACAAAACACTAACTACAATAACTTTGTTGTAGTTTAGACACTTGTGTATCTTTGTAAATATTTAAAAAACACTTGTTGTGATGAGATGAGGTATGCATTTCACTCCTGAGGACGAGCTTCATCAGCCTGACACCAGGGGCGCTTGCATGCCACTGTGTGGCCAATGTGTGAAAAGATTGAATTTGATTTGAAATTTATTCGGTCATTGATTAAATTAGATTTGTCACTATGGTATTTATATTCGTGCTTGCACTATATTGTAGTTCTGATTTTCCTATATATTTAGATACATGAAAAAAATAAATGAATGAATGAATGAAAATGAAAGAAGACCAGAACCAGGTTGTGCACTCTATCTCATATAGATTTCCAGGTACACCTGACAACAATGCTTGTATTGTGAAAAACACCTTATTTTAGCTTCAACCATCATCACCAACTAAATTGTCTTCATAGTGATATTTCGCACGATGATATAAGTTCATGAGATTTGTTCTATGAGTACAAATAAAAATATAAATCTAAGTACCATACCCTTTTTAAAATTGTTTAGTCACAATAATTTATGCTTTATGAGAATCACCCGTTAGATGCACTTCATATCAGTTTTTCCTAGTGGAGAGGTGCATAAATAAGGAGCAAAATTTCAACCACATAACTTTCGACACAATGCTCGGATCTCATTGTACTACACTCTACACTTCATTTTTCTCGGCTTGTCAAGGCGGTTCAAAATCATGTAGGCGGTTCAATCAATAAGTTCGGTCTGTTTTATAGGCCTTGTCCAACCCTAACCTAGCTCTGCAGTGCAGGCTGGATGCTTGTCTGACTCGGACTAGGCGCTGAGACAGCAAATAATAGCAGCGTTGGTGGGAATGCGAGTGGCCGCAGTAACATCTTCCACCCAGCAATGGTCGGCGTAGTTCAGCCTAGTGGACAGACGAAAGATCAATCCAGTCGGTTATTTGATCCCTCCAGCCAGGCTCAGCCAAGAAGCTGAGACAATAGAACAATGGAGTGGCGGTCTTATTCACGTTCATCAGCAGTTTTCTTTCTCACAATTATTTTGATTTTTGTGTTACCTATAATCAATAATAACTCCAGTCACCAGCAGTAAAAAGTTTCCAGAAACATGGTGTACTTCCCATATTGTATGGGCCAGCCATTTGAATCAACCGTGCTCACCCACGGCCATCTAGCATGCCACTGCCATCAGCTGCTCTGAGATCACCTAGTTCAATATGTAGATGGCACTGTTCTCTCTCTGGCTTTCCGCTTTTGCTCCCCAGTCCCCACTACTTGTAACCGCCTTTTGAGGAAGCTTGCTGTTCTGACGCTACATGGTTGTTTCTCTTTTTAAAGAAGTTATAAATGTATTACCCCTTCGCTTGTTTGAATTTAAACTATTACCGCGACTAGTTAGGAAAAGTTATTGTGAGAGTACTCCACTAAATATCTAGATTTGGATCTTCTTCGTGTAACCTCTTTGCTGCGACATGGGCCCATGTATTCATCATCGCCAGTGCAAGTGAGTCCTGATTATCTGAACGTGCTACCGCCTACCAGAACAAGAAGAACGCTCTTACAGTCCACTGTGAACCCGCCATACCCGAACAAGACGCTTTTGAAGGTAACAATTTTATTTTGGTCTGGATAAAAAATTTGATAAATTAATGAGTGAATATGAGGAAATGGATAAAGAGTCACTATCTGAGGAAGTAATCTTGGAGTTTGCTGAACTGCAAATCCAATTCCAAACCAGATTTGATAGTATCAAGCTGGTTGATACCGTTCCTAAACCTGCTGTTACCGCTAATGAACTGTCAATTAATAATTTTGTGAAACCTCAGTTGCAGATACCTACATTTTCAGGCGAACCTCATGAATGGAATGCTTTCAAAAATGTTTTTGATGCTGCTGTTCACACCAGTAAAGACTATTCCAGTGAGGCCAAATACCATCTTCTAACTTCATATTTAAGTGGTGATGCTTTGACCTTGGTTCAAAATTATGCCAACACCGCTGAATGTTACAAAGCTGCCTATGACAGCTTGCACAAACGATACAACAATATCCGGTATCAAGCATATAGTTTATATAATAAATTCGATACCTTTGTTCCTTCTACTACTCTGGCTGAAACTTTGAAAAAATTTTCTATCGAGCTCAGCTCAGCCAAACGATCACTATTTAACATGAACCTGAACCAAGCTGATTTTTTGATTACCATGATGTGTATTCACAAATTACCGCTTTCTGTCTGCACCAAATTTGAAGAATCCATACCAAATGATCAAGTTCCCACTTTTGACCGTTTATTGAGTTTTGTGGCTAGTCAAGAAAAATCTCTGGAAGTGACCGCACTAACCTGCAAATATGACCAAGTAATTAGCGCCTGCATTGAATATGTAGATCCCGTTTCTGTTAAAGCTGAACCTAGCACAAGTCATTATCAACAGAGAAAGCAGCCCTTCTCTTCAACTAAAACTGGGTATCCAATCAGTGGTGGCATTTGTGTTCTTTGTTCAGAAGGACATCAATTGTATAGATGCAACATTTTCAAAAGAGAATCAGTATCCAAACGCAATCAAATTGTAAAGCAACACAAAAGGTGCTTTGTTTGCCTAGGGCTCACCTGAAAGCAAATTGCAACTCAACGATTTGCTGCAAGAATTGCCGCTCTAATAACCATCATACGCTTCTGTGCAATAATGCTAATAATCCTCAATCATTACTCGTTACAGAACAACGCTCTGAACACCGGTTTGTTGAGCCGCACCAAGCACCAAATCAATATGGACGCCCGCATACCAGTACTAGCCAAAACGCCGCGCACCATGCGCCTCCTTCTGGTTTCAGCCCGCTACCTGTGCCGACTTTTGCCGCTGCCCCACCGCAACCGCCAGTAAGCTCTTATCATGTACATTCTAGCAGCGCACCAAACCTGGCTATCAGCTCTAATCTGCCTCCTAGTTCGCCGCCAGTCAACAGTTGTGCATCTCCGCCCATAAGTTCAAGCCCTGCCTCCAGTGCACAATATGTAACAAACAGTTCTGTATCTTCTATACCACACACTTTTAGTGGCTGCGCTCAGGTGAAGGCCATACATGCTTCCGCTTTACTTGGAACCGCTGTCGTTACAGTCTTGAACCAATACAATCAACCCTTCTTGTTGCGTGCTGTGTTGGACTCTGGTTCCATGCGCTCCATTATCACCACCCGAGCCGCCACCGCAATGGGTTTAGTTGTTGTGCCCGCTCAAATCCAACTGAATGGAATCTCTGAAAAAAGGACATCTGTCAAAGGCATTGTGCAGTTAAGAATATTGTCCGAACCTCAATTTGATATTGCTCTTTCTACCGAAGCTCTTGTATTAGATCAAATTGCTGGTAATCTTCCTGTCTTTCCGCTTCACCCCGCACTAAAGAATTCGTTTGCGCATCTGGACCTTGCTGATCCTAATTTTGATGAGACTGCTGAAATCGACCTACTGATTGGTGCTGATTTATACTCCAACATCTTTATATCCACAGAAAATTCCATTATTCCTGGTAACCCTGCTGCCTTTGCCACAATCTTTGGTTATGTTTTAAGTGGTAGATTGAATATTGAGGACTCACCCGCACCGCTCAACGAAATGCAGCTCATTTGCACTATGTTTGCACAGGAAGCACAGCTCAACACTGTCATGAACAAATTTTGGGAAACCGAAGAGGCCATCCCCATTCGAAAAGAGTCATCGCCCGAAGATGAGTTGTGTGAGAAACTGTACCAATCCACTACTTATCGCACCTCTGAAGGAAGGTATGTTGTGGCACTGCCTTTCAAACCTGGCGCTCCCGCTCTGGGCAATAACCGCAGCAAGGCATACTGCAATCAGTTAGGACTACTGAAAAAATTGAGTCAATCTGATGAACTTGAAACCAAATACTCTGACTTCATGCATGAGTATCGTGACTTAGGCCACTTGAAAATCGCTGATTCTGCTGTAGATTACATCATCCCACATCAT
This sequence comes from Nilaparvata lugens, assembly GCF_014356525.2. Taxonomy (NCBI): domain Eukaryota; kingdom Metazoa; phylum Arthropoda; class Insecta; order Hemiptera; family Delphacidae; genus Nilaparvata; species Nilaparvata lugens. The sequence continues at coordinate 54,677,723 of NC_052506.1, read as the reverse complement.
GCAATATTCAAGAAAAACGATAACACTCAAAAAATTCGAGTTGTTTTCAATGCATCTAGCAAAGATGCCAATGGGCTCTCACTTAACAATGTGTTGCTGCCTGGACCCAAACTTCAAACAAACATAGTCCAAGTATTAACCCGCTTTCGTTCATACCGCTTTGTCATCCTTGCAGACTGCAAACAAATGTATAGACAAATCTTGCTGAGGCCTGAAGACCGCCAGCATCAACATATATTTTGGAAACCCACCCACCAAGAAAAAATTCAAGAATTTGAACTGTTAACAGTGACTTATGGAGTATCTTCTAGCGCGTATCTTGCTCAGCGTACTCTGCAACAATTAGTGGAGGACGAAGGTGAAGCTTTCCCACTCGCCAGTCAAGTACTGAAGTCACAAGCGTATGTCAACGACATACTTGGCGGAAGCAATGACCTGAATACCGCACATTCACTTATCAAAGAACTCAATGAGCTATTGTCACTCGCCTCCTTTGAATTGAGGAAATGGAATTCCAACACACCTGAGTTGATTGAGCATATGTCGCCCGAATATTTGAGCAATCAGGAATGCCTGTTTGATGATACTGCAACCACCAAAGTCCTTGGCATTGTGTATAGTCCGCTTGCCAATGATTTCCGATATTTCATCTCTGCCTTTTCTGAAAAAAGCACAAAAAGAACAATACTCGCTTTCATTGCACGAATTTATGACCCACTGGGATGGCTATCACCGCTTATTCTACTGTTTAAGTTATTCATGCGCACTCTGTGGTCTGAACGCCTTGGATGGGATGATGAAATTCCTGCACCACTATTAACTCATTGGAAATCCTTGGCTACCACTATCAACCAATTACACCAGATTTGCATACCAATACTGTTAGCTTGTTCCCATTCCCCAATTAGACTGTTGGGATTTGCCGATTCTTCAGAGAAAGGATATGCCGCCTGCTTGTACCTTCATGAAGAAGTTGAAAACCGCTTTATTGATTGTCATCTTATTGCTGCCAAGAGTCATGTTGCACCCCTCAAAACCCTGACAATCCCTCGATTGGAATTGAAAGGCTGTCTCTTGTTAGCACAACTTGTATCAGTCATTTTACCAACTCTATCAGAATACAACCTGCTGGAAATTCGTCTCTACACTGATTCCAGAACTGCCTTGGACTGGATCAATACGCCTACTTACAAACTGCAGATTTTTGTTGCTAATCGTGTACAGCAAATCACTCAATTAGTGAAACCCGAACTATTCAATCATGTGTCCTCGCTTAACAACTGTGCTGATAATGCTTCTTGTGGACTACTGCCAACTAAACTTGTTTCCTGTCATACTTGGTGGCATGCTTCTGCCACATTTCAATGCCTCTCTGTTGATTTTCCTGTGTCTAATCACATTGTCAGTGAAACAATACCTGAGATGAAGTCAAACCTGCTGTATATTCTTGCAACTACCCAAGATGAACCGCTAGCAAACCTGCTATATGCCGCTTGTGAATGTGTATCCAAATTTGGAAAATTATGCCGAATTTTTGTGTATATACTACACTTCATTAACAGAATCAAGATCGCCCACTGTGACTATAGTAACAAATTAATTCAAAAATTTTGTGATTGTGAACCGCACCCTGCTGCTATTGATGTTGTTGCCTCTGAAATGGAGATTGCTAGAAGGCTCATTATACAAGTCGTGCAAAAGGTCAAATTTCAGAAGGAAATAAATGAGTTAAACTCGGGAAAATGCCCCAAACATTTATTGACTCTGCAGCCTTATATTGATCATGAGAATTTGATCCGCCTATCTGGTCATCTGGAGAATGCGCCTATTTCCAGTGAAACTAAAAATCCGTTATTGTTACCAAAAAATGAACATGTTTCTACTCTCATTATTAGACAACAGCATCTCATGAGCTGTCATGCTGGTCCTCGCACCACCCAATCTGCAGTATGCCAACAATATTGGATATTATCAGCTCGTAATCAGGTACGTCGTGTCATACACCAATGCATCATCTGCAACCGATTTCGCCGCTCAAATTTGCAACAATGCATGGCCCCGCTACCTGCCGAACGGGTCACCATCAACAAACCATTCAATGTGACTGGCTTGGACTTTGCTGGACCTTTTGTCTGCAAGACATCTCTGCTAAAACGTGCACAAACTACAAAAGGATATTTGTGCATATTTGTGTGTTTTGCCACAAAAGCTACTCATCTTGAATTTCTGTCTTCTATGTCGGTCAACCACTTTATCGCCGCACTACAACAATTCATTGCCCGACGAGGTACGCCTCATACGCTATGCTCTGACAATGCCAAAACTTTTGTATCCGCCACTAGAAAAATGCATGAATTGGCCAAGCTTTTGGAATCACTACCCTCTGATGTCACTTGTTTTCTGTCCAACTATGGCATAAATTGGAAACTCATCCTAATGCACCCCACCATGGAGGCTTGTGGGAAGCTGCCGTCAAATCCGCTAAAATGCTGTTGTATTGCTGTATTGGAGACAAGGCTCTCACATATGAAGAATTTGACACAATATTCACCCACATAGAAAGCATTTTGAACAGCCGACCGCTAACTGAACTGTCTTCACAGCCCGCAGAAGCCACTTCTGTTCTAACACCTGGCCATTTCCTAGTAGGTGGACCCCTGACCGCACCACCGCAACCAATAGAGACTAAAGAAATACTTTCAACTCGCCGTTGGAGACATTGTAACCAAATGACACAATTCTTCTGGAGCCAATGGTCAAAAGAATATCTATGCACACTAATGAACCACACAAAATGGAAGGTTTCTGAAAGAAACTTACAGATTGACGATTTGGTTGTAGTCAAATCAATCAACACCTCGCCGCTAAGCTGGCCGCTAGGCAGAATTGTAGTGCTGCACCCTGGCAGAGATGGTCTTGTCAGAATAGTGTCAATCAAATGCGCCTCTGGTAATATTGTCAGAGACCTAAGTAAAATTCACCGCCTCATTTAGAACAATCTAACAATGTTATGGTAAATAGTTTGGTTTTACCCGCATCAATCAATCAATCAATCAATAGTTTATTTTTCCTTCATACAATGCATACATGAATGTATAATTACATAAATACAATTGACAATTAACAATATAAGTAAAAGTAAAATAGTATTATTATTAAATACGGAAAGTCCCTAAAAAGGTTAAAAACCTGAGCGCAGGGGCCGAGTGTTATTACTAATACAAAATTATTTCTAAGATAAATAAAATTGGTGGATTCCTATTAACATCTAAATTTGGAAAAATACAAAGAAGGAAAGTAAAAAAAGTAAGAAAATACGAGATAATAAAATAAAAAAGCAGACATTCTTGAATGATTGTGAACTTATCCTAGTTACAATATTACAAGAAATCACTTATCCTAGGATGTGAAGAAGCAATCCATAACCTGTGACTGCCTGCGTCGCTTCGTTGTCGCCGCCTTGTGTTATCTACTTTGCCGCAACATACTGATGACTGCACCGCTGTTTGCTGCTTTGCTCCACTTAGCTATTTTGATGACCGCACCTCTGTTGACACTCAGCTCCACTTCTATGACCGCACTGCAGTTCATGTCTACGCGCATTCCGCAACTTGTGCTGTGCTGCCCCGCTTGTCTTCACGTCATGCTCCCATGTTCACACCACATTGCTCTGGACTTCTCCACTCACTGTATTCAAGACCGCAGACCCATTGCCATCTAGTTATTGCTGCCCGCCCTGCCGCAATGTACAGTGTTTGTTGCTGCTTCACCCGATTTAAAAACTGTTCGTTTTTGGGGGGAGTATGTATGGGCCAGCCATTTGAATCAACCGTGCTCACCCATGGCCATCTAGCATGCCACTGCCATCAGCCGCTCTGAGATCGCCTAGTTCAATATGTAGATGGCACTGTTCTCCCTCTGGCTTTTCCGCTTTGCTCCCCAGTCCCCACTACTTGTAACCACCTTTTGAGGAAGCTTGCTGTTCTGATGCTACATGGTTGTTTCTCTTTTTAAAGAAGTTATAAATGTATTACCCCTTCGCTTGTTTGAATTTAAACTACTACCGCGACTAGTTAGGAAAAGTTATTGTGAGAGTACTCTGCTAAATATCTAGATTTGGATCTTCTTTGTGTAACCTCTTCGCTGCGACATGGGCCCATGTATTCATCATCACCAGTGCAAGTGAGTCCTGATTATCTGAACGTGCTACCGCCTACCAGAACGTGGAGAACGCTCTTACAGTCCACTGTGAACCCGCCATACCCGAACGAGACTCTTTTAAAGGTAACAATTTTATTTTCTGAGCTACTAAGTCACGTGTTTAGAAGCCCACCTCATTGGCTCCAACACATATTAATGACTTTTCATGATGATTTTTAATTATTTAAAAACATTGTTGACATTCTGCTGAGAACGAATCTGCAATCAGAATTTCTCTATCACAAAAAAAAACCAGCTGTTGATCTTCCAGTAACCATTAACAGTCATCCTGCAATGCGGCCGAAACACTTCCAAGCCAGACACCCATCTCAAATGACAACAACTCCAAGCTGTGAGAAACCATCCTGCACTGCGGCGCTATTTTTTTATAGGTTTACTTCTTCTCTGTGGCTCTTCCACCCAGCAATGGCGGTCGGCGTAGTTCCGCCTAGCGGACAGATTCAAGATCAAACCAGTCGGTTGATTTCTCAGACGTCTGAGCCGAGCGCTCCGGCAGTTTAGCTTCATTCATATTCATCAGTTTCATTTAGTTTCATTCCATTTTTATTTACTATAGACTATTATTTTGTGTTTGTTTCATTTACTCGAGTTTCAATGTAATATGTATTTCAATGTTTACAATTAGTACTCCAATAAGTAATATTATATTTTATATTGGAACAGCATAACGTTTCAGAGTTTTCAATACAAAATTTGGATTATCATCTGCTTGTTTCAAGCATACTTCTAGTTAATGGAAGTTGATAGGACTTGAGCTCTAGAAAACAAGAATTGGTGGAAAAACAATCAAACTTTTATTATTTATCAATATGAAATTTATATAATAATAGATTATCATCATCTGGAAGAGGAAAAATATAAGCTTATAGTCACCACAATTCCTTCGTATAATTTCAATGTTAATGGAGCTGTTCTATTTGATTGGAGTTGTAAGCAGTGAGTATGGAATATAACATTCTATACTACTATATATACTGTATATTACATTCTATACTCACTGGTTGTAAGCTAAGAATGAATTGGAATTTACAGTATTTATTATTATATTAATAATCACTGTATATTATCGGCTTTTGTCGGCACGGTTCTATAAACTCAGTTTTCCAAGAGAAAGTATGATGAACTCATTGTTCCTGCATGTTCAGTTGTAAGCAAATATAACAATATTGTCAATGAGAAAAATTAGCGATTCATGTTGCTCGAAGTTGATTATTTTTCATTGATGAAACCCAATATCTTGTTTTACTCTTGTAAGGTACCTAGTTCGATTCACAAACGATACAAAGGAGAATCTATTCTCAATAATAACACCAATAATTGTAACATAATTATATACAGAGTGATTCATAATTATGGTAAAATAATTTAATACGTGATAGTAGAGGTAGAAATAAGAGAAAAAGTTCCTATAAACATATATTCATAAACGCTTCATTAGCGAGCTATACAGGGTGAAAGATTTTGCCCGGAATTCAGTTCCTCTGGTGAAATACACCGATGCTGAATTGTTTGGGGACTAGTTTTTGAAAAACTTATGGTGGATTCATATGGAAAAATGTCTGAAAAATTGAATAAAACTAGTCCGGAAGATGTAGTGTGAGTAGTTTTCGAGAAAAAAGTTGAAATATGCAAAACATCTAAGTAGAAAAACACAGACTTCTAAGTTTGATGCCCAATAACTTTCTTTAATGACCAGTAAACAAGTAATTTTTCTCAATACAAATTGAAGAGAATTCAATTCTAAAAAGAATCATGTAAGCTGTGTAAACTCAATTTGAATAAAAGTTCAATAAAATGTATTCTTATGTAGTACATTACACCACAAAAAAATTGCTGTTTCATGAGGAGAGAACTAATAACTCATAGGTTGTAGCTGATTGCAAATAAAATATTCGGTTTTTTATTGAGTTTTATTTTTATATGAAAGTAACATATCTAAATGACATTAAACTTATACCAAGAGATTAAAGACGATGTCCAAAGTGACCTCTGTTGTTCTTAATGCATATGTTCAGACATCTTCTCATGGATTGTCGGACCCGTTCAAATTTCTGGAGTCTGCTTTATCATTTCTATTCCGTTCAAAATCCTTAATCGGAGTTCTTCAATGATATCAATTGGAGTATTGTAAACTAAGGTTTTCAAGTGTTTCCAAGATAAAAATTCAAAGGATTTAAGTGTGGTGACTTAGCTGGCCATGGTACTGGCCCACCTCGGCCTATACACTGATTTGGAAAGCTGTGATTCAGGTGTTCACGAACAGTAACACTGAAGTGTGCTGGAGCTCCATCTTGCATAAACCAAATGTTTTGGTGCAACTGAAGAGGTGCATCTTCAAGTAAGATAAATAGCTCCTCTCTCAAAAAGTTCAAGTAGATTATGCCATTAAACCTGCGAGGAAGCTCGAACAGAAGTAGATGATCTCCTATGATTCCTACCCAAATGTTTCCTGAAAACTGATGTTGTGGACGATTAGGATTGATGGCATGAGGAATCTCATCTGCCCAAATATGTTGGTTGTGGACGTTAACGATAGCTGTTCTTGTAAAGTGTACCTCGTCAGTAAATAGAACGGTTGTTAAAAAGTGTGGGTTAACAAGTTTTTCTAAAAACCATCAGCAAATGCCAGCATGGGGGAATACAGTCTTGTGGCAATAGAGTATGAACTTTCTGGAGGTGGTATGGATGTTATTGTTGCTCTTTTAGTATCCTCCAAATAATAGATTGATTGACATAAAACTGTACTGACAATTCTCTCCTGCTCTTCTCTGGATGTTCATAAATTTCATGAAGAACTTCTAACTCAACAGTCATAGTAGATCGTGGTCTGCCTGCATAAATGTGCTCTTTGGACATCAAAGAGCCTGTTTCTGACAGACGTTGATGAATAGTGGCCAAAAATCTTGAACTTGGACATACTCGGTGTAATATTACATTTTTTCTCGATTAAAATCGAATCTTCAATTCGAGATCTATAAAACTTGATAGTAAATATCAGAGTAATCGATATAGGGACAACTTTTTGACTGAGAATTTATCGTAAATAATTGTGTTGCATATTCCATGGTATCACCGAAACAGAGTTAACAGAATTAACAGATAATATAGAGGATATATAAATTTAAAATAACAGTTTCGAAATAAAGTTTTATTGAGAACAAATGTAAAATGTAAATTCTAAACTTGTAATTTATAATTTTTTGGTGACGTGTTCATGAAGTTGTCACTGGTTTGAGGTGTGTCTACAAGGCTTTGCTCTGTACTTTGTGCTTTTCCTTCTTCTCTAAAAAATGGTGGCTGGCTACTGAAAAGTGTTTTGTGCTCTCTGAATATTTTTCTGTTTAATTGAAAATTTTAATGTTTTAAATTGAGTTTTGAACAGTTTATAGTGTTCTAATTTTGTCTATAATTGTTTCGTGTGTTTACAAGCCTATAGCCATTGTTTTCAACTATATAAACTGGATAAGTATTTTAGCTTGTAATGATGCTAGGATGTTTAAGTGTGTAAGGTATTATTTTTTTTAGATTTGTGTTGTATATTGCCAAAATTCTTTTGAAGATTATAAGTTGGTTTGCTCTGAAAATTGGATTTCTCATTCATAGGCGATAGATCCATTCATAGTTTATCAAGAATCTACCACTTTGGAGCCGATAACTTTCCTTAGGTTAATAGGTGAAAAATGCTATCCAACCTATTTAGGAGAAATTGGTAGTACGGCATCAGTTAGGAAAGTTCTCTTGATACAAACGTCTTGCTTCAGTACTACAGTATTACAGTGTCCCAACCCATACATTAAATGCATGTCAGCTGATTCGGAGTATGAATAATGTCTGAAATTACCTGCCATTTTTCAAAAATCCTACACTTAACACAAAAGCAAAGTGAAATGGTTACAAATAACTGGTAAATAGATTAAACAAAATACACAGCGCGGCTACAGTAAGCCTATCTTACAGTTTGTTGTTTTGTTCATCAGTTAGCTAAAATATTTCTGAAAATAATTTTTAGCTGATAATTTCTTTCAAATATTTTCTTATTTAGAACAAAATGAATCAGCTGTTATTTGAATGCATGTTTTATTTGCAATCAGCTACAACCTATGAGTTATTCGTTCTCTCATAAGACAGCAAATTTTTGTGGTGTAATGAACTACATAAGAATACATTTTATTTAACTTTTATTTAAATTTAGTTTACACAGCTTACATGATTCTTTCCAGAATTAAATTCTCTACAATTTTTATTGCAAAAAATTATTCGTTTACTGGTCATTAAAGAAAGTTATTGGGCATCAAACTTAGAAGTCTGTGTTTTTCTACTTAGATGTTTTGCATATTTCAACTTTTTTCTCAAAAACTACTCACACTACAGCTTCCGGACTAGTTTTATTCAATTTTTCAGACATTTTTCCATATGAATCCACCATAAGTTTTTCAAAAACTAGTCCCCAAACAATTCAGCATCGGTGTATTTCACCAGAGGAACTGAATTCCGGGCGAAATCTTTCACTCTGTATAGCTTGCTAATGAATAAGCGTTTATGGATATATGTTTATAGGAACTTTTTTACTTTCTTTTACCTCTACTATCACGTTTTAAATTATTTTACCATAATTATGAATCATCCTGTATATTATAATTACCTTTTAGGTATAGCCCAGTGAGTATAACTATAATCACTTTATTTCTGCTCGGCAGAAATAGCTGAAGTTAATTTAGATTCTTTCCACTACAGGTTTAATTTTTTGAAGCAAAATATCAAATGATTCTATGCTCATCCTTGTATAGTTGAAAAATTAACAGGATAACTCTCCATTTTTTTTAGACAGTAAAGTATTCACCATCACACTCTCTATCTCTGTAATACTCATGTACCCACATTATAGACCTAGCATTGAACATGAATTCATTCCGTACATGTAAACTGCACTCACTCAAAATTTTTTTTTTTTTTGGAGAGCGGGAAATGAATCTAAAGTATCCCATTTATATAAGAAAAAAAAATTAAATTCGTATGGCTTTGTTGGTGGGGAGTCCCTTGCGGGAAGGTTCCACCGCCTGAATATATAATTTGAGCCGTCAATGCGCCAATGGGTCATACTTCAGCCGGGACCGACAGTTTAACGTGCCCATCCGATAACACGGGAGTGATCTGGTTAAAAAACTTTTGGTTGTGAGAGGTTTTGAACCCGGGATCTCTATGCTGCTACGCAAGCACTCTATCCACTAGACCACGGATCACTCCATATAAGAGATCATTTATATAAGAGATCAAAGAATATAGAATCATATTCAATAAGCTCAGTGAGTTAATATAGAATGTAATTCTGAATAAGCTACAAATAATCCGATTGTCAATCATACAAAGGTGAGTGTAATATGAAGCCATGCTTGATATGCAAGCATTTTTCATAATGTATCTCTTGGATTAAACTTTTTTGTTGCATCCACCCTCTTTTTCATTATTATTTTTTTTATTGCTGTCCCTATATTCACCCCTATGGTGGGTCAATGGGGACGCAAGTGTGTATAGCATGCTAGTTTTTTCAGACCTTTATGGGGTGGATAGGGACACAAAGCACCTTATTAAAAATAGAATAAAATATTTTTTAAAATAAACTAAGAAAATACATTTGAAGTTTTGTCGAAGGAATGATCCCATGAACTTATCACCTGAAACTTTTTCTTTAACCTTCCCAATAAATACTTTCACCCCTGTGTCATATTCGAATTTAACTCGCACCCAATTTCCTTTTTCAATTTCCTTCTCCTCCTCAACAACGTTGACTACTTCAAGATAAGTCTTTAAACTTCAATAAAACCAGCAAACACCAGTTTTAGGCAGTGTCCCTATTCACCCCACCTCAACATCCAAATGGTCAAGATTAAAAAAAAAATCTAGAATAAATTAAATTCCAGTTAAAGCTTACATATTAAATGTGTTATTACTTATCAGAATCAGTAGAATTCATAGAAAAATACTTCAAGCTTGTGACTACGAACAGTTCAATGTCCAGACAAAACTTTTCAGGTTACATTTCTATTTTCTATCTGTTCAAAGAAGCAACAAGAAGCACAGCGGCCGACAGCATAGAAATCAAGTTGAATAGATGATTTTTATATTAATGTGTACAGAAAAATTCCCTCCATCAGAATAAATTAGGTAGAGCTATAAAACTTAAATTAAGCTTTTCAAAATCAATAAGAAAGAAGTTATTAAATAAATTTCAATTTTCCCAGTTTTTGTCCCTATTCACCCCGTTTTACGGTACTTTTTCAAGTTTGGTAAGTCTATCAGGTTTAATGGTACTGCTTGATTCAATACCCGAAATAAAAAACAATTGTCTGATGTTTGCTATTAGGTACCTAATAAATGTGATGTATGCACTAGGTAATAAAATATACCTGATTTTGAACCAATAAACTGACCAAAGTATTTTTTTTCAACTGGAATAATATTTTCTGAAATTGGTAATTGAAAAATCGATTTCGTGAAAATGTGTCCTCGAAATTTCATCAATTTATCTTCTGAATATATAAACAGTATTCAAATCTATAAACTTTTAAAACGCCACCATCAAAACGTTTCCAAAAACACAACCGCAAGACCTTAAATTGACTTTTTCCATGATGAATTTTAAATTGATTTTTTAAATTGTTTTCTGACATTTTGAACCTTATGACTAAACTTGATGTCTCTGAGAACGAATCTGCAATCAGAATTCCTCTATCTTGAAAAATAAAGAAATACCCTAGCTGCTGATCATCCGGCAACCATTAACAGTCATCCTGCAATGCGGCCGAAACACTTCCCGTTCAGACAGGCATCTCAAATGACAACTCAGCCAAGCTGTGAGAATAACCAGCTTGCACTGCGGCGCTAGGTCTAGAAAGCAAGCACCCATGGTGTCAGGCTAATGAAGCTCCTCCTCAGGAGTGTAATGCATACCTCATCTCATCACAACAAGTGTTTTTTTAAATATTTACAAAGATGCACAGTGACCAAACTATAACAACGTTATAATTTCATTATAAATAAATTGATCATTTTTAATAAGAATGAACAGTTAGTATTCCATAAACAAAAACAAATCAATTACCGGTATCAGCTATATTCTATAGAAGGCAGTGACGAGGCAGTAAATCGGCAACGCTGTTCCATCTTTCTTCACTGCCGTTATAACGTAATGTGGACATTGATCCCATTGCAATATTATATGAATTGTATATCTTTGATTAAGTTTATATCATATTTTGCCTAAAAAACGCATTTTAAGATGATAATTACTCCTAAATATTTTCACTCACATTAAATCGATACCTAATTAAAGTACAGAATCTTGAATCTCAATGAACTATATGTTCTGATATGTAACTGTTGCTTAAGCAGCCTGCACACAGGGAAAATAGTACAGTACCTAGTTTATATTATATTGAAGGTAACATCTACTTACGAAATGAATATCGGTTTGATTATATATTAAATATTCTGATATTAAATATTCGTATATTTGTGCATTTTTGCATTCTCTCTATATGTATTGAAACTTTTGGCAAATGAAATTTGATTTGAGTTTGCACTAGCTGCTGCGGGAGCGCCGAATTGGAAATCGGCCTATCATGTAGGCTACATTTGAGTTCCACTGCAGCAGCTAGTGGAAACTACTTCTGTCCCTGTGTGCAGACTGCAAAGTATAATGATTAGGCTATTTGGTGTCAATGAGAGAAGCAATACATGACAAATTCAACTTAATAACTCATAATATTTATTTATTATTCATTTTTAAGAAATATTATGTACAGTGGTAATTGAACTAACAAAATGAAAAATGCTGGTAACAATGGCATCGTTTCTATGATTTTGCTGGAACGTAGTCGAGAGAATAACGAGCTGAAAAAAAGAGAAATTTGTTCAATTAAATCGTATTTATTTCATAATAGCATGTAACTTGTGCTAAAAATACAAATTCCTTACGTCCAGGAAACATAAAAAATATAGTAATTAAAATTATTTTGTTCAAAAGTATGTGGATAATCTTTATAGGTGTTGAAAATTTTCAGCAAAAAAAAGAAAACAGTGATATGTCTGGAATCTGCAACGCCTGCACTTTATTTTAGTATATGGGTCGCGGAATCTAGCATTGAGACCTACATAGATCGATAGAGGAGGTCAAGACGAGTTCAACCACATTGTTGTCGATTTCCAAGGATTAGCTGAACAAACATGGTGGAAAGCTGAAATTTTTATATCGATTTTTATATGACTACAATACGTTTTAGAATATTGCAATTTCATGTAAAATTTGACGAGGAATCCACTGGAACCGGTTTCAGGTTCGTAACTTAGTAGTTAAAACGTAGTTATTGAGATATTGCAAAAAAATGTGCAGAAAAGTGCAAATTTTTGCTTTATAAAAGGTTAACCTGTTTTCATGGTGATTGATAGGTATTTTAAACTATTTGATTTAGTCGAATGATAAATTCTAAAGAAAAAATGTTAAATCACTTGATAGCTTAAACTCAAAATTGTTCAAGATATTTGGTCAAATAAAAATATTGCAACTTCATTTTTTGCTACCTAGGGAAAGCTAATGTTAGGAGAAGCTTAGATTAAGGAAAGCTTAAGTTAGGAAAAGCTTAGATTAGGAAAAAGCTTAGGTTACAGAAATCTTAGGTTAGGAAAAGCTTAGATTAGGGAAATCTTAGGTTAGGGAAAGCTTTGTTTAGGAAATGCTAAAATTAGGAAAAGCTTGGGTTAGGGGAGGCTTTGGTTAGGAAAACTTAGGTTAGGAAAACTTCAGGTTAGGATAAGCTTAGATCAGGAAAAACTTAGGTTAGAAAAGTTTAGGTTTGAGAAGCTTAGATTGGGAAAAGCTTAGGTTGGGAGAGATAAGGTTAGGAAAAGCTTAGGCTAAAAAAAACTTAGGTTGGGGGAAAGCTTAGGTAGGGTTGAGCTTGGATTAGGAAAGCTTAAGTTAGGAAAAACTTTTGTTAGGAAAAGCTTGGGATAGGTAGAGCTTAGGTTAGGGAAAGCTTAGGTTGAGTAAAGCTTAAGTTTGGAGAAAATTTGATTGGGAAAACTTAGGTTAGGAAAAGTTCAGGTGAGGGGAAGCTTGGGTTTGGAAATCTTTGGTTATTAGAGTTCAGGTTAGGAAAAACCTAGGTTAGGGAAAGCTCAGGTTAGGAAAAGCGTAGATTAGGAAAAGCTTAGATTAGGAAATGCTTAGATTAGGAAAAGCTTAGATTAGGAAAAGCTTAGGTTGGGAGAGATTAGGTTAGCAAAAGCTTAGGCCAGAAAAAACTCAGGTTAGGGAAAGCTTAGGATAGTTAGAGCTTAGGTTAGGGAAAAATTAGGTTGAGTAAAGCTTAAGTTTGAAAAAAATTTGGTTAGGAAAGCTTATGTTAGGGGAAGCTTAGGTTAGGTGAAGCTTATTTTGATTTAACTATGTCTGGTTTGTTTATTTTTTCAATCTTTTAAAACTTTTGAATCGCATTGGAAGCTGAATAAAATGTGATCCTCAATACTTTTCTGTACTATGCCTATGCAAACATATTCAACTCTTCTAAAGCCTAAAATACTACATTTGCTTGCATTTTTTCGAAATATCTTGATAATTTATGAAGGCTTTAACCTCAAATCTATTTCAATGGATTCCCTGCAAAAATCTAAATGAGATTTAGCTAATTTAGTAGTCACTGGAATAGTAAAAAAATTAAAAAGTAAGGAGTGTTCAATTTTTTTTCATTTTCCCCAAATATCTCCAACAATTTTGAGTTGAGGCTATCAAGTGACTAAACATTTTTTCTTTAGAATTCATGATTATACTAGATACAATAGTTTAAAATACCTATTAATCACAATGAAAACAAGTTAACCTCTTTTAAAGCAAAAAAATTCACTTTTCTGCACATTTTTTGCAATATCTCAAAAACTACTGAAGTTACAAACCTGAAATCATTGGATTCCGCATTAAATTTTACATAAGATTGTACCATTTTAAAACATATTGTAACCATAAAAAATAAAAATTGATATAACAATTTCCACTTTCCACCATGTTTGTTCAGCTAATCCTTGGAAATCGACAACAATGTTATACATTGTAATATTACATTTTTCTTCTCACATTTGAATCGAATCTTCAATTCGAGATCTATGGAACTTTATAGTAAATGTCAGAGTTATCAATAGACGGACAAATTTTTTGATGGAGAATTTATTATCGTGAATGTTTGTTGCATTGTTCCATGGTGTCACCGAGGCAGGGTTAACAAATTACTGGATAAATCGTTTATTTAAATAGAATATATATATAAATTTAAAATAACATTTTCAAAATAAAGTTTTATTGAGAACAGATGTAGAATGTGAATTCTAAACTTATAAGTTATAATTTTTTGGTGACGTGTCTGTAAAAATCGATATTGAACGAGGCGTTGGCTTCGTGACTTGCAACTTGTGCTTTTTCCTGTTCCTTCTTCTCTAGAAAAATGGCTGGCTACAAGTGTTGTCGTTGAGTTTTGCTCTAAATCATTTTCGTTTATTAATGTTTTAAATTGAGTTTTATATAAATTTTTACGTTCTGTTTTGTTCATAATTAGCTATTAGTGTAGTCAAGCCAATAGCCACTGTGTTTCAACTGTAAACTAGATAAGTATTTTAGTTCGTAATAACTCTGAAATAATTAGGCTTAAGACATATGTTTCTTTGTGTATTTGTGTAATTTCATCTGAAGATTATAAGTTAATTTGCTCTGAAAACTGGATTTCTCATTCATAGGCAATAGATCCATTCACAGTTTATCAAGAATCTATTTTATTGGAGCCGACAACTATCCTTAGGTTGATAGGTGTTAAATGCTATTCCAACCGTTTAAGGAAAAATTGGTAGCACGACAAATGTTACCCCTGTGGTGGGACAGAATTACAAAATAAATATGTCCCAAATGGTACACCATGAAATCCCTGGTTATAGAAATTATTAGTGGATAGATATCTTGATAGGTTATGAATGGTTTGTTGCTGAGTGGGAAGTCGGTTCAAGAGAGATCAAGTTTTAATGAATCAGTGCATATTACAAAATGGCAAACATTAAAAATGATCTGAATCTTATAGCATTCTTAACACAAAGGTTTGATAAGCTAGATGCTAGATTTGATGAGTTAAATGCTAGATTTGATGAGCAAAATGCTAAATTTGATAAGCAAAATGCTAAGTTAGACCAAATGTTTAAAAATCAAAATGCTAGGTTTGATGATATGAAGCAAGAATGTACTAGCATTAGACTAGAGCAGGTTAGTATAAACCTTCTATTGAAAGATGCACATGAAAAATTGAGTGATAATCATGAAGATGAAAACAAATTGAAGCATGATAATAGTAGTGTTAAGATACAAGATCAGCTCATTCAAGTTTCTCACAATGTAGGCCTAGTTACTGTTGTTGGAAAAGTTAACCCTAGTGAGATAGTAGAATTGAATAAAGAAGTAGGTAGGGAGTTGTCTTCACTGAAAGTCAACTATCATGAAAGTAATATTGCTACATTGAAGGTTAGGAAAACTATAAGTAAAGTGAATGTTTACATGAGACAGGTTTCTGTAGAGGTTAGGAACAATGTAAGCAAAATGAATCTTGCTTTGAGTCAAGTTGATGAGTTCAACTTTCAACTGAGAATTGAAAAGGTGTATGCTATGAATTCTCAAGTGAACATGACTAACTTTTGTAGGCAAAACGGCTTTGTTGAAACAAATGAACCCATGAATAAAATCATGCTATTGAAGAAAACAAAACGCAAAGTTTCCATTGATGTATTAGTATTCAAAGGTTGTTTCAAGTTGCTTACTTACAAGATGATGACAGTGAATCACATGATGAAAGGGTATTCCCCAACACACAATGATTAGGGATCCTGTGTTATGCCGGGATTCAGAATAGCATAATCGCTACACAGTGTATGGTAAGAGTCCATAATTGTGCCTTTTTTCTTTCCTGTAGCCTATTTTCTTGGCCCTTAATCTTTTCAATTTTCGATTCTTTCCTGTCTTTGTGTAATATTCAGTAAATTTCTTCTATGAAGCATATCTTAACCA
The DNA here is from genome assembly GCF_014356525.2 of Nilaparvata lugens. NCBI lineage: Eukaryota > Metazoa > Arthropoda > Insecta > Hemiptera > Delphacidae > Nilaparvata > Nilaparvata lugens. The sequence continues at coordinate 54,661,414 of NC_052506.1, read as the reverse complement.
ATCTTGTCCATAGTCATTTAAATTTGTATTTTTTCTGAAATAATATTAGAAGTTGAAATAGTAGCTTATTTTCCTAATCTTTAAATTGTTGATAAAACTTAACTTTTCCAAAATCTATCCATTGTTGTGTAAATAATTGTTTGCTTGTGATATAATTTTTCATCATGTATCACTTATGTGAAGTGTATCAATTTTGTGTATTGTTTTAGGGAATTTATTTACCCAGTTTTCTATTTCTCTTTTTTGTATTTTTTTTTAGGGAACTTATTTACCCAGTATTCATCTTGATCATCTTTGTATTATAATCTTGAAATGTTTGTACTTATTATACAGTCTTTAAATTTTAAATTATTTTAAAAAAATAATTGGTTCAATTTAAAACGTTTTGTTATATTATTATTGAAATAAGTGTTTTGTAATTGATATTTTTTTTAATTTCAAAACTGTTTGTTCTATAAATTTTGATATGATTGATTATCGTTTGAAATGGATGCTGGAGTGTATGTAGAATTTTTAGTGGGGTTTGTTGATTAGAATTTTGCTGGTATGTGATTGTTTTTTGAGATGGAAACCCATTATTGCCTAAAGAAGGAATAACAGAGGTTATGACTTAGAGAGGCAGTAATGAGATAATATTTTTTGTGTTGATTACTTATGTTGATTGCCATAGATGCAGATTACTTATGAATATTGTTTGCCTTTGAAGCAAAATATTATTGATGTTTTGAATGGTTTCTTGTTTAATGATTGATAGTAAAGTTTTGTCATGAAATGTAGTTTGTGTTTAGAACATTGAAAAGTCGAAATAAACTATAGTATCCAACAAACGATGATTAACAATATTAAATAATTTGCTTTTTATACAATTTTTTGAACACAAAATTAAAACTAAATAATTTTGAAACCCTGAATGATAAATCATAAATGTGAAATGAACATGCTATAAATGAAATGTTATATTAAATGATAATGAAATGCAGATTATATTATGAAATGATTGTGAATAGAAGACCAATTGTCTGAAATTATTGAAATATGTATTGAAATTAATTTTTTGTTGTGATAATCTGATGTTTTTTTTTACAATTTTGATAATGATACAGGGTGTTATGAAATTCTATTTCTATTTTGAAGATTGGATTAAAATTTTTATATTTGAACAGTGAATAGATGAAAATGAATGATTTTTTTTTTTAAATTTATCATTGATATGTCCATATTTCACAATTTATGTATTGCTGACTGTATAATAAGATGTTAACAAATTTCAATTTCATAAATATTTAAAAATAATTTTCATGTGTATTAGATTGTATTGATAGCCTAATCAAGTTTTTCTTTTAGTTTATAAGCATTTTAAGATAACAGGTACAGCACAGACATTTACATTGAAATAGTTATCATGAGAATCTCGAAATTAAGAACATTTATGTTAAGAACATTTGGGTGATTTTCGAACTAGTGTGACATAACTACGCCAATGTCAACGCCAATAACTACGCCGATGCCTGTGCTGACGCCAACGCTGATGCCAACACCAAAATCAACGCCAATGCCAATAGCTACGCCAATGCCTGCGCCAATGCTGATGCCAACACCAAAATCAACGCCGATGCCTGTGCTGATGTCAATGCCTGCGCCAATGCTAATGCCAATGCCTGCGCCAATGCCAATATCAACGCCGATGCCAAAGCCGACACCAAAGCATACTCCAATAGCAATGCCAATGCTTATTGCTGACTTTGTATCTCAAACTTCAACACTACTGCATTACCTGGAGGTAATTGCCATCCATGTTCACATTCACAACTTTGAATTCAGAATAACAGTCACAGTATCATGAAAGAATTGATTCAAAAATCCTCTCCTAAATTATTCCTGTATGCAGAACTCTAAACCTTGAAAGCTGAAAATATCAAAAAACCAAACCTTACCTAAATTAATCCTCACCTAAATTAATCCTGTATGCAGCGTCTATCTCTTTTCCAAAAAACGAATTACATTGTCATTTCAAGCCTGAAATGTACATTGTATAATTACAAATATGATACAAAATTTATGTGACTCTGTATTGAATTTGGAATGCAGCCGTCTACTACAAGCATGAGGCAATGCTAACTGAGATGTCACCTGTATTGAGTTTGATATGCATCAGTCGACTACAAGTATCAGCCCAACACTACATGCATCCAGATCAGCCCAACACTTAACGTCATCACATTGGAGTCACACTTAACTGAAAATCATACTGAGTGCCTTAACGGACTGTTTTCCAAAATGTGCATCAATAAAATCAACCGCGTCAATAGTGAAAGAAATGAACATTTTTTGATTTATTGAAATTTTATGTGAAAATTAAATGTAACAATTCATCAATTCATTTAAAAAAAAAAATAATAATAATAATAATAATTTTTTTTTATTCAACATACTAAATTTTTTTTTTATGCAATAAAAATTGAATTTTTCTATCTATTAAATTTATGTGCAATTTTCAAAAAAAAAAAAAAAAAAAACTATTCTTTACATATTAAACTTTCTGTTGAGATATTTTTCTTTAAATTATAAAGCTAAATCAAAAGTAATATTGATATTCTATATTTTGAAATATTGTTTGGAAACATATAACAAACGCTATTGATGAATTTTTATAATAATTTTCAATTATAGGGTGACATGTATTGTTTTTCTAGAAAAAATTGTTACTGTTCTCAAATTTAAATTTCAACAATTTTCATTAGGGTCAATGTAAATTTTTTTTTCTTTAAATTTTTCAAACAGTAAAATTTTTTTATGTCAAGAGGGGGGTATTTGTAATATTACATTTTTCTTCTCACATTTGAATCGAATCTTCAATTCGAGATCTATGGAACTTTATAGTAAATGTCAGAGTTATCAATAGACGGACAAATTTTTTGACGGAGAATTTATTATCGTGAATGTTTGTTGCATTGTTCCATGGTGTCACCGAGGCAGGGTTAACAAATTACTGGATAAATCGTTTATTTAAATAGAATATATATATAAATTTAAAATAACATTTTCAAAATAAAGTTTTATTGAGAACAGATGTAGAATGTGAATTCTAAACTTATAAGTTATAATTTTTGGTGACGTGTCTGTAAAAATCGATATTGAACGAGGCGTTGGCTTCGTGACTTGCAACTTGTGCTTTTTCCTGTTCCTTCTTCTCTAGAAAAATGGCTGGCTACAAGTGTTGTCGTGGAGTTTTGCTCTAAATCATTTTCGTTTATTAATGTTTTAAATTGAGTTTTATATAAATTTTTACGTTCTGTTTTGTTCATAATTAGCTATTAGTGTAGTCAAGCCAATAGCCACTGTGTTTCAACTGTAAACTAGATAAGTATTTTAGTTCGTAATAACTCTGAAATAATTAGGCTTAAGACATATGTTTCTTTGTGTATTTGTGTAATTTCATCTGAAGATTATAAGTTAATTTGCTCTGAAAACTGGATTTCTCATTCATAGGCAATAGATCCATTCACAGTTTATCAAGAATCTATTTTATTGGAGCCGACAACTATCCTTAGGTTGATAGGTGTTAAATGCTATTCCAACCGTTCCAACTCGTCTTGACCTCCTCTATCGATCTATGTAGGTTTTAATGCTAGATTCCGCAGCCCATAAACTAAAGTGCCCCCTCCGCAACATTTGATTCATGAACCACGCTCGCTACCAACTAAGTTATGGAGTCATTTGGAGAAAGCCCTGTTTAGTTGAGCTTTTATAGTTACGTAAACTTTGAATCACAAATTAAATAAATTTGTAAATTAAAGTTATTTAATAGCAATGAAAATAAGCCTATGTCCATCCTAGATAAATTCAAAATCTTTATGAAAAAATTCCAGCCTAATCAGTTCAATAGTTCAGACATGATGATGCGTCATTCATACAGGTACTTCCTATCCTGATTAGTGTAAGACGATTCTTTCCTTTAAAATATTATAGACTAGCAGGGCACCCGTGATTCGCTACGGGAATTAAAAGATAAATTTCTTTAGTGAAACATTTATAGGCCTAATCTAAATCCTACCAAAATTGTTATAATCGTTTTTGAGATTATGCCACAACTTGGCACGTAAATTATTGAGTCAAATCATTCGAATAATTTAATTGATGTGTTGGAAGTGCTCTGTAGAATATGAGTAAAAACACTTTTTTCTTTGAAGATGAACACACATTCCAACTGGGGCTAAAGGTGCATAGGAGCATTTTCTAAGCAACGACTCGAGCCGCACTGCTAAAGCCCATAATCAATGGGAAATAGATGAACAGGAAGTGTTTGCTAATATGCTGCTTTTACGATTTAAATCTAATGAATAATTGAATCTAATAAAGTTTTCATAGTCTAAAAAGTAAAGTAAAAATCTAATTAATGTCAATTTTTTAAACTTTTCTTGAATTACCGGTATACTTTTCAATTTAGTTTTTTCTATACATTGTTTTACAACTGTTTTTATCTTATTTTACCATTTGTAGGAAGTGAATTATTGTATCTACAATATTCATGTTTAATCCAAAAGTCAATCATGTTCAACATCTGCTCGAATAAAAAAAACTTGATGTTTCTACATTAGTAAGGTATAGTTGGCTTCTTTATAAAATTAGAAAAAAAGATTGATGATCGTGTGTGTAATGGGACTAGTGCGAAAACGACAACGCTAATTATAACCTATAAATTAATGCATGACAGACAGCCTACTGGTTTAAAGCAATTAGATGCTGATTAACAGGATAAATTGTTATTATAATTTGAATTCAGAATAAAATATGGAATTTTAACATAATCATGTTATTAAAAAACCGGCACATCAAGTTGAAATTTTGAAAGAAACGTTATAGGTTATGTATTGAAATGGTAACTAACCAACTCTTATCAGGAAGCAAGTCACAAAAAACAATCCCACATTGAAAACAACTGACTCGGTAGCTTCCTTCTTTTCTTTACCCGAATCTGCCATATCACCAATAGATCGTCGATACATGTTGAAAATAAATAGGGTACTTCAAAAATATCAATAGTTTGCTTTATATAAATGCGTCACAATTCAGAAACGAAGACCACAAGGCACAAGCACAGTATACATACAGTACGGAAACTTGGCTATAACCTGACGCCAAAATCCGCCATCTTGTTAGGAAGCGCCGCATTGTAATAGTATTGATGGTAGGTTCGGATCACTTTAATGATCCGGATCAATTGATCTCGTTCACTGCCACGAACCAATCAGAAGACCAGGATTGGAACTTCCCAAGGTCACGTGACGTGTTTAGTATTGGGGTCATGTAAAAAGCATTGGTAAGATAGGCATTTGATTAGAAGTTTCCATTCTGTATATATTCTGTGCCACAAGCACAAGACCTAACCACAGAATAGGTACAGAATGGAAACTGTCAATCAAACGCCTATCCAACCAATGCTTTTTACAAGGCGCAAATACTATTGATTTAATTGTTACAATGCGGCGCTTCCTAACAAGATGGCGGATTTTTGCGTCAGGGTACTTTAGTGAGGTCCACGTTATAATGACAGTATTTGTTCAACTTTGGTTTTGCTATCCTTGTCTATCATTCGACAAAGCCGGTGGTAATATCCTTTTCTAGGTCCACAACGATGCCAATTATGTTTTTGACAGTGTAGAATTATAATTAATTAATGAAGAGAATCGGCATCGCTATTCTCCTATCCACTGCCATTATACCAGAGGGGTAAGGAAAATAATTGAAAGCTCTCTCCCTAGCTTCAGAGAGGCAGTATCTGAAGTGGACTGGATGAGTGAGCTTCTAGATAAAGTTCCTGAGGAGACTTTTGATGCTTTTTTCAAAAAGATAGATTACATCTTCAACATTTTCTTTCCTCTAAAGATTTTGAAGGGATATACCAAGCAGCAGAGAAGATCTTGCAACAGGCCAAAGTCAAAAATATGGTTTACCCCTGAACTATCTAGACTCAAAGAACTGGTACTGACTCTTAAAGACAACTATGCATTGTCAAACTGCCCTCAAGTGAAGGATAAGATTTATCAAGCCTATTCCAGGGCAAAGTCAGATTATAAATGCAAGATTGACAAAGCCAAGAAATTGAGAATGCACCCAATCCATGCAAAGCAGCTTGGAATCTTGTAAATAGGAATAGAGGTCAGCTAAAGTCACTTGCTCTGCTAGTCCTGATGAGTTTAATAGTGTGCTCTTGCAAAACATTGACCATATTGTTGCATCTATACCAACCACTAATATGAACCCAATGGAGAACTTGGACAGAAGTGAGGCCAGATTATTGCAGTGGTATGACGTTTCCCCTAGTCACATTGTTAAAATGGTCAATGGTTTCCGAAATTCTCAAAGCCAGGATATTTATGGCATGACAATCATAGTGTTGAAGTCCATCATTGATGTCATTGCAGCCCCATTATCTTGTGCTATCAATGAATGTCTTCATGCTGGAGTTTTCCTCAGTTGTTGAAGATGGCTCACACAGTTCCTGTCTACAAGAAAGGTGATCCCACACTAATTGATAGCTTCAGGCCTATTTCAATAGTACCAGTATTTGCCAAGGTCTTTGAGACTGTGATGAAGGAACAAATTGTAGTATTCTTTGAGTCCAACAGGCTGTTCTCCGATCTGCAGCATGGTTTTAGAAGGAACAAGTCTACATTGACTGCTGTGACCGAATTAGTTGAGCAGGTTCAGAGGGGCTTTGAGGAAAGAAATGCTGTGTCTCTGATCATGTGTGACCTGAGCAAGGCCTTTGACTGTGTGTCACATGAGATTGTTCTTGGTAAGATGGAGCACTATGGTGTTAGAGGTGCTGTTCTCCAGACTGCAAAATCTTATCTTGAAAACAGATGGCAGGTCGTTTCTCTGGGAGGAGCTAAGTCCCAGGCACTGCCCATCAGACATGGTGTTCCACAGGGCTCTGTTTTGGGTCCCTTGCTGTTTTTGATTGCCATAAATGACTTGAACCTAGAAGGGAGGGCTCTAAAATTTGCAGATGACACCACTATAATCTCTTCTGGTCGGAATCCAACTCAGGCTCTACAGGTGGCAGAAGTCGTGTTTGGAGAAGCTAGGATGTGGCTGGAAACAAATAAGCTCCAATTGAATCTTGGCAAGACACAGAGGCTGCTCTGTTCATTGGCACAACATAGCCATGATCATCACAGTGTGTCCCTCCTTGGATTTATCATCGATCCTAAACTCAAATGGAATTGTCACATTGAGGGACTGTGTAAGAGGCTGGCAAGAGTGACCTATCTACTACGGAAGCTGACACAGCTGGTGAGCAGACCCTACCTGATTGTTGTCTACTATGCCCTCTTCCACAGCATCCTGGGCTATGGGCTGCAGCTATGGGGTCATGCATCTGATTGCCAAAAAGTTTTAATAATGCAGAAGAGAGCTGTCCGCATCATCACCTCCAGTGGTTACCTTGAACACTGCAGACCGCTCTTCAAGTCTACTGGAATAATGACTATATTTAGTTATTATATTTATTTAAGTGCCCTTCATGTCAAGATAAATTTTGACAAGTACAACTTGAGGAGAGACTTACATAGTCATAACACTCGGAATGGTTGCATGATTGACATTTCTTATTCCCGACTAAGTAGGACAAGAGACTCATTTCCTACTGTGGCACTAAAAATCTTTAACAAGCTGCCTAGATGGTTAACAGCCTTGAGTACTCAGGGCCTTCAAGGCCAAGCTCAAGTGTTGGCTTAAGGAAAACCCTTTATATGGGTTACATGAGTTCTTTGAAGTGACCATGCCATCTTGATAACTCAAGTTTATACTCATGACTAACTTCAAGAAAAGTTATATTCTTATTATGTTGACACAACCTATCCGGCTCCGCTGGTCTTGGTGAAGATAAAGTGTATAAGTGTGTATAAGTGTATTATAAAGTGGACCTCACTATAGCCAAGTTTCCATACTGTATACATACTGTTGCCAGGGTACTATAGTGATGTCCACGTTATGATGGCAGTTTATAAAGATAGAAGAATAGCGATGCCGATTCTTTGCATTAATTAATTATATTTCTACACTGTCAAAAACATAATTGGCATCGGTGTGGACCTAGAAAAGGATAGTACCACCGGTTATGTCGAATGATAGACAAGGATAGCAAAGCCAAAGTTGATCAAATACTGTCATTATAACGTGGACCTTACTATATTCGAGTTTCCATTCTGTATATTTTCGTGGTCAAGCAAGTTTTAAGTGTTGGTAACGCGCTGAAAAGTGCAAAGTTGATAAAAATTCAATTTTTGTTTGTTGTTGTTTATTGGATAGGTGTTACTCAATATTTAAAAAATTGGTCATAATTGTGTGATAAAAATATTATAAACACTTGAATTGATATCATCTCAGATTGAAGGCAGTCAACAAATAAGTAAGTATTTAGCCACATTAAAGAGTTTATGGTTTTGCAAAAAGAATTATACCGTATATAAGTCAATTTCTAATAATATTATTACCCTTCATTTAGTATCAATTATGTCTCTCGGCAATTCATTTATTATTAAATTCTTGAACTTTGAAGGGCAACAAAACAAAGAAAGTTTTAAGACAACATGTGGTTACACATAACCTCAACTTGAAAAATGGTAAAAAAATCCTACTATAATAGATTCATTATAATGAACTATAGATTCTTACTTACTTTGTTACTTAATTCTTACTTCTGGTGTCTTTGCCACGGTCCTTGGATCGGGGAATCGCCATAATTTTCAGGTGGACTTGATCAAGTTCTCCGATGTTGGAATGTATTTTTGTCTAAAAATTCTGCCACAGTATAATATGGTCTCTGTACTGTTTCAGCTCCTTAAGGAAGTATGGATAGTGTATCATTGACTTGAGGTCCTTGGGCAGGATTTTGAAATAGTGTGAGCCAGCATAAGTAGTGGTGTGCTTGAAATTCTGGAGCCAATGTTTTGGAAGGTCAATATCTGTTTGGTCTCTATATTGTTACAATTATGTCGATCACTAGGCCTATGGAAGTATTTAGTATTTATTTAAATAGGTCCATAAAGGAATCACTAAAGTGAAGCCCACTGGGACATGTCAAAAAAGTAAAAGAAAAACAACTGCCTGGAGGCAGAAATTAAATAAGAAAATAGGCACTCACCACACTGCTCTCCAATATAAAGAACTTACGGAGTGAGTACAGAGAGTGATCCATCAGCAGGCTCCTCAGAGCCCCTCGAAACCGCACAGCAGGCAGATCCCTGGCCAACAGAGGCAGCCTATTATAGAGGCTGATAGACATATGAGCCAGACCAGTCCGAGTTCTGCTCAGCCTCTGGTAGGGTAAATCCAGCCTGAGTCTACCCCTAGTCTCATATGGGTGGAAGCTCTGTCGGGTCATGAGCAACCCCACGTTTGCATGTGTTCTGCAAAGGGTATGGAGAACATAGAGGGAGAAGACGGTGAGGATCCTCTCTTTGAAAAGAGTGGGCAACAGTGGGCTAATCTACCAGCCCCACAAATAATCCTCAGGGCCCTCTTCTGGAGATGAAGGACTTGGGCGACATCTGTGGCTCCACCCCAGAGGGGGAGGCCATATAAAATCATGCTCTGAAAAAAGCTAAAATAGCACATTTTAAGATAATGAGGTGGCACACTGTATTTGAGACCTGTCAGCAGGAAAACCAATCTGCTCAACCTGGTGCAAACTGTCTCAATGTGCTCGCCCCATGAGAGCTTCCTGTCAAGGGTAAACCCTAACAGTTTGATGGGGGCAAAATTGTATTCATTCCCATTTCTGAGAATGAACACAATAGACTTAGTTTTGTCTTCATTGAGGAGGAAACGATTGGCAGAGAACCAGTCCGACGCAAATGCCCCAGTCTCCACCATAGCTGCCCTCAGTCCTCCCATCTCACGACCAGCATTGAAGAAGGTGGTGTCATCCGCATAACAGACAACACACCTGCCATCCACCTGAGCTATATCGTTAACTGAAATAAGAAACAACAGAGGCCCCAGGACAGAGCCCTGAGGCACTCCACAGTCAACACAATCCCTGATCTCAGAGAGAACTCCATTAGCCAGCACCGCCTGTCTGCGACCCCCCAGGTAGGCCTGAATCAGTTTGAGAGGAGACAGTCCCACACCATAATGCCTAAGCTTGTCCACGAGAATAGCATGATCCATTGTATCAAAGGCCTTGCTGAGATCACACAATGTGAGCCCAGCAGGTCCACGTGCCTCAAAGCAATCAAATATTTTGGAAAGCAGGAAATCTACTGCATCAGTGGTGGATCTATTTCTCCTGGAACCAAACTGGGTGGTCGCAAACAGGCTGCACTGGTCACAATAAGCAAGGAGTTGCTCAGCAATAAGGATTTCAAATATCTTCAATATAATAGGCAGGATGGAGATAGGCCTATAGTTAGTAGGATCATGCCTATCACCCTTCTTAAAGACAGGCACTGTCTTAGAAATTTTAAGCCGAGAAGGAAATACAGACTGCTGGAAACACAGATTAATACAAGCAGTCAGGGGAGAAACAGTAAGAGCTAATACATCCTTAATAGTAGCACTGGTCATACCATAAATGTCTCTACTAACCGAGTTGCTCAAACAGTTCACAACTCGAGTGACATCCTCACAAGTAATATGGCGCCAGGTCAATAGCCAAAGAGCGGGGGGCCGAAGCCGAGAGCAGATCGGAGAGCAGCTTGGATCCCCTCGCAGATACCGCAAATAGAGCTGGTCCATGCATCGTGAAGATCATCCACAGATACCAGAACAGCACCAGGAGCTGGCACACCTGCAGTGGCCCTGATGATACCCCAGGCAGCTTTGTACCTATTGGGTGCCCGGTCAATCAGCTCAGAGTTGTAGCGCATCCTGGCCGCATGAGCAGCCCGCTGGTATGATCTCCTAAGTCCCATGTAGGTCCGTTTAGAGGACAGAAGTCGATCAGCCCGAAACCGCTCATATACCATAAGAACCAGGTCAAGAACGTCAAGAAGGTCGTCCGTAATCCACAGTGCACCACGTTTACCAGGCCTTCCAGAGAGGAAACGTTTTAGTGGAAAGCAGTTATTGAAGCCAGTCAGGAGTCTATCAAAAAACGCTGTTGAAATTGGGCTGCGCATCAGGATGATCCTTCAGAAAGCTCCAGTCAATCAGAGTCAGATAATGCAGAAAATGCTCGCGTCCACCCTGTGTGATGGGTCGCACCCAAGTGAATCGATCACACCCTGCAGGTATAGAGGCAGGGAGGTGGAAGTTGGCAATTCCACATTGCAGCCGAGTGCCAGGTGGTCACTGAGGAGAGGATTTACAATTAAACAACTAATGTTATTGCCAATGTTCAGATTTGTAATCACATTATCGAGGCAAGCATCCAATCTAGTGGGCTGCCAGTTAGCCACATAGAGGTCCAGAGATCTAAGTAGGTTAACAAACTCCCTTGTCCTGTGGTCAGCCTTCAACACGTCAATGTTGAAGTCACCGCCAACAATTATGTTAAAACCTGGATTTAAGTTAGCTAACTGAATGACAAGTCCCTCAAGTGAGTTGAAAAAATTTTGAAGGCAACCAGCTGGTGACCGATAAACTGTAACAATGTATAACTTCGCTTGCAACAGGGATACATTGATGTATTTGACATACATGATATACATTATATATATACATGATATATATTTGACATGATATACATTGATATATTGATGGAGTACAAACTGCGGGGGCACTTTAGTATATTGGCTGCGGAATCTAGCATTGAGACCTACATAGATCAATAGAGGAGGTCAAGATGAGATCAACCATGTATAACATTGTTGTCGATTTCCAAAGATTAGCTGAAAAAACATGGCAGAAAGTTCAAAATTTCTATATCAATTTTTATTTTGTTCAACTTGTACTTTTTAATAATTACTCTGAAATTATTTGAAAGCAATATAATGTTTTTTTGTAGTCTACTTCATTGATTGCTGAATTTGTAATCTACAAAGTATGTGATATATAATATATATATACCGGTCAACCAGGAATCAACCAGGAATATATATATACCGGTATATATATATATCACATACTTTGTAGATTACAAATTCAGCAATCAATGAAGTAGACTTTACAAAAAAACATTATATTGCTTTCAAATAATTTCAGAGTAATTATTGAAAAGTACAAGTAACCTATTTAAATCATGAAAAAAGGAAATTATCATCAAAATAGGTTATGTCCATTCAAAAATAATAATTCTTGGGGTGATAAATGACCAGAACCTGAACTGGGGAGAGCATACAAACTATTCAAGCAACAGGCCCTTTATCATCATTGTACAGTCATGGTAGGTAAGAAAATGTCAGAATATTGCAGATGAGAAAGCAGCATTGGTTGCATACCATCCCCCGTTTGCCTCTTCTCTGATATATGAAGTAGTATGTGGACATATAAATTTTTATTATTTATCATTTTTTTATGACTACAATATGTTTTAAACTATAGTAAGGTCCACATTATAATGACAGTATTTGATCAACTTTGGTTTGCTATCCTTGTCTATCATTCGACAAAGCCGGTGGTACTATCCTTTTCCAGGTCCACAACGATGCCAAGTATGTTTTTGACAGTGTAGAAATATAATTAATTAATGCAGAGAATCAGCATCGCTATTCTTTTATCTTTATCCACTGCCATTATAACGTGGACGGCACTAGTGCAATCTTATGTAAAATCTGACGAGGAATTCAATGAATCTAATTTCAGGTTTGTAGCTTCAGTAGTTTTTGAGATATTGCAAAAAATGTGCAGAGAAGTGCAAATTTTTTGCTTTAAAAAAGGTTAACTTGTTTTCATGATGATTAATAGGTATTTTAAACTATTGGATTTAGTAGAATGATAAATTCTAAAGGAAAAATGTCCAGTAACTTGATAGCCTAAACTCAAAATTGTTCAGATATTTGGGCAAATAAAAATATTGCAACTCCATTTTTTGCTTCCTAGGGAGAAGTTAGGTTAGAAAAAGCTTAGGTTAGGAGGAGCTTTGATCCAGGAAAATATGAGGTAAGGAGGTTAGAAAAATCTTAGGTTAGGAGAAGCTAGGGTCAGGAAAAGCTTAAGTTAAGGAGATCTTAGTTTAGGAAAAGCTTATATTAGGAAAAAAGCTTAGGTTGAGAAAAGATGAGTTTAGGAAAAGCTCAGGTTGGGAAAAAGCAAAGTTTGGGGAAAGCTTAGGTTAGAGGGAGCTGGGTCTGAGAAAAGCTTATGTCAGGGAAAGCTTGGTTAGGAAAACTTGCATTAGAAAGAGATCAACTTAGGAAAAGCTTAGGTTAGGAATAAGCTTAGGTTGGGAAAAGCTTAGATTAGGAAAAAGCTAAGGTTAGGAAAAGCATAGGTTAGGAAAAACTTGGGTTAGGGGAAGCTGGGTCTGGGGAAAGCTTGGTTTAGGAGAAGTTTGGATTAGAAAAAGCTAAGTTAGGAGAAGCGTAGTGCAAATTGGAACATTCTAAAGGTCGTGACCACAGAGACATGGTAGAGATGTTGTGTAGACCATAGAGAAAAGATGAACAGAGGCGCACTGATTGAAGGAGCATCATGGGATTAGTTGGTGGGCCATGATGGGTTATTTCAAGCGGGAGATTTCAAATTTGAGTGGGTTATGGATAAGGAAAGTGTAGATTATGAATTGATAGAAAAGAGGAGATTTAAAATTAGAAATCCAAAATGAAGTAGAATGAAATTAGAAAATTGAATTATAGATTTGAATTGGAATTAAATTTATTTTTATTTTTATTGGAAATTTATTATTAATTTGATAGCTGTGAAATTTCTTATATTTATGATGGAATTTATTTCAATTTAATTGGATAGTTGGTGTAGAGTTGATAGTTATGGAACTATTGCTGTCTGTTAAGACCAGGACTGGAAGCAGCTCCAAGCACCCAAATAAAAGTCAATTCTTTCATCTTGACATCTATGGAGGGGGCTGTGGGAGGGCACCCTCCCTATGGAGGGTGGCATGGACTTTGACTTTGAAGCATTGGTCAAAGTTCTTGTTGTGCTCAGAGCCATGGGTAGGGATGGGTAGGGAAGTATTATTTTTAAAGGAAGCCCTGTGATTGTTGATCTGGAGGTTTAGGGCAGTGGTGGTTTCACCTATGTAGAAGGTAGGACAGAAGTTGCAGGAAAGGAGGTAGATGCAATTTTTGGAGATGCAATTACTGGATTGATGGATTTGGTGGGTGTAGTTGGTGATAGGACTGGTATAGGAGATGGAAGAATCAGTGATAGGACAGGTTTTACAGCGGGGGCGTTTGCAAGGTAGGGTACCAGGTGGAGTTGGGATTTCATCAGAGGTGAGTGATTTTATTTTACTGAGAATTTTTACGAGATGAGACAACACTTGTAATAAATCACAATAAATCAATAGGTCACTTTGCAAAAAATCGACATTTTGAGAAGTGACCTGTTTGATTGGCTGGCAAATGGCAACTGGCGCAATTATGCTATGTGCATCACCCTTCAATTGCCCCCTCCACCACACAACGCCAGACAACAAAGGGGAACATTGATATAATGTCCGAACATTCCGCCCACCTTGGAAGAATTTCCAATAACAAAAAAAAAAAAACAAAAACTACCTATAATGAACCCTACTAGGGAAACTAGGAAAAAAGGTAAATATCTTCACTTCTCAGGGGCCATTGAGGAGACTTATACAAAAGGAGTAGGAGGCCCATGGGAAGGAGAGGATGGGACGAGAAATAATGACTATATACAACCACTATAGATAAAAACAAGATACAAAGCAACTTGGGAACCTTTCTCACATGTAAAACGAGAAACAAAAAAAAAACTAACCACTAAACTTATTGAAGTTCCCTTCAATAAGGCCTAATTTTTATCAATAGGGAGGAGACATACCCTATTGACAGCCCTAGTTAGACTTCCCTTTGCAGTCTGTACCTCCACCACTCTCACAACTCCATGCTGTCCAGGGAATATCTTCGTTATTTGGCCAAGCCTCCAGTGTAGAGGGGGTAGGTTACTTTCCTTTAAGAGAACCATACCTCCAATGTTAACATTACTTTGTTTTTTGTACCATTTTGTTCAGGTTTGCAAGCTAGATACATACTCCAATTGCCAACGTTTCCAGAATGAAGATACAATTCTTTTGAGTAAACTTCATCGATTTCTTAAGTTCACCAGTTCAATTGATTCCTCTGGCTCTGGCCAAACCTTTGGGAGTTAACACACTTAAATCTCTTGGGTCTGAACTAACAGGGGTCAATGGTCTTGAATTCAATATACACTCAATTTGGGTTAATACAGTACTGAATTCCTCATACGTTAGAATTTGATTACCCACTTCAGCCTTGAGCAATCTCTTAGTAGATTTTATGCCTGCTTCCCAGATTCCTCCCCAATGTGGAGCTGCTGGAGGATTAAATACCCACTTGATTCCTCGATTACCCAGCTCTCTAGCCATCTCCTCATTGAACCTTGATGCTTTTGTGAGCTCATACCATTGTGACAGTTTTCGGCTTGCTCCCACGAAATTGGTACCACAATCACTATACATAGTGTGAACAGTGTCTCTTCTTGCTAGGAATCGTTTCATAGCAGCTAGAAAAGCATCTGTTGATAATTCTGAGACTAATTCTAGATGTACAGCCCGAGTTGAAAGGCAAATAAATAAACAAATGTATGCCGTATATATTCTAGCCTTCCTCAGTCACCCTAGTGTTATATCAAAAGGTCCACCATAATCAACCCCTGTATTTAGGAATGCCTTGACTCCTTGCAGCCTGGCAGACAGGAGGTCTCCCATGAGTGGTTGTTGCCCAGTTGGTTTTGTACGAAAGCATTCCATGCATTTAATTGTTCTCTTACAAATTATGTCCCTTGCTCACAAGATCCAAAATTGTCTTTGAATGACTGCTTGCAAATTAGCTGGGCCAGGATGTAAATACAGTTTATGGTACTGATCTATAATTAAATTTGTCATGTGATGAGTTTTTGGGAGCAACAATATGGGTATTTATTTCTATCAGATGGGCTTGAATTTCTCAGTCTTTCCCCCACTCTTAGTAACCCAGTTGAATCCATAAAAGGGTTCAACTGTTCAAGACTTTTCGTTTGATTGTATAGCAGCTATAGCATCAGGAAATGATTCTTCTTGTACTAATGCAATTATAGAGAGCATTGCTTCGTTCAACTCTTTGGTGCTCAATGGACCTGTATGTTTTCTAGCTTTATTACAACAATTGTGAATGAACCATTTAATCCATGCTGTCACTCTCTTCAATAAAATTTATAAGAAGAATTTATAATATAATTTATAAGAAGCTCATGGGAGGGCTCTTCACTCTGTGTTGCTAGTGTAATTTTTCTTGCTTCCAATTCAATCTGTTTGGAATTTTCATCATCATTACCGTGGAGTTCGTGTGGCCTGCACTCCAGTGGTTTGGCTAACCAATCAGGACCATTCCACCACAGAGAATTACCAACCAATTCATTTGGCAATAGTCCACGACTAGCACAATCAGCAGGATTACATTCGGTTGGCATATATCTGAATTGCTCTGTAGACAGGTTGACTTACATGATTTGCCACAAATGTAGCCCAACGATGAGGTGAAGACCGAATCCAACTCAGTGCCTTGGTTGAATCAGTCCAAGCTGCAATATAATCTATGATTATAATTTTTGAGAGCACTTCTATGCTACCATCCTTCAATGAGGCTCACAAATAAACCACTCCAGCAAAGCCGCGTTCTGAGCTGTCAGAAAAACCATGCAGCTGTATATTTTCACAAAGCTCAAAGTTCAAGCAACAAGGAATATTCAGTTTTTCCAACAGGGGTAATTGGTTGCAAATAAACTCCCATTCACTACCTGCAAGGATGCTAAAGTTGATAAAATGTTTCATTTTGTAGCTAGCTTGGATGGAACCTTTACCCTGTAGAAGAGGTTGTCACCAATTGGATTCCACTGGAAGCCAAGAATTTTAGTGGTTTTATCAGACTCCAAAGTGAAATATTTTGCTTCAATAGCATAATGCTCAGGAGGGAGATTTGATAGAATGGCAGGATGATTGCTGGCCCACTTTTGCAATTCAAATTGCCCTTTGCTTAACAATTCAGTAAGCTCGGACTGCAGTTGCTTGGCTGCTTCCACTGATGGGACTGATGTGACTATATCATCCATGTAAATAGAAAACCGTAAAGCTTCAGAGGCTGCAGGGAACCTTTGTCCTTCATCTTCAATCAACTGATGCAAGGTACAAATAGCAAGAAATGGAGATGATGATACACCATACGAAACAGTTGTTAGAGTATACTCTTTCATTTCTTCTCTATCATCAGCTCGCCAAAAAATCCGTTGGAAGTCATGATGTTTCATATTCAACGAGATATTTCTATACATTTGTCTAATATCACAAACAATTATTGCCACCTCCTGAGATCGAAATCTCAATAATAGACTTGAAATATCTAATTGTAAGCTGGGCCCCAATGTGGAGAATCTCATTCAATGAAGGACCATTTTCAGTTTTCATTGAGGCATCAAAGACTACCCAAAATTTACTGATATTTTCATCCTCTGTTATACGACAAATACAATGATGAGGAATGTAAGAATTGTATTTTCTGTTTGGTTGACTGGTTTGGGTGCTAGCACCAGGTGCTTTTGTTTCAAATAATCCTCCATAAACTCATTATACAACTGTCTCAATACAGGATTTTTTGGTAACCTATGTTCCAATAGTATAAATATTTTCAAGGCTAATTCTCGACTCTCATTTAATAATTCTGGTGTTTCCTTGAATGGTAATTCTACAATGTATCTACCAGTATTCAAACGACAAACAGTTGTTTTGTATATCTCTTCACAGGCCATTTCACTTTCCAATAATTTTTTTGTCATAGGTGGCTCTTCTACAGCCCAAAATCGCTCCAACAACTCTTTTAAATTAGAATTGGAATACGTGCACAGATTATTTGAGATAGTAGAACTCTCCTCTGATACCTTACCCATCAGGCAGTAGCCCCATACAGTTTCTAGGGCAGATGATGCATCCGCTGGACCAATCACCCTTCTTCCAGTCAGAATGAAGGGGAAGTATTCAGCACCCAATAGAATATCAACCTCCTCTGAAAAGAAAAACTCAGGATCTGCTAGATCCAGTCCTTCAATATGTGCCCAGTATGCATTTCTTATCTGATTTGTAGCTGCTATCTTGTTGACTACCAACACGGTAACTTTTAATGGAGGGGAGTTCGGTGTTTCAAATTCACAGTTAGTGATTTCATCTGCTACTTCCAATTTAGTATCAGATAATCCATAGATTGGCAAACTATGTGTTTCCTGCACCACTAAACCCAGTTTTTTCTTGCATCACCTTGTAATAAATGACTCGGTGCTTGCACTACCCAATAATACTTTGACCATATGATAATTGCCTTGATTATCTCGAACTTCTGTTCTAACAGTTGATAACAATACTATGGAACTCTTTACATTCGAGAAAACTTTCGTAGCTGAGTCAGTAACAAATGTTTGATGGCTTTGATCAGCGGCATTGTGCACGTCTACCCTGCTCATTTGTTTATTACCGGCCAATGTGTTGGTGTTTTCAACAGGCGGCTGTCTCGGCTCTAAATGGAGGAGCGAATGATGACGCGAATTACAGTGACTGCACGGCTTCCTTCTTCTACAATCTCTAATAAAGTGCTCTGCCAATAAACAGCATATACATAGTTTCCATTCTATTACACGTTTTAATCTATCAGATGGTTAACAATCGTAGCTGAAGCTTTGTAATTTCCCATAGTGGGTTTCAATTTCCCAAACTGCTTACCTGAGGAGGCTTCTGACGATGTAGATGAACCCAATAAATCAGTGTATTTGGTAGCTCCAAAATAACAGCTTCATCATTCAAAAATATTTGGAAGTTTTTCAAATCGGATACTGTTCCATTTCTTAGCAGTCTCTGCCACTTCTCTCATAATTCTTCAGTCAGTTTTTAATGTAAGACAAATAATAATGGAATCAACCAGTCGTTAACTGAATGACCAATTGGTTTTAGTGCGGCAATATACTCAGCTAAAAAAGTGATAAATTTTCGTAGCGAGTCTGGTTGCTTATTAACTGCTGGCATATCAAAAATTGCTTGCAAGTATGCATCAGTCAGCTTGTAAGAGTCATTGTAGCGATTCAATAATATTTTCCATGCCTCAGCATAATGATCACTTGTCAATGGGACTACAGAAATGACTGACAGTGCATCACCTCTCAGTACAGACCAAATCTTAAACCTCCAGTGCAATCTGCAAACTCCTGCAGGGAGTACAGACACAATGATATTAAAAACTCCTTGAGTTTTATACTTAATTTTTTATGTTCTCTATTACCTGTAATTCTAAAGGCAGCATTGTGAAGTATTTCCTTTCCATGTAGTGCATCTTTTTCTTGAAAAATTCTAACCTATGTCTTTCCGTTATCCTCCCAAATCTAGTATTGTAGCAATGAGTCTCATTCCGTAGTTCTTCTACAGGGTAATTCCTGACATACATAATAACATCAAATACTTATTGCCCATAAACTGAAAGAATGCCAAGCTGCGAAAAAACCAGTTTTACAGAGTCCATTCTTTTTTAGATTCATCATTATTCTTAGTGCTTTTTTCTGTTGAATGAGAATTCTATCAAGATTGCTCTTGGTCGTGGCTCCGTAGATGCATAAAACATAGGCCAGATGGGAGTGTATTAGTGAGTGATAAAGCGTTTTCATAGTTGGAAGACTGCATTTATTTGACATTTGTCTTAAATTATTATACATAATATTTGTCTTAAATTATTAAAGCATACAGCCCAGGGGAGATTTTTTTGACTACCTGACAAACATGACTATTCCAGGATAAATTACTGTCGATTTCTAAACCCAGGAATCTTGTACCGTTTACTAATTCCAACATTTCATTATTAATAAGGACATTTGGGCAAATTTCATTTTTTCTCTGATTTGTCGAAAATGAAATTACAACTGACTTCCCCCCATTTAGAAGAAGGTTCCTGTCATTGAGAAATTTATTCATAAGAGAAAGGTCAGTTGCGGATGTCTCTTCTGCACTTTGCAATGTATTACCTGAGAAGATGACATTAGCGTCATCTGCATAGAGACACAAAGTTGCTTGCTCTTGGAAAACTCCAAGGCAACCCCTTTATGTAACAGATGAATAACAGCAGGCCCAATATTGTCCCTTGAGGCACACCATAATTCAAATGTCTAATGTTGGAGCAATATTGGTTTTTGCGTTTCAGTTTCATCTATATGTTCAATCTCTACAAATTGCAGCCTATCTTTCAAATAGGAGGAGAACCAACTACGCTCCTTTCTGTTCACTCTCAAGGCGTTTAATGAGTCTATCAACATATCATGCCTCACACTGTTGAAAGCAAGGCTCATATCTAAGAATGGACCTATAGTTTTATCTCCCCTGTCTATAGCACTGATGATAGAATCGATGAAATCCACTTCGGCTGTTACCATGGATTTCCCCGATTGGAAGCCATGCTGCTCCTTGTCTATTAAATTATTTTTTTCCAGGTATTCCATCAATTGAATATACACTACCCACTCAAATATCTTTGAGAAAAAAGGTAAAATCGATATTGGCCTAAAACATGCTGGATCCTTGACATTACCCTTTTTAAATATAGGAAATACAATTGTATTGCATTTGCTTCCAATGTACACCACTGTTCACAGGCGATATACCGAAAGCTGCTACAACTGCAGATGACTGCAGTGATGCAGCAAATCGTAGAGGCCTCAAAGGCAGGCCATATGCTGATGGCCCTGTCACTTCTGCCTGCAGATAAAATTACTGCCGGCGTAGGTGTTGTCAAATTATATGCACAGCAACAAAATCTTGAAGAGGAGTTACAAGATATTCTTGAGTAAGTCTTAATGGCAAACGTTTATAATGATTCAATATTATTATGATATATCATAGTCAATGTACAATGTAAGCTACATTGTTTTCTCTTTATCAGCCATTACAATGAATTTGTTGGAATATAATAATTCATGTAAAACTATATTTTGTATTATTTCTATTGTAATGTCAAAATTATTTATGTGTTTGAACAACTATGGTGGCAGCACTGTCATGGTGATTAAAAACACATTCAGTATGTAAAATCGTTTTCTTTGTGAGTTTTCCCTTGTCAACTATTTATTCTTTAAAAGTAAAACTAAAACTTTATCAGGTTATGGGCCCAGATAATGGCCAAAAACGTAAAAACAAGTAAAAAAGTTTAATCTTAAAACAAGTAAAACATGAAAAGTGATTATTGGTTTTTCTCTTAAAATAAAAGTAAAAGGTAACCTCAAAATGGCGATGATGGACAGTGAGAACTATGTGCATAAGCTGAAGGATGCAGATTCATTCACTATGTGGGAATTGGAAATTTAAATATTACTTGAAGCTAAAGATCTGATGGATGTGGTAGATGGAACTGAAACTTCAGAACAACAGGGTAAAAGTGCTGATAAGATTAAGATTTTCAAGAACAAAGATTCAAAAGCTCAACATTACATCTTGATGACGCTGTACAATGATGTAAAAATACATATTATATCGTGTAATAGTGCCAAGGAAATGTATGACACATTGAAAACTTTATTTAAACGTGACACAACTCAAGAAAAATGTGCTCTTCTTCAAGACTTTTATACATGCAAGTTCTCTACAGATAAAGACATGATGGGTAACCTAAGATACATTCAAAACATCACATACAAATTGAACAGACTTGACCAGAAAATCGATGAAACAATGGTGATTACTAAAATACTGAGTGTACTCCCAGAACAGTATAAACATTTTTCAAGTGCGTGGGATTCTACAGTAAACACGGAAAAGACTTTGGATAATCTAAAGGCTAGACTTCTCCAAGAAGAAATCAAATAAATGGTCAGGTGAGAGCGAATCTCTGGCGTTTAAAACAGTAAGACAAGAACGAGGTAAGATCAAGGCTTCTACTTCCAATAGTAAGACAACAAAATGCTACTCCTGTAATGAATATGGACACATTCGTAATAACTGCCCAAATAACAGGTCTAAACAAAAATTTTGTACTTATTGCAAAAAGTCAAATCATTATGAAAAGGATTGTTTTTTGAAAAACAATAGGTCTAGTGATAACAAGTCATGTAAAATCTGTAAAAAAACTAATCACAATGAAAAAGACTGTTACTTTCATAATAAGGCTCAAAGTAAAACATCTTTTCTAACTCAAGTAAATAGTTCAATAAGTTATAGCCTAAAAGCAACTGAGGCTCAGGATGTCTCCAATAAAGTATTCATCATAGGTTGTACACCAAACCACATGACTAATGATGTCAGTATTTTAGATAATGTTAAAACATGTAAACAAACGATATCTGTTGCCAAGAAAGATCAAAGTATAATAGCATTAGCTTCAGGAGTTGTAAACTCAGAACAGTGTATACTTAAAAATGTTACATATGTCCCAGATCTCACTAATAATTTAATGTCAGTAAATGCAATTACCGAAAATGGTGGAAAAGTTTTGTTTACTAAAAGTGAAGTCCAAATCATGAAAAACGAAATTGTTATTTTGGAAGGGAATAAAAATAAGCAAGATTTATATGAAGTTCAATTAAAAGAAGAAATTAAAAATAATGTAACTATTGCAGAATATGCCAGTAAAATAGGTAATCATGACAAGGCTATAGTGAATCATATTTCTAAGAAGATTGACAAAGATTCTGAATCCAGTTTCTCAAATCATTCAGAAGCAATGAATTGGCATAGGAAATTAGGTCATATTAATTTCAAGAATCTTGAAAAATTATCCAAAATTTCAGTAGGAATTCCATCAAATGTATTAAATATTTGTGAAGAGGAATTTTGTAATATTTGTCCAAAAGCCAAACAAGTAAGAAAACCTTTCAATTCCATAAGAAATAGAGCATCAAATTATTTGCAAGTAATTCATTCAGATTTATGTGGTCCTATTGATCCACAAACTCATGATGGTAAAAATTATTTTTTACATGTGTTGATGATTTCAGTCATTTTTGTAAAGTCTATTTGTTAAGATCTAAGAATGAAACTGCTACTTATTTGAAAGAATATGTATATGAAGCTGAAGCTCATTTCAATCTCAAAGTTGCTAAAATCAGGTGTGATAATGGTGGGGAATATATATCTAATTGCTTGAAAAATTGGTGTAAATCACGGGGAATTGTGCTAGATTATACTATACCCTTGTTAGAGACAATAAGGTGGGCTTCTAAACACATGACTTAGTAGCTCAGAAAAAAAAATTGTTACCTTTAAAAGCGTCTTGTTCAGGTATGGCGGGTTCACAGTGGACTGTAAGAGCGTTCTTCTCGTTCTGGTAGGTGGTAGCACGTTCAGATAATCAGGACTCACTTGCATTGGTGATGATGAATACATGGGCCCATGTCGCAGCGAAGAGGTTACACAAAGAAGATCCAAATCTAGATATTTAGCGGAGTACTCTCACAATAACTTTTCCTAACTAGTCGCGGTAGTAGTTTAAATTCAAACAAGCGAAGGGGTAATACATTAATAACTTCTTTAAAAAGAGAAACAACCATGTAGCGTCAGAACAGCAAGCTTCCTCAAAAGGTGGTTACAAGTAGTGGGGACTGGGGAGCAAAAGTGGAGAGAGAGCCAGAGAGAGAACAGTGCCATCTACATATTGAACTGGGCGATCTCAGAGCAGCTGATGGCAGTGGCATGCTAGATGGCCGTGGGTGAGCACGGTTGATTCAAATGGATGGCCCATACATACCCCCCCCCAAAAACGAACAGTTTTTAAATTGGGTGAAGCAGCAACAAACACTGTACATTGAGGCAGGGCGGGCGGCAATAACTAGATGGCGATGGGTCTGCGGTCTTGAATACAGTGAGCCGAGAAGTCCAGAGCAATGTGGTGTGAACACGGGAGCGTGACATGAAGACAAGCGGGGCGGGGCACAGCACAAGTTGCGGAATGCGCATAGACATGAACTGCGGTGCGGTCATAGAAGTGGAGATGAGCGTCAACAGAGGTACGGTCATCAAAACAGCTAAGTGGAGCAAAGCAGCAAACAGCGTTGCGGTCATCAGGATGTTGTGGCAAAGTAGATAACACAAGGCGGCGACAATGAAGCGACGCGGACAGTCACAGGTTATGCGGGTAAAACCAAACTATTTACAATAACATTGTTAGATTGTTCTAAATGTGAATTTTATTTGGGTCTCTGACAATATTACCAGAGGCGCATTTGATTGTCACTATTCTGACAAGTCCATCTTTGCCAGGGTGCAGCGCTACAATTCTACCTTGCGGCCAGCTTAGCGGCGAGGTGTTGATTGATTTGACTACAACCAAATCGTCAATCTGTAAGTTTCTTTCATTAACCTTCCATTTTGTGCGGTTCATTAGTGTGCATAGATATTCTTTTGACCATTGGCTCCAGAAGTATTGCATCATTTTGTTACAATATCTCCAATGGCGAGTTGATAGTATTTCTTTAGTCTCTATTGGTTGTGGTGGTGCGGTCAGGGGTCCACCTACTAGGAAATGGCCAGGTGTTAGAACAGAAGTGGCTTCTGCGGGCTGTGAAGACAGTTCAGTTAGCAGTCGGCTGTTCAAAATGCTTTCTATGCAGGTGAAAATTGTGTCAAATTCTTCATATGTGAGAGCCTTGTCTCCAATACAGCGATACAACAGCGTTTTAGCGGATTTGACGGCAGCTTCCCACAAGCCTCCATGGTGGGGTGCATAAGGATGAGTTTCCAATTTATGCCATAGTTGGACAGAAAACAAGTGACATCAGAGGGTAGTGATTCCAAAAGCTTGGCCAATTCATGCATTTTTCTAGTGGCGGATACAAAAGTTTTGGCATTGTCAGAACATAGCGTATGAGGCGTACCTCATCAGGCAATGAATCGTTGTAGTGCCGCGATAAAGTGGTTGACCAACATAGAAGACAGAAATTCAAGATGAGTAGCTTTTGTGGCAAAACACACAAATATGCACAAATATCTTTTTGTAGTTTGCGCACGTTTTAGCAGAGATGTCTTGCAGACAAAAGGTCCAGCAAAGTCCAAGCCAGTCACATTGAATGGTTTGTTGATGGTGAACCATTCGGCAGGTAGTGGGGCCATGCGTTGTTGCAAATTTGAGCGGCGAAATTGGTTGCAGATGATGCATTGGTGTATGACACGACATACCTGATTACGAGCTGATAATATCCAATATTGTTGGCATACTGCAGATTGGGTGGTGCGAGGACCAGCATGACAGCTCATGAGATGCTGTTGTCTAATAATGAGTGTAGAAACATGTTCATTTTTTGGTAACAATAACGGATTTTTAGTTTCACTGGAAATAGGTGCATTCTCCAGACGACCAGATAGGCGGATCAAATTCTCATGATCAATATAAGCCTGCAGAGTCAATAAATGTTTGGGGCATTTTTCCGAGTTTAACTCATTTATTTCCTTCTGAAATTTGACCTTTTGCACAACTTGTATAATGAGCCTTCTAGCAATCTCCATTTCAGAGGCAACAACATCAATAGCAGCAGGGTGCGGTTCACAATCACAAAATTTTTGAATTAATTTGTTACTATAGTCACAGTGGGCGATCTTGATTCTGTTAATGAAGTGTAGTATATACACAAAAATTCGGCATAATTTTCCAAATTTGGATACACGTTCACAAGCGGCGTATAGCGGGTTTGCTAGCGGTTCATCTTGGGTAGTTGCAAGAATATACAGCAGGTTTGACTTCATCTCAGGTATTGTTTCACTGACAATGTGATTAGACACAGGAAAATCAACAGAGAGGCATTGAAATGCGGCAGAAGCATGCCACCAAGTATGACAGGAAACGAGTTCAGTTGGCAGTAGTCCACAAGAAGCAATATCAGCACAGTTGTTAAGTGAGGACACATGATTGAATAGTTTGGGTTTCACTAATTGAGTGATTTGCTGTACACGATTAGCAACAAAAATCTGCAGTTTGTAAGTAGGCGTATTGATCCAGTCCAAGGCAGTTCTGGAATCAGTGTAGAGACGAATTTCCAGCAGGTTGTATGCTGATAGAGTTGATAAAATGACATATACAAGTTGTGCTAACAAGAGACAGCCTTTCAATTCCAATCGAGGGATTGTCAGGGTTTTGAGGGGTGCAACATGACTCTTGGTGGCAATAAGACGACAATCAATAAAGCGGTTTTCAACTTCTTCATGAAGGTACAAGCAGGCGGCATATCCTTTCTCTGAAGCATCGGCAAATCCCAACAGTCTAATTGAGGAATGGGAACAAGCTAACAATCTTGGTATGCGAATCTGGTGTAATTGGTTGATAGTGGTAACCAAGGATTTCCAATGAGTTAATAGTGGTGCAGGAATTTCATCATCCCATCCAAGGCATTCAGACCACAGAGTGTGAATGAATAACTTAAACAATAGAATAAGCGGTGATAGCCATCCCAGTGGGTCATAAATTCGTGCAATGAAAGTGAGTATTGTTCTTTTTGTGCTTTTTTCAGAAAAGGCAGAGATGAAATATCGGAAATCATTGGCAAGTGGACTATACACAATGCCAAGGACTTTGGCGGTTGCAGTATCATCAAACAGGCATTCCTGATTGCTCAAATATTCGGGCGACATATACTCAATCAACTCAGGTGTGTTGGAATTCCATTTCCTCAATTCAAAGGAGGCGAGTGACAATAGCTCATTGAGTTCTTTGATAAGTGAATGTGTGGTATTCAGGTCATTGCTTCCGCCAAGTATGTCATCGACATACGCTTGAGACTTCAGTACTTGACTGGCGAGTGGGAAAGCTTCACCTCCGTCCTCCACTAATTGTTGCAGAGTACGCTGAGCAAGATATGCGCTAGAAGATACTCCATAAGTCACTGTTAACAGTTCAAATTCTTGAATTTTTTCTTGGTGGATGGGTTTCCAAAATACGGTATATGTTGATGCTGGCGGTCTTCAGGCCTCAGCAAGATTTGTCTGTACATCTGTTTGCAGTCTGCAAGGATGACAAAGTGGTATGAACGAAAGTGGGTTAATACTTGGACTATGTTTGTTTGAAGTTTGGGTCTAGGCAGCAACACATCATTAAGTGAGAGCCCATTGGCATCTTTGCTAGATGCCTTGAAAACAACTCGAATTTTTTTAGTGTTATCGTTTTCCTTGAATATTGCATGATGTGGGATGATGTAATCTACAGCGGAATCAGCGATTTTCAAGTGGCCTAGGTCATGATACTCATGCATGAAGTCAGAGTATTTGGTTTCAAGTTCATCAGATTGACTCAATTTTTTCAGTAGTCCTAACTGATTGCGGTATGCCTTGCTGCGGTTATTGCCCAGAGTGGGAGTGCCAGGTTTGAAAGGCAGTGCCACAACATACCTTCCTTCAGAGGTGCGATAAGTAGTGGATTGGTACAGTTTCTCACACAACTCATCTTTGGGCGATGACTCTTTTCGAATGGGGATGGCCTCTTCGGTTTCCCAAAATTTGTTCATGACAGTGTTGAGCTGTGCTTCCTGTGCAAACATAGTGTAAATGAGCTGCATTTTGTTGAGCGGTGCGGGTGAGTCCTCAATATTCAATCTACCACTTAAAACATAACCAAAGATTGTGGCAAAGGCGGCAGGGTTACCAGGAATAATGGAATTTTCTGCGGATATAAAGATGTTGGAGTATAAATCGGCACCAATCAGTAGGTCGATTTCAGCAGGCTCATCAAAATAAGGATCAGCAAGGTCCAGATGCACAAACGAATTCTTTAGTGTGGGGTGAAGCGGAAAGACAGGAAGATTACCAGCAATTTGATCTAATACAAGAGCTTCGGTAGAAAGAGCAATATGAAATTGAGGTTTGGACAATATTCTTAACTGCACAATGCCTTTGACAGATGTCCTTTTTTCAGAGATTCCATTCAGTTGGATTTGAGCGGGCACAACAACTAAACCCATTGCGGTGGCGGCTCGGGTGGTGATAATGGAGCGCATGGAACCAGAGTCCAACACAGCACGCAACAAGGAGGGTTGATTGTATTGGTTCAAGACTGTAACGACAGCGGTTCCAAGTAAAGCGGAAGCATGTATGGCATTCACCTGAGCACAGCCACTAAAAGTGTGTGGTATAGAAGATACAGAACTGTTTGTTACATATTGTGCACTGAAGGCAGGGCTTGAACTTACGGGCGGAGATGCACAACTGTTGACTGGTGGCAAACTAGGAGGCAGATTAGAGCTGATAGCCAGGTTTGGTGCGTTGCTAGAATGTACATGATAAGAGCTTACTGGCGGTTGCGGTGGGGCAGCGGCAAAAGTCGGCACAGGTAGCGGGCTGAAACCAGGAGAAGGTGCATGGTGCACGGCGTTTTGGCTAGTACCGGTATGCGGGCGTCCATATTGATTTGGTGCTTGCTGTGGCTCAACAAACCGGTGTTCAGAGCGTTGTTCTGTAATGAGTAATGATTGAGGATTATTAGCATTATTGCACAGAAGCGTATGATGGTTATTAGAGTGGCAATTCTTGCAGCAAATCATTGAGTTGCAATTTGCTTTCAGGTGAGACCCTAGGCAAACAAAGCACCTTTTGTGTTGCTTCACAATTTGATTGCGTTTGGATACTGATTCTCTTTTGAAAATGTTGCATCTATACAATTGATGTCCTTCTGAACAAAGAACACAAATGCCACCACTGATTGGATACCTAGTTTTAGTTGAAGAGAAGGGCTGCTTTCTCTGTTGATAATTACTTGTGCTAGGTTCAGCTTTAACAGAAACGGGATCTACATATTCAATGCTGGCGCTAATTACTTGGTCATATTTGCGGGTTAGTGCGGTCACTTCCAGAGATTTTTCTTGACTAGCCACAAAACTCAATAAACGGTCAAAAGTGGGAACTTGATCATTTGGTATGGATTCTTCAAATTTGGTGTGGACAGAAAGCGGTAATTTGCAAATACACATCATGGTAATCAAAAAATCAGCTTGGTTCAGGTTCATGTTAAATAACGATCGTTTGGCTGAGCTGAGCTCAATAGAAATTTTTTTCAAAGTTTCAGCCAGAGTAGTAGAAGGAACAAAGGTATCGAATTTATTATATAAACTATATGCTTGATACCGGATATTGTTGTATCGTTTGTGCAAGCTGTCATAGGCAGCTTTGTAACATTCAGCAGTGTTGGGGTAATTTTGAACCAAGGTCAAAGCATCACCACTAAAATATGAAGTTAGAAGATGGTATTTGGCCTCACTGGAATAGTCTTAACTGGTGTGAACAGCAGCATCAAAAACATTTTTGAAAGCATTCCATTCATGAGGTTCGCCTGAAAATGTAGGTATCTGCAACTGAGGTTTCACAAAATTATTAATTGACAGTTCATTAGCGGTAACAGCAGGTTTAGGAACGGTATCAACCAGCTTGATACTATCAAATCTGGTTTGGAATTGGATTTGCAGTTCAGCAAACTCCAAGATTACTTCCTCAGATAGTGACTCTTTATCCGTTTCCTCATATTCACTCATTAATTTATCAAATTTTTTATCCAGACCAAAATAAAATTCACTACAAGTCATAGGTACTTGTTCATTGTACTTATCAGCTAGAGAAGATATCGATTGGTGTAACCTTCTTAGCTTATTCAATAATGGAAAATTTGTCGCCATGGCTGTTATGGATAATCATACAGAAATAGAAAAATAGGTTACTAGATTGAAATTTACAATCGAAAAAGTTCAGATTAGCAGTCAGAAAAGTTTAAGTTAATGGCCGAAAAAGTTCATATTTAACAAGAAATAGCTCAAGATCAATGTTCAAAGTCAAAAGTTTGTAGTTCAATATTTACAATTAATAAAAGATAGGTAATTCACTATGTTTAGCGGTAAGAAAACACACAGTTAGCGGTAAAAGTTTGTAGCTGACTGTTAGGCACTGAAGTTCAAAACCAAAACTTTTTAGGTTATATTGAACCAGGTGTAAAAGTTCGATAGTTAACAGTTCGATAGTCGCTATCATAAGTCACTAATTGATGTTTTCAGATTTCGATACAAGATGGCGGTCGAAAGCGTCCGAATCGAAAATTTACGATTTTCCAAGAAAACTCACAAAGAAAATCTCAGAATAAATTTAAATGAGTGTATTCACTGTCCGTAGGTCGCTTTTCCTCCAATATCAGGCCCAGAGGACCAGGTTTCATGTTAGAGCCAATGAGGTGGGCTTCTAAACACATGACTTAGTAGCTCAGAAAATAAAATTGTTACCTTTAAAAGCGTCTCGTTCGGGTATGGCGGGTTCACAGTGGACTGTAAGAGCATTCTTCTCGTTCTGGTAGGCGTTAGCATGTTCAGATAATCAGGACTCACTTGCACTGGCGATGATGAATACATGGGCCCATGTTGCAGCAAAGAGGTTACACAAAGAAGATCCAAATCTAGATATTTAGTGGAGTACTCTCACAATAACTTTTCCTAACTAATCGCGGTAGTAGTTTAAATTCAAACAAGCAAAGGGGTAATACATTTATAACTTCTTTAAAAAGAGAAACAACCCTGTAGCGTCAGAACAGCAAGCTTCCTCAAAAGGCAGTTACAAGTAGTGGGGACTGTGGAGCAAAAATGGAAAGCCAGAGAGAGAACAGTGCCATCTACATATTGAACTAGGCGATCTCAGAGCGGCTGATGGCAGTGGCATGCTAGATGGCCGTGGGTGAGTGCGGTTGATTCGAATGGCTGGCCCATACAACCCTATTCACCCCAACTAAATGGAACTGCTGAACGAATGAGCAGAACATTAATGGAAGAAGCAAGAGCATTAGTTTTTTATTCAAATTTACCCAAAAGTATGTGGGGAGAGGCTGTATTAACATCTGCCTATCTTATAAATCGTAGTCCAACTGTTAGTATTGATACAACACCTGCTGAAAAATGGTATGGTAGAAAACCGGATTTGAGTAAATTAAACATAGCAAAGAGGCAATTTTTGTAGGATATGCCCCAAATGGTTATAGATTATGGGATCCAGTAAAAAGAAAGATTTTTATCTCGAGAGATGTTTTGTTTAATGAAAAAGAAGAAATGTTCTATTCAAATGAAACTGTAAAAGACCAAAATGAAATGCTTGTAAAATGTAGACAAAATAGAAATGATTTTGAAAATCAGAGAGAACAAGAAAATGTACAAGAAGCAGAGATGATGAAGAAGGAAAGGTATGTAGATTGAAGAAAGCCCTTTATGGATTAAAACAAGCCCCTTCTCAATGAAATAAAAAACTAACATCTTTTCTAAAGCAAGAAGGTTTACATCAACTAAAATCTGATCAATGCATTTTCAAAGACAGTTCAAATGAACTTTATTTAGCCATACATGTAGATGATGGAATTTTGATGAGCAAGGATGAAACTAAAATGAATAATCTATTGGATAAATTAATGAAAAATTTTGAAATGACAGTAAATGAGAATCCAGCTATTTATTTAGGTTTGGAAATAAGACAAAAAAAGAAGGCATTTTTGTAACACAGACAAGCTATTCTAAGAAAGTTCTTGAAAATGTTAGTATGACTGGCAGTAAATATCAAATTCACCCATAGTAAAAAATGACCAAATTGAAAAGCTTAGAATAGATTTTCCCTATAGAGAGGCGGTAGGTAGTTTGCTATACCTACTTAACTAACAAAACAAGACCTGACATGTCTTTTGCAGTCAACTATGAAAGCCGGTACTTAGATAACCCTAGTGCTAAAGATGTACAAAATGTTAAGAGAGCCCTAAGATATCTAAATGGATCAAAAGATGTTGGTTTATTTTTTCCCAGTTGTAAGTCAAATGTATTGAAAGTTGAAGCATATTGTGATTCAGATTATGCTGGTGATCTAAATGATGAAAAAAGCACAAGTGGGTATGTTATATTGTTGGGAGGAGCACCAATTATTTGGAGCTCTAGAAAGCAACCAATTATTGCCTTATCCACAGCAGAAGCTGAGTATATTTCTGCTGCAGAGTGTTGTAAAGAATTAAAATATTTGAAGACTATTCTTTCAGAAATGACTAACAAAACTATAAATACAGTACTTAATGTGGACAATCAAAGTGCTATCAAGCTAATTAAATCAGGTCAAATGAACAGGAAAAGTAAACACATTGATGTCAGGTACCATTTTGTAAGCGAACAATTACATAATGGCATGTTTGAAATAAAATATTGTTGTTCAGAAAAACAGCTAGCTGACATATTTACTAAACCATTATGGAGTAACAAATTTTCGAAGTTTAAAGATATGTTGGTGACTATGTAAAACAAGTAATACAAGTGATGACTTTATAACAAGTAATTCTGATTAAAATCTTTATTATCATTTAAGAAATAACATTTTAGATGTAAACTGATTTTTTGTTAAAACATTTTGACATTAAGGAGGAGTGTTGGAATATAATAATTCATGTAAAACTATATTTTGTATTATTTCTATTGTAATGTCAAAATTATTTATGTGTTTGAACAACTATGGTGGCAGCACTGTCATGGTGATTAAAAACGCAGTCAGTATGTAAAATCGTTTTCTTTGTGAGTTTAGCCTCATCAACTTTTTATCCTTTAAAAGTAAAACTAAAACTTTATCAGAATTAACAACCCGTACGATTTTCCAAGGAATGTTAATTTGGAAATTTCCTGTAGGCCTATTGCGGTGTCAAACATTCATTGATTACTCTTCTTGTTCGTTGATTGTTTCGAATAATGCTTGTTAGTATAATGTTATGAAGTAATAATGGTGTGCATGTAGTAGAGGACTGAGAAAAATTATGAGATTTTGTTAGCTAGTCAGGTGAAAGAGGGAACCAACTACCTTGCCATGAAATAATGTGACAAATTTAACGTTATACTTTTTGATATGTTAGGAAGCTGAAATAAGGATGAAGTTAATGATGATTGTTGGTTTTCCAGATCATCTCAGAGACAGAGATGTCCCAGTAGCTCGATTATAGCCGCATGGTGGGTGGCATACAACACGTGCGGCCGCTGCGATGCCAGAATGCTGTCATTTTTGAGGCGACTCGTCATCTCAGGCAACAGCAATTTAGTGTTGCCGAGTTGCTGAGCCGAGTCTCTCATCTTACAAGAGAAATGTCTAGCTGGCTGCATTAGATAGGCCAAAGATCTATATATACAAACAGTATACAGTAAGTATTTATATAGATCGTTCAGAGGAGCAGCCCAGGTGGGCCAACCGGCTGAAGTAGTGACAGCAGAGCCCATTATGCCTCCACCAGATCAGGTACATTACTGTTGATGGTACCTTAAGGTATCCATAGAACATGAATACATTATACAATTACTATTATTGTCAATATTACTGGAAAAAATTGAATTAATCTGATTCAATAAAATTTATCTCAATACAGATTTTTGACAAAGTAGACTGTTAAATTTAAGAAACAAATCTCATGAACCAATTTAAAAAATCAATCCATTATAAATGTTAGAATCAAATAATAAAAATACAACAATATATTTCTACAAATTTTCATGGAGAAAGATACACCCATTAGCCTATTGGTGAAATGATGTTTGTGAAAATTGGTGTATTTTTATAAAAATGTCAAAGTGAATTTTAAATGGGAGTAATGTATGTCACAAACAGTCAGTGCCAATGGGTTAACCTTGACAATGACAATCACTTTTAACGTGAAATTTCATCATTGTCGTCTTCACCAATATTGGGTGATTTTCTTAGTTATAATTTATGGAAAATATTCTGTTTAATTGGAAGAGTAGGTTTGAAAAGGTTTGAGAGTTTTCACCTATCACCTAAAGAAAGTTATTGGTTCCATTTACCAATATCTTGAGAAATCATGAATGGGTTTAATGCCTATGAATAAGAACTCCAATTTAGAGCAAATCAAATTATAATTTTCACAAAACTTGGGCAATTGAAAACGCAAAAATAATTATCAGAACCATTAGATACATAAAACATAGTCTTCTTACAAGCTAAATACTCATCTGTACATGTTAATTTCATTTATCTGGCTACAGGCTTTCAACATCAAGCAAAACATTTAACACAAATTGAGAAAATGATGAAAATATTCAGATATCAATTAAAACATCTCAAACTTCACTTATATAGAAAAAATTCAAGAGGATAATACACAACCACTACAAGCCACCAGACATTTTTCTTGAGAGAGCTTGAAGGTTTCGGGAGACGCCCTAGGCACGTCATCATTGCTAACCCCAGGAATGGGAAATTACAAGTTTACAATTTACATTTATTATTCTCAAAAAAACTTTACTTTTAATCTGTTTTGAATTTATTTAACCTTTATATTGTTTATAATTATTTGTTAATTCAGAAAGAGAACTTTATTACCGTACAGTAAGTTATCCAACATTAGAACAGCTGATAAAATTTCAGGCAGATGTTAAGTCCACATATCGATTACACCGATATTGACTATCAAATTTTATTGATATTTGAATATCGAATCGAAGATTCGATTTTTATTGAAAAAATGTAATATTACAAGTATTATAAGGTCTCGTGAGACGGCAATGGAGCTTCTAATTGTGTATGGTAGCAATCAACCTCGAAAGAAAAATCTCATCTTCAAGGAAGTTACCCAAGAAACATTTTCGAATGCAGTTAAAAATTTAAATCTTCAGACAGTTTGGATATTTATGGTCTCTCTAGTAATATGCTTAAAAATATTATTGATTGTTTAGCTTCTCCTCTTACTTATTGCATAAACAGGTGTCTGATTGAAGGTGTTTTTCCAAGAGTGCTAAAATTGTCTAGAGTAGTTCCTATCTATAAGAAGGGAGAGAAAAAATGTGCATTTAGTTACCGTGCAATATCCCTCATTCCAATTTTATCGAAAGTCTTGGAATCTATTATCCATCCATGGTTAAGTCTGTGATTACTTAGAAGAACATAATATACTCTCGGATGCACAGTTTGGGTTCAGAAAGGGTAAATCTATCTATGCAATTGATGACCTAATAAAGCAGGTCCTTAGGGCTTTTGAAGAGAGAAATTATACTCAGGCCACTCTATGTGACCTCAGTCGAGCATTCGATTGCGTGGATCATGATGTGCTTCTGAGTAAGCTGGTTTATTATGGGATAATTGAAAGAAAGGCTGGGAACATTTTCGAGTCATTCCTTAGCAACCGTAGACAAATAGTGTGCATTGGCAAAAAAAATCACAGATAAAAGAAATAAAGTGTGGTGTGCCACAGGGGTCAGTTTTAAGGCCTTTATTGTTTATTTTAATGATCAATGTTTTGCCACTCTGTGTGGATACAGTACCCAATCCATACTGTATGTGGATGTTGCAACATTTCTCAATGCTTGCACAAACTTTAATGACCTTCAAGCTGTAGCTGAGAGCACGTTATCTCAAGTTTCAATTTGGTTGAGAACTTATGGTTTTTTGCTAAATAAGAGTAAGACTCAGGAAAATCTTTTCAGTTAGAGAAACTCACGTGTAGAGAGCAATTTGGATACTGGTAGAATAAAGTTTTTGGGTATTTTTATTGATGGCAAATTGACACGGGAGCCACATATCAGATATGTCAGTGTTAAACTGTCTACAGCGGTATACTTGTTAACAAACTTGATGAACCATGTTCCTGAGTCATTTGTGAGGTCTGTATATTTTGCATTTTTCCAGAGTACTATTTCATATGGGCTTCTATTCTGGGGAAATAGCGCACATGTGCAGGATCTTCTGATTCAAAAAAAGTTATCAGAACTATTACAAACTCTGACAGATTGGCTCACTGCAAACCATTATTTTTGTTGAAACAAGATTATTGACCATAATAAACCTTTACATATTTACTGTTCTCATATATACAAAAACAACATATCTAAACATAACCTAAGAAGAAATACTCACATAACACTAGGAGAAACAGGCATAGCGATGCTAGTATCAACACCTTTCTGTTAAAGCCTTTGGTATCGACACCTTCCTGTAGACTGAGTAAATCACAGAAAAGCTATGAGGTTATTGGAGTGAAAATTTTAAATAAATTGCCACATGATTTAATAGACGCTCCATTCCAAGTGTTCAAGAATACGTTATATAGTTGGCTAATTAAAAACCCATTTTATTCAGTAAATGAATTTTCAGAATTTATAAATCCTATTCTGTGAAATAGACTAAATACACATAAATAAGGAAAACTAAACCTCGTATTTAAAAGTTATGATATTACTGTGTTGATTAAGTTAGGTCTGCATGTTATGACTAAGTTTTATGTTGACTGTGACTATAATTGACTAGCTGTTTTGACGTTGTCTATAACTGTTATTATGTTGAATGACAATAAAATTCTATTATTATTATTATTATTTGTTCACATGTAGCTTCCCTTGCATTCCAACAAAAAAAGTTATGGTATTATGAATATGGGGATATGTGAAGCCAGCCCATCCCCCTAACTTAAATCAACTACAAACCGCCACAGAGAAGAGATCAGAGGGAACATTCTTACCGACTATTGTTTCGCCTTATGTGTAGTATCACTTATACCGGTAGAAAGCGCTTGTATACGCAAATGACGATTTCTGTCTGAGCTGAGTTAGTACTGTAGCAGGGGGACGTAGTGGAGAGTCATTGGCATCCTACACTTCCCTCTCCAACAAACCAGTTCACACCACTCTCTCCCCCCAGCAAAACAACTGCTGACAGCATTTGTGGCTTGATGCATGTATGTCATTGTTTTGCTAATAGTACATAGACTAGACATTCATTTTTCTTATTCTAATCACTTGCTACTCTCAACTCTCCAGATCGCATGAATGCTGCTTCTCCAGTGACAAAGAGGATTAATTTTTATTTCTAATCAACAAGAACTAGAAAACAATAAGTGAATGAGTGGCCAGATTTTGTAACTTTATTACATTATGTACTTCAATTCAATAATTGAAAAAATTTAAATCAATCTAATTTAATCAACAATATTGCGATTTTGAACTTAAACATTGAGAAAGAGCATGGAATAATTTTAATAATGACATGTTCTTGAGGTGCTGTGTAATGCAGCATTATATTTTTCTATTATTGTTCTAAAATGATTTTAATAAATGATGTCAAAACTGCTCATTAACAATAATATTGTTTCAGTTACTTTTTTTTCATTGAATAGCCAAAGATTGTTAACCTTAATAATATTATTTCAGTTGCTTTTTGTTTTCATTGAATAGCCAATGGTTGTCAACCTTTTTCATGGACTGTACCCAAGTTCTAATTTTGCATATGAGCTAAATGCTGTTAGGCTAGCCGTCTAGCGGGAGATTGGGGAAGAGGGAGTAATTTGAAAATTCAATGAATTTCTCTCATTATGAACTTATAAGAGCCACTATCTTCTTAGCATTCAGTAAAATAACATCCAGTTTCATTGTATATTATAAGGAGGAAATTGATTGATACTCTTTAAAAAGATTTACCTACCCCTGTTATTATGTATGTGTATTTTTGTCGATTTCCTTTCCTTGATATAATACAAAATTATAAGTAGAGCAATAAAGAGCAAAACTAAAATCGTAAATCGATTTAGAAATAATCTTCATGACCTTTTAGAAGAAACTTTGTGGCTGAATCTGCTAATCAATTCCGACCATGTTGATAAACTTGAAACGCAAAAAATGCTGTTGATTTTATCATTTTTATTCATAGTTCACTTGGACGCACGGTACGATTCAATCACTTGAAAATATCAAGAGATTGAAGATATTCTCCTCATATTCACGATCTCGGTATTTCTAAGATGGAAAACAGTAGTTGAAGATAAATATTTATGGTAACTGAGCTCCTATAGAATAAAATTTAGAACCAATCATGAGTTTCTATGATGTATGATCCTCGTTTTAAGAGACTCTTGATTAACAGCAGGCACGGCCCTAGGGACTTTGCCGCCCTGGGCGAAATCGGCAAACGCCGCCCCCCCACCACCAGGTATCCCGTCTTATAATTGTTTACTTAAAAATTTGCCCGAAGGTTATCAGCTTTTCAAGTTAAAAATGACATTTAAACAAATATTTGATAAATATAAATATTGAGGAATAAGTGCAGGCAACGAATGCTTGAATAAAGGTATGGAGGGAACATTTTGGAACACAATTTTCAACTCTACAGCTCTTTTAAGGATAGTAAGAGGATTAACATATCAAAAGTCCTCACCCTTACCCCATGTGCCAAAGGTGTGTGGGGGTGGTTTGAAAGTACCATTTTTTAATTTTTCTTATATATCTCGGAAACTATGCATCTTATGAACATTTGTACACTGTACAAAATTGAAGCTCACAAAATTACCAACAAGTTTTGTTCTCTACACTTTTTCATATCTCTTATAGTTTCTGAGATATCCGCTCTTGAAGGTGAGACATTTTTTGAAAAAACACTTCTACCTCCAATTTTTTCATCTTTTCGGCCATATAATTTTTGAATGATTGATGAAAAAAATCCGTGCTGATTATAAGCTGACGGAGCATCAAATTATCTTCAATTTGATGTATATTCTCACTATTTTACGCATTTACCTACGACTGTTGCAGCAGTTTTAGTGTTGAGGGTGGAAGTTTTGTTTGGTAGAGGATTTCGATAAATCTGATACTTTTTGAGATATATATGTTCTAAAGTGATGCATTTTCAAAAACCCAGTTTTTTCCATTTTTCGTTTTTTCAATTCTTATAACGTTCCAACAATTGATGGAAAAAGAATATGCTTACTACGAGATTGTAGAGCATTAAATTATCATTCATTTCATGTATAATTCGACTATATCACGCATTCCAATAATTTATTATGACTGTTCCAGCAGTTTTAGGTTTGAGAGTCAAATATCAAGATTTGCAACAAGTGACTTTTTTCGAATATCACACTATTCTGTGATCATAAATTGGAGTGTGCTTCAGTATGAACATCCATATTGAGTACCTGGGACTTATTGGTACCAGACGTATTGGAACGTCTGCGGAACTGAACACAGGGGGAGTTTCTAAACTTCCTACCAAACAAGACATTCAAAACTAAAACTACTGCAACAGTCGTATAGGAATGCTTGGAATAGTCGAATTATACATGAAATGGAAGATAATTTGATGCTCTAAAATCTCGTAATTAGCACATTCTTTTTTCATCAATCGTTGAGAAGTTAAAAGACTTGAAAGAGCGAAAAATGGAAGAAAAACTGGGTTTTTGAGAAAGAATCACTTTAGAACATATATATCTCGAAAAGTTAGTATCATATTTATTGAAAACCTCTACAAAACAAAACTTGTAGGAAATTCATTGAACTTCGTTTTATGTGGATGATTATGTCAATAGAACTCATTCTTTCCAAGATATAAGTGAAAGTGGAAAATGCATGGAAGTGCATGTAAGTAAAAGTGGAAAATGCAACTTTCAAACCACCCTCATCCCTTTAGCACATGATGTATGGGTTGGGATTTTTGATATGCTCACCTCCAAACTAGTGTCAACAGAGCTGCAAAGTCTAAAATTGAGTTCCAAACATTCCCTTCAAATTTCATTGTCAACTGATCTATTGTTGCTGAACAGAAAATTTCACTCTCAACACTAAAACTGCTGCAACAGTTGTAGGGAAATGCGTAAAATAGTGAAAATATACATCAAATTGAAGATAATTAAATGCTCCGTCAGCTTATAATCAGCACGGATTTTTCTCATCAATCGTTCAAAAATTATAAGGCCGAAAATATGAAAAAATTGGAGGCAGAAGTGTTTTTTCAAAAAATGTCTCACCTTCAAGAGCGGATATCTCAGAAACTATGAGATATATGAAGAAAATGTAGAGAACAAAACTTGTTGGTAATTTTGTGAGCTTCAATTTTGTACAGTGTACAAATGTTCATAAGATGCATAGTTTCAGAGATATATGAGAAAAATGAAAAAATGGTACTTTCAATCCACCTTTCAATCCTTTAGCACATGATGTAGGGGTGAGGACTTTTGATATGTTAATCCTCTTACTATCCTTAAAAGAGCTGTGGAGTTGAAAATTGTGTTCCAAACTTTTCATTCTATAGTCTTTGATTAACTGGACTAGAACAGTAACACAAAATATCTGATTAAACTGTTTTTATGTTCGGAACAGATACGGTACACAATAAGAAAACATAATTAAGACGGTAGTTCCAAATCAAGAGACTGCAACAGAGTATTGGGCCTATTTAACTTGCCAAGTAATCAAAACTACAATTGCTACAACACGAGTTTGTTCAACACACTTGTTCAATTAAGTAGAACTCGTCTGACCTTTGCATGGAAAAATTCCTTCTCCAGTTCTTCAAGATCTAGAGACTGAGCTATTAATGTTCGCTAGACCACTCAGATGTTCCTGGGAAATTGTTGATCTTAGATATATGTCTTCATTAGCTTGAGTTTGGAAAAGCTTCTTATAAAATTTTACTATTCACATTGAATTTATTTTTATTTGCATTTAAAAATTTTCCGTTCCTTAAAATTTGCCGCCCCCAAAAATCTGCCGCCCTGTGCGGCCGCCCGGTCCGCCCACCCCTGGGGCCGGGCCTGATTAACAGTGGAATTGCAAAAAAATGGTAAAACTTCAATCGTCACTTTTTCAATCGGTTGTAACTTTCTAATGGTATTGAAATCGAAAGTATTGTTGATTGGAGTGAGAAGAGGAGGAAATTCCTCACATCCTTGACTAGATTTTGATTTTATATCTGTATTATTTTATAAGATATGCAGCATTGAATAAATAAATTGTCGTTATTCTGTGTATGGAATATGGGTTGAAGTACAGTGTACACTCAACAAAAAATTTCCCATTTCTCTTAGGAACTTGACTCATGATATATGATTTCCAACTACCTTGACAAGCCGAAAAGAAAGAGCGTACGGGAAGATCCGAACATTGTATCAAAAGTTATGAATGAAATTTCAATCCTTGAGGTGTCCTGAAAATCTTTGAGATAGAGCGTTCTACCTGTTCTCAGATTGTAGAGCACAAAATTACGCCTAGTAGGATGTTGAATTACACATTTTTGAATTGTGACAATCGGAAGATATTGTTGATTGAATACTATAGGATTTATCAAAATTGATTTTCCATGAAATTCTACTTGTTTTGGACAAACTGTAGGACAGAACTGATTGAAGTTATAGAGGTCTGAATGATTCCATTTTATTCTGAATTTTATATACAGTAAAAAAGGAGAGAGAGGATTTTTTTTGTCCAATGACTGGATTTGATTGTAATAGCTCAGAACTGGAGAATGAACCAGACATATTAGGTATTTGGGACACTCTGTACAAGGAAATTTTGCATGCGAAAATTGGTTCTGGACTTCTCTTATGCATACAAACCCTAAAAAATGGGGTTATAGGGTTTATAGGTTTTTGGTTTGGCCAAAGACCGTTCAAGTCAGAAGGAAGCTTTTCCATCAAGGGCCAAGCGTAGTGATAGAGTATGTGCATATTTTTTGTAAATATTGTTGTTCACTGATGTTTTTCACTTAGTTTTATCTTTATATTTTCATATTTCAAATAAGTGATTCAATACTTCATATTTATTGTGGTATTACAGTATGTTTTTTCACCTTACAAATTGTACCAGATAGAATAGAACATTCATGATTGTGTGCGGCTGTGTGGGCGTTATGCTCATTTATGTTGATGTTACAGATTTTTGTGTTGAAAAATTAGAGTTGGGTAGCTTAGGGGGTTAGGTTTTTGTTTGGAATTGCAATATGCTGGAATGGGTTGGAGACCAGATTGAGGTATGTTTATTGAATGAGCGAAGCGAATTCTATGTTTCAAGTCAATCAGCG
Source organism: Nilaparvata lugens (assembly GCF_014356525.2). Lineage (NCBI taxonomy): Eukaryota > Metazoa > Arthropoda > Insecta > Hemiptera > Delphacidae > Nilaparvata > Nilaparvata lugens. The sequence continues at coordinate 54,619,515 of NC_052506.1, read as the reverse complement.
TTCGTCTATTTGTAAGATTTTTTATCTTTCCAATCGTGCTTCTAAGCTCAAAAGTGTAGAGAACTTCTATTTCTCAGCGTTCTCCACCGATCCTATTGCATATATCATCATACTCTAAATCCAATTTGTATGTGTGTTTGTGTGTGAATAGGCAGACGTGTATGAGTATAAATGTTAGTGAGTGTAGCGAGTTCTACTGTTCTCCGAACTAATAGTTATGAAACATTTCATAACCATATAAAGTAGAATACCTGTTTCCTGATTTTATGATACAATGTTAATTAAAAGATTTACTGTTATCTTCAAGGTTTATAAATAGTTTTCCAAACGAAAATTGTATAATAAAGTGATTGACCATGTCACCTCAATTTAATTAATTGATTAATAATATTAGTAAATTAGGTGTGAATTAATTAATTAATTAATAATTTAATTAATTGAGCACCTCCGCTCTGTAATTGGCGCTTGTGCGAGTGTGCAGGACAAGTTTGTAGGATAACTGCAGTGAACCATGATAACACGATTACAAACGCATCCACCCCTAGTAGGCCTAGACAATAGAATACCTGGACAAAGTTGGGACCCTAGAACAGTCTGGTAGGGCTTCATCTCCATCTTCTCCAACAAAAATTTTTAGCACATGGAATTAGGGATATTTTATTTTTTTCAATTATATCACCTTCTGCTTCTCATACTGAGTCTAAAAGAATTTTTTTATCCACCTAATACGAAATTTAGTTTTATATTGTTTATCATATTGTATGTTGATATTCCAATACGCTCTCAACTGCAATGTCAAATAATGAGCTGTCTTTGTTTAAAATGAATGAATTGCCTTTCATGACAGCTACTCTTTGTAAACTACCTTTGAACAGTTGCTCTAGTGAGCCAGGGTGTCAATTTGTAGATTGTAGATTCCAACCAGTTTGACACACGCACAACTGCCAACGCCCTTCTTGCAGAAAGGTGTTACTGAAGCCTACGTGAACAATAGTATTTCAAAACATTGTTATTCGAGGAGCTATTCACAAGTAATTGTCAATAAGGGCCTGTCTATTATAAACTGTAGGATGTTGAACAAACTAATAAACAGTCGAACCTCTCTATAACAAACCTCCACCTAACGAAATCCTCTAAACGACGAATTTTTACCTGGTCCCATGACATTTTAGAGTTTTTGCTGCTTATTTACCTCTATTTAACGAATTTCGGACCTCTCAACAACAAAGTTTTTTCTTGACTTCAACATACAAAGTGTAGTGTGTATAGGAAGCAGACGGTCATTCCCAAGGAATTCTTTAGTTTCAGCAGAAAGGTCAATAGACTAAAAATAATGGCAATTCAGGTAGGAAGAAGATAGGGTGGTAGGATATTATAAGATCCATAGGATCGTGGCAGTTTTCTTGACAGAACCTCTCAATAACGAATACCTCCCAGCAGCGAATTTTTTCTCGGGATAATCGACTTCGTTATACAGAGGTTCGACTGTATTTTCATTTTCATAGTATTGCTTTTCGTAACATTAAAGGACTGATGAATTTCGAAGTATTTTCTATTCTGGTTGTGAATATAGATGTTATTATGGAATGTTGAATATTATTGTTTAACTTTGGGCTCATTATTCTATTGGTATTCATGATAAATTAAGCTTGGTAAATATATTTTGTTCATTTATAGTGGTTTTGTATAGAATAATTATGAACTAGCGTGAGTTTTAACTTTTGACTTACTGAAGGACAAAGTCGTTGTCCGTCTGTTTGTATGTTCTACAATAACTTTAGAAAGAATTGATCAATCTTCTCAAATTATGAACACATATTCTCCGAACCCTTTTACAGGTCAAGTTTGTTGGACAACAAATTGACTCACTCTTTTGTCCTTTTTCAGGATATAAAAATAACATTGAAAGTGTATTAGAAAAAAATTGTTATGATCTATCATTTGGTCAGCTGAAGAATTCTTTGCATGCAATTACTACAGTTTTTCCATTCATTCATTCCTAACATCATCTGAGGTTATTTGGGAGCAAAGTTAGTAGACTGTCTACTAACGTTGACTTGGGAGCAATCACACACACTGACATAATATGATTTTAGCTGGTTCATTATACTTTACAACTTTTGTATCAACAAAATGATATGGGTTGATATAATTATCAATTTGCGGTTTTGGCTATTTATTTTCTCTTGGAACTATGTATCGAAATCATGTATCAAACATTTAAAAAAATCTTTGAGTGTCAAAGATGTTGAAGCGACAGAGTAATATTTTTAAAGTAATTTTTCATTTCAAATAACATTCCCAATGGAAACTGCTGTCAAATTATTATTGTAAGAGAAATATTTAGCAGCTTTAGTAATTTTCATAAACTCTGTATAATCAAAAGTTGAGGGTTTCAAAGATTACAATGCAAAACAGTTCTTGAGCGAGTTCTCTGAACCACGGGGGTCACAAGTTCATACAGATAGGAAAAAGATAAATTCTTTTAACCGTATATTATCATAATATGCTAGAATAGTATCAGTAGTTATTAGTAATTTTTCATATAGTAATAGCTAATAGTGGGTTATAGTAATTGCAATAATAATAGACTATTTATAATTTGATATAGCCTATTACTAAATAAGTTTCATAGAATGTGTAAATCATTTATTATGCAGATTTTTATATAATTTGCATTCATCAATTCCATTGAATTAAATTGAATTGTCATTCTGGGATATATTATGTCACACATTGTTAACAAATTTATTACTTTATATTTCTTTTCTATAAAATATATTATTGAAAGGAAATAAATTATGGAGGTTTCTGTTTTCTTCGTGATCTATTCATTATTTGAGTTTATGAATTTTGTACTCAGAAATAAATATGGCTGTCCAGAAAGTAGTCAAATAGAAAAAAGCATGAAATATTTTTTTCTGTATACCCAGTTTCCAGTAAGTTACAATTAATCCAGAAGATATAAAGAATAATTTTATTTGACTTTAATTTTTATTAATGGACTAATCATATGAATAGATGGTATGGTGATTTAATAATAAATTATTTGATTTGAAGTTTCACTTTGAATTGAAAAAAGTATAACAATAATTGATGGAGCCTCAATTTAATCATTGATAAAAATTAATCTGGAAGGATCTCATTATCAGATTATTTGCCAATGTGTAATAGAATTGACTCATTTATTTATTATTTATGCATTCATAGAAATAAAATAATTCCAAACTTATTATGAATTATATTGGAAAAGGAACAACAGCTTTTATGTTGATATCAGCAGCATGAGATAATACTGAGAGGGAAATTATGGAGTACTGTAGTATCACACAGAAAATATATTTTCCTTTCTCCTCTCTGAGAAGTTACTGTACTAGTGTGTGATTCACTGTATGGTGTGTGCATGTGTGCGTGTATGCGCTTCATAAAATTGAAAAGACAGCAGAGCAGAGCAGAGCAAGCCGATCATCTACTAGTAATATTGGATAATTGCCAATCGTGACTTGTTTTTATTTTGTTGAATGTGGATGTGGAATGACAATAGTGGAGCAAGGGGAGTAGGTGACAGAGTACTACAACTGTTGGAGGGGGATTTCTGAATTAGCGGGGAAGGCCTGTCGATGGTACTGATCTCTCGTAGCGAGTTGAAGAACTAACTGTTAGTCACCCATTTTACCCCCCTCCACACCCACTCCACACTGCTGGTCACCCATTAAACGCAACATTAGATGAGTTCTCTGTCCTCTTCTCTGTGAAACCGCGAAGTGTCAGGCGGCTATATAGCACTTGGAGTCGATGATGATCTGATAACTTCCATAGCAAGAACAATGCAAGAGTCGCATTTCACAAATATCATAAGCAATGTTAGTTACGACAAATTCAAAGTGAGGTACCACAGTAGTGCACATTGCACTTTCACAAAGAATTTTTCAAGAAAAATAAAATCGTGTCAGTGGCGATTGATGATACAGGTGGAGTTATGAAACAATAAATTGAAGAGAAATCTTGGAGTCAAATCAGGGAATATTTACTTATATAGCTTTGCTATAAGAAATTAAAAAAAAATATCCCATATGCTCTCTGCTTTCTGAGAGGCATGACACTGTGACCCTCCGACATTGGCTAGTACAACTCATGAGAAGTGGTGTACAAACACCACATATTATATAATAATAATATCACATTAACTGTCGTAACTGACATGTCTCTTGCTTTGATGTATGCATGTGTACAAACTTTCATGTCACTTGCAAGCTTGCAACCCTTGCAGTATATTTGGAGCAATATGCAAATGTTTTATTGTCTGTGAGGCATTCAAATGTACCTGAATGTTACATGAGGAATGATGTAGCACATTTTATTGAAATGATTGGTACATTAAAATATTTTCAAAATTGTTTGAAAAACACTAAACAATTTTACATGAGAAGTCTTGCGCTAATAGTGCAAATGAAAAGCCTAGAAGAGGTCGAAGCTTCCATCATGCACATTCTAACAGTGGCGATGTGTGAAAGTGAAGGAGTAGATGAGTTTGGAAATGATACTCCTTGTGAAACCAGCAAGAAGTGTTTGGTAGAAAGATTTGGGGCCTAACCAGCAATCCACAGCAGGAGATTGCTGATGACAGAGAAGAAGAGTTAGAGGAGTATTTTCAAACTGTCCACAAAAAAAGAAGTGAGAATGTGTTTGGAAGGATTCTAACAGATATAAAAAATCATGTTGAGAGTGAAGCCATTGTTGGTAATAGGGGGAACCAACCGTATCTTCCAATTCTTTTAGATCATTCTAAATATAAGTTATTGTTGCCTATTGCCAACTTTGAGTGGTGTAATGATACCTAAGTTTAGATTTGAGGAAATAATAGCTACCTCAGCTTCTGTAGAAACTAATGTCAAAATATTGAAATGTGACATTTTCAAGCATAAAACTCTAAGAGCTGATGAGCTTATTTTTGAACATAGCTTCAACATAAGGAGCAATGAAAACGGCAACTTCTCGGATGGACAAGATTGTAAAGAGAAGCCTATTCCCAAAATGAAAATAGAGGAGGAAGAAGTCAATCCTCTCGACTTGAGTAATGTTTAGTAATTTTTGAATCGCAGAAGACTGAAAACTGGGGTGGTTTAATTTCAAAAGAATATTCTTTTTTTCTGAAATAATATCCGGGGCTGACTATCAATCTTTCAAAAGCCAATTGGAGTGTTGAGAAGTGGGAATGCTGACACATTGAATCCCGTTAGCATTGATGTTGTTGGATACATAGTTTGTTGCAACTTTTTGCAGTTGCATATTGTGACAGCCTACTATTTAGAGGCTGTATCCAGCAGTCAATAGAGAGTGAGTTTTTCACAGATATAAAGTTGATAAAATGTGAAACACCAGTCAGTGTTCAAGCACCCAAAATTCTACACTCATTCACAGAAATGAATGTCACAAAAAGCATTAGAATTTCGAAAAAGTATTTTTATCAGTTTCTCTAAAAAGGCCTGAAATGATAGGAGATTTGAATGATTTGATACATGATGATAAAAAATAAGAAATGCTTTTAAGTATGCTTGGCTTCTGCTAAGGAGAAATTTTTTTCAAATGGAAGTGGGAAATTACGTTCTAGTGGAGCCTTTATAAATATAGCAAATATATAGCAATAATATATAGCAATAAATATAGCAATATGCGTGGATCATGATGTGCTTCTGAGTAAGCTGGTTTATTATGGGATAATTGAAAGAAAGGCTGGGAACATTTTCGAGTCATTCCTTAGCAACCGTAGACAAATAGTGTGCATTGGCAAAAAAAAATCACAGATAAAAGAAATAAAGTGTGGTGTGCCACAGGGGTCAGTTTTAAGGCCTTTATTGTTTATTTTAATGATCAATGTTTTGCCACTCTGTGTGGATACAGTGCCCAATCCATACTGTATGTGGATGTTGCAACATTTCTCAATGCTTGCACAAACTTTAATGACCTTCAAGCTGTAGCTGAGAACACGTTATCTCAAGTTTCAATTTGGTTGAGAACTTATGGTTTTTTGCTAAATGAGAGTAAGACCCAGGAAAATCTTTTCAGTTAGAGAAATTCACGTGTAGAGAGCAATTTGGATACTGGTAGAATAAAGTTTTTGGGTATTTTTATTGATGGCAAATTGACACGGGTGCCACATATCAGATATGTCAGTGTTAAACTGTCTACAGCGGTATACTTGTTAACAAACTTGATGAACCATGTTCCTGAGTCATTTGTGAGGTCTGTATATTTTGCATTTTTCCAGAGTATTATTTCATATGGGCTTCTATTCTGGGGAAATAGCGCACATGTGCAGGATCTTCTGATTACAAAAAAGTTATCAGAATTATTACAAACTCTGACAGATTGGCTCACTGCAAACCATTATTTTTGTTGAATCAAGATTATTGACCATAATAAACCATCACATAACACTAGGAGAAACAGGCATAGCGATGCCTTTGGTATCGACACCTTTCTGTTGATGCCTTTGGTATCGACACCTTCCTGTAGACTGAGTAAATCACAGAAAAGCTATGAGGTTATTGGAGTGAAAATTTTAAATAAATTGCCACATGATTTAATAGACGCTCCATTCCAAGTGTTCAAGAATACGTTATATAGTTGGCTAATTAAAAACCCATTTTATTCAGTAAATGAATTTTCAGAATTTATAAATCCTATTCTGTGAAATAGACTAAATACACATAATTAGGGAAAACTAAACCTCGTATTTAAAGTTATGATATTATTGTGTTGATTAAGTTAGGTCTGCATATTATGACTAAGTTTTATGTTGACTGTGACTATAATTATTGACTACTGTAGCTGTTTTGACGTTGTCTATAACTGTTATTATGTTGAATGACAATAAAATTCTATTATTATTATTATTATTTGTTCACATGTAGCTTCCCTTGCATTCCAACAAAAAAAGTTATGGTATTATGAATATGGGGATATGTGAAGCCAGCCCATCCCCCTAACTTAAATCAACTACAAACCGCGAAGTGTCAGGCGGCTATATAGCACTTGGAGTCGATGATGATCTGATAACTTCCATAGCAAGAACAATGCAAGAGTCGCATTTCACAAATATCATAAGCAATGTTAGTTACGACAAATTCAAAGTGAGGTACCACAGTAGTGCAGATTGCACAACTTTCACAAAGAATTTTTCAAGAAAAATAAAATCGTGTCAGTGGCGATTGATGATACAGGTGGAGTTGTGAAACAATAAATTGAAGAGAAATCTTGGAGTCAAATCAGGGCATATTTACTTATATAGCTTTGCTATAAGAAATTAAAAAAAATATCCCATATGCTCTCTGCTTTCTGAGAGGCAGGACACTGTGACCCTCCGACATTGGCTAGTAAAACTCATGAGAAGTGGTGTACAAACACCACATATTATATAATAATAATATCACATTAACTGTCGTAACTGACATGTCTCTTGCTTTGATGTATGCATGTGTACAAACTTTCATGTCACTTGCAAGCTTGCAACCCTTGCAGTATATTTGGAGCAATATGCAAATGTTTTATTGTCTGTGAGGCATTCAAATGTACCTGAATGTTACATGAGGAATGATGTAGCACATTTTATTGAAATGATTGGTACATTAAAATATTTTCAAAATTGTTTGAAAAACACTAAACAATTTTACATGAGAAGTCTTGCGCTAATAGTGCAAATGAAAAGCCTAGAAGAGGTCGAAGCTTCCATCATGCACATTCTAACAGTGGCGATGTGTGAAAGTGAAGGAGTAGATGAGTTTGGAAATGATACTCCTTGTGAAACCAGCAAGAAGTGTTTGGTAGAAAGATTTGGGGCCTAACCAGCAATCCACAGCAGGAGATTGCTGATGACAGAGAAGAAGAGTTAGAGGAGTATTTTCAAACTGTCCACAAAAAAAGAAGTGAGAATGTGTTTGGAAGGATTCTAACAGATATAAAAAATCATGTTGAGAGTGAAGCCATTGTTGGTAATAGGGGGAACCAACCGTATCTTCCAATTCTTTTAGATCATTCTAAATATAAGTTATTGTTGCCTATTGCCAACTTTGAGTGGTGTAATGATACCTAAGTTTAGATTTGAGGAAATAATAGCTACCTCAGCTTCTGTAGAAACTAATGTCAAAATATTGAAATGTGACATTTCCAAGCATAAAACTCTAAGAGCTGATGAGCTTATTTTTGAACATAGGTAGCTTCAACATAAGGAGCAATGAAAACGGCAACTTCTCGGATGGACAAGATTGTAAAGAGAAGCCTATTCCCAAAATGAAAATAGAGGAGGAAGAAGTCAATCCTCTCGACTTGAGTAATGTTTAGTAATTTTTGAATCGCAGAAGACTGAAAACTGGGGTGGTTTAATTTCAAAAGAATATACTTTTTTTCTGAAATAATATCCGGGGCTGACTATCAATCTTTCAAAAGCCAATTGGAGTGTTGAGAAGTGGGAATGCTGACAAATTGAATCCCGTTAGCATTGATGTTGTTGGATACATAGTTTGTTGCAACTTTTTGCAGTTGCATATTGTGACAGCCTACTATTTAGAGGCTGTATCCAGCAGTCAATAGAGAGTGAGTTTTTCACAGATATAAAGTTGATAAAATGTGAAACACCAGTCAGTGTTCAAGCACCCAAAATTCTACACTCATTGACAGAAATGAATGTCACAAAAAGCATTAGAATTTCGAAAAAGTATTTTTATCAGTTTCTCTAAAAAGGCCTGAAATGATAGGAGATTTGAATGATTTGATACATGATGATAAAAAATAAGAAATGCTTTTAAGTATGCTTGGCTTCTGCTAAGGAGAAATTTTTTTCAAATGGAAGTGGGAAATTACGTTCTAGTGGAGCCTTTATAAATATAGCAAATGAATAACGACTCATTTAATGTGCGGGAAATGCCAAAGATGATTGTCGTTGGTGACTAAAAAATTGTTTTGAAAGGATGTGTGGGGTTCCTTGAATCAGAAAATGTGAGTAACATTATAGTTCACTATGTCACTTACACATTCAATAAATGTTAGCAAACCTTTGATGACCTTCAGAGTCATAAAAACGTTGGCGTTCCCAAAACCAACATCAAAGTCCATCTCATCCTTTATACGTGTGAGAATTGTTTAGTACATTGTGGAGTTGAACCTTTTATTGTGAAATTCTTATAAATTGAAAATAGAAAATTTTAAGTAAGTTTGTATAAAATGGAATTCATTAATAAATTCACTTTAAAAAAAAATCAATTTCACTTTCATAATCATAAGATCTTAGGCATTTTAAGATCAAGGATTCTAAGATCAACCATTTTAAGATCTTATAGGCATTCAAGATCATTTTACTTATTAACTTTCCAATATGAACAAGTCTTTATGAGGTGATTATGCTTCATTATACTGTATAGTTATTATGCTCGTATATACTACTGTATCATTAAGAATATTTGCAATTTTTATTACAGTCGCAGCTTTGTTTGGACTAGTTAGAAGGTTATCAAAAGTCCTCATCCCTACCTCTTGTTTTTTCATTTATGGGTTACACGCATTTATCTTGGGAGCAATGCATTTCAGCTTCATGACTATCATAACAAAAATGAAACTAGATGAATTTCCTACAAGTTTTGTTCAGTAGAGTTTTGCGATATCTTCTTTAGTTTTCGAGATCTTCTCATTTAAAAGTGTAAAATCTTTGAAATGACAGTTCTTTTTTTCCTCCAACTTTTTGCATTTTCAGGGCTTATTACTCAAGAACAATGCATCGAAAAAATAAGTACTTCACGTTGGGTTGTAGAGCATTCAATTCTCTTCAATTTGATGTATTATTTCACCATTTTATGCTTTCCATCAATTGGAAAGTAAACCTCGGAAATACGAGGGTTTTGGGCCACTCTGTATCTAGCACAAGGAAATTTTGCATGAAAAAAAATGATTCTGGACTTCTCTCATGTATATCCAAATAATACATTAGTAGTTATGTGAACAGTAGACCTCGCGCAGTTATAAACGACAGCCTCCTCTTATACTGTCCATTTGAGTAAATCCTGTCTGTATGTCATTTCGGCGAGATATCGGTGTGAAAACGGCTAATGGTTGTTGGGGTTGGTGTATCAAAAATGCTAACATCAAAAGCTAATCTCCTTCAAGACATACTGGCAACAGGTCAGCCCGAGTTCAAAGCAGAGAAAGGTCGATAGACAATACTATGTTAGTTTAGTTATTAATTGCATGCGTTATTGCTTGCAAACAATAGTTAATTCAATAGTGCATAAAAATTGAATTCAATTAGGCATGCAATTAATAATAGTCCACACAGCAGCTGATTTTTACCAAGTTACATTGAGATATTAATTGCATGCAATTAATAATCCACTCGTCAGCTGATTTATGATGAATAATTTTATGGTCTGTTGGCGAAATTCAAAAAGGAACATACATGTCAAATTTCATGAAAATCTATTGCTGCGTTTTACCGTAAATGCGGAACATAAATATAAACAAAAATATAAACATAAAGAGAAATGCCAAACCGTCGACTTGAAACTTAGACCTCACTTCGTTCGGTCAATTAAAAAATCAGAACTACAATATAAATTGCAAGCACCAATGTATAATAGTGACTGGACTAAATACACTTAGCACAACGTTACAGCATTATCAGTATTTTCAATGAGTTAGAGGTATGAGAACATACAAAAAATACACTCATGTTTCAGAATTATTGACTTTTAATTAATATTAGTTGAATGCAAGAACAAGTAGGTACAATTAATGTAGATTTTTCATAATACAACAATGATATAAACCCATTCAACGTATTTCACACAAATCCCATATTTGGATTTTTTACATAAATATAGCTAAAATTATATAATTTCATCTCCATCGAGGCGATGATTTAAATAAATGTTATTGTTAACTAGTTAACAGAGCAGTCTTATCAGTTTCAAAACCTTATCTAAATATATATTACATATTATTGTTTGATTTGATGTCTGACGAAAATAGTAATAAATAAGCAAAATATTTACTCCATTCAAAAAGAATACAATATATTGATCTTTTAAAATTACAATAGGAAATAATCAACATTACATGAGTTTAGGTTCACCAATATTCATATTGTTCAAACCGTGTATTTTACAAATTACTGACAAATCAATATTTTGAAAGTACAATATTATTCTTTCCTCAGTGTCTGTATGCGATAGGGCTTTATTAACAGCACTAATATTTTGATCATTATTTGGACCAAGCATCACATTTGATCCAGATCTTCCCTGCATAGCATTTTGAGCGGAGATAGAGACTTGAGCGTAACACATGCTTTGTTGAAGATATTCATGGATCTAATCCTATAAATGGCACTCGAAGTTAAAGCTGCGTACACATATACGCGCTTCCAACCCGCACCGAGCACGCTCTGCCCTCGTACCGCCCTCGTTCCTCCATCGAACCACAGTAGCTCCGCCCACGCACCCATCATGAACGTTATGGAAGATGTTAGATCTTCTCGCGTTCCCCGGTCGAACCACTGTTGCTCCCCGGTCGATCATCAATCGCTCTACTGGAGTGACGTTCGGTTGCGGAGCAGAGCTCATGATGGGTGCGCGGGCGGAGCGACTGTGGTACGATGGAGGAACGAGGGCGGTATGAAGGCGGAGCGTGCTCGGTGCGGGTTGGAAGTGCGTTTATGTGTACGCAGCTTTAGGATTATTGTAGGTACCGTACAGTACTTGAAAATTGATGAAGGAAGTTTGTGGAATATTTTTATCAAGTGAAATTTATGATAGAAATCTATTTGATGTATGATTACCAAAAAAATAAATTTATTGCATAAAAAAGGGAATTCTTAATTTAATATTTACATTATTTTTGGTCTCGAAGAAGTGGTAGGTATAAGATTCTACTCGAAGAGAATCATTGAAGTTTTACAAAAAATGATACATTACAATTTTCTGATGATACATCAACATGTTTCTAGCGTATAATTTATAATACCGTAGGCCTACATACTTTATCAAGCTATGTTGATCATTCATAACTAGGATTCCTTGCACATTGACACATAATCATAGAGGAATAATTCCCTTTTTGGTTCTCTTATGAGCTGAGCACTGAGTATGAAATAATATTCCGCTCACATTTCTGAAATTAAAACTGAGAAGAATTCAAGCTATAACACACAATTATTCAATATGATAATATTAATTTTCCAATTATCTGATTTGAAGGTGATACACGGCACTTGGGCCTACACTAAAAACTTAATATAAATTACTAAAAAACAATAAATATACAGTCAAGTACAAAAATGGTTGTACAAGTAGCCTAGTAGGTAGGTAGCGTACAACAAAAGGTAACATTTTAATACACAAGTGTTCATTCCATGATTATCCTGGATGAACAATAAAATATTGACAAATTCATGTAGTTTACACTGATTTTTTTCATCGATGAATAAACACTATTGGATGTATTTTACACTAAATTTAACTTGTAGTTAATGATCGTTTGTCAACTACATTATAGATGGATTTAGTTTACTCTAGATATCACTTCATAGTCTGTGAGAAGGTAGCCTACTTTTGAACGGGATATTGAGGATGTACTTTCAGTAGATACCACTTGTTAGTCTGTGAGGAGGAACTCTTGAACGTGATAACGAGTGGATCTACTTTACAGTAGCCTACCCATAGTCCATGAGGATGACGGGATAACGGAAGGGGTTACTTTACATAGTAAACTACATCTTACATAACTTACTCTGATAGTTCATGAGGAGGTAGTTCATGAGGAGGATATCGAGGATAGTCTATGAGGAAGTACCGTACAGTAAGTAGCTTGAACGGGATAACGAAAGGAGGGGGGGCTACTTTCAGTTGCTAGTCTATGAGGTACACTTGAACGGGATAACGAGGCCTTTGGTTGGGGTGTTTGTGAGTGATTCTTTGGCATGGCGCTTGGCGTGTTTGGCGAGATGATCGCTGCGCATGAATCTTCGCCCACAGCTGGCGCAAGCGAACTTTTTTTCGCCGGTGTGCGTTCGCTTGTGACGCGACAGTTCGTCCGAACGTGAGAACCGACGACCGCACTCTGCCCACTGACACACGAACGGCTTTTCACCTGTTCACAACACAACAAAACTTGATAATCATCAACAGTTTCATGCTTAATAAAAATCCAGTGAAAATATTGTTGCTCCCTGTAGTGAAATTCACTTCAAACTATCTGAATTCCCAATAAACAAAGTAAGTGCATTCGATTCAATCTAAACTGACAGCTTGACGTGAATATGTGAATCTTACAATATATCAGAACAAGCGAGACGATGAGAAGCTACACCTAGATAATAAAATGGTTTAAATTAAAGTATGTAATAAAGTACTGCCTGGATCTGTCTCAAAATAAGTAAAAAACTGACATCTGTTTCATCTCATGAAAATTGCTTTCTATAATCTCTCTATGAATAACCTCTCTATGGATAATACATTAATTTGTATTCGAATGTGGGCATATAATGCTTCACCATTTTTTCCATAATTTTTTATTCTAATAACTTAAATTTCCATGTATACTAAGAATTCGCAATATAATTACAAGTCATTTCATATCAATGCGTTATATTATCATTCTGCAAAGTTAGTAGACAGATGTCTACTAACGTTGATCATTTTGTAGATTTTTGTTAATAGCATATAATATACGATTTTTCTTTTAAAATATTGCAGGATAGCGGCTTAGTTTGAGTACCGAGTTGTGCTCTCAAGTGACAATCAACAGCTTTTTCAATCGATACGGTAATCTTTACACTTCAGTATAACAGTGTGAACTTGAATGGTAGCCTACACTTGAATATTGTTATGTTTATCGTTCAAGAGCCAAACGAGCTTGTTTAAGACATCAAGAGAGTTTTATCAAACAAATCGATGTCATATTCTACATTACTTGAATTATTATGCAGTTGAACATCATTTGAATTAGGATTGAAAAATTTAAATGATCATATTTAAAAAATATTTTATAAACAGATATGACAAAAAATAAAAATGTCAACTATCAACTCTTGATAAAAGCCAATATCATTATTCAATTATTGTACTACAATATGATATCAGTTTCTATGTGCAAATTTTTTTTATTCCTTGGAATCAGACTGCATGAAGATTTCCAACCAGTATATTAGAGTATTTTTATGCAATAAAAATTTTCTCTTTGAGAATATTCTTCGAAAATTAAGGTTGAAATAATACTGTCGACAATATGCGAGTGAAAATGAATAAATAAATGTTAATCTCCAATACCGAGAAAACTGAAATTTTTTATCTACAGTTGAGATGAATAGGTGTCATGTCAACCTTATTTATTTATCTGGATTGATTGAATTTGTAGACGAATTGCTGTCTAATGATAAATAATATGCACAAGGACAGTGGTGTGTTAGTTAAGCCTACCTGTATGCGTGCGCATGTGGGCTTTCAAGTGAGACGACTTGAAGTAGTTTTTGGAGCAGCCGTGAAAGGTGCACTCGAAGATGCGCCGACGGGCGTCGCTAACGTCACTCTTGTCATCGACGGGTGCGGCGGGGCTGGGAGCGGCGGCGGGGGCGGCTGTGGTCAGCAGCACATACGACTGACGTCGGTCGCAGTCGTCGGCGGTTGGCGAAGACAGGACTAGATGTGGAACGAGGTTCGCCGTTCCGTCACCGGCGTCCAACGGGAAGAACGGTCCGACGAACGACGGAATCCCGTCTGACGTGACGGGAATCAGCGTCGTGCCGGTCAGTGTCGCAAACAGCTGAGGCTTGGGCGCTATTGCCACTACACTTTTCTGTGGAGACGTCCTAGCGGGACTAGACGGTGTATTTCTATCAACTGCACTGATTTCTTTTCTAGTGTGTATCGCAGGAGGTGACGGAGGATTTGAGGAGGAAGTACTCGTTGAGATTGGTGGGGAGGGTGGTAGGGAGAGGGGAGAGGGGGGGCTTGATGCATCGGCCGATGATTCTCTGTGGGTATCCTTATTATATATGAAGACCTGCTCCTTCCTTGTGTTCATCTTAAACTTCAAACTTTTGAAACTTTGTGAAGGAACAAATCGAGATTTAGAGTTTACCTCCGTACTGCAACAATTATTATTCGCCTCAGCATTAACCAGATTTTCTTGTGCGTTTGAACTGTTCATTAAATTCTCACTAGTATTTTGTTTTTGGGTTATGATGTCTTTACAACTATTTTCAGATGAGTACAGCCCTGCCGAGCACTTTCCATCTTTATCAACTTTCATGATCACAGATACAGGTACCGAAGTAATAGTTTGTGTGTCTAACCTACTAGGCTCTACCGGGCTTGGGGTTCTTGGAGGGGTCCTCAACAAGAAGTTCTGAAATTGAGAAAAACATGAATATAAATACAAATTCTTATATATGGGAATTACTACTATAAATATTATTATTCATGATGTATTGTTATAAGGTTATTGTAGTATACTAATAAAAAAACTCAAGCTAATATATAGTTTACCCTTTTTAGTTGTATTCGTAACTTTTTCATTCGTAGGCCTAATTGGTTCTATTTGTATTCTATTTTTCTTTAGTGCAGTTCTTTATCTAACTTCAGAAGATGACTTTAAGCATAAATACTGAATAATTCAAAAAATTAACAGGTGTTAGAACAATAGTTATTATCAACAATTAATAATTGTGCGTTGAAAGCATGTGTAGATGATAACAAATAAGTGTTGTACCTTGGCTAGTTGGCAGTTGTAGCGGCATATCCTCTTGCGTAGCGGGAGGTCCGATTCGTCGCTTTCCGAGTCGGACGGCTGTGGTGTAGGTAGACCTGGCAGGATCTCGTTGGCATGCCTCTTGCGCTCACTCCCCACCAGCAGGCGACTCACTGCTTCCATGTCCACCGACTTATTCATCTGCAAATCAACAAAAATTACACACTACTATTAATAGTGAGATTCACATCTATATGACGTTCAGCATAGCCTACAACCATATAATAAAACAATCTTAAACAATGTATAAGTTTTCTCTGTTATAGCTGTGCGCTGATTTATTCTTCTGCAATCGTAAAATATAATAATTATAAATTTTAAAAGTGTAATCAAATGTAAAATGTACATTACATTACTTAAATACTACATTCTTCATATTAAATCCAAAAGGCCAGCATTTTTTATAGCTTAAATAACATAAACGCTCACCATATCCAACCAAAAACATTTCAGATAGGTGTTGAATAAATATTAAGAAATGTCTGAAAACATCATTGAAACTAGTTTCTAGTTTCCAAAGACAGTGAAAAAACATTATGTTATAGTAGTTTCAATCAATGTTTAAATTTGGATCAATACTTCGAAATTGATGAAATAGCCCATAGCTTATCTAAAATCTATACAATTATTACGACAAAAATCATATATAATCATTCAAAACATTTTACGTTTTTGGAAAAATGATTTATGTAGTGCCATTAAGTAAGACTTGGAAAATTGACTTAATATTGTTTGATAATAAAAACAATTTATTGATTCAGCATCAGCTACTGATCTTAACATCTCAAGAAGAAGAGTCCTGAGACATTTTTGAAAAGAGATAGCAAAAGTCACGCAGTTGTAGGCGTAAATGATGAATTATTGATGATAACTACTGATGTCATAAAGCCTTATCAATCGGTTAGTTATATCATCTAAAAATTTATTCGTGTAAATGAACAAATTTGGAAAATAAAAAAGGTCATTATATCTTTTTCGTTTCGTGCAAGTTTTTTTTTCTTGAAATTGTGGTGTACGGTATTACAATTTTTAATAAGAGTTTAAGTAGAAGGAAAATTATATTTTTAAAGACTGAATTCAACAATAAAAACACCAAGTTACCTATAATCTCTCGGCTTTGATTGGAAATTCTAAAACAGACTAATACAAAGTAAAATAATACGATTGCAAAAATAGATAATCAAGGATAAAGATTATCAGGTAAATCAAGATAATAAAGGATATGATTTAAAAATAATTATTGGAAAGAGCTACCCATGCAAAAAAAATCGTATGACTGGATGCAAACCAATTGAAAATATAAGTGCAAAATATTGATTTTGCTTGTTCAACAATTCTATTACACCTTGACCATAACAAAGGAATTCTTGTCCAGAGCGGCCGAGTCCAAATTCATTCATTCCAGGCGAGCTGGTTCGAGTTTGCGCATTCGACAAAATCCACAGAAAAAGCAAATTAGAAAGTGATCGAGAAATTTCCAAATATTAGGTGAAGCGAGCTTACCTTAGAAGAAATGTTTGGTGGAAGGTGAGTAGGTGTTCCAGGGTGACGGTGGAGTCCTGAAGGAAGATTTCGGGATTGGAGCAGCTGATCAGTGGCCTGGTGAAACTGAATGCTCGAACATGACAGGAGTAGCGGTGCGCGCTGGGCACTGGATGCAATGCAAGTGTGTTCTGTTTGGCTTTGGCTGGGCCGCGAGGGGCTCGCCTCCTGGTCTGGCCAATGACAGCAGTCTTGGGCCATGCGTTGTCCGCGTGATCGACCGGCGCCGTTCACGTGATCACCGGCTGATCATCATCGCGGCTACGTAAACGACGCCTGACGTCACACCGCTCTTCGTCATCCACCGATCGATGGCCGTGCCACACCTCTGCTCTGCTCTCTCTCCTCTAACAGCCTAGTTCACTTCAAAGTGACACCATTGCTCACGACTTACACCAATGCTTCACATTTCACCAACGCAACCTAATCACACTCAAACATTCACTACAAACTGTCAACATTGTTGGGATGTGAAGCAATGATGTTACTCATGAGGAATGCTGACTGGTTTAAGTGACTCTCACCAGGTGAACGTTCACTTCAAAATGTCAGCATTGGTTGAATGTGGACCAGTGTTGTAAGTATTTATAAAACATGCTAAATTGTTCTGGTCTCTCTCCCTCGCTCACTCTCTCTCTCTTTCTCACACCCTCTCTCTTTCTCTATCAGTTAGGCTACAACTGTCAGCATTGTTTGTCATAAGTTCTGTTCAGCTCTCTCCTCATGCGGTGAGATTCACTTCAAACCGTCAGCATTGGTTGCATATGGAGCATTGATGCAAATGAGGTATAAGATCTGCACTGCTCTTTCCTCTCACGCGAAGGTTTTCTTCGAACTGTCAGCATTGGTTCGATGTGAAGCATTCATTTTATTTTCATTATAAATGTTGACTGTTAAAAGTGAATTACTCTAGCCACAGAAAAAAAGAATAAGAGAACTGTGTTCTTTCCTTAGCTCTGTTATAGGCAGGAAACATCGTTTGCAATGAACCTTCCACGAAACGTATCTTATTGATTCGAATTATTCAATTATTATTGATTAAATTGAACTGAGACACATTTCCATGACGGTTTGAAGATGAAAAAGCTATTGTTTCGATTCTAAAGGAATTAAGAAATTGTCTCTCCCATTACGAGCAGCCTACGAAAACTCTTGACTGTAGCACAGATAAAATAAGTAATACTTTATTATAATAAAGGAAGTAATACTTCCTTTACTATAGTAGGCTATTTACTTCCTTTATGACTGTGGGTATGGTATAGTATTTCAAACATTCTGAGGTTTTAAATCATTCCAAAATAATTGGAACATACACACTCGTATCTGCTTATTTTCCCATACTTCATGAAAAGAAAACACAGTTTCAATTGAATCTCCCAGTTGGATATGCTTAACCTACCTTGTTCACAAGAAGTCACAGTTTGGTGATCATTCAGTCGTCGGATGAAATTCTCTTTTTCGACCACAACAGATAAAAGCTCAAATTAGATGCCTAATATTGATAGCCCAATTATATTATCATTAATTCCCGTAGGCCAGTACAGTATGCAACAGATTTGCAGTTTTCACAGCGAACTCAGGCTGAGAATTTTTCACATTTGGGAAAACTTCAAATTTTTTATGAAAACTTTTTTCTGGATCGCCATTTGAATTTGGTCGAAATTCAATCGTGGATATAGACTTATCTCTGGGAGCTGAACAAAATAGCTTCTATAGCATTTTCTGTGCGAGGATAATTTAAATGTGTCGAAAAAAATTGGTAGGCTCTAGGGGCGCCAAGGGGGGTAAAATGTTCGTGATTTAGAGGTTTTCCCATAGCCTCCAGTGTTTTCTCCAACTGATTTTGAGGTTGGGTTTTCGAGCGAATAAGCTGTATTGGCTGTGATTTTGTATTCATTTGTAGCTTTAATATACATGTAATAAAGAGTCAATACTGCAACAAAATTATTCCCATACATCGTATCAGCTATCAACCAAGAGCTTCCTTGGGATAAGCTCAGACCTTCAGTGTGAGCAGCCGCAAACACTCAACAAAGATGCATTTATAAACAAATAAATATATTTACAAACAAAAGCTACTGTAATTCACTATGAAAGGACAAAGCCGACCATCAACCAGTGAGATTCACTTTGACCTGTCTACATTCCTTGTAAATAACAGCATCCCATTCAATCAACAGTTTGGTGTAAATCCTACAATTACCAACTCAGGCTGAGATAAACATTTGTACTGTATATTGTTTACTTCTCTATTTAGACTAGGGTAGCATAAGGACACAACAAAAAAGCTGTGCTGCGTGCATTAACAGCATTAACATGACAGCTTCAAGAGTTATGCCTATTTGATAACTTGGTGTGTATGATAAAAAAAAACAAAAAAAAACATTAGCCTACAGTTCAGTACCTGTATTATAAGCGTTTCAAAGATAGACTGAGTATGCAAAGGAGAGGGTGTAGGCTATAGGCTACTTATGAACTTTCAAAAGGTGACAGGGTGGGTGGTAAGACACTTTTAACGGGTTGAAGGCTGTCGAAGTCTTATCATGATTGAAAATCCAGACCTTATATAGCTTGCAAAATTGTAATTAAAAGTATTCTTGAATTTATTCCATCGGAACCAATATACGAGTGAGAATGTTTCAACAGGCTATTTATGAATAATTAGTTGGGTTTCTAGAATAGAGAAATCAGAGAAAAGGGTTTCAAATGACAAAAAATATCACTACAGATAAAAACACTCCATTTATAACCCAATGACAAAACCTTGAATTCAAAGCCACATTAATGAAACAAAATGTAAAACTATGTGCATTGCAGGGAAAATATTGTGATCCCACGCTAAGATTTCAGTAGGGATTTCAATAATAAGACTGATATAAGAGCAGCACTACTGAAACTTAATAGGAACTTGGTTGCAGTCGAAAACAAATTCATTATCTTTGAAACGATTTTAAAATAGGTCAAAGCAGTGACTGTTTGCTATTGATACCTATTCACAACAACAACTTATACCATGTAGAAAGAGAGAGAGATTAGATTAGATTAGACTTCTTTATTTATGTATGGTACAATATTTACTGGCTTATTCACTAATTTACCGTACATTAAATGACGGCAATGCTAGTTATTCAACGAATTTCACAAAGTATAAATAATTAATCAATGAGAATAAAGATTGAATGCAATTAGAATAACGATAATATATAATAATGTGGTGTAACTTCATAAATCGGCGGTGTTTCAACAAATAATTGTCGATTCTCTTAGAAGGATATAAAATATCCTACTCATTAACAGACGACCGGGTTGTGATGGATTAGAGCTGTTGGGAATAATTATAACTCGAAGTAATGTTCAAATAAGAAACTCTACTTAATAAGTTGCAAACTAGTTGATTTGAATCTTAGAATTGTGGGATGAATGAATGAATGAAATTAGAATGAGTAATAGTGAATACAATATTGCATTAATAATTGAAATTGGATAAATGAAACAAATGTTATAGGGTGGGATTTAATTAAAATTTCAGAAATTAATTGAGTAATATTGACAATATTTATATACAATTCTAAAGAACAGAAAATCTTGAGATGGGAAGCTGAATATGTATTTTGTAGAATGGAGATGGGATGCGGAAAATGGATGAATGAATGGAATGAAGAAAGGAAAGGAAAGGAGATTAGAATATTTGTCATGCAGTGCTCTAGGGTTGGACAGACTCAGTCATTTTCTCTATAAGATACTTTTTCAAAGACAGGATAAAGCCCGCTCGGCTCTCAATGCATCTAATAGAGTTGGGAAGTTTATTCCATTCATGACAAGCACTGACAAGGAACGATTTGGAATAGATAGTAGTTCGATGATTAGGTATCCTGAGAGTATTTGCACCAGTTCTAGTATGGAAAGCATCTATCCTCCTACCATCGGAAACAAATTTTAAATCATTTTTGAAATAGTTGGGATTGCCATATTTCAAAGTATCTCTAACAAGTTTGATTATTCTGAAACGTTTCTGATCGGGAAGCTTGAGGGTAGAGCTAGCAATGTGTGCTGGGGTGATATGTTCATGGCGCTCAAGAGAGTAAACAAAGCGTAGACATTAATTTTGACAGCGCTGCATTTTATCATTGAGTGTAACTTGCATGTCATTGAGGACAGAGTTGCAGTACGTGAAATGTGGAAAAATCAGAGATTGGACCAGTAATAATCGTATACTTCTAGAAAGGATATCTTGTATTTTTTTCATTGAATGCATTGCTGAGAAAACCTTTCTACAGGTTTTATTGACTTGTTCTGACCAGTCGAGGGTTTTATACATAATGATGCCTAGGATTTTCACTGAGCTGCAGTAGGGGATCAAATTACCATCAACAGTTATTTTATGTATCGAGTTGAAGTCGATATTGTTTACTAAACGTGAGTAACCAATAATTATGGGTTGTGTTTTGGTTGAGTTGAGTCTGAGGCCGTTTCGCCTTGTCCATGTCCATTCCACTATCGAACTTATGTCATGATTCATTTTTTGCACGGTTTCATTAACTTTCGTTATAGGACAACTTGCATAAATTTGAAGGTCATCTGCATATGTATGAAAACTAGAAAATTTTATAGAAGAGGGAAGATCATTTGCATACAGAGTAAACAGAAGAGGGCCTAGAATTGAACCTTGAGGAACACCATGTGGAACCAATTGTTAACCAATTCGACCTGTTCTCGCCAAGAAAGACACATTGTTTCCTATCTGTAAGATATGAATTGAACCAAACTATAGATTGATGACTGAAACCAAGAATAGCTATTTTTTTAGAAGAACTTTGTGATCAACAGTATCAAATGCTTTAGAAAAGTAAAAAAGAGTCAAGATTATACATTTTCTTTGATTTATTGCCAACCTAATATCATCAGTGACACGGAGAAGAGCAGTTTCTGTTGAATGAGATTTACGAAAATCGGACTGAAAGTTATGAAGCTTCTTTTTCTGTTCAAGGAACTCAGTAACTTTTGTGCATGTACAAGTCTTTCTAGTGCTTTTGATAGTACGGATAAAATACTGATAGGTCTAAGGTCTTCAACTCTATTGGGAGATGGAACCTTATCCAAAGGACGAACTAGAGCAGCCTTCCAACTTTCAGGAAAGATCCGTTCTCAAGAGACTATCTTATTGAAAATAAATGAGGGTCTTACGAACAATACTAGATACTGAAAAAAATACCAACATGTTGATTAAAATAGACAAAGAAAGAAACGGTTCATTTTTATTTTCAGCTACTGGGAATGTTATTTAGTTCTAGTCTTACTTAAAATAAAGAGAGTAGTAGATGACTGGAGTGAGTAGGCCTACTGGCTTAAGTTTATTCATCATAATACACTACATCATCTGTCATACAATGACGATCAATATAACAGTTTGTATTTATTATAATAAGGTGCATCATAGATCAGCTCAGACGACTATAGTTTGGAATATTGTTTAGTGGCTCACCTTTATCTTGTGCAGATCAGCCATCCTCTCGATGGTGTGCACTCTCTTGGTGTCCCCGTACTTGGTCAGAGAGAGAGAGAGAGAGCAAGTAAGGAGTACCTTCTGAGGAAGGGACAAACAAAACATGTTTCTCTTTGTAAGAGTATACAATGAAAAATGAATTGACCAAATTATTTCTAGCCAAATCTGAGCCGCCTCTGTGATTGCTAGACATTATAGGTATATGGGCCCAAGTACTGTACATAATATTCTAGTATTTGCCCAAGGCCCGGTTGAACAAAAGCCGTTTAAATTTTAACCGTGATTAATTTAACGAGAATCAATCAAAGAAGGCTTTTTTGAAAAGACGGCTTCTCTGATTGGTTCTCGAGGAATTAATCAGGGTTAAAATTTAACCGGCTTTTGTGCAACCCGCAACAAAAGTGTAGTAGTTACATTACCGATTGTATTGAACCGCTTGTTGAAAAAAAGCGCTTGAATTAATTTTTTATTCTTAATATACTGGTACACAACAAATTAAAGAAAAATTAAGAATCAATCACACATTCTTATATGTGTAAAACTGATGGAATAATAAATACTTAGGTAAAATAATAAATACTGTAAGTTAATATAACTTATCAACCAATTGAGAATTTAGAATCAGCACACAATACGAAACTTACAGAATAAATTTTGGAGCGAGTTAGCCTGAATTTGTCGATTATAACAATAGGAAAAATATTTGTTATAAATAATAGTGAAAAAGATCGGCTGTAGATCATAATAGAATACATTTTTTTAAATTCTCCCTTTTCTTTTCAGGGCTACTGAAATTTTTGAAACGTATTAAAAGTTATCAAGTGCCCTATTTGTGTTTAGATAAAATAAAATAGGTTACTTGATAACTTTTATTGTGTTCCATAGAATACATTACATGAAATTTTGAGGCAACGGACAAATTTTTATGAATGGATGTCAATTTACAGCAGAGATTGAAAATTATCTATTTATTTATTGATCCATTTGTGCAAAATCGCTTATCATTAAAATGATATTGGAAGAGGAGAAACAGGTGAATTCTTGTGGAAAAAGAACAATTATAGGAAGAAAAACATAATAATATTATAAATAGGAAGTTGGGTTTGATGATGAGAGTTCAGGTTTGAAACCGAATGAGAGTGTTTTCCTAAAAATGGCAGCAAAAACCGTTTGGGATGCAAACGAAGACGGGTTGGGGGTAGGGGGGGACGAGTCTAGTTGGCCCGGGCGGAAGGTTGTGAGAGCGGTGGGTGTGAGGTGGTGAGGGGGGGGGGGTTCGGGCCCGGGGGTTGGCCGCAGCAGCGTGGGAAACTGGGTCAGGGTTAGAATTGCCACCGTGCGCAAGGTCGGTCTGATCGATACACGGCGTCCTGACAACGGAACTCCAGTTGTGACGTCATTGGGTGCTAGGGGCCACAATGAATCAGACGTGACCCGCAATATTCCCCGGGGGTGGGCCTGGGATGGGGACAACACCTGCACCAACATTGCAAAATTCAGATGCTGTACCTGTACTTTGATTTATTGATATGAAACATGGTTGGCGTGGTTGAAAATTGAGTAGCTGCCGAAGCAAATCTGAATAATCAGTTTTAGTTTGGGTAAAAACACGCAGGATTTATTATTGTAAGCCAGATAGTTGAACCATTTTATTGGCAGAATGCCAATGGGAAAAGATGTTATTTCTACATTCTTAGTTGAATGATTTCTTCTACCTATACCAATTAGGAACTTGAAAACATAATAAATTGTAGAAAAAATATAAAAATCTAGATTTTGATTAGGACCACTACCGTACTAATGTGATTCGGGTAAGCAAGGAATAAGTTGAATCAATATTGAAAAAATAAACACCAAAAGGGTGTATGTTGGCAAAAATGCAATAGTAACAGTATATTATCAGTTTCAAAATCCAGTACACCGATTTATCAAAAGTGAAATGCTTCCAATTATTAATGTGCTCCAACTCAATTCAACGATTGTTTCCTTTCCGATAAATTGAGGAATATCACGATCACACTCAACAGTCGTGATCGGCCAACGTCAGAGTGTACATAGCTACAGCATTGACGCAAACTGCGAATAAAAATAAATTTGTATTCAATAATTTCGAATAAACAAAGCTTCTAAGATCAACTTCTTTAACCTTCCAATTCCATTTTCTCAAGTAGATAAAATAATCGCTGGATGATTTTATTACATGGATATCAAAATAAAACAATGGATTTGGTTTCCTAATTTCTGAAAGTCTCTCGAATATAGAAACAGTGTCACTTTGTATATAGAATTTTCAATAGTGAAGTATATGACAAATTGTACTGAAATGAAGTGTTATGTATTATTTGAAATGTGTGCAGTAATTTCATTGGTGGAAAGTATATCCATTTTTCCACACAACTTTAGACTGGAGAAAATAATAAAAAATCGACAGATTTCTAGTCTGAAATTAATTTCTTAAGATGTGAAACAATTTATTTTTTTCTATGGTGTTTCAGACCTTCAAGAATTAATATTAGACAAAATAAAATTCTGTAGAGTTTTTATTATAGAGTTGTAACATGAATAAAATTAAGTGATATACATGAGATTAAAGTAATTCTGTTTTGATTTGAAGAATCTTTTTCAGAAATATAAAAGTGACAACAAAATTCCATTCTATTTTGTAAATTCTGATTGTCAATACAAATTACATCAATACGATTAATTAATGAATGGATTTATGGATTGATTGAAAACCATTGACGATTTACCTTTAACAAAATAATAAAGTAGGTAGATTTTATTTTAAAGTAGTATTTATTCTTACAAAAATATGAAGCATCTCTATGAATTCAATTTCATGAATTCGTTAGGAATAGAATCTTTCAAAAGAAATTTATTTTTAATAAATTATTATTCCCAAGCACATTAAGAACGAATATTCTTCCACAGAGTTGGTGAATAATATTATGAAAAGAGCTCAATATTTCTTTTACAAAGACTTCATTATTCTATGATTTATTACTACTATCTTTCAATGAGAATATCTTTGAAGCTTTTCTATAATATCAATGTGTGGTTCTCGCAATTAATTTCCTCTTTAAATTCTGTAAAGAAATATTATATCACCTCATTAAAAAACTGAAGTTAGATTCAAAATGGCCGCTCCAATATGACCTAAATTTCGAAGCGACAGAAAAGTGGGAGTTTTTCAATTCGAATAGGATGCCCAATTAAACCTACTGTCAAGTTATCCTTGCGAAAGAAGCTGTTTCCATAATTTTCGCAAACTCTGTATGATCTTTGTGCTATCTTCAATCTGTACGCTATTTCTTCATTTTTCAAAATTGAAATATTGATAGCCATGATTTTCTACCCTTCCAATTTCAAACAAATTCTCAATACAACACCAGCATAGTGTGATTTACTTTATACTGTCAGACTTCCTTATAAACCATTTTAACAGTTTGAAGTGAATTTCACTATAGGTATAGGGAACCTAAAAATAAGAAATAACCTAAAAAATAGTGACTGTGAATTCTGACTCAGTTGGGTCGTAAATCCAACCGAAAAATTGAGTGAACTGTATTGTGTTTGAAATAGAGAAAAATAAAACGAGTGTCCTAACTAGACGTTCTAGATCAAGACACTGCCAGTATCAGTATTCACACAATGTTACACTATGAAAATTACACCTCTGGTGAATAATGTATATATGAATATTATTGAAGCAATTATTTGAATAAACATGATATGAATAGATGTCTATATAATTTAGGTCATGAAGTAGGTTAGGCTACATATTTATAAATTATTCAATAAATAGTATGATGTACAAATTATTTATTATTTAAACATTATTATAAGTTAAGTAAGTTAGTTGAATCCAGATTTTTAGGCTAAGGACAAATTTGTAAATAGAATTGTATGTTTATGTTTCATTTAATGTATATATTATTGAAGTATTTTACATATTAGATTTATAAGATTGATCACTGTATTAATCAAATTCGATGAGTATGTATTCAATTGTCAGTATACAAACTTCAGAGTTTAAAATATTGGTAAAATAATATGATATCATTTGTTTTAATAATGAAGGGGAGCCATAGTTTAAAATGATATATCATAATAAACATTATAGTAAATTCAAATCGATATTTGAATTCAGTTTGTAAGCTGAATATTGGGCTGAAGAGTTTGAGTGTAGGCGGAGCTAGAGGGCGATGAGGGCGAAGGGTAATGAAGGGTGGAAAATCGTGGTCTAGTATATAAGCAGGCAGACCATGTCTTGCAAGTTTAGTTGCTCTTAGTCTCTTGGATTTTGGACAGTGTTCAGTGTAGGAGTGATTCTTTGGTTTCAGACTTCAATTATCCTATAGGAAATTGACTGAACCAGGTAAGTTTGTATTTAGAATTATCAATTTTCCTTATTTCAAATTCACACCACCTCACCCTAAAAAGCCCAAATAAGTATATCAAATTACATAGCATCAAAGTAAACAGCCAAATTAATTATTGAGTTTTTCTAAATACAAATTGGTAGATACAGTTTTAATTGACTTCTTGAAGCTTACAGTTGAAATTTTCTTCCAAGCACAAATAATAGTTTATTAAAGCAAGGCTCCCCTAATCACAATCATTCTTTGAAATTTATTAATTCTTTTATTTTTGACTGAAATCGTATTTTTAACTAGAGGTGTTCAATATTTAGATTTTACTCTTCAAATAACTAAATAAATAGGAACTGTTTGTTAAATTCTACTGTATAAAATTAAACTTGAACTGTAGTACTTTCAAAAATTCAATTATCCTGTATATTTTAAATTATTACTATATTTTAATCAATTTTTATAAATTCATTTCAATTTAAAGTTTATTAATAAATGCATAATTAACCTTTGTTTTGCCTTTCACTTCATACATTTCCTTACACACGACCCTGATCTATCTCTTTTTATCTTTTCCTTCTATACTATTATCAGTTCAGTGAGTGAAGTATAAGTATCCACACAGTGAGTGAAATCATAGTACAGTTTATTTTATCAATCCAAAGTGATTTATTGGCGCCGGGCAAAATTCTGTATAGAGTGAGGGAGTTCGTAACCCACTCTAAACAAAAAACGACAGTGGGAAAGAGTTCATAGGCTTTTGAGCAAGCGGGTCTAGAACATTAAGATATCCAAAAGGGATAGGGAATTGAACAAACACGAATTTTTGTTTGATTACAAGTATATTGCACAAAAATACTGCAACAGCTTCTACAGAAAATTTACATGTAAAAGAACAGAGATCTCTTTAATAATCTGGACATAACAATGTTGATGAGAAATTACATTTTTTTCAAACAAATAACGCGAACGAGCATAAAGTAAAAATACAGCAATACTATTATTATAGGCTATCTGTCAAAGACTCAGCAACAACTGGAAATTATCATTTACTTATTATCAGCCTCCATTAATAAATTAATTCCTACACTTACAGAGCCATTATTATTATTATCTATTAAAAATAATTTTAATTTCAATAATCATAAACAATCTTTTTCTCCTCATTATCTTAGAATACTTCATTTGAAATAACCTATCAATATTGCCACCATCACCTCTAGTTTGTTTTAACTGGCAATTATTATGAAACCCAAGAAACCTTTTCCTGATGTTTTGGAAAAATAATAGATAACGTGATATGTTGTTGGTTGATTTACAGTTGTGGGTGATGAACTTGAAACTTTCAACAGGCTATTTATTTCCAATCAATTTTATTCGCATTTAGTTTCAATTTCATTTCAGATTTTATAGAGCATTCATCCATTCACTGCTATAACTACATTAAAAACTGAAATAACTTGAAATTAAAATTGTTGATAAAGCATTGTTTATAAAAATTACACATTACAGTACTGAAATTACAAACCATTGACAATGGTCAAATTGTGTGCAGAACTTATTGATTTAATTATAAAAACTAAAGAAATTATCATATTCGATCGCATTACCCATTATCACATTGCAAATTTACTACTTCAATAAATCAACATCTTAACAAGTATAAAAATATATCCCATCCCATGCACTAAAAAATCTCATCGGAAATTTCCTACATGATTCATTATATATACACACTATTCGCGTCTTAAAAAATTCTTGAGATGAAAAATCAGTGTACATTACTTTATAAATAAATTTCGATTCAGATGGAGGTAACTAAACTACTATACACACATACTTACACACTATTATCTGGACAAGATAAATTGTGATGTTTGAAATAATAAACATATTTTGAAACTACTGTACTAATAGTATTCTGTGCCTAAAATATTATAATATGGCACCTCCTAAAGATTAGACGAAACAATTTCACTATCAAGATTCAAATAACATCTAATGGGATATATATTCAATAGATAAGCAGCATACTTTGTGAACATGAACTCACAATATCCCACAAAAGGATCTAAATATGCTTTTTCAATGAACTAAAACAATAATTTTTGGCAGATAATTTGACATTCACATAATTTGAAATTCACGTAATATTCAGTATTTTTTTTTCAAAAGTATTTATTCAAATAGCATTACTTTGGAGATAATATCAACTGACTTGCAATGAATACACCAAATATTATGAAAGTATGATCACAATATATGTTTTATTTACAAAGACGTTAAAAAAACGATAACATAATAGTATGGTTATAAATTATTCCTTAAAAATACTCAAATATTAAAATTATATATATTACAAAATAAATAGATGAATTATTCAAATAGAAGTGTTCTCATTACTAATTAAAACATAATATATAGGATTACACAAAAAAGCTAAGAACAATAACGATTTGAAATCGTACAATACCAATAATAACGAAGTTTTAAACTTCATACTATCCACCAATGCTACCTTCAATTTATGGCAAACATAACCGCAATTGTAGCTTGATTTTCATTGTTTTTGTTTTCACTTTGGATAAATATATTTACAGTTTACGTATGTTGAATAGATAATTAGAAGTAATAAGGAGATCAACATCTCTCGTTGATAAGTAGAAAACAGTAAATTCAAGCACCAACCATACCACCGATTAAGCGAATTTTGATTTGTTGCGATATAGTTTTCATCTAAACTAAAACATTGTGTTATCCAAAACAAAAACACTCGCCGATTTTTAGGTTGTGTAGGGAAATGGAGAATATTTTCAAACATTGCAAGCAACTATACATATTATATTATCAACACATAATTTTCAGACTCATATTGTTTGCTAACAATTTATATACGCATGACGGGGCAGGTGATCGCTTTTCAGTCATAGGTAGAGGTTACCTACAAGGGAGGAAGGGTCCTTCAGATGGGAGGCCAGAAGGGGCGGCGCTTTCCTCGCGGAGTGGACCACGCCTCTCAGCTGACGCCGTACATGCGGTTGATGTCCTTCTGGTATCTCTCCTGGATGTCCTTGCGCTTCAGCTTGAAGGCGGCCGTCACTAGACCCATGTCCGGGGACCACACCTCTGTGCACAGCTTCACCGCCGCTGGCACTTCGAACTTCTCCAGTTTGCCTGCAGCAAATTATGCATTTACATTAATTAGGCATATACTAATGGCAATGTTATATATTACAACTCCACAATCAATCCCGAGAGAACGGTCTTTTCGAAATGCTTCACCAAAAACTATTGCCATGTAAGCTCATTATACTGAAGTTAAAACATCATTGACCAATCAGAATAGAGTTCTTCATTTGTACTATAATGAAAAATTGTGGAAATGAAGTTGTTTTGTATTCTAATATGAATGAGATATTGTAAAACCCCAATTCTCTTCAATCAATATGAATTTCTACCATATTACCTTCACTCAGAAAATTTAAATTCCTTTGTCATCAAATCCTTGTCACCAAATATCACAAACACTTGTTTAATCAAATAAAATAACAAGAAACTACAGTTACTATCTCTATAGTAATATAGTTAATAGTCTTTATATAGTAACTGTACTCAACTTTTCAAATAATTCCCAAAATAAATAGATCAATTGCAATCTTAATCCCAGATAATTTTAAATTGAATGACTATCACAAGAATATCAAGGTTGATTTGGATCAAAAGCTTTGTCTTGTAACAAACATGTATATAAGTTTGCTATTCGATAATCATAGTCAGAGTGGAGCCATAGATGGTAGTTGCAACCAATGGTAGTTGGATACCAATCCAATGGTTTCATTGATTTGAATCTATTTGGTTTTATATGATTTTATTAACTTCATTTGCTTTGAGAGGCGTATCATGTGCTTTGACTTCCACTTTCACAAAGTGAATCACAAATCAAAGGACAAAAGTAATCAACTACATGTATCCAAAATTGTCTCGATTCATGAAACACGGGGTGCATGTAAATATTAAAATAAAACCATACTTATTGATGTAATAAAAATGGTGAAGCGATTCGCTCCACTTACATTTCTTTCCATGAATCTGCAGCTGTTGCAGGACACTCTGTTCCATGGCTGGGTCCTCACACAGTTTTTCGAAGCTGATGTTTTGGTCGCGACCGAGTTTGGTGGCCAAATCTTGCAGCTGAGCTGGATTGGGCACAACTAGTGCTACTGTGTAGTCCTTGTTCGAGTCTCCGTACACGCAGATATTCTCCACCACCGGACACGTCTTCAGTTCGGATTCCACCTTGCCCAGTGACACGTATTCACCTGCCTGCAGTTTCACCAGATCCTTCTTCCTGTCTGTGAATAGGGATAAATCGTATTCTAATTATTTTAATATTAATAGAAATAGAAATCACATTACATTGCACCAAATATCATCGCCACCTAACGATCAAACACACCATCTTTGTATACATGTCATGTCAATCATACAATTTGAATTCATCAATTAATATAAGCAAGATGTAACAATAAGACAGATTAACACAATTTAATGGCAATAAACAATATACCCCCAAGACATAGGTAATCAAGAATTTCAAGTTTCAGAATTCTAGGTATTCCTGTAAAGTTATATTTCTCAGACTATGAAAAGAGCTGCTTTCAAAAAGGTAATCCAGATAAAGCATGCATTTTGTGAAAATACCACTAGCATTGAATATGAGAAAAATTTTGGACAGTCTTATAACTTGGAAGATTAATATTTCAGATAAAATAAATCAAATTAGAAAAAGTAGATGGAATGATAGAAATAATAGATAACATGATTAATTGTATACTTGAAGTTGAACAGTAAAAATCAAAATAATCATTTTGATTAAAATAAAAATCACAATCATGAAATTAAGAATAGAGGCTCAATGGCTATGACATGGCTGGCTGAGAAAAATGGGAAAATACGTTTTCCAATTAAATGCATCATGAGGAATTGAAGGTATTGAATATATTATCTCAGGTCTCATAGGTAATGGTGATGGAAGCAATATTTTACTTACCTATAATTTTGAATACACCATCCGCATGGCATTCCCCGATGTCTCCAGTTCTGAACCATCTCTTTCCATCATCTTCGAAGAAATCCTCTTTAGTTTTTTCCGCATTCTTATAGTAGCCAGGTGAAATATTTTTGCCGCCTGCAGAACATAAAAATAGATTAGTGTGATCGAAAAACTATTATGCAATTACAATATCAATGCAATATTGTATGCAATTTTATTACATTATGAAATGGAAAATTTCACTAAACTTCATTAGCATTAGTGAATTTACTGAAATATCATATGGATCAATTTATTATTTGATGATTTCAATAATGATGGACCTAAATATAATAGAAACCTGAAGATGAATAGCAAAACTGGAATTTTGAAAGTTTTGTACGCATCGAACTGCAATTTTAATTTTGTTCATCGTTATCTATAAAACTGAGTGGCAAAGACAAATGATGTAAATTGACTTGGGGGGAAATAATAAATTGATACTAGAAGACACTCACCAATGCAAATTTCTCCTCGAGGGAAAGGTTTGTCTGAAACCCTGTAGTTGCCCTCATCCCAATCAATAAGACGAATATCACATACTGTAGCTGGATTTCCGGCTCGACCGTTCGACCTGTCATGCACTTAAATAGAGAACAATCGAGTTAGAAAAATTGAAATGATAATAATATAAATTCAAAAGAGAAACGAGTTCAATTTCTGTATGTGATGACATATTTTCGTTTGAGGTAATATGAGCCTTAGGCTTTTGAATGAGTAATATAAGGCGGATGATGATGAGAGATGAGTGGACCTACAATTTTAGGTGGGTTCTGAACCACCGGGAAGCGATTTTTTTCAACTCATAAATTATATCCAGAGAAGTTGGCTCAAGTGGCTACCCTTTCAACGGGAGTAGCAGGCGCATGATTTCTAAATTATCTATGCGATAGCTTAATAGCGCAAACACTCCCTTTCAACCGCTCCCTTTCCTTTCTACAATGATTCAACAACTTTCAACTTTTGAATGTGATATGCAGATAGTTGAGAGATGTGAGTGGTACAGTAGTATATTTTTAAGATTAGGCCTACGTCCTGAAGACTTGAGTTATTGAGTATGAGACAAGTCAGGTTAGTGGCTAATAATGAACTTTACATAATTATTTTTCGTCTCAAAGGAACTTTTGTACACTATAAAAAGCTTCATCTGCTGATGCTAAATATATTTTTTTTCAAGTTTTTCAAAATTTGAATAAATCATAATTCTATTTTAGAATATGTCGAAGCTTTTCCTACTGATATATTCTTTCAATGTTCAAATATCATGACTTACGACTCACTATATTATGATAATCTGGCACGGTTTCGTCATGAAAATATTTGAATATCGGTTTAAACCACTCGTTATCACAAACATGAGGTGCCGGTTGCACAAAAGCTGGTTAAATTTCAATCGTGATTAATTTGACGAGAACCAATCAGAGAAGCTTTCTTTTCGAAAAACCTTCTCTGATTGGTTCTCGTGAAATTAATCAAGATTAAAATTTAACCAGCTTTTGTGCAGCTAGGCCTACAACTTTAATATACATACTAAGATGCTACATTTATTAATAATAATCTCTCCAGATGATGGACAACACAAGAAGAGGGCACGTTTTTTAAATAGAGGTCTACAAGAATTTAACTCATTTGCTTTCTCCTTAGACATCAGTGTATTTTTTACTTTCCTTGCCCTACTACCATAGGTAAGGAAAATATTGCTTTCCAAAAAAAATTGAGGTACCCCAATTTCTATAAGTTTCCAAGTTTTCTATACGTTTCAAGGTCCCCTGAGTCCAAAAACATGATTTCTGGGTATTGGTCTGTGTGTGTGTATGTGTGTGTGTATGTCTGTGAACACGATAACTCCATTCCTAATTAACCGATTGACTTGAAATTTTAAACTTAAGGTCCTTATACCATGAGGACCCGACAATAAGAAATTCAATAAAATTCAATTCAAGATGGCGGAAAAAATGGCGGATAATTACTAAAAAACCATGTTTTTCACGTTTTTCTCGAAAATGGCTCTAACGATTTTCTTCAAATTTATACCATGGATAGCTATTTATAAGCCCTATCAACTGGCATTAGTCTCATTTCAGAGAAAATTTCAGGAGCTCCGTAATATTCTTGAGAAAAATGGCGGATAATGACTAAAAAACCATATTTTTCACGGTTTTCTCGAAAACGGCTCCAACAATTTCCTTCAAATTTATACCATGGATAGCTATTTATAAGCCCTATCAACTGGCATTAGTCTCATTTCAGGGAAAATTTCAGGAGCTCCGTAATATTCTTGAGAAAAATGGCGGATAATGACTTAAAAGCCATGTTATTCTTGGTTTTCTCGAAAACGGCTTTAACGATTTTCTTCAAATTTATACCATGGATAGCTATTTATAAGCCCTATCAACTGACATGAGTCTCATTCCTGAGAAAATTGCAGGAGCTCCGTATTATTCTTGAGAAAAATGACAGTTACTAAAAAAACATGTTTTTCACGACTTTCTCAAAAACGGCTCTAACGATTCTTTTTAAATCCATACCCTGTATAGTTATTCATTAGCTCCATGAACTGACATGAGTCTTTTTCGTGGGGTACTAATGGGGGGTCCACCCAATCCTTGAGAAATGTAACCTCCTTCTCGTGCATGAGGTAGGTAGGTACACGGTTTTTACTTGTTCTTCTTCCATATACCGTGGGTAGGTAGAGCAGTTTATAAAAAGAACACAGTCATAGTCAATATATTTCATCTGTAGAACAGCTGTTTTGACGAATTTCGAAAAAAATTATTGAATTTCACAATTTACATAAAGGAAAAAGTACTCTGAAAACAATTATTGTATATACAGATATACAATAGTCTGATCGTAGTTGCAAATATATTGCCGTCAATCGTCATTATGTTATTCCCCTAAATTATTCTCGTTTGATAATGAGGCTTATAGTTTAATGAGCAAGGAAAGTTGTGTGAGTGTACCACACCAGATTTTTACTGACTATTAATTGAATAGGCTATCATGCTCAAGGTAGGTTTTAGTTTATACGACCGTGGCTGACGACCGAGGAAGAATACCATTGATTCTTATCGTTTAAGCATTGTTAAAATTTTCATTCTGATAATGCGTTCTAATAACACTACCATAATAACCAAGAGTTCGTCGATCGTCGGATGTGGTCGCATAATCGAAAACGAACCTGAAGTCACAATTTCTAGGATACTGATTAAATTAAAGGACCATTAAACCTATAGATTTGAAAAAAAAGGTTTGATGGTCCATTCGATTTAATAAGTGTCCTAGAAACCGGGCCTTAGGCATGTATTAGCATAGACGCACAGAATAATAGAATAGAGATACGCCATCAAAAACAAGTACAAATAAATATTGTATCAAATAGTCATAAAACTAGCGTAAGGTCAATCATTTAATTCATTCTATGCAACTTTGAAGGGGCTAGTGACAAGATGCGAATTTGGGGAACAAGAGGATAAGTTATTGAAAGCTATGATTGCATTGGGGTTAAGGTCGAAAGAAATGCAACAACGTGTGTTGCGAGACAACGCCTCGTTGGAAAAAATAATTGATTATTGTCGCAGTGTTGAAATAGGTGAAAAACATGAGAAGTCAATAAATGAAGAAAAGTCTCGAAAGGAAGTGCACCCAGTTTCCAAGTATGATAAAAGGATAACAAACTCATATCAGAAGATTGTATGCGGCTATTGCGGAATGCAGCATGTAGAAGGTAGGAGCTGCCCAGCGTCTGGTAAAAGCTGTAATAAATGTGGTAAGATGAATCATTTTAGCAAAATGTGCCTGAATAAAGCTAGGAGAAATGATTTCAGAGTGAGTGAGCAAAGGCTACCTCAACCATTACATAATGTTGTGGAAAATCCAACAGCAATAGAAGAAGCTCACGAGTTTATTGATTCAGTATATCTAGTTAACACTGTCAATGAAAAGGCTTGGTTCAAAACATTATTAATTGAACATAAACCAGTAAACTTCAAATTAGATACAGGAGCAGAAGTGAATATATTGCCATATGAAATTGTGAAAGACAGTGTGTTATTGAGTAGGTTGAAAAAGAGTAGTGTTCGATTAGAAGCATACGGAGGATTTAAAATTTCACCTCTGGGTCAGTTCACTGCTCAAGTGGAATCAGAAAAAAGATTTGATTTGATAAACTTTGTTGTGGTCAAAGAGAGTACAGTACCGATTCTAGGCCTTGAAGCTTGTATTCAGTTGAATCTGGTGAAACGAATTGATGAAGTTCAGAAGCAAAGTAGAAACAACAATGTGAAGGATGAAACGTATTCTGATGTGTTTACTGGCCTTGGTTGTTTCCCCGACAAGTGCAAAATTCGATTAAAAAAGGACGCAATGCCAAATGCCAGTTCAGCGAGACGTATACCAATGAAGATTCAAGACAAATTTAAAGAAAAAGTTGATTTGAGCATGGCGGATATGGTTCATTGTGTTACTGAGAATGGCGAAGTTGAATTTTCAGAGAAACGCTTGAATAAATTTGTAACAGAAACACAGAATGATGATGTTCTTCGGAAAATTATAGATTATTGTGAAAATGGCTGGCTTAATAACATAGTTGATGGAGGAGAACTAAGGCATTTTTTCAAAATAAGAAATGAAATACAATTTAGCAAGGGTTTATTGTATTATAATTCAAGAATTATTATACCCAAGAATTTGAGAGATTTTATCTTGAATAGGCTCCATGAAACGCACTTAGGAGAAACAAAAATGAACAGCATTGCCTCAAAATATTATTATTGGCCAGGAATAAGAGCAAACATAAAAATCTGGCTGAATCTTGCACGCATTGCCAAAAATATAGAAGGTCCAATGTAAGAAGTCCAATGCTTTCTCATGAAATACCCGATTTTCCATTTTTAAAAATTAGAGTGGATATAGCTGAAGTAAAAGGAATAGCTTATCTCATAGTTGTGGATTATTATTCAAGGTGGCTTGAAATAACAAAAATGAACAGTAAGACAAGTTCGGCTGTTAAATCTATTTTATCCCAGTTATTTGGCAGGTTTGGAATTCCGCAGATTATAATAGCTGATAATAATCCGTTTGGCTCCCAAGAAATGATACAGTTCGCAAAGGAGTGGGATTTTAAAATTATTACAATAAGTCCTCGTTATTCTCAGTCTAACGGCTTAGCTGAAAAGGGGGTGAACATAGCAAAGACTATGATAAGAAAGTGTGCTGAAAGCAAAACCGATTTAAACTTGAGTTTGCTTAACTATCGGAATAGTTGTGTTGCGGGTCTCAATTATTCTCCTGCTCAGTTAATGTTTGGTCGAATGATAAGAACAAAGTTCCCTAATCCTCAAGATAGTTTAAAACTTCATCAACTTCCTCGAGAAGAAATAGCAGTGCAAATGAAGAACCATAAATTTCAACAGAAAGAAACATACGATAAGCAGTCACGGAAACATGTTTCTTATTTCAAAGAAAATCAGCCCATTTATTCCAAGATTGGAGAACAAAATTATGGGAGCCTGGAGTAGTTATTAATGAAGCTGATGCCCCACGGTCCTATGTGGTGAAGTCCAATAGTGGAAGAATATTAAGAAGAAATGAGAGGTTTTAAGAAGACGATGAAATCAAAGGAAAGGTTGAAAAAGGAAATGTTTGAGGTAGCAAAGGGGAAGATGTTTGTATATCATGTGATGTTACTTAATCACATGATAACTGTTTGATAATATAATAAGTTGTTTACTGAGTTTAGTTTGTTATCTACGTGAATAAAGATGGTTGCTTCAAATGGCTAAGAATTGTTTCCCCTTCTCGTGCATGAGGTAGGTAGGTACACGGTTTTTACTTGTTCTTCTTCCATATACCGTGGGTAGGTAGAGCAGTTTATAAAAAGAACACAGTCATAGTCAATATATTTCATCTGTAGAACAGCTGTTTTGACGAATTTCGAAAAAAATTATTGAATTTCACAATTTACATAAAGGAAAAAGTACTCTGAAAACAATTGTATATACACATATACAATAGTCTGATCGTAGTTGCAAATATATTGCCGTCAATCGTCATTATGTTATTCCCCTAAATTATTCTCGTTTGATAATAAGGCTTATAGTTTAATGAGCAAGGAAAGTTGTGTGAGTGTACCACACCAGATTTTTACTGACTATTAATTGAATAGGCTATCATGCTCAAGGTAGGTTTTAGTTTATACGACCGTGGCTGACGACCGAGGAAGAATACCATTGATTCTTATCGTTTAAGCATTGTTAAAATTTTCATTCTGATAATGCGTTCTAATAACACTACCATAATAACCAAGAGTTCGTCGATCGTCGGATGTGGTCGCATAATCGAAAACGAACCTGAAGTCACAATTTCTAGGATACTGATTAAATTAAAGGACCATTAAACCTATAGATTTGAAAAAAAAGGTTTGATGGTCCATTCGATTTAATAAGTGTCCTAGAAACCGGGCCTTAGGCATGTATTAGCATAGACGCACAGAATAATAGAATAGAGATACGCCATCAAAAACAAGTACAAATAAATATTGTATCAAATAGTCATAAAACTAGCGTATAGTCAAATGATAAGTTTTTAAGTCTGTGTATAATAAGTTGAGACTTGGCCCTCCAACCGAAGAAATTACAGGGTTGCCAAATCGTGTAAAATTGCAACTTTCTCAAATTTCCAATTCAACGTCAGAATTTGATGAAGAATATCATCCCTGATATCCTAGTAGTGCTAAAAAAGTTTCAGGGTTGAAGGATTAAAAGAAAATTTAACTTTTATGATGATATTGGAAACATTGCGAAGATTTGTTTTTCTTTTGAATATCACTTCTCTAAGAATCATATAGCGTCGTAATAATTGTATACCAAATTAACGGGGAGAATGTCTCCTTTCTATTGGTGTCTGGTTCGTTTTTATCCGACATATAGTATTTTTTGATTAATGATTATGTTCACCAATGTCGAGACATTTCGAGCAGAAAACATGAAATTTTCGACATGCTAGAAACGTTTTTGTTTCGAAAGATACGGGTGGTGAAAGCGAAAAAGTTTCTCAGAAATAATTGAAATTATTTTTGTCAACTGTCAAACGTACTCGGAAGAACGTATTTTGGTCTCCAAGAAATTTTAAAGTTAGGAGAGTGGCTGCATGGTATGCATTGTGTACCAAATTGTATGCTAAAGGCTGGCAATTACAATATATTTGACTAAATTATTTCAAACGCAAGCAGCTGATTGCCTCTAGAAAGGCTGTAATGAAACACTTCTTCGATTATTCGAGGCGAGGTTGTCATTTTTACTATTTTTAATCATGTGGCTTGCAGTTGCTGAATTTTTCAATCCTTCTGTATTTTGTTTGTGTTGATCCCAGCAATTGATAGCATATCGTGGCACACCATTCAGCCGCAATCCTTGACTTTGAAACTCCTGAGAGGCCAAAATACGTTCTTCCGAGTACGTTAGACATTTGGAAAAATAATTTCAATTATTTCTGAGAAACTTTCACGCTTTCACCACCTACTTAACTTTTGAAACAAAAAATTTCATGTTTTCTGCTCGAAATGTCTTGACATTTATGATCATATTAATTAATTAAAAAATAACTATAGGTCGGATAAAAATTATCCAGACACCAATAGAAAGGAGACATTCTCCCCGTTAATTTGATATAAAATTATTACCATTACGACGCCTATGGATTCTGAGAGACGTGATATTCAAAAGAGAAACACATCTTCGCAATGTTTCCAATTTTATCATAAAAGTTAAATTTTTTTTAATCCTTCAACCCTGATACTTTTTTAGAACTACTTGGATATCGGGAATGATATTCTACATCCAATTCTGACGTTGAATTGGAAATTTGAGAAAGTTGCAATTTTACATGATTTGGCAACCCTGTGGTTGGAGGGTCAAGTCTCAACTTATTTTACACAGACTATAGCAATTATTTTTTTTGTGGGGTGGGGGAGGTGGTTGGAGAGGAAGACTCACAGTCCATGACAGTGGCACAGGAGCAGGTCTCAGTGAGGCCGTAGCCCTGGATGACGGTGTCGCACAGACAGATCTTGATGAGCTCGTGGGTGTCGGGCGACAGAGGCGCTCCACCCGTCAGAATCAGCCTCAGCCGGCCGCCCATCAGCTGTTTCGTCTTTGAGAAGATCACCCTGTTCAAAGCAACAACTCGTTAACAACTGCAGTCAGACCTAATCAAACCTGTCAATGAGTTGAGTAGTAGTTATAGTGAGATCCACGTTATAATGGCAGTGGAGATAGGAGAACAGCGCTGCCGATTCTCTGCCTTCAAACTGCCCTCTATAGAGGATAGCTGATACCGGTATATCTTATGTATATCAACTGTTCATTCTCCTTTAAAATAATCAATTATATTCTATTCGTCAAGGGAGAATATTTTTCTGTGATTAGATATAATAGATGATTATGTATGACTAGCTGATT
This sequence comes from Nilaparvata lugens, assembly GCF_014356525.2. Classification (NCBI taxonomy): domain Eukaryota; kingdom Metazoa; phylum Arthropoda; class Insecta; order Hemiptera; family Delphacidae; genus Nilaparvata; species Nilaparvata lugens. The sequence goes on along the minus strand of NC_052506.1, from coordinate 54,578,757 downwards.
TGACGTTGTCTATAACTGTTATTATGTTGAATGATAATAAAATTAATGTTCAATATTCTGAATGATTGATTGAATAAATAATAAGCTAATTGAGATAAAATATTTTGTTATTATATAAACTAATTTCTACATTGTTAAAAACGATCTGGCAACGATGTGCGGAGCTACAAAAGGATAGCACTATCTGCTTTGTCGAATGATAAGACACGGATAGCAATACCAATGTTAATAGAATACAGCCATTATAACGTGGATAACGAGTCGTTTGCACAATGTAAATTTAAATTGAATTGGACCAACTAGTGGTTCAAATGTAACACATTATAATAAATGCAAGTAAACTGTATAAGGATCCTTATGATCACATTGGTAAACGTATGTGCACGCTTGGTCATGAATGACAAAGCTCGCAGATGAGAAACAAAATCTGGGAAAAGCCATACGAACACTCACACTAAACGCGTCCACTTGCTGGTGCACGCAGCTGCAGGCGAGTCACAACGTATTTCCATGTTCAGATAAACGTAGTGTAGTTGATCAAAAACGTGTTGTGTGGGTTCACTTCAAAGTAAACCTGGGGAGGTTCTTGTTCATCAAGTATAAAACATTCGGAAAATATTTGAAGGCATATTTAGGGGTTCATAGAATTGACTAACTCGGAACTCGCTGACTCCATGTTAAACTGCCATATGAATCAATACTACACCGATCAGAGCAGTTTTGATTCATACGGCAGTTTAACAATGAGTCAGCGAGTTCCGAGTTTAGCCCAGTCAACGGAGTGTTATAGAGGGAAAAATTTGGAAGACAATTTTTGACCCCGCAGTTCTGTTTAGGGTAGTGGGGAGGTAAACATATCAAAAGTCCCCACCCCTACCCACTGTGCTAAGGGATTGGGGGTGGTTCAAAGGTACCATTTTTTGGTTTCTCGCATATAACTCGAAAACTATGCATTTTACAGACATGACTATCCTATAAGGAATTAAAGCTTACATAATTTCCTACAATATTGATCTCACAACTTTTTCTATATCTCTTTCACTTTTCGAAATATCCGCTCTAAAAGATGTGAAATTTTTGAAAAAAACACATTTTCCTTCAATTTTTTGCTATTTTTGCCCTTGTGCTAAACGGATGAGGGTAGTTAAAAAGTTGAATTTTTCAATGTTTTGCTTACACGCTCATATCTTGAGAAAAATGCGTTCAACTGACATGACTAACTATTCAGAAATGAAGCTTGATAAATTTCCTACAATATTTTTTCTGTGGTGATTTGTGATATCTCCAACAGTTTTCGAGATATACGCTCTTAAAAGTGTAAAATTGTTAAAATAACAGCTTTTAATCCTATTTTTTGATGTTTCAGGGCCTACAACTCCTTAACAATGCATCGTAAAAATGAATGCTCACCGTAGATTTGTAGAGCTTTGTTTTCTCTTCAATTTGATGTATTATATCACTACTTAATGTTTTCCTACTATTGTTATAGCAGATTCAATGCGGGGGGTGAAATTCAACTTTTTAACTACCCCTTTAGCACAAGGGGTAGGGATGGGGACTTTTGATATGTTCACAAACTGGTCCCAACAAAGCTGCAAAGTCAAAAATTGTGTTCAAAACATTCTCTCCAAATTCCTTTTCAATTGGTATATTTTTGCATAACTGAAGATATCACACTCAACACTGAAGCTGCTGCAACAGTCGTGGGGATGTGCATAAACTTGTGAAATTATACATCGAATTGAAGAGAATTTGATGCTCTATAACCTCATGATCAGCATGGATTTTTCCCATCGATATTCAAAAAGTTATAAGAGCAAAAATAGCAAAAAATTGAAAGAAAATGTGTTTTTCAAAAATGTCACATCTTTTAGAGCGGATATTTCGAAAAGTGGAAGAGATATAGAAAAAGATGTGAGATCAATATTGTAGGAAATTATGTAAGCTTCAATTCCTTATAGGACATGTCTGTAAAATGCATAGTTTTCGAGTTATATGCGAGAAACCAAAAAATTGTACCTTTGAACCACCCCACCCCCTTAGCACAGAGGGTAGGGGTTGGGACTTTTGATATGTTTACTTCCTCACTACCCTAAACAGAACTGCGGGGTCAAAAATTGTCTACCAAACTTTTCCCTCTATACCCTTTTTTGAGCATTCATTGCCTGGACTAGTTAGCCAATTCTATCAACCCATATTTAGTGGGCTTATCTCTGTATTCGTTGCAGGAGTTACAGAAGTGATTATATATCTTATTGACTGTTATTTTGTACTTACTACTTTCATGTTACTACAGAAAATTTGACGTCTAAAGATTTTTCTATTCTATTCTAACATTATTCATAAGCTTAGAGTTTCCCACACAGGAAGAGATACTATTAGTACAAGATTTTCGTCGGGAAACATACCTGTCGACAAAAGGTGTGGAAAATCCTCTCTTCAGCCACTTTTTCTTGTAATTGAAAGCAAACTCAAATAGTGCTTTCTGGAAAGGTGAGCCTTTTGAAACCTTGTCGTATACTCCTTTGTAGATCCTATCTAAAATTAGCTGAAAATAAAATAAAAGATTGAATAATCATTACTCTATAACTAATGAATATTTTCGAATCAGGTATGGTGAAAATGTTTAATAGATTCATTGTTGAAGAATTTTATAATAAATTACACTAGCTTACAATAGTTTGTTGAAGATTATATAAATCTATTCTATATTAATGAAAACTTATTAATAACTAATTAATGTATAAATTAAATTAACATTATTTCTATATTACAATGAGAACTATGAAAATGAATTCAAAACTTGCTAAATTTGATGTTATAGAACAACAATAAAAAATATATGTTATTTTCTTTTGATACTGTGATATCTATACGTGATATATTCAAGTATATAAATATATATGTAATAATAGATTTTCAAATAAAAAAATATTAAATTCAAATAAATGAATACCGGCTTGTGAATAGTTCTCTAGAGGAACTTCAAAAAATGATGAAACCAATCACAAGAAATAATCTCTAAGTGACTTTGAGTAAGAATTTGATCAAATAAATTTTGTTTTTCCCTTCTATTCGTTTAAAATGTATAATCAAGCAAATATATCTCCAAATAATATCTCCTTTTCTTCAAACTCCTGTCAACAATCTAGGTATTTTATTGTTAATTTGACATGTTAATCATCTACATGTTGATAAACATTTGGTAAACTTCATGATTCTTCAATATGCAGCAGTACGAGAACTTGTTCAGGAAAAAGAGAGACGAGTAACATTATAGTTTTTTCAACTAAAATTTGCCAAACTGATGAATTTAATAATTTAGAATGATTAAATTATTGAATTATTCAAAAATACTACTTACAGGAACGGCAGTGAGGCAGGTAGGGTGCAAGACAGAAGCATCACCCTTTGTGCCGCGCTTGATTTTGCTCGACGAATCAATCATTGTTAGAGGAGTTGAATATCCAATCGAAACGCCACACAGCAAGCACACCGATTCTGTAAAAGTAATCAGCATGACAATCTATAACATTAACAAACTCATGTAATTCAAATTTCTTCATCAATTTGTAAATCATACATTATTGAACAAAAAAATCATCAATGAAACTGTAGAATAAGTAGAAATCGGGTGAAATTCAATGAGACACAAATAAGGGAATAGAAAGTATAAATCTCGAGCATTTCAATCGGTTTAGTGCTGCAAAGACTTATCTTATGGAATGAAATTAGCATTGAAAGTACCAAATAGAGATTTATGAATAATAATTTTAAATATTGGTAAACAACACCTAACTCATTACTATTGTCAAATCAATTTTTTCAGAAACTTTAAAAATATTCTATCTTTCAATTGTAAAAATATGTTGAATGTTAATCAAAACTCAAACTTTTGATGATTTTTCAATACGTCTGTGATGAACAAAAATAGAAAGAAGTGTTCAGAAATACGAAAAAAATTAGAAGATTAATCGTTATTGAATATTCATTAGAGCTTCTGTTTGTTAAAGCCTAGTTTATACGATGCCAATTGGCGAGACAATTGTCATAAGGCTAACTGACTGGCATGAAATTATTGTCTTCGTATAAACACTTCAGGCCAATTGTCTTGCCAACTGTCCCGAAATTCAACTATCTCCGGGAGTAGACTGAGGACAACAGGCTGGGCCCAGCGAGCCCCCCCCCCCATCACTCGGAATCTCAATTGTCGCGTCATTTGACGACATATGGATGGTGTAGGCCAGTGCGCTGTCTTGTTTTTGGCCAGTTCAGTCAAAAAAATTCATTGTGTGAGACGTATTCTAGGTTAGGTTAGACGTCTTTTAAAGTTCCAACGAAAATGACACCTAAATGGAGGGACGAAATGAATATTAAATTTCTTGAGCTTTATAAGATGTATATGGGATCAGAGCAGAAACGAATTGTATAAAGATAAGAATGCGCGCAAACTGCACTCGCTGCAATAGCCAACGGTGCTGCTGAAGTGAAAACTAAAATGAAATCGTTTATGGTACTTTTAATATTGAAATGACCAAATGACACAACAGACGACGCGGACGAGCATCCGGCCATGTTTTCGCCTTACAATTTTCGACTCTCGTGGCAATAGTTTGCCCCGTAGAAACATCTTCTCGCTCAGCTGGACTGGCCTTCGACAATTGGTAATGACAATTGTCCTCGGACGATTGTCTCGCAAATTGGCCTCGTATAAACTAGGCTTTAGAGCTCTATTTCTATTCATAAGTTGACTGGCATAAAACTAACTTATTCATCATCATTTTTAATCAATAAAAACAATTCAAAAGCTGACAAACAGTATTTGTCATATATATGTTTTGTTTTCCAAGTTATCTATAAACTTGGAATTCATCTTTAGGGCTTCAACCATCAAAGTTAAAACGGAACTGTCGTTTCAAACAAGGAATGTAACAGATTGTTATAATGCAAACATATTATCTTCAAGTAAATCTAGACTTGAATAAAACGTGTATGTTTCATATGGGACTTTCTTTATTAGATTTTTATTATATTGTAGTTCGGTCTTTATACTTTATTATAAATTATTCATATTTTACAATTAATGGAAAACAAACTTTTCCATTGAAGCGCAGCTAGGCGTATACACTTTTTATGAAGCGGAATAAATTTAAACGAGATATCGGTCAAATAGTTTAGTTTGTTACCTGCTAATAACTCGAATACGTGAGCCAGTGGAAGGAATCCAAGAAAAACGTCTTCGTTGTCCTCTCCTATTTGGACACTGTCTGAGAAGGAGCCCATTGTAGCAGTCATATTCTGGTGGGTGAGAATCACCCCCTTTGGCACTCCGGTCGAGCCGCTTGTGTACATTATTATAGCCGTATCGTTCTTGGTCGGCGAACTGTTTTCGCCTGCAATTCAAGTTACAGCAAAATTATAACACTATTTACTAATAGATTAATGAACGATAATAATAATTGATATTAATGAAATAATCAATGTAATAAAAACAAAATTTGTATTTTTTACTTGAACAGTTTAATTCACAAAAAACCTGAGTTTCAAAGCTCATTACAATCATATTAAATATTGTAGATTGAGTGAAATGCAACTTAATGCTCTGTGTGAATAAGACCATCCAAGTATAAAATACAACATTTTTTCTATCATGTACTCATAGGTTATTGAGATGATAATATATTAAAATATCACCAATAAATAAAGATATTAACAAGCAATACAAATCAGTGTTCTTGTGCTGTTCTGAGAAAGTGCTATTGTTGTTCCTATTGAGTAAATATTAACACATTCTTCAATTAATATTGTCTAGTTTCATTGCATTTGTTACACATTAAGACGTATGTGATATACTTCTGAAGTGACTTTAAAATGTAATCAACTATACCACAGTAAGGAAAAGAAAAAATCATGATTATTGTATTGTTTGCTTATAGCCAAGAATTTCTATACTATTTAGTCTTGTGTATAAACTATTTTATTGCAACTTGCTAGATTTATAGCATAATGATACAAAAATTGTTGCTTCACACACTACTTTTCATTAAGTCCCATCTACTAAGATTCAGTAGTAAATAACGATTCAGTAGTAACATAGAGAAACGATAGCGTAAGTAGATATCCCATGGTATAGGGCGTTTATGTCGCAACTTTTACTGTTATCTCAAGCTGATTACTGAGGATTATTGTCGATTTTTACGGTTTTTACCGGGTAAGAGTGTATGAACGGCACAATATGAGAGACTACCAGCGTCACAAAGCTTCATGGGGAAGAACTACGTGGACTATCGGCTTGAGATAACAGTAAAAGTTGCGACATAAACAGCCTATACCATGGGATATCTACTTATGCTATTGTTTCTCTATGGTAGTATGTTGTAAATCAAGCGATAAAATTGAAAGTTGAATAATAATGATATATTATACTAAATATTGGATTGATTATTTAAATGCTTGTTGCTTTCAATCTTTATACTTTTCAACTAATCATAGTTGAATCTGCCTAATTAACATTTTGCAAAAAAAACAACATGCGGCTAACTAAAATACACTATAATTAGAAAGAATTTTCAAATTACAGGAAATATAAGAAGTACTTACTGATTTTCGAAGTTTTTCCTTTTTCTATGACTGAAGAGAAAGTAATGATCTCTGTGCCCTTCTTGAAACCATCAAGGTCTGGTTTTTTCAACTGATCTTCCATGTAGATGAGAGTCTGAACTTTGGGAGTGTCTTTCAGTATATTTTTGAATTTCGGCAATAAATCGTAAGTGGTAATAACAATATTCACTTCAGTTTCGTTGATTCCGTGAGCAATTGCATCTTCACCGAGTGTTGCGTAAATAGTGACAACTGGAATAGAAATGAATACTTGATAATGTCAGAACATGTTGATATATGAAAAGTCTACAAAAAATGACGTTATTTCATATGAAAAATTGGAAAAGCTAAAGTATAAATAAATGAAACTAGATCCTTCATATTATTGTTGAGTTTGAATAATTGTTTGAATGTTTAATTCAACTGTTTATTTTTTATAATATCTGGTTCAATTGTCTATGTGCCTGAAACGTCATAGCTGAAAATCCTATCATTATATAAACGTTCTAGTAGTGGAAATAATTGCGTAGTATTTAAAAAAAAGGATAGAATAATTTTGAATTGCTCTAGGCTAAATATTTTTTGAAACCTACAGAGATCTATCATGGTTGAGCACATTCAGCAAAGGCCTACATCTACTCTATCTCAATACATATGCCTGTATCTATCTGGTCTTTTTCAATTTTAATCTTATCAAACCGATATTTGTTACATAAAAATGTAATTTTTATTGCAAATGTTATTCTCAATGATATTTATGCTAGTCAATTAACCTTATTGAAACTGGAAAGAACTGTTTTTATATAGGCTAAATATAAACCAACGCACAATATACGAGTAGATTTTCACATGTACTCAGTATAAGTGGCAAAATATGTTTTTATTTCAAGTATATCCAATGTTATTTTCATTTTCACTTTTTCTCATTATCAACTTTCTTCCACTTCATCCACTGAGCTAGATTATTGAAATAAAATTGGTTTGAATTTTAAACTTCATAAAGACAATAACTAACCTGGGATATTTTGTTTGAAGCAGCCATGAGCAGCAACCATCCATTCGGCTCTGGTCTCGGCAAATATGACAATATTCTGCTTTGGCTGGTGACCCAATTCCCTCAAACCTTTTCCAAAATGACTTGCTAGCATATTCACTTCCTCATATGTTTTCCATTTGTATTCACCAAGAACGTACTGTAAAAAAACCAAATCATTTAAAATTAATAAATTGGGAAAATAATAAGCGTGTTCCATATAGTGAATCAAGTATGTGTTTTGATTAAATGGTGAAAATGCCAAATCGAGTAATGTTAATGAAAGGCAAAAAAACTTTGAGAGATATAAAAGTAAAATTGATTGTAAGTTGAACCTGAATAATAACGTTCAGTATATTAAATTAAAACGGCTTGAAATTGTCAAAAATCACTGTTTTGGTTTATTTTTCTACAATTCAAAAGTTTTCTACAATTATTCAATTATAGTCCAGTCAATATAGACATAAAAAAGGGTGTGTGCTTGTAATTTATATTGTAGTTCTGATTTTTTTAATCTATTATTTGGGTACATAAGAGAAGTCCAGAACCAATTTCTTCATGCAACATTTCCTTGTGCTAGATACAGGGTGGCCCAAAAACCTCGTATTTTCGGCTCATTTTCCAGTTTTCAGCTATTTCTACCATATCTCGTGATCGAACAGAAAAATGTGCTCTCGTCTTTTTTTTAGATTATAAAATTCTGAATAAAATGAGATCATTCAGAACTCTCTATCGCCAATGGGTACTGAGTTATGATTTTTCAAAAATGAGTGAAATTTGAAGAAAAAAATCAATTTTGATGAATTTTAGTTTTTGATCAACAATATCTTCCGATTGTTACCATTTGGATGTATAATTCAAAATCCCTCTGGGCGTATTTTTGTGCTCTACAATCTGAGATCGGGTAGAGCGCTCTATCTCATATAAATTTCCAGGTACACCTGACAACAATGCTCCTTGTATTGTGAAAAACACCTGATTTTCAGTTTCAACCATCATCACCAACTACATTGCCCTCACATTCATATTTCATTGATAGCATTGTTTGATAACAATAGTCAGAGTGACCTAGAAATCAGGCTAAACTAATTTGCCAAATTCGTAACCGGATGTAGCTAAAAAGAATCGAAAGATGGACTGGAGTTGTGGCCAACTCGTATATTTTCTGTTCAATCTACTTTTAGGTCACGCAACATAATAAAAACAACATCAAGTACAGTCAACCTTCGAGTATCTAGCCTTGAAGGATTCAAGCTGTTTGGGCTGGAATTCCATTATTTGGAGCTGTCGATTTTTTGCCGAACTCAATTTCGCAACTTGTAAACAAATAAATAGCCCAGCAGTTATTTTTGGTTATTTTTATTTATTCATGAAAATGTTACGTAACAGCAACAGCTAGTAGTGTGTGTACCTTCTTGAACACCCTTCCGTTGGGCTGGATCTCGTCTTCTTCAGCGAGAATTTCGCGGGTTCCAAGACACCGCTTCTTCTTGAATTGCTCGACCACGTATAAGAGCATCTTCTCCATGGTGTCGATGCCATTGGCCAGCATCTTGCTGTGAACTGTCTGCGGACCTTGCACACTGCGGAACGTTATCGACTTGCCGTCAATATTTACTGGCTTTGCCTGGAAAACAGCAAATTCAAATACTATTTATTCCACAAAAATGCATTTTTTACAATAAACGCAATACTTAAAATTGCAGAAATACCCAGATACTAATTGAAAAACACTACAGAGACTTTACACTTACAAGGATGAATTCTGGGTAACCTATCCTATGAACTGGAATGGCTCTAATTTTGATAAGATTCTAATTTGGCAAATGAAAAAAATAAAATGTTAGATGAATCTTTTATATTTTCCACCCCATTTTTCTGTAGAAAGAAATAATGACTACTCAATAAAACAATGTTGGAGCTGTATATGAAAGCAATTAAAAATTCAGTATTTTAGATTGGATCTGAGATAAAAATAGTAGACTGAATTCACACCTATTAAAACACGTTTTCTGACGAAAGGTCGTTACTTTCTTCTTAAAATTTGCTGCCACCTTAATAATCAGTTCCTTGGCGCCGCATAACACTAATTATATGTATGATCATATATAGTCGCATAGATATTTGGACAATTTTTATCAAAGATTTAAAACCATATTGAGATAAAAAAGGCTAAATATCTATGACTAAGACCATATCCATGAGACTATTTATTTATGATCATAAATATACGACTGTGGAATAAGGCCCTTACTTTATTTCGCAGATAAAGATGTTCTTTTAAATCACCACCCAAGAATTCTCTTGTTACTAAGGCGTGTGAATTGGTCCAGTAGTCTACAGTGACATAAGGTTTGAAAAAGCTGTTTGATATAAGGATTATTGCTGTTCTCCTTCAAGCCGGGAAAATAAGCAATGGAAATATTTCTAGGACATGTTTAGAAGAGGTGATCTGCTTATGCTAAACCGAAGTAAACATGATAGAATCAATAATCTATGAGTTACCAGGAGTATATTTCTAAAAGAATTGTTTTGAATATTTAATACAATTGATCGATAATCTAAATTTTCCACTTTCCATCATAGAGTATGGACAGCTGGCTCGACATTTTCAATTCTTTCCTGAGTAAAAATTTTCAAGCGATATTCAGAAAAATCAAATGTACAAAGATCAGACTGTATTGCTGTAAATTGACAGTATGCTTTACAAACAGAGAGCAATAATTGTTCAATGACATGGACTTTGTAAACGTGATTAATAATTTATTGATGAGTAATCGGATATTTTGATGACTTTGATAACTATTTATTATTGTCTGGTGGAAGTCTACTAGGAACTCGTCTTGCACAATAAACATTTTCTGTAATATTTTTGTATTTGAAATACAAAAACAATAAGCTGTCAGCAAACAATAAACTTTCAGCAAGCCTGACTCCACGAAATTTTATCCCTTCTCACAGAGACCCGACTGTATACAGTACGTACAACAGTACAGTGACTAAATTATTTCAAATTTAGTCTTCAAGCATAACGATCTGTGATGATCCTTCACATCTGTGATGTGAAACTAAAAAGTAGTAACTTATGATTAATGTTGATTGAAAGAATGTGTATTACCTTCACTCTGCGTGACATTTGTCGCTTCTGCCATGGTCGCTGCAGCAGCAGGTACACCGGGTAGGTGATGATGTCACACACGAACGCAAACGCTTTGATCGCTCCGAGCGCGCTCTCAATCCACACACTGTTGCTCGCGGCGTCCATCACACAACCTGCAAACAAAACAAAATATATTTTAAAATAAACAAAACATAAAATTAAATGATGAAAATATGAAATAAAATGAACAAAATATAAAATAAAATGTACAGAATGTAACAAATTTTGTACAGAATGGAAAATAAACTAACGAGATTATTATTTAATGTACAACAATGACCATAAATTGAGGTAATCACTATCACCATTTAAGGCAGACGTCGTAATACCAGTAGTAAGCATTCAAGTTTAGTATAGAGAAAAAAGATTTCTAAAATTAGCATAAATTGAGGTAATCACAATCACCATTACTTAAGATCGACTTTGTAATACCGGAAGTAAGCATTCAATTTTAGTATAGAGAAAAAATATTTTCAGATTCGATTTATAGAATATATTATTTTTTGTCAATAATTAAATAAATATTTTTATTATCTGATAATAGAATATTGAGTTTTATAGAAGACATGGTGAGCAACGCATCGAAATCAAGAACTGAAATAGCCTAATTGAAATCAGGCGATATTAAATAAATCTTTATTCTATGACAAGTACATTACAGAATAACAATAATCAAATATTGAATTCAACAAAAATGCTTAGTGTACAGTCAATGAATACAATACTGTTTGCTAAAGAGTGAACTTTGTCTGCAAACAGGAGCATATCTCACAATTGAAAATAAAATAGGGAATTCGCTTAGCGTACACACATGAGATATTATAAACTGAAAATAATGGGAATAAAATAATAATGATAATGAATATGAATGATACCAAATAGTAAATATAATAAATAATTAAAACCACACACACACACTCATACAACATGGAGCTGATTTTGTTAAATCATAGCTTACACCTTCCAATGGTGTATAAAAAAAAAAGAAGAACGAGTGAATAAAGTTCAGATTAAAATTCCAAAAAGATCCTCAATCTCTCCCAGTGAACGATTCATCAACCACAACCTTAATCTAGATTTAAAAGAAGCAATACTAGCTACATTTTTGACTTCAGTGGGAAGACAGTTGAAAAATTTCGGGCCCAAAAAAACGAAGCTCTTCTGAAACAAAGTACAATGAGAACGAGGCAATGTTATGAACCCCCTCTCAGCATTCCTAGTGTAATAGGGTAGGCCTACATCAGGTCCATGGTTACCACTTTTCTTATAAAATAGTGCCAGAACCTTGAAGACATACAGATATCTCAACGGCAGGATGGATCTTGCTTTAAAAAGTGGGAATGAGTGGACCCGCCCACCCTCACCGCAAATAACACGGATAATTGCCTTCTGCAGCCTAATCAAAGGCAACAAGAGAACAAAGATCTCTCGACTGGGGTAGAGTTGAGACATGATGGCGCTTGACAAAAAAATATTTTCAGATTCGATTTATGGAATATATTATTTTTTGTCAATAATTAAATAAATATTTTTATTATCTGATAATAGAATATTGAGTTTTATAGAAGACATGGTGAACAACGCATTGAAATCAAGAGCTGAAATAGCCTACTTGAAATCAGGCGATATTTGAACAAGAGAACAAAGATCTCTCGACTGGGATAGAGTTGAGACATGATGGCACTTGACAATATCAGACTTCTCACGACATTTTTGATCATGTATTGAAGTTCTTTGCTCCACATATTTGCTCCACATAATAATCTCGTTGATAATAATATGATTTAATCGGGTAAATTTGATTATCTGATGATTTTAATATGCAATACAGTGAATACAGAGCTTTTTAGATGGAGATATCCTTTCAGATACCAACAACTCAATGAATGATCAGATAATACACTACTTGTTTTGAATAGAATCATTGTTTTTCATCCATACAAAAAACAAATGATAATTTCGAGATTGAGATGAGAGAAGAACTAAAATATGTAAGAAGATTTAATCCGTAAAAAAGTACAAATAACGATGAATGAAGGTAGGCCCTAATAGTTTTCAATTTTGAAGAGACATCAATTGCACGTAGGTAAGTTCCTGAACACGAACCGGGGAAAACATGTAGTCAATTAAAACCGACTGCCGCTGAGCCGGTAATTGAGTTGAATAGAAATTGGAACAGTTATATAACATTGATTTTGTTCATTCAATTGTTCTGAATGGAAGTTACCATTTCTCCGTGGGGCTATAAAGTATTGATTAGTTGGATAAGTTTGGAGAAAAGCGCCATCAAGTTACACAAGTCACGTTTTAACCCAAATCCCCAAGTTCTTGTAACAGGGCCAATAAAAATCTTTAGATAGTAAATTTTCTTATAAAAATTACAATGCACAAGAGAATATAGCCGAGCAATCACTATAATCAAGCATTATATTGTCATGAGGTGCAGTTGAGCTACTTTCATACATGACCTTGCACGATTATATTAAAGCGAGAACCCTCAATTTGCAACAAAATCAATTAATTTTATGGCAAACGAAAAAAATTGTAAAATCTGGGGTTGTTAATGATCAAATATCACTATTTCTACTCACTATTACCTGAAATGTTCGAAATTCACGGGCTGAAAGATTTTAGTAGCACAGAATCGAGGAGCTGAAAAGCAGGACCAGGGAGAAAAGGATGAAGGCACCAACTAAGCTAGACTAGCCACACAACTCCGCACCAAACACCCTTATCGACATGATTGCTTATCGGCAGATAAAACTCCTCTCTGATTGTACCTGTTTGTGGGTGAACAATCGCTCCATTTCCAGTGATAACAATATTGTTTACTACATCAATTAATGAATACTGTTCAAAGACATAATAATTTCATTCTACTAGTTTTGCCAATGCATCTCTCAAAGTAATACAATTTCTCAGTTATACGTCATAATTCAAAGAACAATTCACCATGAATGTTTTTCTTCTTTGAATCAATTCATTGGATTTCTAGTATCTGAAATAATATTAGCTGAATTCATAAATCAATTATTCAATTCATTCATTCGTTAATTATTTATTTAATTTGGGAATGTAATAGTAAGGGTTAAGAGTGGTTTTCCATTCTGAATCAATCTATGATCATGTATTTTTATCATTGATCAATAAAAAATAATGAATATTCTTTTTCCTTATGATGTAGCCTTCAAGTGATCAACATTTATTTCTTGTATTGCTCAATATTGGAGTTTTACACAATTCTTTATTTCTGTGTTAATAATACATTATTTGCAATTGTGTTAATAAAGGATTGAGAGTAATCCTGATGCTTCAATACAATGTTTATGGCAAATCAAATCTTGAAAGTTGAGCCAAAAAGTTTCGTTAGTTTATTATACTATTAGAATAGAAAATTCTTTCAAATACAGCATTACAATATTTTTTGTAGGGAACAATCTTAAAAATTTACAGAATAGTTCGACAAAATATAAATTTACTAGATATTGGAATTAAAGATAGAAGTACATTTTGTTACTAAATGTACAACTCCAACTTGATGAAGAAACCTTAAAAAAATTATAAATGAATTTCATTTCAATCATTAGGGGTGTCACTAAATACAAGCATTAAAATGAATATGAATAATAAACTAGCTTGACACATGAATCACATTTTTTGCAGAGTTACTAACATTCTGAATATTCAAATTTATCCATAACAATGATAAATCATAAGATCATGATCAAAAAAATTCAATCAAATTTTTACGATATTAACTTCGCCATAACAATATGTTTAGTGTTAATAAAAATTGTGCGCAGTCACTGGAAATCGGAGTCTCCTGGTTAGCAACCTTGAATCGAAATATTGTTGATCAATGATTGCCAAAGTAAAAACAAAACAAATATAGTACACCTAATGATAATCATTAAGTTATCGCACCACAAACGTTGCGAGGATAAATTTATCCAACATACTCGTAGCTCGTAGGCTTGTAGTTGAGCAGCAACATTATCTGAGATGTTGGCAAGCAATTCAATAATATTTGAAAGTCATCGGAATTGTCAATCGACCAATGACCGGATATATCGAGAATCGAGCAATTGGCATTTGAACTCCTGCGGTAGTAGCTAAATGCAGCCCAACACTTGGCAACATCAACATAATGAAACAACAACTACCAAGTAGGCCTAGAGACCATGTATCCAACTCGTTCAAAATACACACTCATCGATGTCAGCATTGGATGAATGGGAAGCATTGATGCTATATACAAAGAATGCTGACAGTTTCAAGTGATTGGGAGATTGGATTAATGTGTGGCACGCTTTCTCAATCTACCTCAACCAACCGGTTGTGTTATTTTTCGAAAAAAGCACTGCTAAAAGATAAACAGATTGACGTAGGAAAGCGAGTTTTTGATGAGAGGCCGGTCGCAAAACCAAGGACCCAGCCACGCCATTGGCCGACCTCTCCTCACACCCGTCACACACCCACCGAACTGGCGTAAAATAAATCCAGGCAACGTCTCACCGAAATAAACATTTCTGTCCGACCCGACCACTCTATTTTCGGACGTCTCTCTATTTGCGAGACAATCTGAAAAGTTATTAGATACTCATCAACTTTCTTCCCCATCAACTTTCATCGAGCCGACGAAATTTGGAATCGACAAAATCAATAATCTCATTGATTCAATAATAATTACAGATACACTTAATTATTTTGACAGATAATTGTCAAACAGTTCAAATATTATATTTTTGAGTTTATACATTGATAATGATTTTTCACATTTTGTGATGATTTAAAATTCCTATCTTAAAAGGAAATTACATCAAAACGAATAGGTAGTCAATTTTTTAGAACCGACATGGAATACTGCTTACAAATGGTCAACAGCATTTATGAAAAAGGAAATGTTTAATAGAAAGGAAGGTACAATTTCAAATTAACCAAATATGAATCGATTTTAGAAGCGACTTGATATGGTCTATTTTTTAAACAGTAGGCCTAACTGATGGTGACAGTTTAACAGCAATCATTATTCACCTTCTTGCTACAATAAATTTCGATTCGATAATAATTACAGAATGTTCTCTACACCATGTCTACACCCCAATATCTCAGGGTGTCCAACGGACCACAGCTCTATGACTATTGAAAAATTTCACATCAGGAATAAATGAGAACTACTATCATTCATTCATTTAATAACACTGTAACGTCGCCAACACAAAATCAAGGGTTTCAATAAATTAATATTAATAAAACCACGGTTTTAAAGATTTCACATTTACATTGATTAGCATAAATAGGTTATGTAGCGGTTCAACAACCTTGTTGTAGCAGCAATGTTTATAAATATTGAGAGGAACAGATCTTCAGAAAGTAATTCACCTTGACACTGCTGACTCAGTGAATACTATGAAAATGATAATGTGTGCTAAATTAAAAATACTTGTCTAGGGTGAAAGTTCATGTAAATTTTGTTTCTTCATTCCTGTTTTATTATGGCTGCCTCAACGCAACTGCGATATTAGATTGGAAATATGCCTATCCAATATTATTTCATAAACAAAGACTATTAGAAGAAAATTACTAAATTAATTTTAATATCATTCTATGACATCTATTACATTGATGACATCCATCTAAAACATTGGGAAAATTAATTAATCGACCAGATGAATAAATATTCGCGTCTATCCATCAACGGAATCCTACAATAAACTTTATTTAACTATTACGTTCATTACCACTTAACAAACACGAGCTTTTAAACGTCTAAAAAATTCAGAAAATGAATTTATTGAAATTTGAATAGAAATCTCCATGAATTTGAAGATTTCAATTCTTCTGTATATTACTGACACTTTGAATAAGAATTCAACTATTTGTGATGATGTATGAAACATTGGGAAACTGCTGAGTATCGATTCAAATATTTCAAAAGACAATCAGAGTTCAGACTAAGAATTTTTACATATTATTTGACTATGCTTGAAGTTCTACAATAAAAAATTAAAGGTTAATCAGAATGAGAAAGAAAATCAATAGAAGATTTATCAAACATATCTAGACCCAATAATCAATTCTATGAAATAGGAAGAGGAATCAAATCCTTTATTCACACAAAAAATACATCCTATGAAAACAATTATAAAAATATTGTTTTCTAATTTGTTCTCTCTATAGTCTGGTATGTGGGAGGACACTTGAATATATAATAAAATGAATGAGAAAATATGTAACAATTCTTACCAAACAAAATAGAAAGAAGTTGAAACATGTTGCCGTGAAGTAGGGAGTAGGGGGACTACAACATCCGGTGGTATCTGTACTGCCCTGACGGAGCTCTGCTAATGAAATAAATGATCGATGCACTTACAATCAACTTGTCATAGTTTTGAACTATGAGTTACGAGTGTTCTGATAAGCCGAGTCCATTCTATGGCACGAGAGTCGTTTTTTATGGCTGGCACAGACTATTGCCTCCCCCCCCCCACCCAAAATACCATAGTAGCAAGGGTCGCGTGAGCACGCGGTAAAAATGATGAGAAAAAGATTCATTGACGAGTCCAAAGAGCACTGTCACATTGTAACCCTCAGCTGGCAGCATTCCTTATTAATAACATCAATGCTCTCATGTAACCAATGCTGACAGTTCAATAGAATAAAATCTCATTACAGCTACAACAGAAAGGACAACAATCAGCCCACATAACTCACTGCTGCAATGATTCATCTACAATGACAACTCTTCTCCAATAATTCATTATGATCTCATAGGATAACAATTTGACACATAGAGGAAAATACTAGTACACAAAACCGCAGTTAGTATGAGAAGTAACGTATTAAATGAAAATAAAACGATTGAGCAATCACTTATCGGTAGTTCAGAAATGTACCTAAACTTGGAGGTTCATCAATCTCTCATATTTTATCATTTTTCCTTTACCTACGGACGGACAACCCTAGAGCATAATTTATGTATGCATAATTCTCAGCCAACAAAAACAGCAATAAGAAGCATGTAGCCTACATATTATACAAGAAGATCAAACAAGTCATATATCAGGCGAGATTCACTTCAAACTATCATCATTCTCTATTAAAATATCAATGCTTCTCATTCTACAAATTCTGACGTTTTCAATACTAAATTATATAATTTATTTGGATCGTGAAAAGCTTAACACACTTACTTATTGCTACCTGCTCAATTGAAGTAGAAATCGTTTCAATAAAAACAAAATACTGTGAAGTGTAATAAAATTGAGAGAATCAATATTAACGATTTGTTAATATTATCATTATCCTAAGGCTGGCCACTAACGGTAGAACATGCACACAGTCGACATACATTGTTTTGTCATCACAGCTGTCATCACAATGAAAGACTTCTAGCAAAAATTTTGAGGTTAGGTTCTTGTATCTCCGATTTTTCTTTGTTTATTTTTTCTTCGTTGCTCTATTTGAGATCAAATTATTTTTCTATCAGTATAATTTGTAATCATCAAGTGGTTTATTTATTGTTATTGGTTGTTTATTTTATGTTATAAGCTGATGACAAAATATGCATGATTAATGTGTGTGTGCATGATAAACATCATGTTCTACCATCAGTGGCCAACCAAAGAATCAACATTGTGGTAACTGAAAAAGATTTACATTAAAGCACATCATTCATCAACAGAGTGCAACATCATTTGCTCTTCGATCTTGAACAGCTCAAAAGGCTATTTCAAATGAACTTTGTATCAATATTCTGGATTGATTGATGTAATTAATTATAACTAAGAAAAAATTTCCAAAACCAAAATGAAAGTCCAGTAAGGGTTATCTCAGGCAAAGGTGACTGTTCCAAACAACAGACTGTCTAATTTAAACCCTAGAACATTTTATCTACGGAAGTCATGGGTCAAAAACTACCATTTTCAGTAAAATTGGTTAAAATGTAAAAATAATTGATCAACAATGCACGATTAGAAGAAGTCAACAAAATCGTATAAATAATCAACTTTCTTACAACAATAAAGACCTGAATTCTTCCACGATTGAGGAATAATAAGTTATTTATCATTAAAATTAGAAATTATCTTTAAATTGAGACTAACATACTAAATTGAGTATGTTTAATAAAAAATAAAGTAGCCATCAGTTAATTATAATGAATAATAATAATAATAATTATTATTATTATTATTATTATTATTAATGCCATAATAATGTGGTAGCCTTCACAACCACATCCTTCCATCCCTCTCGACATTCTGCTGTTCTTCTTCATTTTCTTACAACCAGTCTTCGCAAATCCTCCACTACATCGTTACCTCACCACTTTCTTGGTCTTCCTTAAAGTCTTCTTCCTCCGGGTTTGCCTTCCAGCACCATTTTTGGCACCCTCCTTTCCGACATTCCGTGCACATTAATAGCCCATCTCAACCTCATACTTATCACAACAGATAAAATACTGGTATCCTCGAACAATCTTCCTAGTTCCTCGTTTGTTCTTATTCTACATATTTCATTTTCTTGATTGCTCCAAAAACTCTTCTTAAAATCTTTCTTACGAATCTCTGAATCAGACATTCTTCTCTTCTAGTTAATGTCCAAGCTTCGGCCCCATACGTCACTATTGGTCTTACATGATAAATCATGAAATAAATAATAAGGTTCGATTGATACTTCAGATACCTAGTTTTGGAGGTATGAAAGTTATTATTTATCAGGTTATGAAGATTGGATTTATTTCATCATGTTAGCGTACGGTATTATTCATTTCAAACTTCAAGACAAAACTGGATCAACAAATTATTATATAAAAGGTTTCTCTGTTAGTATTTAGTAAAGATGTACTATGAACAACTATAAGTGATGTATTTCTTTAGTAAACGTTTTTTCAAGTAGAGAACAACTCTCTATTTTCCTATTAAATGGTCATGTAATCGTGGAATATGATTGAAGTAGGCCTACCCCTGTTTTGCTACCAAACGAGATTAAGATCTGATGGGTCTCTAGGAGTACCCTATTTAGTTTTAATCAGCAGCTACTTAGAACAAGCAATGTGGTACTTGTACAATGATGTCGCTAGCTCTAGATAAGCCCACTCATTCCCTTAGTAGACCACTTGGAGATACAATCGACCTCAGATCGAGCCAGTCAAATTCAATTAGCTCCATTCATAAGGGGGTGCATTTTCTCTGAGCCCGAATACATTCTGTTGACTATACAAAGCAGGGAATGAGACGGATAAACGGGGAGTGGATATCCTGCTAAATGGATTAGTGTGCTTTGTGCTTTCTACTTTCTAGGACAACGAATATCTGGACGGTAAAGTAAAGAGGCAGTAGCCAGCAAGCCAACATGCATCAGTAACTCGTCCTTGTTCCACGAAGATCGATTACATCCTGCCTGACCAGCTTCGGAAATTAAAATCAAAGAGTATTATTCAATTGAATAATATTTATTGATGGACCCTGTTATCAACCACAGAGATTCTAAAAGAATATTTAGACTATTCGGTCTGTTAAAAATTGACATTAACTTTTTTACATTCCACATTTCAATTAAAATTGACAAATTAATAGCGGTAAAACTGTAGCACATGCCAAAACTAATTCAATCTGTTGTGGCAATACAGATAAACAATGAACTAAACATTTAACTGAATCCAAAAATGTTGAGCTCTGATTAAAGCGTAAACGCTTCTATGTATAAATATCTACCAACGATAGAAGTGAATTTTGATATGCATTCTACTGTGTATTGATATCCAAAACAATATTAACTAGGCTACAGAATAATATTAGAATACCTACAAATTATATTCACTAGGCTACCTTAAGTTATTAGAAGACAATGAATTAAAACTGATAATTTTCGTTACCAAGTTATAAGTATTTAGTTCGAAAAATGTTAATGTTCTCGTTCAATGACAGCTTGCAAATTGTTATTCGAAAAAGCTTCAACTAATTGACAAAACAAGATCCTTTTATGGTAGAAATTGTTTTATGTATGGGAGTTCAATTAGTCGAAACTCATAACAAAGCAAACTTACGATAAGTAATCTTGGTAAAGGTTTGCATTTAAGGCCAGACCACAATAAAATTAAAATAAAATTCTGCACAACGAAAATCGAACTGATAACCAGGCAAGGACTTGCAAGAATAAGACAGACAGCAATTCGCCAAAAAATGAGTTTGCTATGCTTTGAATAAGGTATAAGGTATAACCATATTGTATAAGGTAGACATCAAACTGATGATACATCTGCTACGGCCTACACAAAGACACAAATCAAAGATTAAAATATTGAAAATAGCAAATGGAAGATTGAAGGAATGCTATGATAGAATTTTAGTCTTGGCCCACATGACGAGTGATCATTCCGGCTTCGTCTAATACAGTAATACACATTGATGATAGTTTAGTAGGTGTATGCGTTAGTACATACGTTAAGTTGATTTTGAAGACCTCTGATTTGTTTGTTGAAGTAATTACTTTTTCAAAGAATTGCAATAAAAGCCATTAAAAGATAGCTATAGTATCGAAATAAATTTGCGAAATCAGGATGCCTACCTACAATACAAGAGATTATGTATAAAGAGAAATAAAAATCTCAGTACCCTTTTTGAAATATTTTATCACAACATGTTTCGGACATTTGAATGACGTCACTTTTCAAGTAAATGTCCGAAACATGTTGTGATAAAATATTTCAAAAAGGGTACTGAGATTTTTATTTTTCTTTATATTTATATTACAAGTAGCCCTATACAGAAAAGAGATAAAGAGGATATGTACTTAAAAAGAGCAATTTCAAAGAGATCTGAGTTGCACAAATGAATAGTAACTTGTGGGCGTTGCTAAATTCGTGCTCTAGAGCTGAATGAATTTCCGGAAGGCCTGTCTTCCTGGATAGAACAATTTCCATTCAGCTTCAAATTAGTTCTTTAGTCAGTTCGAATCAGTTACATCATAGCCACCTCTATAGCCATATAGCCACCTGTTTGATGTGGCTATGGTTAAATTATACTCAATAAAGGTCGTTAGAAACAAAAGGATTTTCCGCGGTTTGATCAACAACTGATACAGTTAATAAATACAGTCTTTCCCTAAAACCGCAAGATTGTGAAACAAAGAATAGGCAAGACAACTGTTTTTATCAAACTGTTTTGCTAAAATTTTAAGCGAGGTTCAAGTGAATGGGACACTAATAAAACTTGATATAAGTGCTCGAACGTCACTTTTCAAGTGAATGGACAAAGGACTTTGAAATATACATTGTAATAATTATATAAAATCAATGATATTGTATACCTACAAGAAAGAAAATTCTATTCGCTCAAATATTCGAGCAATGTATGATTTTTTAGCTTTAAAGTAAATTGTCTTGTTGAGAAATAAATCAAATTGAATGGAAGTCTGAGAATTAATATGTGAAATAACTCAAAGATCAAGAGGGAAAACAATTGAAAATTTTAGTACCTAATAAAAGATTTGGCAATTGACAGGTATTGACATATTCAACAATATTGACAATAAAATATTTAAATATGTTATTTGTTAAGTCTGAATTGAGTGGAACAACTGTAAAATATAGCAAATTATACGTCGAGAGATAAGAAAATATTAATAATTTAATTATCATGTACAACACTACAAAAATTGTAATTGAAAATCAATAAATTATTTGTTTAACAGATCAGAAGTCATGTAGAAAATAAAGAAAACAAAATTTGAAACTGGACGCATTTCAAAATATTTCTAATTTTGGAAGAAAATTTAGAAACAATTTTGTAAGTTTGACCGTATTCCAGAAATGGTCAGCATTTGAACTGTTACACATGAACACACGGTAAGTACATTTGATAACATATTCAGCGATTTTACAAATGTTGCACCGATAATAGGGCTCTAATCGCTAGTCAGGCCATTACCCTACATCACCGTAGTCATGCTTGACAAAGCATGCTCCTGCATTATAGAGCCACGTGGCCTTTTAGCATGAGTCACGTTAGTTCGTATTTGTTGTTTGTCAGAGGAGTGAGTATTGACGACACAACAATCGACGTCACTTACTAAATCATGTGACTCAGGTGAAGTGAGATTCACTTTCAACTATCAACATTTCCATTGCGTTAGTAACATCAATACCTCCCATTTAGCCAACGCTGAAAGTTTAGAGTGAATCCCACTATAGTAAACATAATATTACACGCCATCTCTACATTTTCCTCATCGATTCTATAACGCCCAACTTGACTGTTTTGCTGAAATACTCGGGAAATATTCTACGAGAATTGGTTCACATGAAAAATACAAGTGGCAAGTGGCAAGCCCAGACACAGACGGGGCCAAACAAAGTCAGTCTATCGATCGGAGCAGAAGACGCGTCAGCAGACTGTATATTGACTGTTATTAATCAGGTCAATATATTGTAGTTGATTACACAGGTTCATTTGCCGAACAAATAATAGGAACTGGGACGCACTTCATTCTGTCAAGCATCTTGTGCAATCAATACACTTCTTCTGGTTTAGTGAACGAGGAGCATAAAACTGAAATTGTTTATATTCTACTGTATTTTTATACAAGATAATTCAACACTCATAACCAGAATGAACATGAAATCATTTCGTTCAAGTATAGAAGCTCGCTTAAAATGTTCTTTATTGCTAAAAATCTCTTAAAATGAAATAAAGTGAAATAACTGACAGATAGAAAATATCAATAAAAACTATTTATGATGGTTCAACATCCTATAATATATCTACTGTATTTAACGATTTCAAGTACGTAGTGGATAGGTTATGGGAGAAACTAGTAAACAATTTAAAACTTGAACTGATAAAAAAAGGCTCTACAAGAATTAATTATAATCTAAAGTTAGCAAAAATTAGCCAGCATTGTTATCGAATTTACACATTTCTTACATTTTTATAATGTACATTATGTACAGTACTCACCTATTTAGTGTGAGGCGCCAAACCCCTGTAAAACAAAAAGAAAAAGATCATTATAGAGAAATTACATATATCTTCAATCACAGTAATTCCACAAAAGTGATGTGTCAGGAATTGTGTTTCTATTAAGGAATAGAAGGAAGGAAGGTGATGAATTGAGTAACAGTTTTTGGTGGATTTTTACGCAAAATTTCAGTATTACGAATCATTGGAATGTGTCTTTAAAAGAGGAATATTCAAGTGTTTATGATGACATTTTTACAAAACGAGAAAAGCAAACAAGGTGAGACAGACCTTGAAATATTGAATACGGTATATTTATATGCATAAATTGATCAACACGCTGAGAATTCATTCAAGTACAGTAGGCCTATGTAGTCGAATAAAACAAAAACTATTCCGCAATTCATCACTTAACATCACAACTCTGATTCAGGGTCTGATGCATACGCTGCAAGCAACAAGCCAATTTCATGATCATAAAACGCCAGGAGGCGAGATGACATCAATAACCATACTCAAGACTGACCAAATCACACAGCAACTCTCCTATTCCCAAACTGGAGATAATCAATAGACTTCACCAGTCTATGAAGAAATCAGTACAAGCTGGTCATGGATTGATGAAGAATTGAATTGAATCACGCCACGAATAAACATAAATGAGTAATGATAACAACAATAATAATCATAATTTTTTACAGAAAATTCTACAAA
Source organism: Nilaparvata lugens (assembly GCF_014356525.2). Taxonomy (NCBI): domain Eukaryota; kingdom Metazoa; phylum Arthropoda; class Insecta; order Hemiptera; family Delphacidae; genus Nilaparvata; species Nilaparvata lugens. The sequence continues at coordinate 54,554,291 of NC_052506.1, read as the reverse complement.
AGTTTCTCTATCAGACTATTGACAAGATATCAATAACATACAACATGATGGAAAATGAGAAACTCGGCTTGAGCAATACGATATTCAACACCAATGAATCTCAGTACCTATCAGTTACTTGAAGGGTATTAATTTCAGGTGAATTGCAGAACCAAAGCAAGGTCACAGACTGAAGTGGCCTTCACACTATAATCTTGGTCTCGTTTCCTATCCTAACACGAGGAGGCTCAGCTAAGTTTCAGATTAAAACCAAACTCTATCTAAAAATGGAAAGACGGCTTTCTTGAGTGTGAAGATCAATTATCAGACCATGTTCGAACTTCCAATTGAGAAATTGAAGATCAAATTTCTATTTCCAACAACGTTTGTTTTCAAGAGATGAGACTTATTTCATTCTCCTTTAACCGCCAAGATTTTAACATTATAAAATGCAATAATTTTTTTGTTCTTGTTGAACAGTTCACATTTAAAAAAAGAGAATTTGAGCTACACTTTTTGTTTCACAACAAGGTCTGTTAAAATTGTATCAGATGGGGCCGCCTCTGGCAAGTAGCAACGCTAAGGTTGGCAATGGTCGGATGAAGATAAATTGATTTGAATCACAGAATGACAGTCACCCTACTAGCACTTCTTTACCAGTAGAAGATACTACACTTCTTTCATCAAGACTCCACTTGACAATTCCAGTAAAATTCCAGTAAAAATTCACAACTGAAGCTTGCCGACGTCCAGCGATCGATGATTCAAGTATCCCCCAGTAAATTTTGAATAATTTAGTGAATGAGGTGAAAGTCAGTATACTAGTGAGAAATAACTGTATGTGAACGTTTTAGACTCAACCAAAATCTTTGAATTATTTATTCCGAAGATATCTCAAATCAATAAAGTAAAGGCAAAATACACGACATACTATAATCAGCTAATAAGATGAAATGCATTCTATACGTCATAAGCTGATAATTGGCTAGCTGAATATTACAACAAAGTTGTCGTTTACGAATCTATTAATTGCGTTTTATCAGCCCTATCCAAACACACAATTAATTTTTTCTCTAGTTAATTGGATGTTTGTATTTCGTAGAATCTTTCTACAACTGAAGCACTAAAACCTAGTAAACATTCATACATATTCAAAAGAAATTTATTCAAAAATAATTGTATTTCGATTCTCAGCTCCTCCAGCTCATTATAATCATTTAAGATCGTCAATAACTGACCAGGTTCCTAGGTTCAGCTACAGTAATATAGTTACTGTAGGTTCTGCCATGTTTATAGAGAAAGATTTGTTTTATATAAAATTTACTAGCACGGCACCCGTGCTTCGCTACGGGAATTGATAGATAAGATTATTTTTGTGAAATATTTATAATCTAAATATTCTACAAAAATTGTTTTTGAGATTAGGCCACAACTTTTCATGAAAATTATTGAGTCAAATCTTTTGAATAATTAAGTGATGTGTTGGAAGTGCTCTGTAGAATAGTAGACTAATTGCAGCGAATTTTGTAGAATATTGGGCGGGGCTCAAGAGTCGACCTTGACTTTATTCATTGGCAATTAATATTTCCCGTTGACAGTTATCAAATTAGCAGTGATCAGGTTATATTTGCTTTTGTTTGATGCAATTGAAACTAAATTCCAAATTAAGTTCATTTGAATTTGTTGACTCTGGTATCCATGGATCTCTTGCTTTTTCTGGAATTTTTGGCATAGCCTATCACTTACTTTTCGTTTCACTTATCCAAAAGTGTGGAAGCAGCCAATCCACTGCTTCTTTCTTCCATGAAAGTCCATTCATATACATAAGAGTCTATTCATAATAGTTAGAGTAACACTTATTGTGGCTGATTTCTCATTTCCTAAACTTTAGCCTACTATCATACATATTAAAGTGGGATCATTCTAATGTTAGATTGCATAAAACTGAAAAGAGGTTATTCAATAACTTTGATTATTGACTACCGTTCTATGTTTTCTTTCTTTGATCTTCGCTTGAAACCAAAAGCTTAGTAATGAAAATTTGGATGTAAATAAATATGTAACTCAATTTAATTTCTATCAAAATTGACAACTTTAGTATTTACTTGTGATCTATCAATATCTATAGGTTTGTCTTGTGTCATGAAATGACATCATGAAAGGAAATAGGAGTAGCTGATGGAATATTAGGTTTTTTTTCGATTTAGTTTTCAGCTGATTTTGAAGCATGAAAATATCAGGCCCAGTAGCACAAAAGCCTGTTCAATTTCAATCATGATCAAATTACATGACAATTAAACAGAGCAGGAGTTTTTTTAATAGAAGGCTTTTTCTGATTGGCTCTTGTGGTATTTAGTCCAGATTAGGAATTAACAGACAGTTCAACTGGCTCTCTCAAGGCTATGGCTGAGTACAAACATAGAGCAACAGAGGAACCAATACAACAGAAGCTGAAGAAATTAGTCGCATTTCTATCACCTCACAATGAACATACATTACATTCAACTACCATATGTTTGGAGAGATGGATTTTAAATTTATGTTGCTTTCATCCGGTCACTTTCTGAACCTATTCTTCCAGATATTTCATGAATACTGCAATGTTCTAAAATAGGTCGCCAAATTTGGTAACTCAACTACAGCTATTATAATTAATCTTTCCCATTTGCTCACACTCTCTTACGTTTTCAACAGACTATGGAAAACTTTTTTCTGATCAGCTGCTACTTGAGGGAACAATAATCCTTCTCAAGGAACTTCAGCGAATTTTCCCAGAGTTGAGACCTATTCCAAAATAATGTTTTTGTCGCAAACCCACTATATTCCTGATTTAATCAAAATCGTTAGAGCCTTTTTGAGATCCGTCTGACATCCGACATACATACATATCCACAAACACACATATTCAAACAGAAATAAATTGCTTTCTTGGTATAACTGACTTCAATGCTTATGATTTCATTCAATGATACCTTATTTCACATAATAAAATAATATCGGGGGACCGAGCTTCATTCTGGAGTGTAAATGCATAGAAAATTTCTAACGAAAGATTGAATTTATAGTTTATATTTATTTAATAAATTTTTCAGTCATACAATTATTTTTACAGTTATATGAGGAGGCACAACAGGCTTATGCCCAAAACTGTCCCTTTTCAAATGTATACTATAGTCCAAATCAAAATCTAGGTTAAGCTACTATCACTCATCAAAATAACAATTTATTCACACTTCAAAAATCAAACACATCATCAATTACAAATAGATATACTATGAATTCGATTTAGAATGATTACTATTTTTGCTACAATATTTGTTAATATACTATATGTACTATTCTACACTAACAGCGCATCTATTTACCTACTATTTTGGACTTTCCGAAGTAAACATGTTTTCTAAAAAAAGAGAAATAAACAAAAATAAGTTTTTCTTGCTGGATTATTTTTCTCGTGAGATCAGCTGAGGAATAACCCACACATGCACTCGCTCACTCACTTTCACTACGGAATTGACAGACGACAAAATTTCCAGCTGTTTTTACAAGGACGTATTTATCCTTTTAATGTCCTTCAGCGAGTTATCCCAGGGATGAGACCTAGTTCAATGGAATTTTCATATCATAAACCTACTTTGTTCCAAATTTCGTGAGAATCGTTAGAGCCGTCTTCGAGATCCGGTCACATACAGATATATAAACATCTAAACATAAACTGCTTGTTTAATATTATAGGATAACAGCTGGCATAAAAAGCAAAAATGTCAAACATGAAATTGAACAGTAGCAATCAACATTATCATCTTGATTTTGATCTAAAGTAACCAAATTATAGTAAGATTCACATCAATGTGTCAGCATTGTTTGAATGGGGAGCATTGATGCTATTAATGAGGAATACTGCAGTGAATATCAACGAATATGCATGTTCTCCAATATTTTTATCGAAAGCTACCTTCTATTTTCTTTGGTAAAACAATCAATGTTTGGGAATAATTGATTCATGAGAAAAGCGCCTTACTTCTATGGAATATATTTTTACATTAGGAAAAGCAACAACAGCTATTTGGCCGCTTTAATAAATAACCCCTTTCGTTCACCCAAGTTAAATTTTGGCCGAATTTCCTCATTCTTTGCAAACATATTCCACAACGGACACTTCTGAAGTTTTAAAAATACCCTCTATATATCATATTGAGTTATTAAAATTTCATCGAAATTGTTTAAGCAGTTTTCGCGACCTGTCGGATATACAAACAAAATTAGTCTTTATAGAATAGGATCAATTGATACTCATCATAAAAGTTTGTTTTATGAAAAATTAAAATTATCTTTACTCCCAGGCTCTTACATTATCTCTGATTGAAGCTCAATTTGTTCTCGATAAATGCATTTTAATTACTTCTTCAACTTGGTGCCAACCTAATAAAGTCAACTCAACTTAATATTACAGACAAAATTTTTAATTTGCCAGTGAACAAGACTGTTTCGGAGAGGTACTCTCTCTAGATTATAGTTCTATAGTAACATAATTATGATATGGACATTTCAATTATAATTAAGAGATTGAAAGAAGAAGAATATACATGCTAAAAGACGAACTTTAAACCCTTAAAAACCACCCTTAGAGTTGAAATATCGCCGAAACATTTCTTAGTGAGCACCTAGGACTTATAAGGAAGCTATATTCCAAGTTTTGTTGCAATCCATCCAGTAGTTTTCCAGAAATCGTGATCAGTGAGTAAGTCAGTGAGTGAGTCAGTGAGATAAGAATTTTATAAGTATAGATAAGATGCATAACTCAGCTGAGTGGCAACTGTATATTTATATTTTTTCTGTCTTTCAAGAGGAGTCAACACCAGCTCACATTCAAGTATCCTATGTATTCTGATTTGAGGTAAAAATTCTTATGAATGTACGAACATAATATTGTTAAACATGATGATAAGGTAATGGGTCTCCTTCCAAATGTTTACATGGATAAAATAAGGGACATTTACACATTTATAGCGAACGCTATATAATTTTGTAACTATATTTTAAAATCAACAGGCTAAGGTATTTACGGGGAAATTATTTACAATATTTATTATCTATTATATTGCATGTCTTAAAATATCCAAACAGTTACTATCAGATACTATTTATTATATAAGATTCATTGTCTCTATATTGTTATTTGTTCATCTATTTTGAATATTTGTTTGTTATTACTTTATCATTGTTAATTATAATACTTTTAAATATAAAACCTATTTTCTATGAGCTAAGGTTCTAGAACCAATAAATTTCATTCATTTATATATAATTCCTACCTGTTAATGTGGGACTATTAAAAAATACATTAAAAACCCAGTCTACTGTGAATGTGAAAATTATGGATTTTTTTGAAACTTCTACAGAATTAAAATTAAAAATGTCAAAATTTGAAATAGTAAAATGAATCTTAGTCACGAATGATTGTTAAACTTTTTGTAAAATTAGTAACAGTTTTGTGATGCGATAAAATCCCAAACTTGAGATAGAAGTATTTGTAGGGATTTAGAGTTATCTCTGAAATTAATATATTCTAAATATCAACTGTGGTCACTTACAGTAGTGCCAGTAAATAATGAACAACATTGGTCACTTATTGACCCCCTCATTGCATTGGACTGGCCGAATCCAAGTGTTGACATGACAATGAGCAGTGACTGTGACCGAGTGACTCTTAAGTTTAATTCATTGAAAACAGACTCCACACTGCAGCAGTGATATCCGACGTCAAGGTCGGTACACTCTTCTATTCTCAACTCACTCTCAACCATCCATCTACGAAAAATTGTGCACCATGCAAACAATGCTCAATTGCATCAGATGTGCTGCACGAATACCGATACTACTCCTATAACTACAAGATAAAATATCGATAATGGGAATTTTCCTATATCTTACAGTATCCCAAGAGTTCTCTTCAACAACTGAAAATTTTCTTCACATCATTATAAAGTATATGACCATATACCATTCCAAATATTTTATTGCTGAATGATGTCTATTAGTGTTTATTTGCGAATGAGTAATGAGATACTCTCATTATATTGAATAGACTATGGAATGAAACTTATTATTGTATTGACTCCAAATTACTGTATGACGAAACTCTATGTTTGTAAAAGCTCTTGAGTTAATAAAACATTATTATTATTAGAAAAATGTTGCGCTAGTTGGAAATTTGGGTGCAGTTCATCAAAGGTTGATAATTCCTACCCAACTAAGCTATTGGAGTTCCCAAATAATAATAATAATAATAATAATAATAATATTATGCTCATATATTATATATTATTTTCATAATTATTACTCGATAAACCTGAATCTATGACTGATAAATTGGGGAGGATATAATTTAGTCATATTGATATGTTCTTCTAATTTTCATTTTTACACTGACCACCATTGAAAATGGTAGGCCTACATACAAGTTTGGTAACGAATTGATTTCAAGTCAATAACTTCGAATGGTGGTACAGTAAAGTGAAGTATACACTAATAGACTATAATACGCTATTGGGACAGGTCTAAATAGATATGTTTTATTAGTTAGTGATGTTCATTACTAGAGGTCGAAAAGTACATTCAATGATTATAAATCACCCCAAGGCACAAAATATTAATCTCGTGAAGTATAAGCTGTTTTCTCAATATGTACTGTAAAACTGTGGTAATATAATAATTATTATTTTCAAACTCCAAACAATGAAACAGTTGTACATAATTAATTTTACTCTTTGCCATCTCTGAATATTATCATGAGAACAGAGCAAACGGTCGAAAATTTTGTAAGTACCATTAAAATATGGTAGTTAAAAGAGGGAATATGACGTAGTGATGTTGATCTGAAGATACTTTTTTTTGAGAGTTGAAAATGTTTTTCCCAACTTACTGACGTCAAATCAAAAAGAAACTCAAACCAATGAGATAGCTCCTTCAGAATTCAAATATGACATACAAAACGTTCAAGGCTTTTGAGAATAAATCCGAAATTAGACAAGCGGCTAAAGCTTGAATCTAAACTGTAATGAATCTAAACTGATGTACTATACTTAATAACAAGGGGAGTATCAACTTTATATTCACACATAATTTTGCTAAATTTCTTAGCAAAACTTAAATTCCGTTATTAAGAAATCAACATTCATCAAGATTAATCAAAACTATAATGCTAATTATAATGAGAGTGAAATCATTTCAAAATCAGCAAAAGTTAAATTTGACAGACAAATAAAATTTTTGACAAATTACAAAATTGCTCTTGTTCAACAGACTGTGAAATAATTGAATTAGCAAACAGTTAATTGCTGTTAGCACTGATAACCTCTGTTGTTGTGGGGGAATGGCACGAGCTAAATGTAGATAAGTCACGATTTCAATGTAAAAAAGCGCACTGGGCTATCAACTGAGTTGTGAACTGATGTTTCAACTTTTTTAGTGTACATTTATTCAAGAGAAACAGCTACATCCTACATGTAATGGGAAAATTAGGTATCACAAATTTTATTGTCATAGAAAGAAAAATGAGATTGAGGAGCATAATTTCATGCATTTATAAGAGCATCATTTTTGCATGAATTAAACATGATACAAGTTTCACTTATAATGAAAGCGGTATCGTAGTTGAAAGTCAAATCAGAATGATTATTTATTTGAAAGGATGCGGAAAAGAAAAAAATTAGGATTAGGATTTCAAACCACATTCCTGGTTGTATCTAATGAACTTTTAGATACGTTTAATGAATGAAAACTATCTCGGTTTTGAAAACGAGAATAATCCTCATCGGATTTCAATCCATATTTCTTTTGTTTCAATTATTAATATCAGTCAGCAATGATGATGACCTCTTCACTCCTCTATTCTGCCTTCATGTAATTTGCAAAATCACGTTCTTTTGACGTGACAAACTGTTACTTGACATTCGATGCTGATGAATAATGCAAGAAAAGCTTATAGAACACAGTACCTACTCGTTAGCTGTGACAGATCTCATGACAGAAGTCATTCGTTATCCCCACGCGAATTCACAAACAATGCATTGATAAGCACAAGAAAAAGAATTCAGATGGATAAAGAGATCTACAATAGCAAATGAGAGACATGATTATAGAATAGAAAAAGAACTAATGGTTTGCAAACGTGGGGTCTGGATTTGTGTATCAGGAGAGATGCATTGATGCTGAAAATTAATGATAGAAGGTTTTCACATTTCATCCATTTCTAGTTAATAGAACTAGATAACAGAAAGTTATAAAAATAAGAATAAAATAATGAATTATTGAAATCAAATGTCTTTCATTGATTCTTTGATTAATAACATAAATGTGAATGCAAAAATCACAAAAAATCTAAATTCTCTCATTTGTTTTCAGTATGAGAATATAGACCTATAGTTTGTGTAAAACAAGTTGAGACTCCATCCGAAGAAATTACAGGGTTGCCAAATCGTTTAAAATTGCAACATTCTCAAATTTCCAATTCAACGTCAGAATTGGATGTATAATTATCATCCCCGATATCCTAGTAGTGCTCTAAAAAAGTTTCCGGGTTGAAGGATTAAAAGGAAATTTAACTTTTATGATACTAGTAGTTCTGTGAACAGTAGACCTCGTGCAGTTATAATGACGTCCCAAACCATAAGCACATCCACACTATAAGCACATACACTAACTATTTATTTGATCAGATCATGCTTACACAAGATTTAATTATCTTATAACGCTAACCGGAATTTAGCGCGAGAAACCCAGAAGACATCTAGGCGCCCAGACGAACTGTAAAGGTGCGTACAGACTCTCGCTCTGCTCCGCAACCGAACGTCACTCCAGCAGAGCGATTGATGATCGACCGGGGAGCAACCGGGGTTTGACCGGGGAACGCGAGAAGATCTAACATCTTTCGTAACGTTCATGATGAGTGCGTGGGCGGTCCGACTGTGGTTCGATGGTGGTACGAGGGGGGTACGAGGGAGGAGCGTGCTCGGTGCGGGTTGGAAGCACGAATATGTGTACGCAGCTTCATAAGTTCGTTGCATCCTATTTAATAGTGCATAAAAATTGCATTCAATGAGGCATGCAATTTATAGTCTACACAGCTGCTAATTTTTTACCAAGTTACATTGAGATATTGAATTGCAATGACGCATGCAATTTATAGTCAACTCGACAGCTGATTTATGATGAATAATTCCATAGTCTGATTTTCACTCTAATATTGACGTATGAAGGAGGCTCCTTTTTCCTTTTTATTATCCTTGAAATGCAAAATTTCCAAAAACTTTGTATATACATCGACGCGCAATTTAGAAAGGAACATACCTGTCAAATTTCATGAAAACCTATTACCGCGTATCGCCTTAAATGCGCAACATATAAACATTTAAACATTAAGAGAAATGCCAAACCGTCGACTTGAATCTTAGACCTCACTTCGCTCGGTCAAAAATTGGAAACATCGCGAAGATTTGTTTTTCTTTTGAATATCACTTCTCTCAGAATCATGTAGCGTCGTAATGCGTAATAATTTTATATCAAATCAACGGGGAGACTGTCTCCTTTCTATTGGTGTCTGGATCATTTTTATCCTACCCATAGATATTTTTTAATTAATAATTATGTTTGTCAATGTCGAGACATTTCGAGCAGAAAACATGAAATTTTCGACATGCTGGAAACTTTTTTGTTTCGGAAGTCAAGTGGGTGGTGAAAGCGAGAAAGTTTCTCAGAAATAATTGAAATTGTTTTTTCAATTGTCAAAAGTAGTCGGAAGATCGTATTTTGGTTTTAAAGTTAGAAGAGTGGCTGCATGGTATGCATTGTGTACCAAATTGTATGCTAAAGGCTGGCAATTTACAAGATTATTTGACTGAATTATTTCAAACGCAAGCAGCTGATTGCCTCCAGAAAGGCTGTAATGAAACACTGCTTGGATTATTCAAGGCGATGATGTCATTCTCACTATTACTAGTAGTTCTGTGAACAGTAGACCTCACTCAGTATTCTCATCCACAAGTACCAGATGTCAACTGTTTTAAATGTTAACAATCTCAGTTCACGTTTGAATTTGTATTTCATATGATATAATTCATCCAGTTCCGTGATGATCTTTCTATCTGATGAAAATTAATTTTTTAGAATCAAAAATATTATAATTTCTTCAGCATTATTTAGTTCATTTGTTTATTTTTATTCACCTATTAAATTAGTTTTTTCGAATGTGAGTATATTGATACTGATGGGCACGCATAATAATACCATGACTGCAAAACAAAATATTGAAACCAAAGACCTTAAAGCTGCGATTAGACCAAATAATTTATTTAAAAAATGTCAATAACTCGATCCTTTTAGATTATATTAGATTGAACATAACTTATCATACACATGATGAACATATGTGTTTGTCAACTTCCGTTCAATGTAATAGAATCTATAAGGATTAAGTTGTAACCATTTTGTTAATAACTTTGGTGTGAACCCAGCTTAAAGATGCATAGCTCTTCAATGTCTTTGATTGAAACTATAGACCTTATACAAATAATACAGTAATAGACTGGCTTCTCCACACATCTGTGTAATCACTTGTCAGCTGATTTATGATGAATAATTCTATAGTCTGATTTTTACTCTAATATTGGCGTATGAAGGAGGCTCCTTTTACCTTTTATATCATCCTTGAAATGCAAAATTTCCAAAAACCTTGTATATACGTCGACGCGCAATTAAAAAAGGAACATACCTGTCAAATTTCATGAAAATCTATTACCGCGTTTCGCCGTAAATGCGATACATATAAACATTTAAACATTAAGAGAAATGCCAAACCGTTGACTTGAATCTTGGACCTCACTTCGCTCGGTCAATAATTTCAATTATTTCTGACAAACTTTCTCGCTTTCACCACCTACTTATCTTTTGAAACAAAAAAGTTTCTAGCATGTCGAAAATTTCATGTTTTCTGCTCGAAATGTCTCGACATTGACGAACATAATTATCAATTGAAAAATAACTATGGGTCGGATAAAAATGATCCACACACCAATAGAAAGGAGACAGTCTCCCCGTTCATTTGATATAAAATTGATACTCATTACGACGCTACATGATTCTGAGAGAAGTGATATTCAAAAGAAAAACAAATCTTCACGATGTTTCCAATTTTATCATAAAAGTTAAATTTCCTTTTAATCCTTCAACCCTGAAACTTTTTTAGCACTACTAGGATATCGGGGATGATATTATACATCCAAATCTGACGTTGAATTGGAAATTTGAGAAAGTTGCAATATTACACGATTTTGGCAACCCTGTAATTTGTTCGGATGGAGGGCCAAGTCTCAACTTGTTTTACACAGACTATAATATAGTAGCAGCTTGGAAATAATTACCAGAGCACGGCTGGAAAGAGGTTAGACATTAAAGGTGACATAAATAAACATTCATTTATAGGGGAACAAACAAATTATTGGGTATATTTTTGCTATATCAATTGGATTATTTCAAATTTGAAAAAGTAAAAAGCAATTACTCTGAAGATTTAAATTCTCTTTTCAATGGCATATATAAGTTAGAACATGAAGTTTTGTAACGGCCCTCTGTGTTACAAAATATTACGTTGATCTTATGTGGCATTATTCAATATGGCGTTATGGCCGACTGATATTGGGCATTATAAAATTAAAAAAATACATGATGGCAAGGGGAGATAACCGAGAGGCTACCCTTGTATTATTAATAGATCTCCAGTTGATAGGTAAAACAGCTAATAACTAAAAGTACTACATAGATATTGCACAAATAGTAAAAAACATAATACCTCAAAAAACCAGCTCAATTTCCACAAAATGAAATAACATCATGAACAATTATTTCACACCTTCAAAAATGACATTTTGAGCTTTGCATCTGCACAAGATTTTCTATTGGTGTCACTAGATGAGTATTGTACTATTTTTGGGTAAATTACTACCGTTTACTCCATACCAACGGAAAGTGTGATTAAACCATAGAATTGAGTGTCAAGTCAAACCAGCTAGGCCTATATCCTTTCATAAGTTACGAGCGTTCGACTTAACGACCGTAACGACCTATGGAATAAATGTAAGTTATGCATCCATATTTTTTAGGTATATCAACTATATTTGCGCCAATGTGAATACATTTTGAGCCATCGGGTACCTAATGTGGGATTCTTACCTCACTAAAAGAACAAAGCAAATTCTGCATTTGTAGAGCAGATTGGAGTTTGTTGAGCATTAAATAAGCCTACTTCAATCTGACACATGTTATCCTATAAAAAGCAATGCTACTATTTTCACTTCTATCTTATGCTGTCAGTCCAAGGAGCAGTCTTCAAGTAGTCAAAGGAAACAAGCTCTCTCACTATTCTTTATTATTGGCAGAGGTGATCATGACTATGAACAATGTATCTGATCTTTGGTGAAAAAATGTCCATCGTCAATAGGGAATTATAATATGTAAACTAATACCGTAACATAGGCCTACAATGTAGCTACTTGTGTCGAACCCATGCCATGACTACTGGAACGATAGAACGAGTTGATAAGTCCTAGCCAACTGCAACATAAAAATGTATGTTTCCATGGATATGATGACTACCGTACCTCTACCTCTTACCTCGCCTTCATGAGATATAGTATACAAAAGGTTTCCAAAAAATGTATAAGCTACACTCTATGACAGTGAATACCTTTATAACGCACTGACAGAAGCTACAGTTAGCATGTGGACTGCTCATGCCACACTACCAGTTGACAAGATATCGGAATACAAGGCCCAATCGACACTGAACTGAAGTTGGACAGAGGGCGCGGGCATGACATGGACGTGGCATATGCAATGCACACCAGACGGGCGAGACAGTGAAATTTCAATAAAATTCTATTACAATCAATTTGTTTTTGTTCATTCTAAACAAGTGGTGTGCCCGTTCTTCTACGCCACGAGATAAGGCAAAGATACGTGACGAGGCCGGTCACTTTCTTAGGTTTTGCCAGACGTCCGTTCTATGTAAATTGGGCCTTACTTGGTATTGTAGTTCAATATCTCTTTAACAGGTTAGTAGTGCGACATTTTTGGACCACTCTGTATGTAAAACACCTTCTTTGAGACATTTGATTAACTACTATAAAGTATATCAACTTAGAATTTCTTTTATAGCTGGTTTTTACACGAGCTAGACAGCCTGTACTTCATTATTATAGTGGAACTGTTCATGTTTGGAACTGTTTACTCAAAAAGGCAAATTCTGGGACAACAAACCGCTTTTTTCCTGCATTCAAGTTTGATAATAGTAAAATCCAGTTAATCTCTAAATTATCTGACTAAAATCAGAAAAGATAACATGATAATTTATTGTGAATTATACGGAGACCACGTTTGTTTTTATTTGTGCTGAAAGGTGTTTTCTAGTTAATGATCAATCAAGTTATCTATCAATATTATATCAAAAACAAAAGCGCCGCATTACTATACTTTTTGTTCAATCCTAGAGTTTAGTAAATGGATGGAAAGTTTCTAATCAAACTAAGTTTATTTGAAACTATTAAACAAACTAATTAAACTATCCGGGAGGATAACAGAAATTAGCGAAAGAGCTGGAGTAGAGGTTAAAATAAACAATATTCTTAAACAGACCATTTATAATTTAAAAAATTGAGTAAATTTAAAAGATATAAACAATTTTTCAATTAACTGTAGCTGGATCAATTTAAAAAACATAAAATCACGTGTTTTTAGACAATAGCATGAAAAATATTTATAAAATTATATTTTGGAATAACTTAGCAGACGATACTAACAGGTAGGCAGTTGCTGTGATAAATGAAAAATTGATCAATAAATATTGTTTAAAAAATTACTAAATCCAATATTATTATAAATTTTGATTTATCATTCCTGATGTACATCAAGATGCAAAAAATAAATAAACGTAAATGTAATGGATTTTAAATGATATATTATAAAATTGAACTTACATAAAAGGATAACCTGAATGAAGGTAACACTGAAGTTTTGAAGTTTGGTAACGTCAGTTGAGCAATAATAATTTACAACGATTTGATACTGATGTATTAAAGAAATTTCAATAGATTATTTTTCACAAAGGACTAAATTGGATCACTTGACACATTTAAATTTGCAGCGCAGGATACAACAAACACTGAACTCGCCTCTGGCCTCTATCAGCAGAACACGACCGTTTCCACATTGTGTGAAATCCCCTCCAAAAAAATAGGGGAGTAGGAGTTGGTCCAATGGTCCAATCAGAAGGCCGTATTCTGATCCGAAAAGGTGGCGTGATCTCCTGTGACGTCAACGATCAATGGAAAACCTTAGACCAGTTATAGAATAGACACGCTAAGAAGTCTAGCCTCTGAAGCCAAAATCTACTGCCATAACTCCAAATCGTGACGTCATCATCGGATAGAAAACTTTCAGATTGTGTCCATTTCAGAAGGATGTAAATTATTATTCATTGAAATGTTGAGCTCCAGCTGCGCTCCCGCAGAAATAGGCACAATCTGCTACGGAAAACAATATAAACAAACTCTACAGAAAAGTTTTCTATCTGATGCTGACGTCACGATTTGGAGATATGGCAGTAGATGTTGGCTTCATCGACTTTCAGTATGAATATAAAATAGGCCGTGTCTATTCTATAACTGGTCTAAGTGGAAAACGAATCCAAATAGTAGCCTATTAAATAAGTTGGTACTTCAATTAATAATAGTCAGCTGCTGGGCTGCTAAGTTCAAAAATATATAATAATCAACTTGAAATAATTGATGATAGAATATTTACACGGTATTGAAACACTAGTAAAAATTTAATCTTCATTGATAACGATTCTTTAACCCAATATATCCATTTAAAATCGTTGATTGTGGAAAGAAAGCAAATGAGATTTAAAAATATATTTCTAGAATAAACTATGATAGATGTCAATTATGAATTTTAAAAAATGTCCAATGTCAATTTATTTGTTCAGATGCAAAATCAAAAAATATAAATTATAAATGGCACTATCATAGAAAAAGGCGTATGCCTTGTAGATTAAAATTGAGACAGCTGACTGATAGGAGCGAAATTCAAATCAAGCACTTTCAGTTTTTTGAAAAGCGGGCCATTCACTATCCGATTTTTTGTACAACTTGAGGTCCAATATTCAATGTTGGATTTGACATTAGAATGAGGTCGTTGTCGTTGATCTTGGGTAGCATGTTGCCGGATGATTTAGACGAGTCGGGGAATCTGAAAACCGATTCATCTAACTTCCCAAAATCAGAGCCGCCTATTCAGTGTCGAGTTGGAACATGAGGGCGGATGTTGGACTTTGACTATAAGGACTTGTGGTCTTACCGTTCCATCATTGTTGGATGAGAAATTGAATAGTGAATGGCCCACTCAACAAAAAATAGTTCAACTGAATAATACTGAAGAACAAAACAGCGATGATTTTACTATTTACTTCTAAATTTATAAATTCACTGATAAAATATTCTGTTAAAATGAAAAAAATAAATCAGTAAAGGTCTTCACACACCTATAACGACCTCCCTTGAGGGTCCGCTCATATTATTATTATTATTTTGCCATAATTATGAAACTGTATAATTTGAGCATAACTTAACAGTGTATGACACGTCAATTAAATAATTAAACTACATCTAGTTTTCCCAGCCCTGAGGTCACAGCAATTTCAAAAAGATCATAGTGAAGAGGTTGAAGTGGGATAGATTCAGTAATTCAGATGAGGTACCTACCGGTACCTTACTGTAAAACAAATATATTCAACGGAAATGTTTTAAAATAAAAGTCATTGCCTTTCTTCTATTTCATTTATTGAAACTCCATACATTACAACATAATCAACATTACATCTTTTTAAACATAACCTTAAAACCTTCCAATTCTTTTCAGTGGCCACTGCCATTAGAATAAAATAAAAATTGACTTGCTATATGAATATAATACAATATAAATACATAATTATGTAGCATACTGCACATCATACTGATCAAACCGTCTTGGTCTCCTACGTTCTCTTACATTATTATGACCTCTTACATTATTATGACCTCTTACATTATTATTTCCTCTTACTATTGGTTCATTTACTTCATAGTTCCTTTCTACCCCCTCTTCCTCTACACTCTACACATCTCATTATCTTCACCAATAACACCTTTGATGCTATGCTGTGGTTCATTACCGGAATTTCTGATATGATACCTATGAATTTCGCCTATAAACATTACCATCACCATCTTCTAATTTATATGACCTGAAATCATTAGCCTTACTAATCACTCTACCAGGTTTCCAACTACTTCCACCACTCCTGAAAATTGCATTATCCCCTGGCCTAAAATCATTTCTTACTCTAGAAGTTCTGTCATAATAGTGTTTCATTGTTTGTTGTTTGTCCTTCAATATGTTTTGAATTGAATTGTACTTAACATCAGTAACATGCAAATCTTTATACAAAGCGGGCAATTTTGTTTTTACCCTCCTACTCATTAATGTTTGTGCAGGTGACAAGCCAATACCCTCAATAGGTGTGTTTCTGTATGCAAGCAATGCTAAATTAATATCAGCATTCTTCCTCAAAAGATTTTTAGCTATCTTTACTCCGGCTTCAGCCCTCCCATTTGATTTGGGATAGTATGGACTAGATGTTTTAACAACAAAACCCCAATCACTAGCAAAACATTTAAATTCAGTCGATAAAAATGGCATATTATCTGAAACAAACTGGTTCGGAATTCCGTGAGTAGAGAAAATTTTCTTTAAAACAGAAATAATAGCAGAAGCAGATTTATATTTAATTTGTTTTACCTCTAACCACTTGGAGAAATAATCACTTAGTACTAAATAAGATAAATTATTAAATTCACAAATGTCAGCAGCTACTATACTGAAAGGATTATCAGGAATATCTCTTAGCATCATAGGCTCTTTAACATTAGCAGGTCTGTATTTCTCACATATCTTACATTTCAATACAAAATTCTCAATATCATTCGCCATATTAGGCCAATAATAACTTTGACGTGCCAGAGCAATAGTTTTTGTTACACCCATGACTCTCATGCAATAGTTGAAGAATTTTTGTTTGCAATTTTGTTGGTACAACTAACCTACTGTTGAATAATAAGTCATCTATCACACTAAGTTCATTCCTAATCTTATGAAAAAAATTAACATTGGCATTCAGCTGTCTGTTACTGACTGGCCAACCCTCACAAACATTTTTCTCTACAATAGATAAGATAGGATCATTATTTGTCGCTGATCTGAAATGTTTTGAATCCAAATCATTTATACAAATACACAGTGTAATTCCATGAACAACTTCAAGCATAGTTTCATCCTCCTGTACAGGATCATTCAAGTATGCTCGTGACAAAGTGTCTGCAACAAGCAATTGTTTTCCTGGCATGTATGATACATCTAAATTATATTTCAACAGTTTTAATTTCATTCTTTGAAGCCTCACAGATCCAATGCTACTTAATATTCTTCATATTCAAAATTGGTAGAAGAGGCTTATGGTCAGTAATAATTTGTATTTTAGTTCTTCCATAAATAGAATCATGATACTTTTTACAAGCAGTGACAATACTTAGCAATTCCTTCTCTGTTTGAGAGTAGTTTTTTTACAGTCAGTTAACCTACGAGATGCAAAACATACTAATCGTCCATTTTGCAAGAGACAGCTGCCCAAAGCATCTTTAGAAGCATAACACTGAATGGTAATATCCAATCTCTCACTAAAGTTAGCCAAAACAGGTGCAGTTGTTAATGCATTTTTGATGTTATTCAACTCAGTTGTATGGCAAGGTAGCCATAGGAATTCAACTCCATTCTTGAGCAACTGTCTAAGGTTGGCAGAGAGAGTAGACAAATTTGGAATAAAACTACGACAGTAATTAACTATAGCCTACCCAGGATTCTTTGCAATCCCTCTTTATTCGCGGGAGGCTCTGGCTTCAGAACTGCTTCAATTCTAGCTGGGTCAGGGCTCATACCTTGCCCACTAAAAATGTGACCAAGAAATTTTACTGTCTTCAACTTGTACTGAGTCTTGGACTTATTAAACTTTATATTCAATTGCCGTGCCCTATTGATAACCTTAAGTACTACTTGATCATGCTCTTCTTCTGTATCTGCTGCTATCAAAATATCGTCAAAATAAACTACAACACCCGGTATGTCCCCTAAATTTTTTGTGTTGATTTTCTGAAAATATTCAGGTGCTACATTTATGCCAAAAGGCAAACGTAAAAATTTATATAAAGTACCAAATGGAGTAGTAAATGTACATA
Source organism: Nilaparvata lugens (assembly GCF_014356525.2). Classification (NCBI taxonomy): domain Eukaryota; kingdom Metazoa; phylum Arthropoda; class Insecta; order Hemiptera; family Delphacidae; genus Nilaparvata; species Nilaparvata lugens. The sequence continues at coordinate 54,535,929 of NC_052506.1, read as the reverse complement.
ATTTTGCAGACACAGGGGATAGTTTAACGTGATAAAATCCATCAGCAAGATCAAAGACACTGAAAAATCTTTTTCCTGACAACTTTGCAGTCACCTCTGATAAAGTAGGAATTAAATAATTTTGCATCTTTATGCATTTATTCAACTCATTAGGATCTAAACACAATCTTAAACTACCATCCGGTTTCTCAACAATAACTAAATTACTCACCCACCCTGCTTCTGGTTCTTCAACTTTTTCTATGATTTTGGAAAGTTCAAGACTATTCAATTTGCTTTTAAGTCTATCGCGAAGCGCAAGCGGGACTCTACGTGGTGGTGCTGCCACAGGTACACTATTATCCTTTAATTTTATGACTAATTCCTCTTGAAACTCTCCAACCCCAGTAAAAACATAAATATTATTTGTCACAAAATTTTCTTGTTCCAAGTTTTTAGTTGTGATTTGACAGACTTTTCTGATTATCAATTCAAGCTCTAAACAAGCATGCAAACCCAATATAGGTTTAGCATCAATATCTACCACTACAAAATTTTAAATCCTACTCATATTTTTCACAGTACATTGCAATTTCATGCAGCCAATAGGTTTAACATTAAACCCCCCATAAGATTCTATAAAGTTATACTGGTCGGCACACCCTTAGCAAGATTATCTGAACTAATACAACTTGTTGGCAACACATTTACCTCACTCCCAGTGTCTAGCTTAAACGTTATATTTTCATTTCCAACAGATATTTGTTGGAACCATGTTTTATTGTTGTTAGATATTGAATCAACCCTACAAAATTCGCCATCAAAGTCACCGTGCTCAAGTACTGCCAGACTATCAACAAACAAGTTTTCTTCTATAGCTTGAACCCGTTTTTTAAAACATTTGTTAGAAAAATGGTTAGGCTTACCGCATTTGTAGCATGTCTTACCTATAGCAGGACACTGTTTATTAACGTGGATACCTCCACATCTTGAGAAATAAGTTTGTCCTTCTTTAGATGAAGAGTGATGATTTTGTCCTTCTTTAGTTGAAGAGTAATGATGTTGTCCTTCTTTAGTTGAAGAGTCCTTCACTCTGGTGGAAAATTTTTGCCTCTGGTGATGTGAAATAGATTCTATATCCTGATGTCCTTGAATGTTTTTTACTTGTTGTTTCGTCACCTCAAAAGTCTTACAGATTTCAGCTGCCTTATCCAAAGTCAAGTCCGGAATATTTGAAAGTTTTTCTTGCACTTCACTTCTATGCACCCCCAACACTATTCTGTCTCTGATCATTTTCTCACTTTGATCCCCAAAATTGCAAGTCTTGACAAGTTTTTTTAGATCTTCAATGAATATGTGAATAGGTTCAGTTTTCCCTTGTATTCGTTTATAAAACAGAAAACGTTCATAAATTTCATTCCGTTTAGGAACTAAATGATTCTCAAATTCTTTCAGCACAGAAACCAATTTTTGTTTTTCGTCATCACTGATTTTGAAGTTGTTGTATATGTCCAGGCCCTCATCGCCGATTATATTTAGAAAAACTGCAACTTTCACTGGTTCCTTTTCCGCACTCTTTCCACTAGCAAGTAAATAAATTTCGAAATTTTGTTTAAATCTTTTCCAGTTTGAAACCACGTCACCCTCCAATGTGAGCGGTGCCGGTATACGCACCTCCATTCTAACCAAAAAAGCCTTACGGACGGTTACCGACGTCAAAATTAACTGTTTTGCACTTTGTCAAATTATTTTCCTCGTCGCCATGTTTTAAAATAAAAGTCATTGCCTCTCTTCTATTTCATTTATTGAAACTCCATACATTACAACATAATCAACATTACATCTTTTTAAACATAACCTTAAAACCTTCCAATTCTTTTCAGTGGCCACTGCCATCTACATAATACAACAGGAAATACATTTCTTGTTATGGAAGAGGTGAACCTCTCTCCCTCGTCCTCTTCACCATGCGGGCGCCCCACCATAACATGGAATGTATTAACGGAGATACCTTTATCCCGGCTTCGACCGCTTCCCTATGCGCGCACCCTAAATACTGTACGGTCAGGTAAAGGTTAAGTCTATGGGATCAGGGGCCGGGCGTAGCCCGATCCTCCGTCTTTGGAAGTAACTGGGCACAGTGTTATCTCTGGCATAATTTCGGGAAGTCTCTGGAAGTATGAGGCACGTGAAATTAACCAGACTGTGCTATTCATGGGTTCGCTTCTGTCTCTGGAAGTAGGAGGCACGTGAAATTAACTAGACTGTGCTATTAATAGGTTCGCCTCTGTCTCTGGAAGTAGGAGGCACGTGAAATTAACCAGACTGTGCTATTCATGGGTTCGCCTCTGTCTCTGGAAGTAGCATCGCATAGAATGTTGAAACCCCCCTCCCCCGGGCTTCGGCCCACTCACTGCAGCAGCTGCAGCAGTTTCCACGCCCAGATGCTAGTCGTTCTAACAGTGGTTTGTGGTTCCACTGCACTTCATGCTAAAGTGAGGCTAAACTCCACTTATGAAACTTGCCTACCGACTACACAGTGGTGCTGACTCGCGTACCTACGGTAGCAGATGCGCCCGGGCCTCACGGAGTGTGTACGAAATATAGGAGCATCGTTATTAATGTGCGACCCGAGATAAAACCACTGTCTCTTGCAGACAATTTATCCTGTTTTATGTCTCACATTGACTAATACTTCAACTCATGGGAATTAAACTTCAACTGTACCGTCTGTATAGTCTATGTGCTATGTACTCATTTAGGCCAAGGTAAAGGCTGATTCAAGGTGGATTCCGCATATCAGTGTCAGGGTAAGGTAGGCCTACGATAAAGTGGAGATGATATTGCCATAAGTTCTAATGGTACAATTCCCACTCATCCCGACCGATAGTCCCATTCCATCTCAGATGGGATAACATTTTCACTATACCAGACACCTAAACTGATACGATACTGATATCATGATATAAACTGACCAAGTACTCCATACCCATTGAATACCGGCATGGATACAAAAAGTACTTATACGATATTCTACCGATACCAGTAGTTATAGAATCAAAAATACTCACATTCATTCAAATCCCACTAAACGTACCTAGTATATAAGAAATTGTATGTTTACTGGTCGAATTTACTTGACAATGACAAAAATATTGAAAGAAAACTACAAGTTGAATTAAGAATACATTATTTGAAAAGCAATTGAAAGAAAGGTACTTTCATTGATTCTGGGAGAAGTGTTTGATATTCGAAGAGAAGAATTTTTTGAAACAATTCAATTTTATCTAAAAAAATTCTCCTCACACTTTTTGAGCAATATCAGAAAATTGGGATGGAATTTCACTCATAAATCTGTGGTTACATTAGAAATTTGAGAGTCACATTATCAGTCTGCCAACGATGATATTTTGAGACCTCAAGTGTCAAATTCTTTTATTGGAAGAGTTTATGATCAACTTTTAGATAAAAGGTTTAACCGTTTAACCTATTCTATGTAATAATATCTGAGACCCGTCTCTCGAAAGTCACAAGTGACTTATTAAGTATAGAGCTATCCCTTGACACCATTAATTTGCCTAACAGTTCCAATAGTTTTCTACTCCAATACTACAAGTTTTCAACTTCAATAATATAATCTTCAAGTTCAGAAAAACGAAGTTTATTAGGAAAAACTTCCATGGTTCCTCATATGGTGTGTCCGACTACATAATTTTTTTTAATAAAAAAATCAAATAGCAATTTTCCAGCACACCACGTGATTCGTTAGTAATTTGTATTGTTTTTATTATTTTTTCAATATTCATTGTAACTATTACATTGTATATTATTGTTTTTCCCAAATTGTATTTTTTGTGCGTTGTGAATAAAAATTGATTGATTTATTAAAATAATTTATGTGTATGATGGACGCTGAAATAGATGGTCCACGAGAAAAAGATTAGCTTTTTGATTATATTATAATGATATAATATCACAAAACATTAAAATAGCCCGATATTTCTAACAAATAAACACAGATACTCTGTACTTCTTTGCTTGAGAGAAGACATTGTAGCCTATACATTTCAAAAATGTAACATTATTCAGTTTTTATGTTTGAACAACGGTAACATCCAAATCAGTGCCTTGAAATTGAATGAGAATAACAAGATAAGTTGTAACAGCGCCAGCAATCTGAAACAAGGACATTAATCATTTCAATATAAGAAATTGAAATAATACATTGAAAAAGTAATTCATTATTAAAAAAAATGGTTTATGACCTGATGAAGCTTTTGTGGGTGAACCTTATGTGATTATATAATTATATTTTGATCTAAAGAGAGAGGAAAGCTTTTGTGTTAACTTTTGTGATATAACCTATGAATTTAGAAAAATATATTATGGATGATTAACGGTTCTATCAAATGAAATTTTAATGAATTACAATTAAAGGATGCTCAATGTTTTATTCATCTTTCTCATGACAAGTCAATTGCCGAGATGGACGAATGGAAGAATCTATTGAAAAATTGAATATAACTCATTTTTCATCAAGTACTATGACTCATCCTATCCTATCACTATGAGTACTACGACTCATCCAAGTACTACGCCTATCGTTGATGGAAAGCTCCATAATATTATAACTAAGTTTTCAGAATATTTTTAATATCAGAAGAAACTGTTTGGCCATTTAGAAATACTGATTTATTAGCGTGGTCGAAGAAACAAATAAGCTATCTAAGTCTACTCTTCAGCTATTTTCAACCGCTCTTATTAATACAAATGGATTGAGAGATCTTTTTAAAGACGGGTATAAGTTAACGAATAAAAAATTCAGAAGAATACTACCACTTCTCTATAAAATGCTGAGGGTAATCAGTGAAAAAATGGTATTCAAAAAGCCTATTAAACGGTACGGTATCTCAGCTCTTACCATCACATTCTGTGAAAGAAACTTCAATCATAATAGTTTTGTCATTGAAGCAATAAGAACAAAGTTCATTTCATTCCTAGCATGGCTAGACCTTACAGACCTACTTTTCATACTCACTGAAGTTATTACTGGTAGATCAAGTTTGAACATGCCGTAGGCTGAGTACTCGGCCCTATGATGGGTCAGTTGTAGTGCAAAAGTTTCCAACTGCAACAAAAATATACATTTCCAATTTGAATAATCCTAAAGGCAGTTCTACCTGAAAAACTTGATCCAGAGATAAAAAAAACATTTATGGGCTGTAATCAAAATAGGATATTAGTATTTAATTATTAAAGAGATGATGCTAATTAGAGAAAGCAAAAGAAAATCATTAAAAATAGAGATTCAAATTGTGTGAAAAGATTAATTTATTGATTTATGTTGCAAAAAAACGGTAAGAAGAGCAGGGAAAATACAAAAAAAAAAATAAAGAGGAGAAAAAATAAAAAGAAAAGCAAGATAACAGAATGCAAAGTTAACAGAATGGAAAGAAAAATAGACGGATTAAACAATAATTATGAACAAAAACTCTAGAGCTTCGGGAGTGAGTGACAAAAGCCAAATTTTAATTAATCTCTTAATCTTATTTCCACAATTACATGCAGCAATGGCATTCTTCACCTCAAGCGGCAAAGCATTATAAAATCTAGGTGCCAGGAAAATGAACGTTTTACGAAAAAGAGTGCAATTGGGTTTAGGACATCTGACTTGGGAAGCCGCAGTCCGCCTGGTCTGTCGAAGTGCGGTAACAGGCTGACAGTAATCAATTGTCACACCTCTATTTCCACTTATATTGAAGAACAATGACAAAACCTTGAATACATATAGGAACCTAACAGGCAAAATTCTAAGATGACAGAACAGTGGAAATGTATGATCATCAAACCTACTGCCCGTTATCAATCTTATAAAAGCTTTTTGAAGTTTAATAATTGGATCCTGGTTAGCGTAATAGGAGCTTCCCCAACATGTGATTCCATATTCAATTTTGGAATGTACAAATGAAAAATAAAGTTCCTTCATTACATTAAAATCGCACAAATATTTGATGCGATGGAAAATCATCAAATAGAACCTTAAAGACTTCTTTAGAGTTTCAATTTGTTGCCTCCAATTCAGATTTTCATCCAGTGAAAGACCCAAATATTTGATAGTCTTTGCTGAACTGATACTGGGACAGTCACAGCTAGAATAGGAACAAACCGGAGAGTGAAAGCGCAGTGGAGCAGGCAAGTCAGCACTTCCAGAGAGACTGAACATCATATAATTAGTTTTGGCTACATTAATTTTAAGTTTGTTACATGTAAACCATAGAGATATTTTGTTCAAGTCAGACTGCATTTTCTGATGTAAATCTTGAAGGTTATTACTTTTATATGAAAGAGCAGTGTCGTCCGCAAAAGCAGTTATCCGTCCATTCAATTCACCATTATACAAATCATTTACAAAAATTAAGAAGAGAATAGGGCCAAGAACCGAACCTTGCGGCACACCACAAGTTATGGGTAATACTTCACTTGCAACGTTTCTGATCCTTACATACTGTTTCCTACCCTGTAGGAAGGACTTAAACCAATCTAGTGGAATTCCCCTTACACCAGCACTCTCCAGCTTGCGGAACAGCAGACTATGATTAACTGTATCGAATGCTTTACTAATATCCAGGAAGATTCCCGCTGTTTTGCCACTACAGCCACTGTTTAATCCTGAATAGACATATTCCAAAAGATGCTGTAAGGCAATTTCTGTACAAAGATTTTCCCTGAAACCGAACTGGCAAGCCGAAAAAAAGTTGCAGCTATTGAGGAATGAAAGTAATCTAGTTTTTATAATTTTTTCAAATAGTTTTGACATGACTGGTAATAATGAGATGGGTCTGTAGTTTTCTTTACTGAGTTTATTTCCTTTTTTGAAGATGGGAACAACAGTAGCCGACTTCAGTATTTCAGGAAAACAACCAGATACCAACGACAAGTTAAACAAATATAAAAGAACTGAAGAAATAGAAGAAAAGTTATCTTTAAGGATTCTAGCAGTCACAACATCGTCACCCGAACTTTTACGAGTAGAAAGAGAGTCAACAAATGTTTTGAGTTCAACAAGTGTAACAGGGCTGAAAAAAATAGATTTATGGCTAGTTTTAATTCTGAAGGACTCTGAAGATTGTGCCTGAATATGGGTGGGTAAAGCAGGAAAAGAATCAGAAAGATTCTTAGGCATTTCAATAAAGTATTTATTCATTACGTCAGAAACTAGGCGGTTGTCATCAATTAAAATACCATTCTCCTGCAACACAATATCCGTATCTTTATTATTGTCTTTTACTGGCAAAAGTGTTTTTATTGTTTTCCATTTTTCTCGGGGGTTATGTTTTTGAATGAATAACTGTGAAGAGTAAAATAGAAGTTTGGCCTCTTTCACCCATACTTTTATCTTATCTTTCATATTTACGAATTTTCTTTTGAGGATCAAATTGTTTGGATCATTTTTATGCATCTTATGCAATTTGTCTCTTACATAAATGGCATTGGACAAACCAGGAGTCATCCAGGGCTTTAACATTTTTATGTTCTGTTTGTATTTAATATTTTTTTGTGATTCTACAATACAGTTATTTAAGATTTGATAAAAAATATCAAATGCTTTGTTAGTTTCGGGTTCTTCAAAGACAGGTTCCCAATTTTCATATTTTAATAAGGTACTCAAACGCTTGTGGTCCAATTTTTTAAATTCAGACTGCTGAATCCTTCTCTTTTCAATAACTATAGGCAAAATACAAGCCACCGCCCGGTGATCCGTGATTAGGGTTTCAATGACAGCAACTTTGTCAATGACAAAAAGATTTGAACGATATGATAAGTGGTCAATACAGGTTGAAGATGACCCCACTACCCTCGTCCCTATATCTATTAACTGCTGCATACCATTTCCATTGAGACAATTTAGATACGAATCACTATAAACATCCGAAACACTAACATTTAGGTTAACATCCCCTAGACAATATAAATCTGAGCTCCTGGTGGTAGCCAAGAATCTATCAAAACTGGCAATAAATGTATGCCGTTCACCTAGGTGAAATCTGTACAAACCTAACACATTAAATAAATAATTCTTGTATTTACAAAAAAGTAACAGTGAGTCACAGTCAGCAATGCAACAATCCTTTTTAGTGGCAGTAATAGAAGAATGAACAAAGATCACAACACCGCCCGCCCTCGTCACAGAACCAGCAGCAGCAAAGCTTTCATATCCGACAATATTATATAAATTTAATTCATTCATATCCTGCAACCAGGCTTCACTTAAAATTATTATATGTGGCTTGGTTATTAAATTATTAATGTATGAAAGGAAGTTATCAAAATTAGTATTTAGGCTTCGGATGTTTTGATGGAAGAACAAAATACCAGAATCCGAATAAAAAAACTCATTCACTTCATCAATTGAGCTTAAAAGAGTCGTTTCAGAATTATTCATTCGCTAACTTTGAAGTTTAAATTAACTAGCATCAATCAACAATTGCACTCTTTTCCATAAATTTGATATAAATGGGGGAAAAATAAATGAATCTTTTGAACAAATGAAAATCAATTCGGCAAAAGCAGCTCCACCAGAACATAATATGAATAGAAGAAAACAGTTTAAACTAACATGATTGATAATAAACAACGATAGACCGCTACAAAAATCTGTTATCAATTCGACTGGGATAGCCATCACAATCATAACGGAGCTTGATAAAGCTCTGAACTGAGTGATAAAATTTGTGTCACCAGTACTATGCTTTCCAATGCTGAAAATGTTATCATTACACAAAAATTGAGATAAACCAACTAGAGCACATCGCTTGACCCAATGTGCACAATTGGATTCATAACCTCTACGATATACTATTATCAAATAATATAAGTAATATAAAACGTTTGACAAGTTTTTTATAAAACGTTTTTCGAGTTTGCAAACAGTAAGATTGACGACCAGACTAATACAATTACTAATCAAACTTTGAAAATAAATGAGTGCCTTAGATTAATTGAGGACTTGAAAAAAGAGAATGCAAGCCTTAAGAGGAAAGTTTGTGACTTGGAGACACGGCTCGAAGATGCTGAACAGTACACACGCTCCAATACACTTGAAATCTATGGAGTACCAGAGACGAAAAACGAGGATGTGTATGAAACTGTAAAGAGAGTGTGTAATGCTCTTGATGTTAATATAACAAGAGAAAAAATTGACGTCTGCCATCGACTGGGAAAACCTAAGGGAGACAATCGGCCTGCTGGTATTATTGTGAAATTTGTCAGGAGAGAGGACAAGTTCTCGGTGGTGGCGAGGAGAAAGGTTAAGCGTAATTTATCGACGCAGGACCTTGGATTCCAGCAGCAGGCAGTAGTCTACATCAACGAGAGTCTAAGTCCGGCGCGGAGAAGAATTTTTGCGGCTGCCAGGGAGGCTAAGAAGAAATATGACTACGCTTATCTGTGGGTGCAGAACGGGAAGATACTAATGAGGAAGGAGCAGGGTAAACCGATTGTGAAAATATCGTCGTTGAGTGATCTCGATAGACTGTAAATTGTTTTTTCTTAATGTTTCAATACTAGAGGAAAATATCAATGACTTTCGTTTATTGCAAAAATTTCGCTTTCGCTATTCGGGTAGAAATAAGGAATGTTTAATTTTTCATTGTTTGTTTTCTCTCCTATATAAAATTGATTTCTCTAGTTGGTCAAACGTTTTATATTACTTATATTATTTGATAATAGTATATCGTAGAGGTTATGAATCCAATGTGCACATTGGATTCATAACCTCTACGATATACTATTATCAAATAATATAAGTAATATAAAACGTTTGACAAGTTTTTTATAAAACGTTTTTCGAGTTTGCAAACAGTAAGATTGACGACCAGACTAATACAATTACTAATCAAACTTTGAAAATAAATGAGTGCTTAGATTAATTGAGGACTTGAAAAAAGAGAATGCAAGCCTTAAGAGGAAAGTTGTGACTTGGAGACACGGCTCGAAGATGCTGAACAGTACACACGCTCCAATACACTTGAAATCTATGGAGTACCAGAGACGAAAAACGAGGATGTGTATGAAACTGTAAAGAGAGTGTGTAATGCTCTTGATGTTAATATAACAAGAGAAAAAATTGACGTCTGCCATCGACTGGGAAAACCTAAGGGAGACAATCGGCCTGCTGGTATTATTGTGAAATTTGTCAGGAGAGAGGACAAGTTCTCGGTGGTGGCGAGGAGAAAGGTTAAGCGTAATTTATCGACGCAGGACCTTGGATTCCAGCAGCAGGCAGTAGTCTACATCAACGAGAGTCTAAGTCCGGCGCGGAGAAGAATTTTTGCGGCTGCCAGGGAGGCTAAGAAGAAATATGACTACGCTTATCTGTGGGTGCAGAACGGGAAGATACTAATGAGGAAGGAGCAGGGTAAACCGATTGTGAAAATATCGTCGTTGAGTGATCTCGATAGACTGTAAATTGTTTTTTCTTAATGTTTCAATACTAGAGGAAAATATCAATGACTTTCGTTTATTGCAAAAATTTCGCTTTCGCTATTCGGGTAGAAATAAGGAATGTTTAATTTTTCATTGTTTGTTTTCTCTCCTATATAAAATTGATTTCCCTAGTTGGTCAAACGTTTTATATTACTTATATTATTTGATAATAGTATATCGTAGAGGTTATGAATCCAATTGTGCACATTGGGTCAAGCGATGTGCTCTAGTTGGTTTATCTCAATTTTTGTGTAATGATAACATTTTCAGCATTGGAAAGCATAGTACTGGTGACACAAATTTTATCACTCAGTTCAGAGCTTTATCAAGCTCCGTTATGATTGTGATGGCTATCCCAGTCGAATTGATAACAGATTTTTGTAGCGGTCTATCGTTGTTTATTATCAATCATGTTAGTTTAAACTGTTTTCTTCTATTCATATTATGTTCTGGTGGAGCTGCTTTTGCCAAATTGATTTTCATTTGTTCAAAAGATTCATTTATTTTTCCCCCATTTATATCAAATTTATGGAAAAGAGAAGGATTCAGCAGTCTGAATTTAAAAAATTGGACCACAAGCGTTTGAGTACCTTATTAAAATATGAAAATTGGGAACCTGTCTTTGAAGAACCCGAAACTAACAAAGCATTTGATATTTTTTATCAAATCTTAAATAACTGTATTGTAGAATCACAAAAAAATATTAAATACAAACAGAACATAAAAATGTTAAAGCCCTGGATGACTCCTGGTTTGTCCAATGCCATTTATGTAAGAGACAAATTGCATAAGATGCATAAAAATGATCCAAACAATTTGATCCTCAAAAGAAAATTCGTAAATATGAAAGATAAAATAAAAGTATGGGTGAAAGAGGCCAAACTTCTATTTTACTCTTCACAGTTATTCATTCAAAAACATAACCCCCGAGAAAAATGGAAAACAATAAAAACACTTTTGCCAGTAAAAGACAATAATAAAGATACGGATATTGTGTTGCAGGAGAATGGTATTTTAATTGATGACAACCGCCTAGTTTCTGACGTAATGAATAAATACTTTATTGAAATGCCTAAGAATCTTTCTGATTCTTTTCCTGCTTTACCCACCCATATTCAGGCACAATCTTCAGAGTCCTTCAGAATTAAAACTAGCCATAAATCTATTTTTTTCAGCCCTGTTACACTTGTTGAACTCAAAACATTTGTTGACTCTCTTTCTACTCGTAAAAGTTCGGGTGACGATGTTGTGACTGCTAGAATCCTTAAAGATAACTTTTCTTCTATTTCTTCAGTTCTTTTATATTTGTTTAACTTGTCGTTGGTATCTGGTTGTTTTCCTGAAATACTGAAGTCGGCTACTGTTGTTCCCATCTTCAAAAAAGGAAATAAACTCAGTAAAGAAAACTACAGACCCATCTCATTATTACCAGTCATGTCAAAACTATTTGAAAAAATTATAAAAACTAGATTACTTTCATTCCTCAATAGCTGCAACTTTTTTTCGGCCTGCCAGTTCGGTTTCAGGGAAAATCTTTGTACAGAAATTGCCTTACAGCATCTTTTGGAATATGTCTATTCAGGATTAAACAGTGGCTGTAGTGGCAAAACAGCGGGAATCTTCCTGGATATTAGTAAAGCATTCGATACAGTTAATCATAGTCTGCTGTTCCGCAAGCTGGAGAGTGCTGGTGTAAGGGGAATTCCACTAGATTGGTTTAAGTCCTTCCTACAGGGTAGGAAACAGTATGTAAGGATCAGAAACGTTGCAAGTGAAGTATTACCCATAACTTGTGGTGTGCCGCAAGGTTCGGTTCTTGGCCCTATTCTCTTCTTAATTTTTGTAAATGATTTGTATAATGGTGAATTGAATGGACGGATAACTGCTTTTGCGGACGACACTGCTCTTTCATATAAAAGTAATAACCTTCAAGATTTACATCAGAAAATGCAGTCTGACTTGAACAAAATATCTCTATGGTTTACATGTAACAAACTTAAAATTAATGTAGCCAAAACTATTATATGATGTTCAGTCTCTCTGGAAGTGCTGACTTGCCTGCTCCACTGCGCTTTCACTCTCCGGTTTGTTCCTATTCTAGCTGTGACTGTCCCAGTATCAGTCCAGCAAAGACTATCAAATATTTGGGTCTTTCACTGGATGAAAATCTGAATTGGAGGCAACAAATTGAAACTCTAAAGAAGTCTTTAAGGTTCTATTTGATGATTTTCCATCGCATAAATATTTGTGCGATTTTAATGTAATGAAGGAACTTTATTTTTCATTTGTACATTCCAAAATTGAATATGGAATCACATGTTGGGGAAGCTCCTATTACGCTAACCAGGATCCAATTATTAAACTTCAAAAAGCTTTTATAAGATTGATAACGGGCAGTAGGTTTGATGATCATACATTTCCACTGTTCTGTCATCTTAGAATTTTGCCTGTTAGGTTCCTATATGTATTCAAGGTTTTGTCATTGTTCTTCAATATAAGTGGAAATAGAGGTGTGACAATTGATTACTGTCAGCCTGTTACCGCACTTCGACAGACCAGGCGGACTGCGGCTTCCCAAGTCAGATGTCCTAAACCCAATTGCACTCTTTTTCGTAAAACGTTCATTTTCCTGGCACCTAGATTTTATAATGCTTTGCCGCTTGAGGTCAAGAATGCCATTGCTGCATGTAATTGTGGAAATAAGATTAAGAGATTAATTAAAATTTGGCTTTTGTCACTCACTCCCGAAGCTCTAGAGTTTTTGTTCATAATTATTGTTTAATCCGTCTATTTTTCTTTCCATTCTGTTAACTTTGCATTCTGTTATCTTGCTTTTCTTTTTATTTTTTCTCCTCTTTATTTTTTTTTTTGTATTTTCCCTGCTCTTCTTACCGTTTTTTTTTGCAACATAAATCAATAAATTAATCTTTTCACACAATTTGAATCTCTATTTTTAATGATTTTCTTTTGCTTTCTCTAATTAGCATCATCTCTTTAATAATTAAATACTAATATCCTATTTTGATTACAGCCCATAAATGTTTTTTTTATCTCTCTTTTTTCTTTTTTTTCAGTCCATTCTATTGCTTTAGTAAAATAGTGTGTTAGACTCCCTCCAGCGGTCCGTAAGTTGCATCTTACGTGCTGGATTGTATTTTTCTCAATAAGTAATATTAAATTTGGTTTGATTCGTTACTATGCAGTTATGTATATTATAAACTTGTTTATTTGTTTTTTTATATGCATGTATTTTACATTTTCTTGTATTGAGCTTATTGAGAATAAATAAATTATTATTATTATTATATTATTATTATTATTATTATTATATTTCTGTAATAAGAACGGTTTTCATGAAATTATAAAAAAAATTAATATTGATCTTTAAATGGTGAAAAGTGGTCATGCATGCAGTACGAAAAAAATTAATTTCTCTGTTATTCTTCGACCAATCTAATAATTAGGTATCATTGGAATCGTGAAAAAATTTGCTAACTTTCTTGTCTCTTGTAAATTTTCTGTAAAATGGACGGTTTTCGAGATATTCGCCATCAAAAATTTAAAATGGCCGCCATTTTGAAAAATTTCAACGAAAAATTTTTTTTTAATTTTTTATAGTTGAGTCTTTATAGCATAAATATTCATGCCAAATTTCAGATCAATACAACATTTCGTTCTTGAGATAAAAATTTTAAGTGAAAAAAACAAAATGGCAGCTATAAGGAAAACCGCTGAGTTTTGGACACTTCAAATATGACATTTGTAGTCTCCTAGCATCCAGGTACAATACCCTAAAATTCTCGACACTACTTCTGAAACACCCTGTATATTATATGCTTATGCTTTTTTTCAGGCCCAGTTCAGTAATAAGTACACAAATAACAAAAAATGGACAAACTAATGAATAAAACCATAGAGAAACGATAGCATAAGTAGATATCCCATGGTATAGGGCGTTTATGTCGCAACTTTTGCTGTTATCCCAAGCCGATAGTTCACGTAGTTCTTTCCCATGCAGCTGTGTGACGCTGGTAGTCTCTCAAATTGTGCCGTTCATACACTCTCACCCCAACAAAACAGTAAAAATTGACAGTAATCGGCTTGAGATAACAGTAAAAGTTGCGACATAAATTCCCTATACCATATGGGATATCCACTTACGCTCTACTTATGTTTCTCTATGATAAAACGTACATATAGAGTTTATAATGTTCAACATAAATATGTCTCGTCGGGTTTTCTTCATTTTTGGGAGGTCAAATGCCAAACTCTCTGGGCGCAATTGATTCGTCCCAGCTCTGAAGTAAATTCTCCAAAATAACACCTTGAAAATCTAAGCTGGGTGCGCCTGGATAACTAAATCAGGATGGAGACCTGAATCGAATCAAAGGGTTGCCATGGCGGACGAGAGATCCATCATATTTAGAGAGATCCAAGGTGGGAGGGATGTAATTCTTGTGATGATGGCCTCCTCTGTGAGTCTGCTGGGCGGGTGTGTTGGTATTTGTGATTAAGTTACCGATGATTGCATCATTTTATGTGGTTATGCCCTTTGACAGATTGCGCATAAGGTTTTATGAGTGGATGTTGGGGAATACCTCTTGAAGCTCATTCTTGCTGACCGTACACATTATGACTCCCGGTCAATCAGGCCAAAACAGTTCTTATCAGTAATTAATAATCAACAATAAAATATATACATGAAAAATATAGATGAATATAGCTCACTAGGTACCTGTTGTCTAGTTCCTTGTGTAAAATTTCTGTTCAGTAGTTTACAAACAATTTTTGATGTGTTATTTGCCTGAAACATCACAAAAGTAAATAATTTAGCATGAAATTCAACTTCTGTATCATAATGGCCACAAAACTAAAAATCTGATTTCAATAACTTATTGAAATAAATTTTACTGATTTAATGAATTTATTCCATGCTACCGAAAATGAATATAATTTTGTTTGGAGGTGATTATAAATAGTTTATAATGAATAGTGGTTGACAATTTCTTATTTGTACAATATTTTTTGCAGGTAAAATTAAATACTCTTTGTAATCGTATAATGGTACTTGTGAATGATTTATTAATTTTTGCTACTACAAAATCTAGGAAAGTTCATATTTGAAGCTTTAAGCTATATTCCCAATTCTGCTCACCACTAATAGCACGAATTTTTCTCATTTTTCAACCGTAGATGCAATAAATACATGAAAATGAGCAAACTTGTTAGCGCGGAATCTCAACTTTCAAACATCAATGATAAATTACCAAATTTTTAAATTTGGAATCTATTATAGCGTACCTCACTTGAAGTGGCTGCACACGGCAATACGATGACTAACAGCTCCAACACATGTGTTATGATCCAGAAGAACTGAGAGACTAGTTGCAACGTGCTCATGATGCTAGAGTCTTTGGGATACATCAGGTTCAAGAAGAAAAAGTACGGAGTCACAATGTTGTGGATGAAAATGCAGATCATCAAAGCAAGAACCTGGGCACCAAACAGGTCATTTGCCTTTTCAACCATATCGCACAGCAACCAATGAATGTCACTCATCATTGCAATTGTCGCTTGCTGGTCACTCACATCTGTAATGCGAAATTCACCATTTCAGAGCTCAAACAACAGGTAAAACCCAAAATTTTCTTCCTTAACAATAATAAAACTCAAATACTAAACTACATTCTAAACAAAAGTTACTAAAACTAACTTTGAGAAAAAATACAATTAATTATGAGATAAGTGAAGATGAGGATAATCATGAAGTGGGAAAAGGAGATGATAAAAAAGGAAGTATGAATGAGAAGATCACGATGAATGCCATGGAAAGAATATGAGGGGAAGTTGAGACATTTTTATAAAAGTGCCAGTTCAGTAATGAGATGAGATAAATTTGATGAAGTATAATGGCAGTATGTTAAAAAATGGATAGAACTGTCATTTTTCAGGTGTGTTACAACATTATTTTCAGAATATTTATTTCTAAATTGATCTCTTACTTCATAACGGCTGTGGCACTCAAATTAAACAAAGGAATGCTATAATCTATTATGATTTCGAAGAGAAAGTGTTCATATAATACACTATATTTATTACAATACACTAAACTTTGATTACTTTAAAAATCATAATTATTATAATCACACCAAAGCTGAGCCGGGCCGAGCCGAGCTGAGCCGTGCGGATCGATGCGATGCCGAGCCGAGCGGAATCTGCCTGCGTTCGCACTGACAGGGGTGCCCAGCCCCCCCAAGGCCAATGGCGCATGCCCCCCCCCCCCAATTCAAGTGTAATGCCCCCCCAATCCATGTGTAATGACCCCCCCCCAAAGTACCCCAACTCCCAACTCTTTAGTTTTTAACATTAGTCAGTGTATGACAATAAAATTCACATCTTAAGGTGCTTACAGATATACGCGCCGCGAACATGAGCAATTCACTTTTAATCAGCTGATGCCAAGCTTTTTATATCTGTATTTTACCGTTTCTGTGAAAATACAGATATAATCAGCTGATTGAAAGTGAATTGCTCATGTTCGCGGCGCGTATATCTGTACGCACCTCTACATTCTAATCTTCCAAAGGACATTATTTACCTTTGGTCTTGTGAGGAATTCATTCTGTTTTCATAATATTGTAAAAATATTCTATAGCATCGTCTCTCATCTCTTTAAAATAGAAATAAAGTATTTTTTTTGATATTTTTTTGAGACTAGCAGTGCACCCGTTCTTGTTCGGGAGGACTAGAAAGAACTTCATTACATCAGGAAAACTACATGACACATATTTTAATAGGATATTAAAAGATAAGTAAGGGAGGCTTTGCTTTTTAATGTTAAGGTTACTTATAAAAAGTTGAATAATAATATCATTGATAATTCTTTATTGCAAAAGAATATTGCATAGCAATATTGGTAACATTCATACAAATTGGATCGATTTTATTCATACAATATATAATGTCGGCAAGTTTAGGTATTCTAAATCCTATACTATATTAAACGAGCAATTTCTGTTTAGATGTTTTGATGTTTAAATTGTTAGATGTTTATATGTTTGTATTTCACCGGATCTCGAAAACGGCTCTAACGATTCTCACGATATTCAGAACATAGTAGGTTTATAATATGAAAATTCGATTACACCAGGTCTCATCCCTGGGGAACTCGCTGAAGGACATTAAAAGAATTTATTCATCCTTGGAAAAACAGCTGATAATTTCGGCGTCTGTTGATGATGGAAGTGAGTGAGCGAGTGCATGTGTGTGGGACTGAGACAAAATTATGACTCAGCAGTTGAACTTTTGTACATAATTCAATCAGGTACTTAGTGACAGTTGTACAAAAGCCGGTTAAATTTTAATCCTGATTAATTCCAGTAGAACCAAGCAGATAAGCTATCTTTTTGAGATGGTCTTCTGTGATTTGGTTCACGTGACATGAATCAGGATTAAAATTTAACATGCTTTTGTGAGAGAAATTTTCGCATTCCTCTGCGAATTAATCTCAATCCACTGTGATTAGATAGACCTTTCTGTATGAACTATGAATATTTATTATAATTTCTTCTTTCGTAATAATTTTTATATGCTTTTGTAGGTACTCTAGAGCGGAGCTTGGTGCCCCGATATTTATGGTGATACGATGAATTGGAATAGATTGTCACTGATGTTGTGTTGTTGGTAGTATTTACTTTTTAACATTACAGGAGTAAATAACACAAGTCCAACAAAATGTATCTTTAAATGGTTTGGTTTTTTGGAATAAGATATCATCTGAACAAGTACATTTTGTAAATTCTATCTATTAATACCAAATATCGGGGCACCGAGCTTTGCTCGTTATTTATTCATTGATAAACAGATTTATTTCATTGATAATCATTTCTTTAAAATGATTGGGAAGTACTAACAGGCACAACCCAAAACTGTTACTTACCCGAATTTTGATTTATTCACTACGAAAAATATATTTCGTCTGTGATTTATTCACAGAGGAAATCATCTGTTTTTCCAAGGATGAATTATCCTTTTCATGTCCTTCAGGGAGTTTTCTCAGGGATGAGACCTAGCGCAATCGAATTTTGATATCATAAACCTACTATATTCCGAATTTCGTGAAAATCGTTAGAGCCGTTTCCGAGATCCGTTGAACATAAATAACCAGATAGCCAGATAACCAGATATATAAATAAAAAAATATAAACAGATATACATAAATTGCTCGCTATTATAATAGGATAACAACTTATAGTCCAGTCAAATGGTCGTTTTTCAGGAAACAGCCCCGAATATTTTTTTTCGATGGTTCTATATTATTTTGGGGCGCTGAATTCTAATCTGAAATTTGCTGACACACCAGAAGGCGACTTCACCCCAAAATTTTGGATTTTTTTAAGTTTTCCATTTAATCTCGAGAACCTTGAATTTTCGAGAAAAAGCATTCTCTATATGATATTAAAGATAATAAATTTCCAATGAATTGAGTGGTCGCGCAGGACTACTTTTTGGATTTTATATCTGAAGTGTTCCACAAGATACGCAACTTTGAATGTGCGAGAATTTGTGATATTTTCCCCATCTCACAGTCTGGCATATGCAACGTTGCGTATCTTGTGGAACACTTCAGATGCAAAATCCAAAAAGTGGTCGAGGTTGTGATGAATTTTCTCCTCTTTTCACTCCCATGAAATATACTTCTGTTTTCAATACCGTTCAAAAGTTACAGCCAATTGAATGATGATCTTTATTTTCTCATTTTTCTTGCGATTTTACTGTTATTAAAGAGTCTCAAAATGAGTACAATGCATGATCGAAACTTGCGATTGGTCTTAAATGAGAGAAAATTTTATGCTCTAGAAGCTGAGTTGCCCTAAATTGATCTTGCATTACTGTTTATATCGAAAAACTGTCCAGACTGTGAAAATGAGAAAAATATCGCATATTTCTTGCAACAGCAAGGAAACTCGAACACAGGACCATTAAAAATTGAAATGAAGCAAAGGAAATCAGAATAATAGTGGACCATAATGAAGTTATAATTTATTCTTGTCAAAGATTTACCTTCAAACTCATAGGCTTAAAATTACTAAAATTCCTGCATACAAAATATTATCAATTGTGCTTATGCTTTATATTGAGTTACACTTAGCAAAATATAACATTGTAAAGGTGGGAAAAATTAACTACATTAGGATATCTCTATTTAATACCTTGATTTTTTAATCAAAATTCAAAATGTTGACATAAAATATACAAAAAATCATGTCCCCCCCAAAAAATGTTGATGGCGCAAATTGCGCCATGCCCCCCCCTTGTGGGCACCCCTGCGCACTGAAGCCGATTGCCGATTCGCTTTTTAAGATATTTTTCAAGTTAAAAATACAAAATACTGCGCAACTCACTACGTGGGAAGATCGAACTAAACTGAAAGAAGGCAGAAAACGCTCAAGTTGGGAGTCAAGCCGACTGCACAAATCCGCTCGGCTCGGCTCGGCGTTGATTTGAATGCTCCCGACTAAATCCTGCATAGTTAACGCTCACGCGGATTCCGCTCCACTCGGCCCGGCCCAGTTTTGGTGTTAAACCCCACTAATACTGAGACTCACTGAAAAACCTTGCTGAATAACTAATGTTTTGATTTAATGTTGATTTTTTCTCAGTTGAATAAAGGCAAGGATACATATAACCGCACCGAGCCCGCGCCGACGTGCGGACGAGCTAAGCCCGCAACAAGGTGATGGTGGTAGGAGAGCACACATATCCGTGCGACAGCCGAGCGGCATCAGTGTATCAGTTCTGTAGTGCTACTGTGGTCTGATTTCTGAATGTGTAAAACTATTCTTAATAATATAACACTATTAAAGCTTGTTACATCCTATTTAAATTTTTCCTCCAGCTACTGTCTAAAGTACTTACTTTACTCCCTGAAACATAATACTAAAGTGTCACTTTTTCGCTCTCGGTAGTAAAAACTGAAAACTCCCTAGGGAGTAAAAGTGACTCCATTTAAATAACATAGGAAGCATCTCTAATTCAAAACTCACATGTAATAGGTTAGAAGGTCTAAGCTCAGATGAGAAGCATAATAGAGGTGTCTGTCATTGAGTCAACTGAATTCAATACCACAACAAGAAATTTGAACAACTCATGAAATATATGTTTGTATGATAGACTATTATATTCTTATTTTGTAGACAATAAAATTTAAACAATTTTAAAATATTTTATTCTATTCAAAATACCAGCCAACAATATTTTTGATCTGCAATTCAAATCTGAAACGCGTGATCTGGAGTCAGTCATTTTTGGTAGCTGCTCAGCTGATATAATTGTTACAACTTTTGCTGATAGATAGCGCAATCGGCAGTGCCAATCAGCCAACTGGTTTTTAAGTTTTAGATTTTAGGTTATGTTGTTAGGAAACATTGTCACAAATACGTAAGTTTTTAAAATGATTTTATTTGCAGTTTATATAAAAAAATGTAGATGGAGGAAAAATGTTGTGTACATCAAGAGCGAAAAATACTTTTTCTCTCTCAGGAAAATTGTTGCCCTCGGCTTCGCCTCAGGCTTCAAACTTTTTCCCTCAGGGAGAAAAAGTCATACTTTTCACTCTTGATATACAAATAACTATTTCAATTTTAAACTAATTGCCTGTAGACACAGAAGATGAGAATCATGGTGCTGGTATATATTTCGGTGCATAACAATACCACAATCAGTCATGTATCGGAAATATATATCAGCAATAAAATTGTTATCTTCCGCCTTATGTATCTAAACGTAAGTAGTTTTAAATTTTAAATTCAAGACACAGTCACGGGTTCTTTCTTTTATACTTTTTGTTGTTTATTTTATAATTTATTATATTATGTCTATTATACCTTTGGCTTAACTTATTTGGTTCTACTTTTAATTTTGGTTTAACTTATTTTTGAAAAACCATCCATGTCACAGTGATGAAATTTCACAGAAATCAATATGATTTTGATGAGAATTTTAACCAGAGATTATTGTAATATACTAATTGATTCACATTTTATGGTCAATTTTGAGTAAAATTATTCACTTTTTATAAGGATCTTCTTTAAAAAATCATAACTTTTTTATAAAGTGATATAAGGTGATATAAACTTGTTAAAGTCTCCATAATCCTATAGGTAATATAATAATAATATATTTATTACCATTTGGTTTACAATAGACATTGGTCATCGTCACAAGTATACAAAATAATTAACAATACAAAAGTCTACACAGCTAAAATACAATTAAATCTAAAATTTACTTATTAAACAAGATTACAAACTAAGTTTACACAGCCTAAATCATACACAATAGTACAGATTTACATAGACTGTGAAATTTTATAAAATTCAGGTACCTTGTAAAGTCCACCTCTTATTAGGCCTTTCCTAACTCTATTTTTATATTGGTGGCATCTAGGTCTCTTACCAATGACGGAAGGGCATTATAAAATCTGAGAGATTGGGCCCTGAAACTTCTCAATGATGCACTGAAGAGCACCATTCGACACCTATATTACTTGCTCCTCTTGTATTGTATGTATGCCTATCAGAGTTGAGGCTAAATTTATCCATGTTCTTTTTGACATAACACAGACATTCCAGGACATACTGTTGGGTTTATAATCTTTTAATTTGAGATTTGAACAGTTTTATGGTGTTCTAAGTTGTACCGTATAATTTGATTTGTGTGTCTACAAGCCTATAGCCATTGTTTTCAATTATATAAATGGATAAGTATTTTAGCTTGTAATGATGCTAGATGTTTAAGTGTGTAAGGCATTGTTTTGTGGATTTGTGTTGTATATTGCCAAAATTCTTATGAAGATTATAATTTGATTTGCTCTGAAAACTGGATTTCTTATTCATAAGCAATAGATCCATTCATAATTTATCAAGAATCTACCATTTTGGAGCTGATAACTTCCTTTAGGTTAATAGGTGAGAAATGCTATCCAACCTATTTAGGATAAATTGGTAGCACGGCACAATATATATATGTTATTGAACAACTCACCAATATAAATATAGTCCTCATTGAACCGGTCAACATGATACGACAGCAACATATATGTGTTATCTCTCCTTCACATATGAAGCACGTTCAGTTCTCAGCACATCATCATATGGCACGACCCGACACACACCCGACAAATGATAAGATTTTCTTCACCGCACTTCCGAGATGTGACGTCACACTCAATTGCCAAATTAAGGAAGGAAACAGGATAGGTGGTGAATGGATTTTGATATTTTATTTCGAATTACTTTAATTTTTTAATAATTTGGAAAATATTATCATCTGTAGAATATTTTTGTTTTTGGCTGATCAATCTATCAGCTGTATGGAAGGAGTGCTCTCTGTTATCAGAAATAGGAAATAATGAACTCAGAGATTGGCGCCTACTTTCAAAATTCTTTTGATCTTTCTAATTCCTTGAAATTCTGTGAATTTTCAGTGGCAATTATTAATTGAATTTGTTCAGGTAATCCTTTCAAAATAATAGAGATTAGGCTAGACTAGGATAATGGTTCGTCCAAAAAAGTATTTTTGTATCTTAAGCTAGCAGCATAAGCTGGGAAGGTTATGTGGTTTTTTGGTTGAAATTTACTATTAAGAATGTCAAATAAACATTCTTGTTGTAATTCGGTTGACCAGTATCTCTGTTTGAAGATAGCCAGAAATTCGTCCAACGACTGGAATTCATCTTTTTCTGATAGAAAAGAAAGTAATGCATCTGATTTTAGAAGAGAACAAAGTTGTGATTTCCATTCAAACCAAGACATACCATTTAGCTCTTGTACAGTTTGTATTTGGCGAATAAATTCAATGGCATTCAAGGATTTATTCTGGGGGTCAAACACACCTAAGGTGGGTGTTATTTGGCTAAGCCTACGCTGTTCTAGGTTACCAGAACTAGTAATATTCATTTTATCTACTCTTAGGTTCAATCTCTTAATAGACTCAGTAGTTGTACCAGTCATATGTGCTTCTAATTTATCATTAGTTTCTTGCAATCTGACTGTACACTGTTCATTTTTCTGTGAAACAAGTTCTAATTTACCTATTAGGTTAGCCTGTTTATTTCCTAACCTCTCTAGAGTCGTTACAGTACCCTCTTGTTTCTCCTGTAAAGTATCGACTTTTTGATTAATATTTGCCGCTAAAGAATCTACTTTCTCTACTACAATAGAATCAATGCTCTCAAATTTATTTTGAATTTGGGCCTGATGCTCTTTCCATTCTGTTGTGAGACTTGAATGAAATGATTTCCACTCTTTGGTCTGTTGTTGGACGAAAACTTTATATGCTTATTTTCTAATTCCAGACTCATATTTTTGAAACCTTCTTTTACTTCTTCCTCAAAACATTTTCCTAACTCATCAACTCGAGTTGAAATCTATGTGGTTGTTTGGTTTAATTTATTATTAAATTCTACACTTACTTGAGAACCGACAGTATTTATTTGTTGTTTAGTTTCTTTGGAAACAGTTTCAACCCTAGAAACAACTTGATTAATACCCGTTGTAAGTGCATCCATTCTCTTACTCATGGTCTGTATCAGATTGTACATAGCAGCCATAGTAGTGGGAGAGTTATTCTCAACTTGAGGGAAATTATATTTATTTTTTTCTATTTTAAAAATATTTTCAGATTCAGAATCATCAGGTACTTTGACTACTTCTGGTTCAGCATCAGAATTAGGTTCTGAAAAAATATCAGGCTCTTGAATTCTATCTAAATCAAGTTTAGGAGATTCGATCTGGGTTGAAGACATTTGATTTAGATTTTCCAGACAAAAGTTTGAGGAAGATATACTGCCTAAATTTCTATCTTGCATACTTGATTCATCCAGATCAATGACTGAAGGAGATTCTTGGTTTGTAGCCATTTCTAACAAATATCTTAATCTTTTCAATTTCCTAAATCTTTAAACCTTATACCGCACAATATAAATTTATCAATTCTCTAAACATAAATTATAGTCTAGTCGTTTTTCTACCACAGAAATATTT
This sequence comes from Nilaparvata lugens, assembly GCF_014356525.2. Taxonomy (NCBI): domain Eukaryota; kingdom Metazoa; phylum Arthropoda; class Insecta; order Hemiptera; family Delphacidae; genus Nilaparvata; species Nilaparvata lugens. Next base: position 54,511,420 of record NC_052506.1, on the reverse strand, counting down.
TTTGTTATCAGAAATAGGAGATAATGAACTCAGAGATTGGCGCCTACTTTCAAAAATTCTTTTGATGTAGGCTGTTTCTATTTTTATTGGAAAATATGCCGTGACAATACATAGAAGGAAGAGTCAGAATTTTATTCTCAATAAACAATGGTCTACAATGACTACGTGGCTCTTCATTGGTTAATATTCTAATGGCTCTCTTCTGTAGCAGGAAAAGTTTACCAGCCAAAGGACTATTTCCCCACAAAATTATACCATAGGCTAGGTAAATGTGTATAATCGCAAAGTAAACTGTTTTCAAGACCTCTATTGTCACACTTCCAGCCAACCTTCTCAACATAAAAAGCCCTCTTAGTACTCTATTATATATATTTCCTATATGGGTATTCCATTTAAGATTAGATTGCAAAAAAACTCCGAGGAACTGGGTAGATTCAATGTTTGGGCTGTTGGCTAGACTGAAACTTAGAGTAGTGGTTTGTTATCATTAATAGCTAACTTATTTTCCTTACTCCAACTGTCAATCAAATTAAACGAGCAACTTCTGTTTATATGTTTAGATGTATGGATGTTTATATGTTTGTATTCGCCGGATTTCGAAAACGGCTCTAACGATTCTCACAAAATTCAGAACATAGTAGAATTATAATATAAAGATTCGATTGCACTAGGTCTTATCCCTGGGAAAACTCGCTGAAGGACATTAAAAGGATAATTATTATCCATCCTTGAAAAAAAAAAACAGCTGATAATAATTATTTCGTCGTCTGTTGGTGTTGGAAGTGAGTGAGCGAGTTCATGTGTGGTGGACTGTGTCAAAATTATGACTCAGCTGTTGAACTTTTGTAATAATTCAATCAGGTACTTAGTGCCGGTTGCAAAAAAAGCCGGGCTATTTTCAATCCTGATTAATTCCAGTAGATCCATCTTTTTGAAATGGTCTTCTCTGATCTGGTTCACGTGAAATTAATCAGGATTAAAATTTAACTGACTTTTGCGCAACCGGGCCTTTGTGAGGGAAATTTTTGCATTCGTCTGGGAATTAATCTCAATTTACTGTGATTAGATAGAACATTTCTGTATGAACTATGAATTTTATTATAATTCCTTCTTTCGTAATACATTTTTTATGCTTTTGTACTCCAGAGCAAAGCTCGGTCCCCGATATTATCCTATTATATTAAGCGAGCAATTTCTGTATATCTGTTTATATTTTTATATCGATTCTGGTTATTTATGTTCAATGGATCTCGGAAACGGCTCAAACGATTTTCACGAAATTTGGAACATAGTAGGTTTATGATATAAAAATTCTATTGCACTAGGTCTCATTCTAAACTCATTCTAGGTCTCATTCTAGTCTGGAAAACTCGCTGAACGACATATAGGGCCGGTTTCCGAGCTCGGGATTTAGCTTAGTTCTAGACTTTAAACAGCTGGAGTCATAAAATTGGCTTTCCGAAACGGGGCGGAGTCGTAGTCATTGTTATAGTCATGTTTGAATTAAATTTTGATAAACTAGAAAATTGGTCACAAAATAAAATAAAGAGAAAATAGTGTAAAGTTTCAACTATTTTGAATTATTTAGGAATGTTCAATTTCGTCCAGCAAAAACGTTTCCAATTATAGAAATGAGAAAATAAAAACTGCTACTACTGTTATAAAAACTGCGACTACGCCCCGTTTTGGAAAGCCAAAATTCTGACTCCAGCTGTTTAAAGTCTAGGACTTAGCTAAATCCCGAGCTCGGAAACCGGCCCTAAAAGGATAATTCATCCTTGGCTGAAACAGTTGAGACTTTCGTCGTCTGTGGATAGTAAAAAGTGAGCGAGTTATTCTGTGGAAAATCAAAATATCGCATCCCCGAAATTCATAAGCTGACTTATAGCCAGCTGTAAAATATAAATACGATCATTTTAGAGAATTGTGTTCTGTCATGGCTTACTTTATCTATAGTAGGCTATAGTTATGTTTATCAATAAATAAAAATAACGAGCGAAGCTCGGTGCCCCGATATGAAACAGTGTACCAAAATTGGTGTCTGCAGCTAGAATGGTTTCTGAGAAAAAAGGTACATATGTTAACATTGCAGAATATAGGAAAGACTGCTGGCCTTAAACGAGGCCGCACCGTCATCGTCAAAAAGTAAACTGAACTAGACGGTGACGACGCGGGTACGGCTCGGGCAATAAACACGGTGACGGTGTTGACGCGGTGCGGTAGTATGTGTCCCTACACGTTTGAAAGCATTTGCTTTCTCACTCGCCGTAGTACGTCCGACACTCAGCCGTACCGCGGCGCGGGCTTGGTGCGGTTATGTGTGTGCCGGTCATTAAAGCTAATTGAAATAATATCAAGAGGAAAAGATTAAATCAGAGTGGAAATGAGCTCTGTCACTAAAATGAGTATTTGCTACTTGATAAAAGCGATGTTATATTTTTGATAAGGAACTGCGATCTAACTGTATTCTTCTTATATACTGTTACCAAAGATTCACTGTCACGTGGCATGCAGAACAAAATTGACTGTAATCTATTTCGTTTCAAATTAATTTTGTTGGCATGTTGATAAATTAGTGGAAACTGTAGAAAAACTGTTAAGATCATAGAATGATCTTAAAATGTTAGAATAAACTGTTTAAATCATAAGAAGATTCGTACAATTATTTCTTGGATCGGCTAAAAGTGTAAATCACCGAAGTGATTGAGGTGATAGTGGAATATAGAATACTAAATCATAAAGTGAGATTCACTTCAAACTACCAGCATTGGTTGATGTTATCAATTTATAAGAAATTCTGAGAGTTTAAAGTGAATATCAGTATATATAAAAAACATAGCGTAAAGGTGCGTACAGACTTTCGTTCCGCTCCAAGATCGAACGTCACTCCAGCAGAGCGATTGATGATCGACCGGCGAGCAACAATGGTTCGACCGGGGAACGCGAGAAGATCTTCCGTAACGTTCATGATCGGTGCGAGTAGAGAGCGGAGGCGGAGCGATTGCTGTGCGATGGTGGTACGTGGGCGGTACGAGGGAGGAGCGTGCTCGGTGCGGGTTGGAAGCACGAGTATGTGTACGCAGATTAAGATACTCTGTATTTCTCACCTGAGATGCGACTCGTTTCCACAGTCGGAAGACCCACCAGAAAAGTACTTGGAATGCGTGACTTAGAGTTCACCCTTCTCACAATCGATTCCAATTCTCTGTTCAACGTTTTGAACCTCTCTTTGATACACATGGACATTTCCATGAACTGCAGTCCAACAGACGATATGTGGTAGTAGGAAACGAATAGAGGAAAAAGGAAATATCTGTTATCATTGATAATTGATACCATTCTGTCACAAGCTATAAGTATTGTGAGGTAGATAATCCATGCAAATGCTATTCTTGATGCTCGGTTTTCCCTGATTCTGGTTTGCAACATCTGATCTATGTAGATCATTTTAGAGACAATGAAACTTATATTTTTACATTTGTTGGGCGCACTGAGAAACACCATCACCCCTATAAAAGCTAGGGAAACCACGTCAAAAACCAGCGCTACAGAGCCTGCCAAGTCCGATTTCTTGAACTCCATACAATTCACTTTGATACTTAGACAGCTCAGGCTCAAATAGATAAGGAAAACTGATCCACTGTATATCAAGCCTAATTTGGAGATTTCACTAGTAGTTCTGCCTCCAGCAGATTTCTGTGTCGTTATAGATGAGACACCGATGATTCTCCAAAATATATACATAACTTTCGCAGTCCAGTGTACATCTTCACCCTCAGAGAAGACCCTTTTCTTCTTCTTCTTCGATCGAGAGAATTGCTGGGGATAATTTTTGAAAGTAATTTGCCTAACAGCTACTTGTCTATACATTTTTAACTCTTTTTTTCTTTAGGGCTACTCTTAAATATAAATAGAAATTAGAAATCTAAGTACCCTTTCAAAATTGTTCAATCACGACATGTTTCGGCTATATAATGCCATTCAAGTCAAAATTGAAATTTTAAAAGGGAACTTAGATTTCTAATTTAAATTTATTTTTCACTCTGATTGTTATTTATGCCAGTGTAAAACATTGGTTCAAATATTTCTCAATGACAATTCACGGTTCCTAGCTTTGTGATTAGTCATTTTTATCTTGACCTAGGCCTACACACTAATGAATTTTCAAAATAATTGATTTTTAGTAAACCAATCAATAAATTTTATTATTTAATAGTTGGGTAAGGTACTCAATTGGAAAAATTTTGCTACGGTACATATTTTTTAAATCTTAAATATGGTTTTAGAACTTTTGAAATCTTAATATTAGTTGTATCATTCAATATCAGTTATATTATCAAAATCGAAATTATAAAAACATAAATGTTAATGGTAAAAAATGTAATCACATAAAGTAGAAGTCCACCACCAATAAATCTATGATTTCGATCCACAGCTTCTCAATTCTTTTCCGACATTAATTCATTTTAACACCCATGTCGCCCTTGATATAAGCTCACCAATTAACAATAACAAACTGTGAAGTTGTTCGAAGAAATCGATAAGATGTTTGATAATATTTGAGCTCAATATATAGCCTGTCTATTGAAGAAAACCAAGCCCTGTAAGTAAATATTTGGTTTACTAACTACTAATTATATTACTCTTACTCTACAAAGTCAACAAGCTAAGTAAACATATTATGTTGGCCATATAAACATAATTGGAGCAAAGTATTGATAATCTGGTAAGCTTTTTCTTCATAAAAATCATTAAAAGGACGAAAGGCATCAATATTGACAATTTTGTAAGCGATTAACTTACTCTTTCAAAGTACTGAGCTTTCAGAAATTTGTGTTTCATGGTGAAGCTACTGGAAAAATGTAATTACGGCCATCAAAATAATTGTTGCCTATCAACTTTTCATATGACATACTTTCATTTCAATTGAAAAATATTTTTGACATGAACTAACAAATAAACATTCTAATCATGACAGTTTTCATATTAGATAAACAGAGTAGTGGCAGCTTCAAATCTCTAAACACCAGTTTCTTTATAGAAAAATAAATAAATTATAGGAATGAAAAAGAAGAATTACTCGAAGTGTTTTAATTTACTAAAATAAAGTGTCTATGATGAAGATATTGCAATAAGATAAATTACTAGTGATATTTTTAACAGTTTTTCCCGCTACAGTTTGTTTTCAAAATAGAGAAAGTTGAATGACAAAGATACCAACATTGTATGAATATAAGTTGTTTCTCCATAACAGAAAGATAATGATGTTGAATTTTTTACCAATAATGAAACTGAGACTAAATAAATAACAATGATTTTTATATTAATCCATTAACCAAGTAATTCAAAGACGGTCTAGAACCGTATCTCTGGGATCAGAGATCACGAGAACGGTAATCAATCAATAATGTCTTAAATCTCAACCAGTCAATAAAGAAGCACTTTCATTTCTGCAAAATGATTATCTAACAAATCAATATATTATAATTATTATAGTTTTGAAATCACCATCAAAAATGAGACTATATTGCTGACTGTTTTCCTGGCTACTCTCTCGTGGCTGATTTTAAATTTAGTTGGTTGAAGCAGCAACCATCGTAGAGACTAGAGAGCACTCGGTCATTCAAGCACTTTGAAATTGAATTAGAACAACCAGGTATGTAGTTACAGCTCCAGCAACCTGACAAAATAAAATAAAACTAAATAAATTATTCTTATCTATATAAATAAAAATCGAGCCTCAAATTTTGACAATAACCTTTTTTGTGTGCACCGAATTTGATGATTTTTTTAGTTGTGTTAGTTATGTTCAGTATCAGGTTTATGGCCTATCAAATTTATGATCCGACTTCAGGACTCTTTCCTACGGTCCTTCAAAGTTTACATGTAATCCTTATGGGAGATTTGTGAGCTGGCCACACACAGAAATAAAAATCATCTATTATAATAATTGCTTCATACAACAGCCATCAGTAGATAGTAGACAAGTGTGTGTGCTGCTCCATAGCCGCCCATTCATGTATTTTATTCTAAACGCCCCGACTAAAAGCAAAATGACTGTTCTGTGTGTAACCATCCAGCAGTGCGGCCTCAGGTTAAAGACCTGCTGATGCTGGTGATTATGTAACTGCGCTCCTATTGGACCTGTCAAGAGCCTTTAATAGTGTCAATATCGATATTCTTTTATGAAAGTTATCAAAGCTCGGAATTAGAGGCGTGGCGAATAGATTGATAGCATCATACATGAGCAACAGGTTCCAGTACACATGTATATATACTCCTAATGGGTTAGTAAACTCAGCCAAGTTACCATTGACACGAGGCGTACCACAAGGCTCCATTACTCTTCATATTATATATAAATGATATTCAATTTAATGTTCCTGTCACTGATAAAATTACTCTCTATGCCGATGATTGTACCTTGCTATTTAAGAGATCAGATCTCATAGACTTGGAGATTGAGGCAAATAACATGGCAAATGAGGTTGTGCAGTTTTTTAATGATTCAGACCTCACTATAAATTCAAACAAAAGTCATGTCATCAGCTTTGATTATAAGTATCGTCCTTTTCACCCCACCATAACACTTGGTGAAACGAACATTGAAAGTTGTACTGTTGTGAACATGTTAGGTTTGTCGATGGATTCCAAGCTTAATTGGGGGGATCATGTGAACAAGCTATCATTGAAATTGAGTAGGTCACTTTTTGCATTTAGAAATATTGTTAAACGGGTGCCTAAAACAACAGCAAATAGTGTCTACTATTGAATTGAATTGAATTTTATTGTTTCCGAAAAAATACAATGTAGCATACAAATGTAAAAAACACATGTACACAAAGTTAAAAAATAAAATAATAGAAACCACGCTAACATGAACCTAAAGGTTTGTTCGTGAGTCGTGAGTTGAATTATAAATTAAATATTGAAATGAAAGAAAGGAGTTCTGAATTTTTAGCCGACTATAAACAAAATAAAACATCTTATAGTAGAAAATAATTATTAAAAGAAGAATTACAGTTTAAAAGACATATTGAAATTATGTGATTGTTTATAGAGAAAAAAATGAAACAATAATAAACAGGGCACTCATACCATCACATACACACAGAGGGGCACAAGCACTCACACATACACACACAAACACAGCACACTCACACAACACACACACCAACACGCACATAGCACATAGTACAGTACTATGAATGCAAGGATGAGCACTATCATAAGTACAACGATCTGAGGAGACTGGAGCAATCGTCATCGTTGCACTGATTGAATCCCACATTGCTTATGGCATTGAATTATGGGGGAGTACCTCGAAGCAAAACATTCAAAGAATTTTTGTTTTGCAAAAGTCCACAATAAGATACCTGGAGGGGCTCAAATTTCCACAGACATGTCGGGAGTCGTTCAGTAGCCTAAGTATTTTAACTGTTCCATCATTGTACATTTTCAAATCAATATTACATGTGAAGGATAGGTTGAATTCATTCCAAGTTAACTCAGATATTCATGGCTATAACACTAGAGGAAGGAATAACATTTCAGTTGAGAGACATAGGCTGAGTGTATTTGAGAAAACACCTACTTATAGGGGATAAAAGTTTTTTGCGAGACTTCCGGCTGATTTGAGAAGTATTGTTGAAGAAAAACAATTCAAAACAAAACTATATTCTTTTCTCAGTGAGAAGGCTTTCTATGAGATTGACGAATTCTTGTTAGAGTGAAAAAAAATATTATCTAAATTTTGCAAATTTAATGAATTGTTAAGTGTTATTAGAGTTTTATTTTAAGATTGATATTTTATGTTATTATGTTATTAATCTGTGACGTTTTTCAACTGTATTACATTGTTTTTGTTATACTTTTGTTGAGAATAAAATATTATTATTATAGACTTACATGCTCTAAAGACATTGCTTTGTTTTGGATAATTGTGCTGTCTTCGGTGTTTAGAACTAATTGATTTTTAGTAAATTATTTATTTTGCAGTTGGAAAATTATCTATATAAATAAAATGCCGCATCGCGCCTCCTCAGGTGTGCATCCAAAGCTTGTCATGAGATGCATTAAACTATTTGGCGGTACGAGGTTCGCCGGGCCAGATAGTAAGAAATAAAAAGCAAGTGTACTGATTTTATCTATAACATAATGTTATAAAATAACATTAGGGATGGGAAATTCATGAATGACGCATCATCATGTCTGAACTACTAGACTGATCAACTTGAAATTTTGCATAAAATAACAAGTTTTTCCATAACATTATAACATAATGTTTTTCCATAACATTATAACATAATGTTATAGGATAACATTAGGGATAGGAAATTCATGAATGACGCATCATCATGTCTGAACTACTAGACTGATCAACTTGAAATTTTGCATATATAGATTCTCAATTTACCGAGGTTGGTTGAAGGCCTATTTTCAATTCTTCATGATTTCATTATGTCAAGTTTTCAATTCGTCATGCTTCCAGTTTGTTATAGGCTACTTTTCTTGAGAATGGTCATAGATAAAATAGTGAATTCATAAATTCATACATTACATATTTTTTTTTTCATATATTTTCAATAATATAACAATATTCAGTGTTTACAAAAATGATACCTCACTATATAATATATGTGTCGAGGTTATCATCAAATTAATACTATTTTATGCTACAACAGATAATACAAAAATTCCAAAAATCTAAAACTATATCTATTACCCTAAGCATCACCTAGTACAAAGATACTAAACCGAGGTACTATTTTCTACATATAAATTACCTTATTTAAAAAGAATACTGCTTAAATCTAAATCCTACTTACTATTAGTTCCTCACTACTTTGTATCCCAATACTGAATAACCAATGTCTAATTTTTCTTTTGAACCTATTGAAATTTTCCTCTCCTTTGATTTCTAATGGTATTCTATTAGATATTGTAGGCCCTAAATATCCTAGTGATCTTTGCCCAAACGCTGTATTCATTCTTGGTACTTCTTGATTGTAACGTTCTCTTATTCTAGTATTATGGCTATGATTTATGATATGGTTCCTATTTTGATGTTTTTTCATATACCCTAATAACAACAATATATACAATTGCCTAACGCTGAGTACTCTATTTTCTATAAATAATTCTACAGTTGAAAACTGGATTTCCCTGTTTCCCATTATTTTCAAAATGCGTTTTTGAGTTTTAAATAATGGATCTATAAAACTGAAGTTAGCTGCACCCCAAACTAACAGACCGTACCTTAAAAGAGATTCAACTAATGTTAAGTATACAGTTTTTAACATTTCTTTGTCTATGATACGCCTTAATTGATAGAATTTGTATATAAGCTTCCTTATTTTGGCAGTTGTATATGTTATGTGTTTGTTCCATTTCAATGAATCATCTACTATTATTCCTAAATACTTTATATTGTCAGAGCGTTCTATTAGTGGGCAATTACAATTATTGTTACAATTTCTATCACAATTATGGAGCTTCATTGTTGTCATGTGTGGTTTTGTGCTATTTGTTAAAGAAAAAGCTAAAAATTTTGTTTTTTCTGAATTCAATGACAATAAGTTATTTCTTAACCAACTAGTGATTTTTGTGAGTTCTATCTCTGCTGTTTGGAACACTTCTACCCAGTTTTTTCCTTGAAAAAGGAGTGCTGTATCGTCAGCAAAGGCTATAACTCTACCTTGAATTTGAATGGAGCACAACTCATTTGCAAAGATCGAATACAAAATTGGTCCTAAAACTGTTCCTTGAGGTATTCCAAACTTCATGGAACCCTCTGCACTCACATGGTTCTCAACCTTTGTTTTTTGCTGTCGATTGCTGAGGTAGGATCTGAACCATTCAAGTGGCACTCCTCTTATACCTATTGCCTCAAGCTTTTTTATTAATAAGTCATGGGAAACAGAGTCGAAGGCCTTTGCTAAATCTAAAAATACTGCTAGACATTTATTCTTTTCCTCTAAATTGCTAGTTACAAATTTTGATAATTCTAGTACAGCTAATTCTGTACTTATACCTTTGCGGAAGCCAAATTGGTTAGGAGAAAGAATATTATTAATTTCTAAAAAGCTTATTAATCTTGATTTAACTAGTTAATTACTAATAATTAGTTTATCGCCTGCTTTATGTATAGGTCTGACACAGATTTGCTTCATTGCTCTTGGAAAAGTACCATATAACAAGCTCAGATTAAAAATATGAGTTAAAGGCTTAGAAATTAAATCTTTTATTCCTTTCAAGGTCCTGTTATCTAATCCATCTAGGCCTGGTGCACTATTGATGTGTAAAGAATCAATTGTGTTTATTATTTCCTTTTCATCTATGGGGAAAAGAAACATATTACTCTGTACATGCAATTCTGGTACATTATCTGCTATAATTTCGTTAATATTTTTATTCAGACTCTCAGATATTTTGTTAGCCATACTCTCTCCAATATTAACAAAGAAATTATTTACATGACTCAATAGTTCTCTAGGATTATCTTTCAGTGTGACTATGTCACCATTAATTTTCAAAGCATTCAGTTGTATATCCTTTTTCTGATCTGAATCTGTAGCATCCTTGATTATTTTCCATGTCTTCCTTACATCATTGTTTGCTTCATTTAGTTGCATCTTGAAATAATTTTCTTTTGTAGTTTGGATGAGTGACGTCAGTGTATTTCTGTATCTTCGGTAGTAGTTAGCGAGTTCTCCGTTCTCTGGGTCCAGCTTCCTTCTTCTATTTAGAGAATCCCTTGTTCTTATAGCTGAGATAAGTCCTCGTGTTATCCATGGTTTTATGCTCTTGATCCTCTTCTTTTGTCTGTAATGATGTGTATTGCTCTCCATATGTTTTTGTAGAATTTCTAGGAACTTTTCGTAAGCTGAGTCTGTGTTATTTGACTCAAAAACCTCCGTCCATTGTTCCACTCGCAGTCCTCTCCTCAAGCCGTTCAAGTTGACAGATTTACAGTTAGTTGAGAGTTGACAGTTAGTTGAGCTCTGTTCATCCCCATTTGTTCTGTCTAACTGATGTTCTTCCAGTCCAAGAATTGTAATGAAGTGGTCTGTGATACTCGAGTGATACACGATTGGATGGATTTTACTTTTACAGTTGGTCAACATATGATCCAAACAAGAAGACGTTCCCGCTGTTACTCTGGTAGCCTTTTTAATGCAGTTCTTCAAACCGTGTTCACTCAATAAGTCGTAATAATCATCAAGTTGATAATGCTGATGTGGCTGTAGCGTATTAATGTTGAAGTCTCCTGCGCAAATAATAAGTTGACCTCTCAGTCTACCAAGCACTGTTTCAAAGTCCTCTAAAAACTCTGTTATGCTGGCGTAGGAAGGTGATCTGTACACTGCTAATATATTATATCTCTCCTTTGATGTTTGAAGTCGTAGATGAAGAACGTTGGCCTGTCTGATATTTAGTTCTACCGATTGTACATTGAGATTTTCCTTTGCATATACAATTACTCCATCATTTTGAGTACGATTATTCAAAGAGTGAAAAATATTGTAGTCCTTCAGTTGCTTCTGTGTATAATCTCTTTTGATCCAGCATTCTGTTAGTATTATTATATCGAAATCATGGGACATATCCTGTAGTTGAATCATCAGGTCATCGAAGTTCTTCCTAATACTTCTGATATTGAGAGAAAATACAGTTATATTAGAGTGTTGAAGAGCAACGTGGAGTTGTTGTTTATCCTCAATCACACTGTCCTCTATCTCATCCACGGAATCAAGTTCATTTGCCACATCCAGCACGTTATTATTACTCATCATCATGCTTATTCATACGCACCCCTCCATGCGTGTTCTCCTCTATTTTCCTCTGCCATCTCATTATATATTTATCATCAAAGCTTAATGTGTTTTTTATAAGCAATGATATGAGATCATTCTCCGCTGTTGTTAGATAGTTGAAACTATGAGTGTGCCTACTGAGTGCTACAATCACATGACTTTCACTGTTATAGATCTCTAGATCCTTTGAATTTGTCCTCACTAGAATAACATTTCTATAAGTAAGACCTTGTGCTTCGTGTATCGTGTGAATTTTTATTGTTTTATCAATCCTGTCACCTAGTAACTCTTGAATAATTTTTTTCTCATTCTGCGTGTATGTTAATACAAGTGTTTCTGTGGAAGACCGCCGTTAAAGATGGTCTTCCTAATTGAGCGAAGAGTTCACTAGTTGTTTCAATTTTACCATAGAATTTGGATAGTGCGCAGCATACATCGATCGGACATCTTCTAGTTAAAGTCACTTTCCGTGTGGACTCACAAAAAACTGAAGGATGAGACCATCTAACTTTCAGTCCACTCCTTTCGATGTAAGGAATCTGTTTAGAATCACCAAGTAGGAAAACTTCGGAGCATCCTGATAATTTCGCAATGAAACCAATGTAGCCAGCATGCATCAGTACAGCCTCATCTATAAAGACACGATGATATTTCTTGCCCACTCCATTTATAATGAAAGATGAAACGGTTCTGTAATCTGATCTTATTATCTTTCTACAGTAATCCTTACCGTACTTATGAATGACAGCCTCTCTGATGTCTTTGATTCCTGCTCTTGTTTGACTGAGAACTAAATCTATTCCTGGTTTATGCTGGTTCAGTATTTCAAACGTCTTTCCACACCCTGGCACACCATCTATCCACGTAATATTAGGAAGACTTGAAGCAGAAATGTCAATTGATGATATTTTCTGATACAGCTCACCGTTTAACATGAGTTGTGTATCTCTACTAACAAGAATGTATTTTTCTTTTGTTAAGAATCTTTTATTACTCTCGTTGAATTCCACGTAGGTTCCTTCGTTATCCAAGCAGAAGCCCATTCTATAACTTTTCCTAGTTGGCCATAGAAATGTTCTTAGATTATTATCATAAATATTCATCTCTTTACGCTTTATCTCTATTAGGTACGAATAAGAGCTCAATAAGTTTTTTTTTGTAATGTTAGTCAGAATTTCATAGTAAATAATAGAATTTATCTGATCATGTTGACTCAGAAGATTTCTGAGCTCCAGCATACTATTTATAAATTCATATTTGGGTGGTTTTTCAGGTAAGTATCCCGTTGGACATGGTTTCTCATTGTTTTTCTCTTCTGGAATATTTAAAAATGTAAGATTATTTATACCCTTGTAGTAAAACACATATTTAATGTGTTTTGTTGCCAAGACAGTACTTAAGAGATCAATACAAGATACATCAGCCATGGTTCCAAAAAAATCAATTCCAACTGTCAGAGCTTGTTTATCTGAAGCCCATTCATCGATCATAGATAGTAATATTTCTAGATTGGAAAGCAAGTTACTATTATCTGTCAATAAAAACAAATTGAGTATTTTCAATGTCTCGTCGAGTTTCACCGACGCATCAATTTGCTTTGTTTGTGAAAATATAGTAGTTAGACTATTGAAGTAATCAATGCTCATACATTTCCTATTTACTACGGTAGCAATGCCCTTGGAAATATTTACTTTTCCGTTTTTTACGCTGGTGAAGGAAATATTCAGGTCAGTGTAACCTCCAAAATTAAATACGAGTGATGTCCTACTTTTTGATCTTTGTTGAACTCTATATGTATAATTCAAATTACCTAAAATTTCATTAATATCCATCACAATATTTCCAGTCTGATTTATTATTTTTTGAGAACAATATATATTTTTAAACAATCCCATAATTAGTCTTTTCAATCAATTGCTGCAATGATTTCTGGTGGCTAGGACATTGTGGATCGTGAACTTTATGATTTGATGGCTTTTTGTTCTTCTTACAATTGCTACATATTGCTTCCTTGGCGGTATTTGGACAATCTTTAGTACTATGATCTTCAGCACAGTGACCGCAGACTTCACTCTCTTTTTTGCAATACTTTGAAACGTGACCAAAGAACCGAAAAAAAAGTTGAACCGAAATAAAGTCATTTAACCTGCAAGAAGTCATGTCGACAAAGACTCGTTTCCTATTTATTAGAATTCTTCTTATCTCGGGCTCACATTCAATGATCCAATGAACTACTTCCTTGTTCTTTGGTCCAACCTTGTAGAGAGGCTTACATCCGTTTAAAAATGATTCTTTTCCTAGTTCAGAGATAGCAAAGTTTTTGTTGAAAATACTCTCGGCTAGTTCCTCTTTGCTTAAATCACTAGGGACATCGTAAATTATTAAACGTGGCTTCCTATTCTGTGGTTCAACTATTTTCAAATTTTTCATATTTCCAGTCTTCAACGCCTCATTTTCAATGATTTTCTTCTTGTCCTCTTCCGAATTCAGAAAAATCATGAGGCCACCTCCTCTAACATTCACGGTCTTTTTAACTCTAATATCGTCTTTGTTTTTGATATTCTCCCGCAATACATTTTTAATAATTCTACTGTTTTCCACTTCGTTCAGGACTGGTTTGACTGGCTGCAACATAACTATATGCTCCTGTGGTTGTAGTTTCCTAACATTGTTCCCTGCAACTTTATTGTCCTTCAATTTTCCTGGCAACTGCACCATATCAGCATAGCTTAACATAGGCCTACTTTCACTTTGTTTCATAGTGTCTACCGCCTTATTTATATTTTTAAGGGACTCCTGAATACCCTTATTAGTGTTTCCGAGCCCTGCCGCTAGCTGTGAAATTGTCACTGACCTTGTTTCTAGTTTGACGATTGTTTCCGACAATTCATTAGTTATTGAAATAAATCTGTCGAAATCAGCCCTCAGAACTTTTCTTTTTTCAATTCCGCTTCCGCCCATAGATTAAGTTCGTGCTTTATCTGCTTTAAAAGTTCATAATCCTTTGAAAATTCATTGCTGATTACCTTTGATGTAGATTGCTCTGCTGGTTTCTCCATTGTAGGGGACTCCTGGACCTGTCCTGAAGATGATGATTGCTCCTGCTCTTCTCCCACTTCCTCGAATTCCGGAATTAATCCATATGGCGCCCTGACCGGTGATCTCATACGTAACGTAACGGATGGATTCACTAGTCTATCAGCTATAACTCACTTTTGCAATAATCACAACACAATTGTTATTATGTTCCGCAGCTCTAAACAACGATGTTTACTACTCGTTGTGATTAAATGGTTATGGTCCCTATCAATTCAATGGTTATGTTCCCTATCTTCTATTTCTTCTACTACATATTATATTACTGTATATCCTCTTCTTCCATATCTACACTATATACAGAGTTCGTGAAAAGCATGAGAACAGATGAATATTTCTTTCAAATGGAAAATTGACGATAGGTCTGATTGGGGATCCTATTCGAATGGAAATAACTACTTTCGCACATCAAAATTTTTATCCGCCATCTTGGAACCGCCATTTTGAATACAACTTTATTTTTTAAATTGGAAGGTGGTCATATGATACATGATTTTGAAACAGAATTCCAAGACAAAATTAATGGTGAAAACCGCACATCGATATCTCAATCCGTTCAAACGTTATTCAAATTCATAGATTCTAATAAATCATCTATCTACTGTACGAAAATCAAAAATCTACTATTATAATAAAGGAAAGAACTGGCTTATACACGTCCGGGATGGGAAATTCACGGATGACGCATGATCACGTATGAATACTAGACTGATCAACTTGGAATGTTGCATGTAGATTTTTAATTTACCGAGGATGGTTATAGGCCTATTTTCAATTCTTCAAGTTTTCATTACGTTAAGTTTTCAGTTCGTCAAGTTTTCAATTAGATCCTTGCGGAGCACGGGTTACCTGCTACTAGAAAATAAATGACAAATAATTTTACAGGGAAAAGGAAACTATTCGATAAAATTCTGTAATAAACTTACGGAAATGATAGATGACAGATTCAATTCAAACATTCCACTAGCAGAGAAGCCCATTATCTTATGAGATGACAGTAATTGCAACAAGAAGGTTTTCAGCTGTAACAAATATACTGTATCAGAAAGCATCAACTAAATATTGACGCACGTCGTACATTTCTAAAATGTTTACAAAATGGAAACGACATTGCAGTTGTTGATGAGAATAATAAAATTATAGCTTTTTAGCTTTGACACCACGAAAGAAGGAGATTTGGTTGAAGAGGTATAATCTTAACAGTTTTAATGGGAGATACCTTCCATGCCCAGCCTCTCAGACACGGTTATGAGAGGATATTGCTCCTCAACCTTAACAAATATAAAATTATTTCAATCATAACAAATATTATTTCCAGTAATGTGGTATCTAAAAATACTAATGAAAGCGCAATTTACCTCTTTCTTCATGCCTGGCTGCAGATCCTCATTTAGCAGCCTGCAAACGATGAATGATGTTTTATTAGCCTGAAATAAATTATAATTCATCAATCTTTCTAAAGACAAGTATTGATAACAAAATTGAATAGCTCATGAATAATCCATGAATAGCTGTAAAATAATATTAATCGATGAAAGTGAAAATTATTGAGAGTGGATATGTGAACTTATTGAATCAACGAATTTCAGATTACCAATCTAAATGTAAAGATAATTTTGAATCTTGATCTAGTTTAGTTGGAAAGAATTGAATGTCCATATAAAATTGGCAATCATAAATATTTTTATAAGATGCCAAGTTATTTCTACTAGATGCTAATAAGTTCTACTCGCTCGGGGAGAGGGCAATTCAAAAATAATATACCACGTATCATCAAATTGATACACGATAAATAAATCTAAATAAAATAATTACTTTTGATTATGATGTGATCCGTGCTTACCTCATCAGTGGTAGAAGCGCATGGAAGAAACAAGAAAACAAGCTTCAATATATTTGCTATGGTCCAAAATACTTTTCCCTCTTTCGTCATCATAAATACATGACCAGAGCTCGAAGTTGTTTTTATATCTATGTATAAGAAATAGGGAGTGATGACAATGTTAAGGAATAAGTCGAAGGTAGCGGCTAGTATTTGTAGTCCAAAAATGTGGTTGGTCAACTCCATTGCTGATCGAAGCTCTTCACTCAAGTTCCTCAGAGAGTCAACTAGTTGTAGATCACACTGTCCATCTGAAACAAGATAAGGCAATATTATTATTATTATTTGAATTATCATTCCAAATCAAAATGTTGTGCTATCTTTCAATGATGAATATATTTTCAAAAAGATACATAAGTTTGATTTTGCACTGTATTTGAACTAAATTGGTATTGGTAAATACCTTACTAATGAAGTATCCAAGATAATATCAGCAGCTTGGATTCATAATAAGAACATGCTCGCATTTCAACATCATACGAACTCTCTGCTATCTGTTCTAGGCATTCAAGTTATTCGTAACGTTCTAGAGTATCCTTTGGAGTGTGTTAAAATTTAATAATTGAAATTGAGACATGATTTTAGTACCGTATGCTAATGTTATCGTTCAATGTATTCAATAGTAGAATGAGTTCAATGTTTTTGATTTGATATTTCTGCAGTGCTTCACCGTTCTAGTTTTAAATTGTAGCACATACCTAATTTTAGCACACTTCAATTCATCAGAATTCTCCCACATATAGAGAGAGCATCATTCATTTTCAATTCCTTCTCGGTGCATGTTGTCTTGTTATTTGGTTACAGTCGCTTCCGTAGAGATTGTAGACGACTTCTGCGAGTGTGACTGTCCGGTTTTTGTGTGTCGCTTGTCTGTTGAGTTGGTGTTCACTGATCCTCGAGGGCTTAGATAATAATGATTCTATTTTTATTTGTTCATTTTCTCCAATTATTTTAACCTTCTTTCTTTGTAATTGTTTGCCTAAGAAATAATTAAAAATTTGTTAGGTACTGTAGAGTAATATGTTTTAACAAGCTTTATTTTTGTATTAATAATTTAGTTATCCTTAGATAAATGTGTTCTAATACAGTTGAGCATGCAAGTCACCTTCTATAATTTGATATTACTTCATGTATACCCTTAGTAAATTTTATATTGTGATTTTCTTGTAATTTATCTACATGTTTTCATAAATGAAAAAAATGATAAATTTTTCAATCATTGAATTCATTCATTTGACAAACGAACATAATACATAATAACAAAGAAAAAACTTTGAAAAAAATTGGACAACCCTAGGCATGAGCCCGATTCGTAGTGGGAATTGGTGATTGATTCCACATAGAAGATTTGAGTTTTCATATACAAATAAAATTCGTTGTTATATCGCATTACTCATTAGCTAACTTGACTCACCTACAAGGAGATTGATATCATTCAAGTTGTCATTCTTGATTTTAGCATGAATTTCTTCAAGGTTCATATTAATCTTCATTAGAGCATTCATGAGGATCATGTTTATTTCGTAGAAGGTGTAAATGAATTGGATCAAAGTTATTTGTATAATTATGTTGGGTATTACTAAACAATTTGTTATTATTGTACTCAAGTACCCCACTCTCATTCTACTACAGAAAAACGTTAATAATACAAATACATACATTAGGAAAAAGAAAACTTTGCCTCTGTACTTAGTTGTGAACATCAAACTTGATCTGATGACTGCGAGTTTGTTAATTAGACTGTAGTATTCTCGCCATCGCCAAAAAGATGTCAGCGATGAAATTACGATGAATACTATTTTTGAATTATGTAAAAATGCATCGCTCATAAAATACATCATATTCACATTTTTTACATCAGTGGTATTTTCTCTAAAAGATATGTAGAAGTTTAGGTAAACTATGAATTCAGTAATAATTAAAATAAGTAAATTGAAAGTTAAGCAGAAAAAAAATCTGGTCACTTGGTAACAGAGGCTTGGCTCTTTCTCCCCAAGAACATCGTCATCGCGCCTTGTAATCACACCACTCAAACTGCATAGATAATAAATTATTGGTGCAATGACTGACAATACTGACATGAAGATGTAAGTTTTCAATAGTTTCAATACGGTAGCTGTTTTCCAAAAGGATAAATATTTCAGTTAATGTTTGTTCTGTAGAGAGAGCTGATCATACAGTACTCAATAGAAAAAAATATTTCTGAAAATTTCAAAATTTAATACTGAATAAAATATATGATTGTTTATAATAATTATTGATTATTTAAGGTTAAGATTAACAATAATGGATAAAAGTTATTCAATTTCATACAAAAATCAACTATCTATATTAATTAAAGATTTAAATTATTTCAAAATTCAATCAATTGATAGAACTTCTACAAGAAAAAGTTGGAATAGTTGGAACTTTCGCTAAATGTCTCAGCAAACCTGATCAGAGACGAAATTCAAGTACTTCATTGCTATGGGATTGTAAGTTACTACAAAAATCAATGGAAATGCCAATCTTCGTCAATATCTACCAATCAGCACGTTGTGTAGGTATCATTCCATTTCACAGAAAAGGAAAATAAATATTATTTGTACACCAATATAAATAGGGGAAAATCGGCTCAGCTATTGAAGTAGATTGAACATGATTTCCCGATTCATTCATCAAGTCATATTGGACATACGGTATCATAAATTTACTTAGAATTTTTATCCAAATGCCAATATTTATCCACAATACTGTGGAAGTCAGATTGCTTCTGAGAGTTCAAAACTTTCATCATATATGGAAAACTCTAAATAAACCCAGCAATCTTCATTGTAAATTACCAAATCATGTTGATCTACAAAAAAAATTAGACATTACTAGGATTGGTTTTTTTATTCAATTATTTATTTAGAATACAAAAGAGAATCGTCTTGACAATAGAACTTTAGATTAGATTGATTGGAAAAAACAATCGTTCCAAAATGTGCCATGTTAGTAGAATGTCTCATTGGGAATGTCTTATTTCTTGAAAATATAGTTAGTTTATTTTTTGATGTTTGTATTATCTGTTTGACTCATAATAAAAGATATTTGTCTTATAACCAGCTCGAAAATCAATGACATCCTTTGAAATTTATGGATTAAACATATGTGCTATTCACGATTATTTGTACAGTAGGTGAGCGCGAAGAGTGAGCTCTGTTCAGACCAACAAATTCATCAATCACATTTCAGTCCCACTAATATAGCTCAACTAATGTAATATTGTTACATTTTATTCAATGTTAATTTGCAGCATGTATCTCAAGTTCAGTTTTTCAAAATACACTTATATGTATTCGGTTCCGATAGAAAATATTGTTTTCCCATTTAATATCGTACATTCACACAAAGTAATTTAGATCTTATTGTTTTGAGAATTCATTAGATAGAATATTGACAATTCATAAACTCATAAAATTTAGGATATTATAAATCACTGAATTATTGAACTTATGTACTATCATTAGAGTTAATTACCTTTCCAGAGTTTTATGATAAGAAATAACATAATCCTCAAGGACATATCGAATCGTTTTTGCTTTTCAATGTCTGATATATTATTAACACTGTGGGTTCATCAACTAAAACTTTTGTACCGTGAATTGATATAACAAGAAAAATTATTATCATTTCGTTGTGGTATCAAGTATTTGTTTTCATATCATGTGGATTGGACTAATGCAGATTGAAAATTTCTGAAGCAATTCACGAAATTTAATTTGTTTCGAAAACTCTATAAAGGTATTTGTGAAACAAACAGGTTGAATAATGATGGAATGTTTTCCTTAAAACAGTCCAGCCTACATTTGCTTCACTAGATAGTAAAGATTGCTTATTTTTTCAATCACTTATCTCTAAAGGTGAAATTTCGAGATTTCAAGATTAGAATAATTGCAAAAAATACCGGCATGGAAGAAAGTCAATATTGTACTCAGTTCACTGCTTCTACAGTTATAGATAGCGGATCATCACATCTCAAGAACATTCTGCAATAACCATTTTGAGATTTTTAAATTTAACGGACTTCACAGTTCGTGATGGAATTAATGCAAAGAATATATCACAATGTCTGTTTCGCATCTGGTATTACCACGATTGAAACTTATAATAGTTTGATCGGGAAACCCTTCAATGATAAAAATCAGAAAATCTGGCACTTTATCCGCTCAGGATTTGCTATTTTCTTGACATCAATAGCTGAGTACTTTCAACTTATTCAGTTCTCCATGTATTTTAGTAAATATGGTGGAATAGAAATGCTAAGCATTATAACCGCTTACTCACAGCATATTGCAAGTGTTGTTTTCTATTTGATTTCTTCATGTGGGTTTCTAGAAAGATGCAGAGAATACGTCTCATTCATGGAGAACATCTACAAGGTGCAGATATGTTTGACACACAAATACAGACATGACTCGAAAATATGATATCGGTACTGTATTGTATTTGTTTTGTACTGGATTGGAATTTGCTTGGAAATTGTTCTTTGCTATCGTGTTGGAAATGTGCCTCTTTGGACCACTTGGGTTATAAACTCGTATGAGAACTTTCTTCAAATAGCGTTCATTGTGTCATTCGCAGAGATTATTTTGTTATTGGAAACTAGTTTCAATATAATAAACTTGAAGCTGTTGGAATATATGCATTACACCAAACGCAATTTTAGACTGAATCATTACTACGCTATGGACTTCGCACATTGTAAGTGGAGTTTTTTTTTTAAATATTATCCTTGGTTACATAAGCCTCATATTAACTGCATCACTTTTGGATAAGTTGTAGAGAATATATCAACTCTCAAACTGGAACTGAGATTTACCAACTTGTTGGATGGTTTTCAATATGATCAAGGGCACCCATATGAATTTTTGTAGGGGTGCAGTCCAACAAGCCTACCCGGCTCTGGTGGTATGAAATACCACCCTACCCACAATAAAACGGGAATCCCCCCCCCGGAAAATTGTTGAAGAAATAAACACCTCAAACGCGTTTTAAAAGTGCATTTGTCTTTTTTGAATAAATACATCCATTGAGGTTCGAATTCAAATTGGGTGAGAGACTTTGAAGAACACATTGCATGATCACTGAGTGTAAGCCTATTTCAAACATGCATTTTAAAAACTCACATGTAGTTTATTATTGATCGTTGGAATAAAATAGAAAGAAAATGTCTCAAGTCTCAAATTAAATTTATAATTTCACAACAATGCAAGCAACGAATACTTAATAAAAGGTGTAATGGGTAACTTCTGTAACACAATTTTTGACCCTGCAGCTCTGTTTGATTCTTCTTCTTCTTCTTATTTGGCATTAAAACCCAGCGCGGGTCACAGCCTCCCTCAATTTCCGCCTCCAAGCATCTCTGTCCACCGCTGCACTTTTCCATCGTCGCACCCCAATTACTGCTGCATCCTTATCCACTACGTCTATCCATCCTGCATACTGGTACAGCCTATAAAGCTCGTCATTATGCCTCCTACGCCAGACTCCTGCTTCCTGTATGCCTCCAAACACTCTTCTCAGGATCTTTCTTTCAAAGACGCCCAGCATTCTTTCATCCGCCACCGTAGTTGCCCATGTTTCACTACCATACAGTAAGACAGGCATGATGATTGTTCTGTATAGCAGCAGCTTGGTCTTTCTACTAAGAGTACATTTTTTCATCAGAGTTGATAGCGCGTAATAGCATCTATTGGCTAGCATAACCCTTCGCCATACTTCTTTTCTGTTTGATTAATTAGTCAAAAGTCACCAATTTTTATACATTTTTTGCTCAGGCCTCCAATGATGTATCGAAAAAATTAATGCTAATAATAATAAAAGATTTGATCATTGTTGACGAAGCATCCACGGCCCACTCAGAGCGCTGAAATGTGCACGGTTTCCTTGAGGCCGACGCGACGCTCGTCGACTCGTCCCGTGTCTACCAATGCACAACCACAGAATACAGCAGAAGTTTTCTCTGACATAACACATGCACGCTCACCCGCCTCCCATTACACAAGTGCGGGGGGGGGCACGAAAAAATCAAAATGAAAAAGTTTTCTAAGGAAAAGAGAAGAATTTTTGGGACAAGAACATTTCAAATCCGGTAAAAGATAAATCCATGAGATTCAGGGGATGAATTCTTCAGGGTATTGTAGATTGAATAAAACAAATCAATATTTATTAGTTATTTTATAATTTATTATTAGTTATTTTTGGTAAATTGAATAACTTTCTCAAAAATTGATATTTAGAAAAAACTGTTTTATTCAATCAACAATACCATGAAGAATTTATCCTCTAAATATAATGGATTTATCTCTTACCGAATTTGAAATGTTCTGTCCCAAAAATTTAAACTTTAGGCGCTCATATCTCAAAAAGTAATGATAGGAAAAAAATATTTTCCTGAGAAAACTTTTCCATTTTGATAGTTTGATAATAATTATACTTATCGAAAAACTTTGAAAATGATCACCAATAGAAAGTTTATTTTTAGCCTTTGCACAGCCTTACCCTAATCAATGAAGTCCTCGACCGTTCTCAC
Source organism: Nilaparvata lugens (assembly GCF_014356525.2). Classification (NCBI taxonomy): domain Eukaryota; kingdom Metazoa; phylum Arthropoda; class Insecta; order Hemiptera; family Delphacidae; genus Nilaparvata; species Nilaparvata lugens. The sequence goes on along the minus strand of NC_052506.1, from coordinate 54,488,070 downwards.
CGACATACTAAAAACCTGGTTGCTGGAAGTGTTTCCTACTTTGAAAGCAGCTCGAAAGACATTTTATGGTCCAAGACTAAAAAGGACTTGAAGGAAAAACTTCTCTTGGAAATTCTCGTACTTAATTTATAGATGAATTTTAATCACTCAAATTAAAAGTAAGATACAAATATTAACTACAATAGTAAGATACAAAAATATAAGATATAAGAACAAATTTCATTAATTTTGTCAATATTATTAGTGATGTTATGACTTTTTTACAGTGATTGAGAGACCAAACATACCAATTCAGCAATTGAGGAGCTTTCATTGGAGCTTGTGTGAAGCTTTAGGAATTATGAATCGTTGTTATGGAGGACAGATACTTACAATAATGTTTTCGGTATTTGTGAAAACCACGTCATTATTATATGGCATGGAATCAGACTTGACTGGAGAGACAAAATCTTACAGATCTGGATACGTTGAATGGATTTACTTCAGTGACAACCTAATCAGATTGATCCAAGATATTTTCAAGGTTTACTTCTTAGTTTCGGCAAGTGCATCTGTGAGCAATGAGGTGAGAATGAAATTCTAATACATTTCTTTGAGTAATTGAAATTTTAAATTTCCTAAATTGAATTAAGATCTTATAAAAACTTTTTTCAAATTAAATGGAGTTTTATAAATCAGGGTGTTATTTTCAATACAAAGAAGCCTTGAACCTTCTCTAATGGGTTTTATCAGACGAGATGACAGTATTCTTTTCGATTTCACTTGAAAGATTCAGAAAAAAAAGTTTGTCATCTGGTAATTTATCTTTGCATCTTTCTTCAATTTGGACATCCTCAGATCTTCCAGTTCTCAAAATGTCTAGTGTATAAAAATAGAAGAACATTATAAAAGGTACTGTTAAATATTATGTTTTTGAGTAAAAGGAAAGGCTAGATGCTGGCTTTTAAATGGCAATAATGTTAATATTATATGAATTTGTTTGATAATTTTATATAATTAACGCAAATAACAAAAAGTTGAAATACTTGCACAATAAAAACACCAGACAATATAAATGATACCCCTTCAATTACACGTTTAATCTCATGTTGAAGCGTTTTCTGTAGGTATATACTCAGAGTATTGGAGATGTAAGCTACATAACGTCCGAAAGATCACCATGTGAGTAGTGGTTTATACTATTATCTGCATAAAATTATTATAATTATATTGCCATGGCGTTAAAAAGAGTTCAAGTAGTGTATCTTTGGAAGTTGATTGGCCCTTATACATGTCTTAAATTTGAATTGATTATGTGAACTGTATTTTTCCACTCTTCTAAAAATATCATATTGATATCATACATATCAATATCATAAACATAAAAATATCATACAAGAATATCATACATATTCTAAAAATATCATACAGTACTTCAAAAATATCATACTCTTATCAAATATCATACATATCATACGGTGAGTCTGAATGAGTTATTTTGGTTTCAGGCTGGAAAGACGGCTTTGATTGTATCTAGATTACTCAGTCGAAAATTGAACTCTCAATCGAAAAAACAAGTAAGCATGCATGCAACTGAAGTATACCTACGTGTATATAAATTATTATCAATAACTTGACACTTGTACAGTTAGCAAGCTACACTACTTATCAACACTATAGTTCTAGTTTTCAAACTGTCAGCATTAGTTGTATGGGAAGAGTTGTAGTTATATTGATGATGAATGGTGACAGTTTGAAGTGAATCTCACTATAGAGCATCATTGATAGGAGACAATTAGCTAACGTATAGCAATTAGAATCTTGACTTCACCAATAGACACAGTTGGATCAGTTTATAGAGAACTAGCATGTAACCCGTGCTTTGCACCGGGAAAAATTTGGTGTTGTAAAATAATACAATCTCCTTGTTTCCAGGACACATAAAAAAGTTTAATATTTTAAAATTAAATATTTATTTATTATTTTGTTCAAAATTACGTGGATAACCATTATAAGAGATGAAAAATTCCAAGATATAGAATATAATTCAAATATATGATATCCTGGTCCTGGGATAGTCTCGAACCAGCAACCATGAGCCGTGCACGCTATCATCCAAGCTACGGAGTCACTTGGAGTATTCCCTGTTTGGTTGAACGTTTTAGTTGCGGAAACTTTGAATCACAAATTTAATAAATTTGTTTTAATTATTAAATCAGAATTGATTGGAACAATGGAAATGACCATCCTCGGTAAATTTAGAATCCTCATGTAAAATTGCAAGTTGTTCAGTTCAGTAGCTCAGTCGTGATGATTCATCATTCGTGAATTTCCTATCATGTACATGTTTGAGACGATTCTTTCCTTTATTATATTATTGATGATCATACAGGAATCAAAATGTAATACATTCATTTAATAACTGCCGTTATTTCATGCTTGGAAGAGCAAAGTTAGTGCACAGCCTACTTAGTTTTCAAAGTGAATTGGAATAGAAAAATTGTTATTAATGATGAAAACTGTGAATTCAGACCAGATGAACATAGCTTATGTATGAAATCATCTACATCATGCTCTAGCAAGTAGACTTTCCAAAAAGTAATCACCAATTGTGAGATTCATTTAAAACTGTGAGAATTGCTTATTAATGGTTTCCACTCAGCCAATGCTTGATTTGATTCTTTCAATGGAGCCTAAACATTTAATTTCTCTCAGTAGGATATAGGCCTACCCTGCATCATATTTTTGAACAACTCTAGTTGAGAATAAAAAATATTTGATAGTCCTTGGAAAAACGTTTTTTTTCTCATTTGTAGAATGAATGAAACCAATATTCATACATTAAATCCTATTTTATTAAGCGAGCAATTTCTGTATATAAATTTATATGGTTATGTGGTTATATGATTATATAGGTATATATTTATGTCCAACGGATCTCGAAAACGGCTCTAACGATTTTGATGAAATTTGCAATATAGTAGTAGGTTTATGATATAAAAATTTGATTGCACTAGGTCTCATCCTTGGGAAAACTCGCTGAACGACATTAAAAGGATAATTCATCCTTGGCTGAAACAGTTGAGACTTTCGTCGTCTGTGGATAGTAAAACGTGAGCGAGTGATTTTGTGGAAAATCAAAATATCGCATCCCCGAAATTCATAAGCTGACGTATAGCAAGCTGTAAAATATAAACACGATCATTTTAGAGAATTGTGTTCTGTTTATCAATAAATAAAAATAACGAGCGAAGCTCGGTACCCCGATATTAATAATTAATTTGATACATTAAATTAATTTATCAGTGACATTTTTCAAAACTGTCAGAATTGTTTAAATTGGAAGCATTTCATGTTTTATGTTTTTGAATCACTAGTATTGTATTTTATATGTTATAGAAAATAAACTGAATTATTTATTCTACTATTTCAGCTAGAAGTGTTTTCTGTTCAACTTCTCCATACTGAGGTCAACATCACAGCTTGTGGGATATTTACTTTGAACTACTCTGTCCTAACAGGAGTAAGATATTATACAAATTCATAATTGTGTTAATACTTTTTAATAAGGTAGTTTGTTGTTCTTCATTTCAAAAACAATTCACAAGGAGACATTTTACAATTTTTACATTCTCATAAAGAGCTGATAATAAATAGTACACCAAATTCTATTATTCAGTTTTTAAGACTGGTCAATAAAGAGAAATTTAATCACATTAAAATGAATAGCCTTTTTTGTGAATTGAAGGAAAACAGTTCATAATCATGAATTTACAAACTAAAGAATAATCCTATAAAGCAAATAACTAAAATTGAAAAATTATCTACAGATAAATTCATCGACACAAAACTTCATTGAGAATTTCAAGTCAGGAGCGCATTTGAAAGAAAGGTTGGAATAGCTCAACTGATGTCAGCTACTGAGGATACATCAATATGGTAAAAACACAAAAATATTTGGGATTAAAAATGATCTTGTCTATGATTTTCCATTAGCTAGGAAATTGAAATAAACGTGATATAATGCTATGACAAATAATACATGATAAACGTCAATAATGATCCATTAACAATGTTTGAGTACTGCGCAGTTAATATCAAGAGTGAAGCATGTAATCTGTGAGCATGAATTGAAATTCAAGAACTTAATTGATTTAATTATGATTAAATCATAAATTGAGAAAGCTATCAATAAAAATCAATAGGAACAGTATTATGTAAATAGGGAATTCGACATCACTTATAAATGAGATTCATATTTTCAATAATTAATTTGTAATTAATCTATTTTTTCAGATGATTGGAGCTATAACAACATATCTTATTATTCTAATTCAGTTCAAAAATTCAGATAAAGTTAATAAAGTAGTTGGAGAGCAATAAGGACAATTAGTACTGAAATGATAAATTATCAAATGATTATACTGTACATGGATTCTCAAGTGATAATAAACTGTTTTCTCCAAAGATGGTTTTATCACGCAAATAACTCTTCTTACAATATGGATTTTCTCATTAATCAAATTTGAATGATTTTAGAGCTGTTTTTAACTGATAAAAAGTGGCAAGGTATAGATGTATAAAAGCACCATATCATTACTGACACATGAAATAAGGAGATACATAGAATTCAATTTGTTGATCAATCAATTTTAACTAATGGGGTTGGTTTAAGGGTGGTTTTAAGCACAGTTGAAATGACATCAGTCACCCATATAATTACCTGAATCTGAATATTAGTAAACAAATTTATTAGACCTTAATTCAAATAAAATCACTCATACTAAATACAGTGCCTTTTATCGAAAATATATGGTAAATAAACTATGATTATTACTCATCAACCGACCACCATTTATGTTCAATAGAATGATTGACCATCGATTAGGGAGAGGTCCAAGTAACATTCACGAGAATTATGTTTCTCAAATTGAGAATAATTATAGGTTATGTTTTATCAATTATTTGTGATGCATACTCATTTAAAGCCTACAGAAACAAGTTTTCATATCTATTCTAAATTTAGGCGCGGTGTTGAACACTTTCTTGGAAAACTTTCAGACAATTACTTCCAAAACAAAATGATATATTGCTCAGACGAAAGCGAATAAATTTCAATTCAAAACAATGAAATTCATTTCTACTAAATTCACGTTAAAAGTTTGAAAATTTCTGCGATAAACACCCAATTCGACTCCATCCCTTATTTTCAATATTACAAGTCGTAAAATCAAAATCTTACATGGATATCCACACTATACATAGATGGATTCCAATGGGTGATTACGTACGTTATTAAAACTGAGACTATTGAGAATTGAGTCATCAGAATTGAAGACTTTCATTGTGTTTTGTAACTACTCTCAATATTAAAAAGCGACTTCTGGTCTATGCTCTTCTAAGATTTTAATAAAAGAAGACAATTTTGAATCAATTTTCAATGAAAATTAATTTAATAATTCGAAAAATGTGTCTTGAAGATTCATCATTGATGCGAGAAACGGAGGTAGTATTGTGGACAAGAAAAAGTCTGTTCTTATTTTGGAAGCTCATTGGTGCCGCTCCGATAACATTTTTGAAAGACCCGAAAAGCGGAAAAACAACTATTAAAACTTCACCTTTCAGCCTGGCATACAGCGTTTTTATTTTCGCCAGCATCATAGTAGTAAAGTGTACGCATTGGGAAACATCTAACTACAATAGCTTTCAAAGCGATCCTACCATAGTAATTGCTACATTCCTCAATAAAGTCTGCATAATCAGTACACTGATGGTCAGTTTTTTTACAGCTCCTTTCAAGTGTAAGAGACTTTGTGCCATCATGAAAACTCTGCATAAAATTGATAAAGTATTACAACAAGAGCCTCATACAAGTAGTTGCGAGCTGACTTCAATAATATTGATCTGCTTTATCTACATTTCACTACTCGACATTTTTCATCATTTACCACATTACACGCATTTAAACACACCAACAATGACCATCTTTTTGATAGTTGGCCTCGCTGAACATTACCACCAATTCTCAATAAGTTTTCAACTGATGGAAATCGCAATGGCTGTGAAAAGAAGATTCAGATTAATCAACGAAAAGCTGGATGCAATTACCCCTCATACATTGGATACGTCACTAATCTACAGCAGAAGGGAGAGACACATAGGAAATGATTTTCCAGGTAAGAATGACGGAATTGATCAATGACGGATGAACTAATGATAGCATATTTTTCGTATACGCCGCTGGTTGTGGAATCGTTGGAGTAATACATATTAGGTTATAATAGTTATGCCTTAATCCAATGATAGCTGATATGATATATTATATTGTAGAACACATTGTACTACACAATACTATCGTCCGTTGCAGTGAACAATAATTCGCAAAGAAAGGTACCTTGAGGAATTATATGTGTGCTAATAAAGATTAAGAGTGTTAGAGCTTACCCAATACCTTAACTTCAATATCAATCCTTTTCATGAAATTTTATTGCCGGCTACAAATCAGATCGATAAATTAAAATTAGTTCTAGTGAGAACTACAGTATCTTATGTAAGACACAATGTCTTTGTGAGATCATTTGAAAATAGGTTTTGCAAATAAAACTTGTTAGTGTTGAGAAAGACATATCTGATGATAGTATGGCACTTTTTGCAATGGCACAATAGCGCGAATACACCTTCGCCAAAGGGCTTTTACGCATACATTTGTAATTATACACTTAATTCATATGTTAATGATTTATTTGATCAAAAAGTACAATATAGAAAGTGAATCAGTCATATCCCTCAACATTCATCTATTCATTTTATCTGGTACAATTCATTTAGAATTACATGCATATATTGTATATTTTATACATTTAACATGTAATTGTAATTTCATAGCCATTCGCACCGGAATGAGGATACAGCGTGGAGCTAGTGAATTCATTTTAGTGAATGAACAATCATTCCAATGTAATTAATTGATTTTAGTCAATAATTTTGAATTAAATTGTCAAAATAATCTTTATTTTTCATTTTTAATATGACTAAATTTCAAAATATATTCAACTTAATGATTAATGAAGTCAATATTTATTATTAATTAAACTAAGTAACCCCCTGGGTTGAAGGACTCGCTCAAGATCAGTTGTATTGTAATCTTTGAAACCCGCAACTTTTAATATTATAAAGAGTTGATGAAGATTATGAAAATAGCTAAATATTTCTCTTGCGAGAATAATTTGACAGTAGGTTTGATTGGGGGTCCTATTTGAAATGAAAAATTATTCTTCAAATATTACTCTATCGCTTCAACAACTTTGACCGCCATATATGAATCCAAATTAATTTTTTCAAATGAGAGGGTGGTCATACATGATCTCGATACAGAGTTCCAAGAAAAAAAATCTGGTGTGGCGCATTCACACAACTTTCCTTGCCGTTATGAAAATTGACGCTAGTGTTCACGCGCATCTCAAGTCTACTATTCAAAGATCTGAGAGAGCTGGTGACAGGACAATAACGCTGGGTCTGCTATCTCTTCATAGTGAATGATTTAATAGAATCCACAGTTGCAATCAGTTGTAATATTGAATAATCACATTTTCTCGAATTTCAAGCTTATTTTCAATTTTAGGTGAAAATGTTACTGAACATTAATTATTGTAGAGATTTTCATGCTCAATCTTTTCCACTTGGATTTTTTCGTTTAAATTGTATCTGAAGCCTGATAATTGGGAATCTATCTGCATTGATGGGGCGGAGCTCCTGAAATTTTTACAGATATGGGACTTGTGGCAGTTGATAGAGCTTATCAATGACTATTTTAGGTATAAATTTGATCAAAATCGTTGGAGCCGTTTTCGAGAAAATCGCGAAAAACCCTGTTTTTGACAACATTTTCGCCATTTTAGCCGCCAACTTGAATCGCATTTGATCGAAATTGTTCGTGTCGGATCCTTATAGTGTAAGGACCTTAAGTTCAAAATTTCAAGTCATCCCGTTAATAAATTGGGAGATGAGATATCGTGTACATAGACGCACATACACACGCGCACACACACACAAACACACACACACACACACACACACACACACACACACACACACATCTGCGTTACATAATCCTGCGTTATTTGTTATTTTAAAATGAGTAACGATGAGGCTAGGATGTTGGCATTTATAGGTTCTTCAATGACTTAGATAGTGGATAACCTATAACATTGTGAGTGAATGAATTGAATATAGTTATTCATTCAAACATGAATCACTATAATCCAAATGGTCAATGTTTTTCTTCATTTCATATAAAATACAGACAAATCTTGGGAAAATGAAATTCAGTATCAGATACTGCTATTCAAACATTTTATTTACTGCTATGCATTTTTTTATTGTAATATACTGTTACCATCTTTCAATTTTAGTTTTCAAAGTGAGTTCAGGGGTAGTGAAAGATGAATCAATGTGAATAAATGATTTTTATTACTTGAAAAATACAAATTTCATCAATTTGGTGTTCAGGTTACAAACCTTTTATAATTGAACAGTTGTCGATTAGAGCTTGCCAGAAGCAGAAGTTTTTCGCTCGAAGCTCTGCTTATCTTCCACTGAAATAGTTGTGGTTGGTTGTCTCGCCGTGCCCGTTGATAGTATATGAATATTCTATCTCGTTTCCGAGGTTTAAATTTGTGAATTAGTCCACTGACTCCGTATTCTCAAGTTTTCTAATTAGATTGAACATGAGAGTGTGCAACGTTTGTAAACTGACAGTTAATCGGCAGGCTAAAGATAAGCTGGAATGTTATACTTTCAAGTTTCATGGGCAATGTATAAGGGGAAAACGTTTCAGAAGCAGAATTAGATTTACTTGTAAAAAGTTCGTGGTCTTGTGATCAATGTTTGAAACATCTACGCAGTCAACGTAATGATAGTGCTGAATCAACTCCTGTTTAAACATCCGCCAATAGGGCTCAGTCTGTAGAACCAATGAACGATTTTAAGACAACCATGGATCTTAAAAATAACATCAGTCAGAGACAGATAAAGTTAGAAAAATCCTTAGAAACATGTCTGGAACAATTTGGATAAATTCAGAGACTTTAGTCAGGCTGGAGGGGTTAATTTTGGCTCAACAGGCTATTATACTGAGTCTACAGAGCGAGAACAGAGTGCTAAGAAGGGATGTAGAACTGTTAAATGATAGGGTGGACTCTATGGAGCAATATGGAAGACGGAATACTCCGTTATGTTTTCTTAATAAAGACATCTTTCAGCTTTTATTTTTAATCGGTAAATCAATATTCAATCTATCTTCTTCTCTTCTTCTTCTTCTCTCTTCTTCTTCTCTTCTTCTTCTTCTTCTTCTTCTTATTTCTCTTCATCTTCTTCTCCTCCTCCTCTTCTTCCTCCTCCTCCTCCTCCTCTTCTTCCTCCTCATCCTCTTCTTCCTCCTCCTCCTCTTCTTCCTCCTCCTCCTCTTCTTCCTCCTCCTCCTCTTCTTCCTCCTCCTCCTCCTCCTCCTCTTTCCTCCTCATCCTCTTCCTAAGTCCCAACACCACTTAGTGTACTGAAATCACACCACTTAGGACCGGTTTCCGAGGTCGGGATTTAGCTAAGTCCTAGACTAGACAGCTGGAGTCCGAAAATTAGCTTTCCAAAACGGGGTAGTTGCAGCTTTTATAACAGTAGTCGTAGTTTTTATTCTCTCATTTCTATAATTGGAAACGTTTTTCCTTGACGAGCTCGGGATTTAGCTAAGTCCTAGACTATACAGCTGGAGTCCGAAAATTAGATTTCCAAAACGGGGTAGTTGCAGCTTTTATAACAGTAGTCGTAGTTTTTATTCTCTCATTTCTATAATTGGAAACGTTTTTCCTTGACGAAATTAGACATTCCTAAATAATTCAAAATATCTGAAACTTTACACTATTTTCTCTTTTTTCTATTTTGTGTTCAATTTTCTAGTTTTTCGAAATTTAATTCAAACGTGACAATTACAATGACTGCGACTACGCCCCGTTTTGAAAACCAATTTTCTGACTGCAGCTGTTTAGAGTCTAGTACTTAACTTAATGCCGCGCTCGGAAACCGGCCCTTAATTTTTCCACAACTTGTTTATGGTTACCTGCCTCAACACATTCACTAACAACATATTTTTTTTAATTCCCCCCTGAGGGAGCTGGGACCCCCCAAAAATGTTGTAATTTTTAACAGCTCATTGCACAGCAAAGTCATGAGAAACTTTTTTGTTCAGCTACGAAAATAACTTAGATCTATGCAGAAAAATTCCGACCAGGAGCACAGGGGGGTCCAGGAGAGGGCATTTTTCGAAAATGTCAATGTATAATCACACTACAGCCCAAACTACTTGGCCTACAGACTTGAAATTTTGCGCAAATATTCTTCAAACATGCTAGGAGCGTACTAAGAACGGATTTTGAGATATTTTCTTATTTTGCCTCTAAGGGTTTCAAAGGTTGAAAAAGGATCCCATTAAGTAAGCTCATGAACATGGTAAGGAACGCCATAATGAAAATGATATAATATTGACACATGATTTTCTAACATATGTTGTAATATGTTAGAATATTTTTTGTGATTCAAGATCAGCTGTGCTTTTAGTTCTGTTAAGTTTGTTTCTCGGTATTCCTTCAAAATAAAATCCTTTACTATTAAACGAGCAACTTCTGTTTATATGTTTAGATGTTTGGATGTTTAGATGTTTAAAGTTTAGATGTTTATATGTTTGTATTTCACCGGATCTCGAAAACGGCTCTAACGATTCTCACAAAATTCATAACATAGTAGGTTTATAATATAAAGATTCGATTGCACTAGGTCTCATCCCTGGGAAAACTCGCTGAAGGACATGAAAAGGATAATTATTATTTCGTCGTCTGTTGGTGATGGAAGTGAGTGAAGTTCATGTGTGTGGGACTGTGTCAAAATTATGACTCAGCAGTTGAACTTTTGTAATCATTCAATCAGGTACTCGATGCCGGTTGCAAAAAAAGCTGGATTATTTTCAATCCTGATTAATTCCAGTAGATCCATCTTTTTGAAATGGTCTTTTCTGATTTGGTTCACGTGAAGTTAATCAGGATTAAAATTTAACCGGCTTTTGTGCAACTGGGCTTTGTGAGGGAAAGTTTTGCATTCCTCTGGGAATTAATCTCAATTTATTGTGATTGGATAGAACATTTCTGTATAAATGTTATTATGATTTCTTCTTTCGTAATAAATTGTTTATGCTTTTGTACTCCAGAGCGAAGCTCGGTCCCTGATATTTTTTAATTTGTGAATATTTCCTATTTTAGTTATATTAATGTGAAATATTTCTCCTATGTTTAGTTTTGAAGCATCTAAATTTGGAAATCTACTTTGTGAAATACTTGTGAACTGAAAATTTTGTGAATTGAAGAACTTCGAGACTTAACCTATTTTGGACGGTGAGCAGTTTTCCATATCAGGGTAGTTTACACTACGTCTGGAATTGACATCATCGTTCAACGAATCGTTCATCGTTAATCTATCGAGATGTATATTGATTATTGATGTATCGATTTGTTCTTGGTATTATTATAATTAATTGTTCAGATTGTTTTATTGCATTTGACCATTTTTTACTTGAGGAAAAGGTACTTCAGTCCTGATTTAGAACTCCTGAACTTTCAAAGACAAAAACTGTGTAAGTGTACGTCCAGTGCCAACTACAAAAATATTTAGCAAAGTTAACCTCAAATTTTACATCTCTGCCTCTGCTCCAAGCTAGTAAAGGTGCATTTTCGTTCATGCATCAATTTCCGCAGTCGACGACGGCAAGCATTGTTGACATTCATATTGTCCAAATTTCAAGTGGGTCAAAACAGCTGATCAAATAACTTTTCATTATTTGTCTTTATTATTAAAGGATTAAACATTTCTTATAATATCAACATATTGCCATTTAAAAGTATAAGATCAACCTGCCCCATTAAAACATAATTGATCATAATCTTTTGGTTACGTAGGCAAATTGAAACCTACCCAATCTGAGATTCTCTCCCTGTCGTGGTCGACGACGGCATTTATGCACAAACAAAAACCCAGCTTGACTGTCGACTACATCTCGATATCGATGAACATTTAGGCCTATTTTGTTTAAATTTAAATGCAAGAGAATAATTCACATATTTTGAGAAAAAATATGAAAGTGTAAGGTTTGACAAACACAGAAAAGTTAGTTTAGATTGAAGCTGATTATATTTGCATGTTTTTCCACTTCGTGTGCCCTTAATTTGTCTTCAAATTCTTGTAAAGTATTGGTGAATGGCATTATTAACGCTGTTATAGATAGCTAGTAAGCTTATACATACAGAAACATAAGTTATATTGGTTGTTGATTGTAATAATGGAATTGAACAAATCGATACATCGAGTATAGTCAATATACATCTCGATAGATTAGTATTTGTTGAACGATGACGTCAAATCCAGACGTAGCGTAAACTATCCTGATATGAAAAAGTGTTCCCCATTTCGGACTATGTGTTATCTAAATTTAAGAGAGGAATGGCACAAGGTTACCTTATTTTTCCTCTCCCTATCATTTTGATAATTTACTTATTGTACTGTATAAATGAATACAATGAATCATTAGGAAGCTTCATTCCGATTAGAACTGAGCACAGGGATTTTCTTTGGTTAGGTTTTTGTTGATAATTCTTTTTTCAAATTCAAATTTTATGCCATGAAAAATCACATTAAAATCTTTCTTCATAGACAAGATTATAGAAAAACCAAATGTCAAACATATACCGACATTTATTTGTAGCACGGCCAGACAAACTCGAGTACTAGACATGAGTTCATTCAATATATATTTTTTCGTTAATATTTTGTAAATAAAAAATACGAGTTGATGAGAGATGTGAGTAATTCCTTATATTTGATCCAAATGTTTATTCATATATTGTAGTAGTCAGGGACACTCCAATCAAAGGTTTTTTATTCTGTAGCAAAATAATTTCATACGTATTGATTTATAACAATCATAATGGAAGTGATTGAACTATGTTCAACTCAAATTAATGGCTCACTGCTCCCTCATGGAATTATAGTATTCCTGGTGATGAAACCTTTTTTTTCAGCGTTGACTATATAATAATAAAGCTTTATTTATATTTTATATTCGGCTCAAACAAAAGCCTCTCTAAATGGAGGTAAAATGATAAGGTTGACAACTTACAGTTCTGTTGTTTGAATTCACTCTCAAAAAGTTAATGTACCTACTATTGTGTTTGAGACACCTCTGGCGCTATCATAGTTTTACCACTATTCTGTTCCACAGATTCCTAAAACTTGCAGTCGTTAACTATATCTATAATAAAGTAAAAAACTGGCTTATAGACGTACGGGATAGGAAAATTATATTTCACGCATTATCACGTCTGAACTACTGGACTGATTAACTTGAAATTTTGCATAAATCCAATACTATTAAACGAGCAATTTCTGTTTATATGTTTGTATTTCACCGGATCTCGAAAACGGCTCTAACGATTTCCACGAAATTCAGAACATAGTAGGTTTATAATATAAAAATCGATTGCACTAGGTCAAATCCCTGGAAAAACTCGCTGAAGGACATTAAAAGGATAATTATTATTCATCCTTGGAAAAACAGCTGATAATAAATTATTTCGTCGTCTGTTGATGATGGAAGTGAGTGAGAGAATTCATGTGTGTGGTACTGTATCAAAACTAGTAGTTCTGTGAACAGTAGACCTCACACAGTATTCTCATCCACAAGTACCTGATTGAAACTATAGACCTTATGTAGATACAGCAATAGACTGGCTTCTCCACACATCTGTGTAATCACTTGCCAGCTGATTTATGATGAATAATTTTATAGTCTGATTTTAACTCTAATATTGGCGTATGAAGGAGGCTCCTTTTTCCTTTTATATTATACTTGAAATGAAAAATTTCCAAAAACCTTGTATATACGTCGACGCGCAATTAAAAAAGGAACATACCTGTCAAATTTCATGGAAATCTATTACCGCGTTTCGCCGTAAATGCGCAACATATAAACACTTATGCCCCGTTTCACCAACCTTGGTCAAGGCATTTGAACATAGTTAAAGTCTATCAGCTGATCAAATCAGAAATAATTCGTTCCACCAACACCAGTTAAGTTTAACCACGGTCAAACCAATGGTTAAGTTTGACTGCCGCCGAACGGGCGATCAAATTATTTGAACACGGTCAAAAGACTGGTTCGATCAATTTCCTTGCTTATTTGTAGGTTACCATGCATATGTTTCTGACGCAATAAAAAATTTCAAAGTTTCTAGTGCGATTGAATTTAGTTGTAGTAAGTTATTCATCAGGTTTGTCCTTGGAATCTTTTAATTAGTAAATTATTATAGTATAGAAAATAAAGGAAGATTTTAAAAAAGGTTTGCTTTACTCTTTTATTACACAGTAGGGCTATATCATTTAATCCTTAGATCAACCTTTCAATGGATCTCATTAGAATTGGGCTTATATGAGAAGGGGGCCTGCCCCAAAATAATGAATATGAAGATAAATCAGTACAGTAATTACAGAAAAAAGTCCAGTAATCTGAATTTTTGACGGCCTGACGGTAAAGCAAAACTGATATTGAGTATCATGGGGTGTTACTATATTTAATATATTACAGAATTTAATTTGGATTTTCATTTAATAATAATTATTAATTCATTAGCATTTGAAAAATTGCAATATCTCAGTAATTTCTATCCATAAAAATCAGATGTAGCCAATAGCAAGCCAGCAAACATGTTAGCCAACTTCAGAAAAGTACAGCTACAAGTGTTGACCATGTTCAAATTTGACCGACGGAGTTTTGATCAATCCGGAGGTTGGTGGAACAGTTGTATGTTTGAACGAGTGATAAATTGTGACTATGGTCTAATTGACCATGGCTAGGCTATATTTGATCGAGGTTGGTGAAACCGGGCATTAAACATTTAAACTTTCAAACATTTAAACATTAATGCCAAACCGTCGATTTGAATCTTAGACCTCACTTCGCTCGGTCAATTATGACTCAGCTGCTGAGTTGCGATACTTAGTGCCGGTTGCAAAAAAGCCGGGTTATTTTCAATCTTGATTAATTCCAGTAGAACCATCTTTTTTAAATGGTCTTTTCTGATTTGATTCACGTTAAATTAATCAGGATTAAAATTAATGGGCTTTTGTGAAACCGGCTCTTTGTGAGGGAAATTTTTGCATTCCTCTGGAAATTGACTGTGATTAATTATCAATTCACTGTGATTTGATGAACATTCCTGTATGAAATATGAATATTATTATAATTTCTTTTTTCGTTATACATTTTTTATGCTTTTGTACTCCAGAGCGAAGCTCGGTCCCCGATATTAGATTCTTAATCAACCAAGGATGGTTATAGGCCTATATTAAATTCTTCAAAATTTCATTACGGTACGTTAAGTTTTAAATAGACCCTTGCACAGCATGGGTTCCTGCTAGTAAAATAATATAATTAATATTGAAAAATCACGTTTATTTGTATCAATGTCAAGCATTGGTTATATTATGACCAAGCTGGAAAAAAGCTTTTTTCAAACATAATAACAACATTTTGCAATGGAAGAAGTGATTGTTTCGATTTATGTAGTTATTCTTTACAAAACTCACAGCTGAAGTCATCCACCAATCAGGTCCTTATTTAAATAAAAATAAATAAGTAGATGAACAGCAATATCCAAACATGCTGGATACCAGAGCGTTCGAGCTTTTTAGCGTGAGCCAGTTATGCTGGATATGAGAGCTGTAGCAAACGATTCCCATTTTGTCAGTTGTAGAGGAAATTTGTATTAGACAGTAACGCTGGATACAAAAGTGGAAGGACAAAGTTATAAAAATTCGCAAAGAGCGCAAAGGGTTAATCAATGATTTGATTTCTTGAGTTATTGTCGAACATACTGATGTAGGCTAGCTCTACATGGATACTAATCATGTGAACACAATTACCAAGGTGACTGTTTTGGCAACGAACTGTTTATAAAAAGATAACAAGTTATAGCTTTCATGATGAAGAAATTGATGTAGTATTCTATTTTTATATTGTTCATAAATGTAAACTTTTAATGAATAAAGTGTTCATTAAGAAAGCACATTTACAACAATACATACAGACGGACAACGGCCCGTTCTTTTTGAACGGGTCGCGGCAGTGAATGAGACCGATTGACCCAAATCAGTAAAGTGAATCAGTAACTTCCCATCTCTAGCCGACGCGAGACTCCAAAATTATTGCAAAGTAATAATGATGAACGAATGGATCTCACTTTGTCGGTGGAGGACTGGTGTGTACGTTTGCAATCCAATGGGATCTCACTTTACTTTATTTCTGGTATTTATGTGTGTATGTGTGTGTGTGTGTGTCTTTGCAATCCAGTAAAGTGGGATCCGAAACATGGAAACACACCTAGACCGTAGCGCGACGTGGTGGAAAATTTGGAAAGCTTGATACACCTGGTGAGCGTGAAAAGCAGACCTATGAGATCCAAAAACAACAAGCTATGCTACAAATACATGTCGACTCCAATTGGCTCGCTGATGATGAATCAGAGGTCAGAACACACCGAGATCCGCGCACACGTGGGTGTGTTTCCATGTTTCGGATCTCACTTTACTGGATTACAAAAACACACACACACACACACACACACACACACACACACACACACACCACACACACACACACAAATACTCAAAAACCACTTTTTTGAACTCAGGGGACCTTGAAATGTATAGAAATTTGGGTACCTTAATTTTTTTCGGAAAGCAATACTTTCCTTACCTATGGTAATAGGGCAAGGAAAGTAATAAATGGCGGAGAGCGCATATTTATATTTGAACCCGTATCATTTTGTTGATTTGAAAGCTGTGAATTATGTTGTATATTAACTAGCTAAAATCATGTGTCAGCGCGAGTGATAGCTCCCAAATAGCCTTAGCTGATGTTATGAATGAATGGACAAACTGTAGTAATTGCATACAATAAATTCTTCAGCTGACTAAACTAGTAGTAGTACTCGACAAACAAGTTGGTACAAGATTAGGTGCGTCTCCAGGGAACGATTTTTTTAAAGTAAATTTAATCACGTATCTTACAACTAGTAGTTCTGTGAACAGTAGACCTCGCGCAGTTATAAACCGCAGCCTCATCTTATACTGTCCATCAGAGTAAATCCTGTCTGTATGTCGTGTCGGCGAGATATCGGTGTGAAAACGGCTAATGGCTGTTGGGGTTGGTGTATCAAAAATGATAACATCAAAAGCTAATATCCTTCAAGACATACTGTCAACAGGACAGCCTGAGTTCAAAGCAGAGAAAGTTCGAGAGACAATACTATGTTATTATAGTTATTAATTGCATGCGCTATTGCACGTAATCAATAGTTAATTTATTTATTCACAATGGAGACAAGGGGTTTCCCCAAATATGTCTCCTTAACAATGAAAATTGTACAGATACAAAAGAAAAATAACACGAAATTATGCAATAATAAATAATACAAGCAACGAAAATACAACCTAATTCAAAAATGAAAAAAACAAAAATTTCTAATACTTATGAAAAAAGTAAAAATAAAACAAATTGAGAATTCAAAATTCCAAAACTTATAAAAATTAAAGAATATAATAACAAACAATGGACAAAAATTTTATCAATAGAATAAATATAATTTATAACTGAACGACGTCCCAAACCATATGCACATCCACACTGATACACCAACTATTTATTCGATCAGATCATGCTTACACAAGATTTAATTATTATCATAATAACGCTTTCCGGAATTTAGCGCGAGAAGACCAGAAAACATCTAGGCGCCCAGACAAGCTGTTATAAGTTCTTTGCATCCTATTATAGTGTATAAAAATTGCATTCAATGAGGCATGCAATTTATAGTCTACACAGCTGCGGATTTTTCATCAAGTTATATTGAGTTATTGAATTGCATGCGTCATGGCATGTGATTTGTAATCAGCTCGACAGCTGATTTATGATGAATAATTCTATAGTCTGATCTTTACTTTCCTTGCCCTATTACCATAGGTAAGGAAAGTATTGCTTTCCAAAAAAAATTAAGGTACCCTAATTTCATGTTTTCTATACGTTTCAAGGTCCCCTGAGTCCAAAAAAATGATTTTTGGGTGTTGGTCTGTGTGTGTGTGTGTATGTGTGTGTATGTGTGTAGGTCTGTGAACACGATAACTCCATTCCTAATTAACCGATTGACTTGAAATTTTAAACTTGAGGTCCTTATACCATGAGGATCCGACAATAAGAAATTCAATAAAATCCAATCCAATATGGCGGAAAAAATGGCGGATAATTACTAAAAAACCATGTTTTTAACGTTTTTCTCGAAAACGGCTCTAACGATTTTCTTCAAATTTATAACATGGATAGCTATTTATAAGCCCTATCAACTGACATGAGTCTCATTTCTGGGAAAATTTCATGAGCTCCGTAATATTCTTGAGAAAAATGGCGGATAATGACTAAAAATCCATGTTTTTCACGGTTTTCTCGAAAACGGCTTTAACGATTTCCTTCAAATTTATACCATGGATAGCCATTTATAAGCCTATCAACTGGCATGAGTCTCATTTCTGGGAAAATTTCAGGAGCTCCGTAATATTCTTGAGAAAAATGGCGGATAATGACTAAAAATCCATGTTTTTCACGGTTTTCTCGAAAACGGCTCTAACGATTTCCTTCAAATTCATACCATGGATAGATATTCATAAGCACTATCAACTGGCATGAGTCTCATTTCTGGGAAAATTCCATGAGCTCCGTAATATTCTTGAGAAAAATGGCGGATAATGACTAAAAAACCATGTTTTTCACGGTTTTCTCGAAAACGGCTTTAACGATTCTCTTCAAATTTAAACCATGGATAGCTATTGATAAGCCCTATCACATGACATGAGTTTTTTGCTGGGAAAATTGCAGGAGCTCCGTAATATTCTCGAGAAAAATGGCGGATAATTACTAAAAAACCATGTTTTTCACGATTTTCTCAAAAATAACTTGACCGATTTTTTTCAAATTCATACCCTGTATAGTTATTTATCAGCTCTATCAACTGGCATGAGTCTCCTTTCTGGAAAACCAATGGGGGGTCCACCCCATCCTTGGGAAATGGACTTAGTAACCTCCTTCTCGTGCATGAGATAGGTAGGTAGCGCAGTTCATAAAAAGAACACATAGTCGAGATATTTCTTCTGTAGAACAGCTGTTTTGACGACTTTGAAAAAATGACGACTAAAAATATCATCGAATTTCACAATTATTCACACAAAGAAAAAGTACTTTGAAAACAATTTTATATACACATATACAGAAGTCTGATCGCAGTTTCAAATATGAGCAAGGAAAGTTGTGTGAGTGTACCACACCAGATTTTTACTCTAATATTGGCGTATGAAGGTGGCTCCTTTTTCCTTTTATATTATCCTTGAAATGCAAAATTTCCAAAAACCTTGTATATACGTCGATGGGCAATTTAAAAATGAACATACCTGTCAAATTTCATGAAAATCTATTACCGCGTTTCGCCTTAAATTCGCAACATATAAACATTTAAACATTAAGAGAAATGCCAAACCGTCGACTTGAATCTTAGACCTTACTTCGCTCGGCCAATGATAAATCATTACATAATTATTATTTATGAATTATTATTTATTATTTCGAACCCGGTACCTCCCAATTGCTAGTCAGGAATGCTTACCCTTACGCCAAACTGACAATCTCTGGATAGCAGCTCTCATTTTATACGAAGCCATAGCGGCCAACCGGTTTAACCAGATGGAATTAAATAGAGAATGCATTTATTCAAATGCTAATTAATATATAATTATTATTTAACGAAAATCCTCAATAAATGCTGTAAGCATTCCTGACTAGCAATTGGGAGGTACCGGGTTCGATTCCCGGGCTGGCAAATAATTTTTGGATAGTAGTTCTCATCGAATTTCCATCTAGCTGTTAACCCTGTTGTCAATGTCTGCAGTAGCAGAAGTCTTCGGGGTGATTTACAGAATTTATTTAGGATTTTCGTGAAATAATAATTACATATTAATTAGCATTTGATAAATGCATTCTCTATTTAATTCCATCTATAAATCATTACAATTTTTTTCTTATGCACTTTCAATGTTATTTTTATATCCTAAAAAAGGACGAAGGAGTGAGTCAATTTTGTTGTCCAACGAACTTGACCTGTAAAAAGGTTCAAAGAATATGTGTTCGAAATTTGAAGCTGATTGGCTAACTGGTTCTTTCTCAAGTTACTATAGAAATATCGGGGAACCGAGCTTCGTTCGTTATTTTTATTTATTGATAAACAAAACACAATTCTCTAAAATGATCGTGTTTATATTAAACAGCTGGCTATATGTCATCTCATGAATTTCGGGGATTCGATATTTTGATTTTTCACATATTCACTCGCTCACTCACATTTTTACTATCCACAGCTGTTTCATCGAAGGATGAATTATCCTTTTAATGTCGTTCAGTGAGTTTTCCCAAGGATGAGACCTAGTGCAATCAAATTTTTATATCATAAACCTACTATGTTCCAAATTTCGTGAAAATCGTTAGAGCCGTTTTCGAGATCCGTTGAACATAAATAGCCAGATATAAATAAATATCAATAACCAGATAAGTAACCAGATATTAAAATACAGTAATTGCTCGTTTAATATAATAGGATATACAAACAGACGGATAACGACTTTGACCTTCAGTAAGTCAAAAGTGAGAACTCCCTAACGCTCGTTCAATCAGAAGAGTAGACGACATATTTTGTTTTTATTCCATTATAGAACAATTCTACAACATCTCTAGCAACAGTGTTTAATCTATCAATTGTTACAATATGTTGTAGAAAGCAGGGCATACTCAATTTCAATAACGCTGCTCAGTACTCAATACCAAACTCTTTGCCAAACTGTCCAAAATGCGAACAAAGTTTTTCGAGAACAGATTTTTTTGGGAGTGACAACTTTATTCATGCATAGTATCATGACTACATATCTAACTATTCTGATAGTAATGAGCTATGAGAAATGTGATTGCATAAATACTATGGAGCTTCTTACTACAGCGTTTTGGATTACCACACACTTGATGGGAATGTTGATGATAATTCTACCATGTGCCTCTATGACAAACCAGGTATGCGAGCACTTGTTATTCATTAGGTTGGAAAAATATTGAAAATTTTCATAGAAAAAATACATTGCATTGTTTTATGAGTAGAGAAGGTAGAAATTTTAAGGCTTACCTTCAATAAGCTCTACATCAAGAGAGATTATTTTTATGATGCCGACAAAAATGCTTAAATTGTGTAATATTACATTTTTTCTCAATAAAAATCGAATCTTCGATTCGATATTCAAATATCAATAAAACTTGATAGTAAAATATCGGTGAAATCGATATGTGGACTTAACATCTGCCTGAAATTTATCAGCTATTCTAATGTTGAATAACTTACTGTAATAAAGTTCACTTTCTGAATTAACAAATAATTATAAACAATATAAAGGTTAAATAAATTCAAAGCAGATTAAAAATAAAGTTCTATTGAGTATAATAAATGTAAATTGTAAACTTGTATTTTTCCATTCGGGAGGTTGGCAGTTGATGACGTGTCTAGAGTGTCTCCCGAAACCTTCAGGCGTCTCTCTCAAAGAAAAATGGCTGAAGGCTTGTAGTAGATGTGTTTCGTCCTCTTGAAAATTTTTCTATATAAGTGAAGTTTAAGATGTTTTAATTGATATCTGAATATTTTCATTATTTTCTCAATTTGTGTTAAATGTTTTGTTTAATATTGAAAGTCTGTAGCCAAATAAATGAGTTTAATATGAACAGATAAGTATTTAGCTTGTAAGAATCTTCTGTTTTAAGTATCAAATGGTTCTGTTAAATATTTTTGCGTTTTCAATTGCCCAAGTTTTGTGAAAATTATAATTTGATTTGCTCTGAACTGGTCTTCTTAACTCATGGGCATTAAATCCATTCATGATTTCTCAAGATATTGGTATAAATGGAACCGATAACTTTCCTTGGGTGATAGGTGAAAACTATCAAACCTTTTGGACAAAATTGGTAGCACGGCACTTGTGAGGGTAATGAGGGAGGAATTTAATATTGAAAAAGCCATTATTATTACTGAAAATACATTTTCCATTTCTATCAGCATGTTTTGATGATTGAGTGGTAGTGTAAGAGATAAAACAGAGCGATAATTACAAAATTTTATAAATTTGATCTAGTTTTATTGTAGATTGTAAGTACAATAATTTATATCCTAAAGTTAATTTTGTAAAGTTGCAATTCAAATAATCAGCTATGATTTTCTTATTTGCAATTTAAGGCAAACCAGACATCGAAGATTGTTTCCCATTTATTCAATAGAGATCTCACAAGCACGAAGAGAAGACAGGTTAGTGTTTTCAAAATATATACAGTATCCATTATTACAATACAAGATAATGAGTTTAATTTCATTTTCTGACAATTTAGCATGCCACTTCCCTATTTTTTAATGAAACACAAATTTATAATAAACACTTCTAATTAAGTACCGTACAACGCACAAATGAACTAGTACAGACCAATCAGGACTTGTATTGTTGTTACCTTATTAACAATATAGTTTTATTGATTGATGGATATTTTGAATATATTAGTTGGAGAATATGAAGCATTATTCAAGTCGTTTTTTAATTAGCATATTCCACATTATTACTGTTAATAACCTTAGTAAAATATTCAAATATATTAAAATATATTGTTTCTTTTGTAGCTGAGAACGTTTTCCTTACAATTATTACATCATGATGCCAAGTTTTCTGTCTATGGATTATTCAATATTGATAACTCACTCATTTTGTCGGTAAGATAACAACGATTTCTTATAGTTTAAACTATTTTCTGTATTATAATATCATCTACATTTCATTAAAACTAATTGTATTTTGTCTATATAATAAAGAGCATCATTATCATGCTATGATATAAATATTCTACAATCAACTCATTTCAGTATGGCCTGCACGTCATGTAGGTAGTGAAGTATAGGGTAGGGAAGTAAAAGTAGGACAGAATGTAGTTTAGCCAGCCAAATAGCCGAATTGACTAAGGCGTTGCACCCTTCAGTCTGCTAGTGCTACCCTTTCGCGGGTTCGAATCCCGCAGAATCCCATCGAATAGGCATGGACGTTTGATCATCTCATAATTCACCCTCAAAAAAAGTATAAGTTAAATATAAATATCGGGGACCGAGCTTCGACCGGGAGTAAAAGAGCATAGAAAATATAAAACGAAAGAGGAAATTATAATACATTTATAGCGATCATATATGTTGATTAATTTCTTGCCGGGTGTGTGCGTTCAACGCCACTGATCAATTCCATCGAGTTTTTTTACGCTGAGTAGAAAGCCTGATCACAGATCTGTCGCGCTGAACGGTTTCTCATAACTGACAGATGTTTCCTCTGCTGACTGATAAATCTGCTGCTCATATTAAATATGAGCAAATTTTGTAAACAAAACTAAAACCTAACCTATTTCATTGTATAATCAAAATGTTTCCATTAAAATGGAAAACCATCAAGTGATTGTAGTTGTTTTAAATGCTTTGGAGGATAATTTTAATAAAATTTTAAATGTTATTGAATTTATCATGCATTTCTCTGCTCCCAAATGCACAGAATAATGGAGTCCATTACAATTATAAACCGGCTTCGTATTCAGCCATGTCTGTTTACGTTCAGCAAGTAGTAATCAGTAGAAAAGTACGATGAGCTGATCAGTGAACGAACCGGATATGACGTAATTTTTTCCCGATCAGTTGAACCACTTTTAAACCAAACAGTGCTTCGTTCAGCGCCACGTTCACTCACCGATCTCATCGTTCACTAACCGATCAGTGGCATTGAACCACTACCTCCGTAAACAAAGCCATAGTGCATTCGTGTGACGTCAGCACAGGTAGGGCTCCTACACCAATAAAAACACTAGCTGATATAGATCAGCTGAATCAACGAATTTTTATTGGTCTAGGAGCCCTACCTGTGCTGACGTCACACGAATGCACTACGGCTTTGTTTACGGAGGTAGTGATTGAACGCGACTAATATCTCTCGTGAGATCAGCGGATTAAATGCAATAGCTCAGCTGAGGCATAATTTTGTCTCACTCCCACACAAGCACTCGCTCACTCACTTCATTATCGACAGACGACGAAATTTTCAGCTGTTTTTTCAAGGATGTCTTTCAGTGAGTTGGCCAGGGATGAAACCTAGTGCAATCGAATTTTTATATTATAAACCTACTGTGTTCCAAATTTTGTGAGAATCGTTAGAGCCGTTTTCGAGATCCGGTGACATACTGCCATATAAACAGAGATTGCTCGCTTAATATTATAGGATAGGGTAATTAATCAAAATTGTTGACGCGTTCATATGTAATTGGAATGAGATACCATTATGGGAATTTAATCAGGTAATACGAATGTATACCTGCACGTTGTTTCATCATAGCACTTCAGCTGTAATAAACCCCCCCCCACCCAATAAAATACTCTAACTAAACCGAAATAGAGATTTATATGAAAGACTTTTAAACATAAACAATAATATTTACGGCAAAGTTTCAAAAATGTTCCTTGAGCTGAGCTCGAGCTGATCTTCTCTGAATGCCATTAGTTTAAATGAAAATAATGCTTAATCAGTTGTTGTGAGCATAGAGAAAAAGAGAAACTCAGGCCCGGTTGCACAAAAGCCTTTTCATTTACAATCGTAATTGAATGCTATGAGAGCCGATCAGAGTTCTTGTAGCATTTAATCATGATTAAAATTTAATAGGCGTTAGTGAAACCGGGCCTCAAACTCAAAAATGTTCACAAACGTATCAAACAAAACAATATAAAATATTATAAACAAGAGATAAAATAATATCAGTAACTGGAGTTTTTTTTTCTATTTTCAGGTAATTGGAACAATTGCAATTTACCTTGTGATTTTGATTCAGTTTCGAGATAGTGTAATAGAAAAATGAAGTCGAAAGAGTGAATAGATGTGATGGAATGAAAATATAACATTTGAACTCAATTATATGGAATGTGAATGGTTGGCCTCAATGTCAATGATATTATTGTAATGTTTAGATATTCAATTTTCATGGTACATCTTTATCAGTTCAATTAGTTGAAAAATAACTTTAAAATTTAGCAAATGTTTATTTTTAGTTTATGATTTATAGTAATGCTCATCAATAATTTCTAACTTATTCATAGCAAATGCTTCTTGGAAATTATTGTCGAATACAGTATAGTTTTCTTCAAAATAACAACTTTAATTTAATACTCAGGCTTTCTCTATTACTTGATCATTTTTTTATATCAAACTTATTTATTTATTGGATAGAGCAAACAATACAGTAGTCGGAAAAGAAAAAACAGGATATTTTTTAAAACTTATTCAATTTTCTAATATTGTCTTAATGTCCATTCATCTTAAATATCATGTAGGTTACCGTATGTCCATTTCAATTTAAACACTAAATCATCTATCTGAATATACAAATCAGAATAATACAAACAATTTTAAATTTAGATAGATTAATAATAAAACTTCCGTAAAAACAGAATATAAAAACATATTATAAACAAGAGATAAAATAATATACTATTCCAATATTATAGAAATAATGGATTTTGTTTATGGGATTTCAAGCTATGAGTGGTAGGAAAGGATATTTCCTAGATTGATGACTAACCATTACTTTGATTGTAAAGTAAGTTTTGATTTGATTGATCATCTGTTGTTTCTCACAACAATAATATTTCTGTGAAGAATGTGGATTCGACCGAAGAAATCAAAATGAAGCAGCCTTCCATACTCAATCCATTCGGTTGCGAGATGTCAATGTGTGAAACTTTGTCAATAGAATTTCCGGAGCTCTCTTTAGTATAGGTATAAAGCATTCATTTACTGCAAAAATATTAACGACTTTTATTCTTGATATTGCTTCAACAGAATCAACGTAACTATAATCTGCACTGAGTTAATCATTAGAGTACTGATAGTCCGAAATCTCACAGCAAAATGTGGATCACAAAATATTTCTTATATGGAATATGTTCACTACTTGGAATTGTTTCAACAAAAGTAGATTATTATCAAAAGCATTATGAGAGAACCAGATACATAATTTGTGTGTTAGTGCTACAACTTGTTATGTTCTTTAGAAAGTTTGTCTCATTCAAAACATTTTTTGAAACAATTGAACGAGATGAGACGGGATCGGGTGTATCAGCCATGTTTTCTATGATCACCTATCTTTTGCACTTTCTGATTGATGTATTTGTTGTAAGTTCAGTTATAAACTCACTCGAACGTCGAAAAAATCATAACATACTTATGGAATCTATTGAGAATATCAAGAACTACTCATACAGAATAAAATCTGATTTACAGGATTCAATAATAAATGTAATGATCTTATTGAAAGCAATCAGTTCCGTTACTGATGTGTACATAGTTAGCTATTTTATAGTCAACACTCATTACAGTAAAATTGGCGAGATTGAGATATTCATTTTAAAAGCATCATCTTATACACAGATAGCGCTGGAGCTCACACTTTCATGTTTCGTTTTCTCATTTGCTGAAATATCGTACGTTCTATTTTACTCCTTTGAACATTTGAACTTAATTCTGGAGAATAGAATACGAGACAAGGTTGACATAAGCAAAAGGTTGGCAGGTAAGTGATGCTTTTATCACTGAATTATAATACTATAGTCGACACTGTTTTTAAAATTTGCCAATTTAATGGAACTCAGCAATTGTCATAAAGAAGAGTTCTTGATAAAGCTTTTTGAACTAGAGGCCGATTATACAGTGTATTTTCACGTGATAAAAGATCAAGTGGGCTTATCTTCTCCATCACAGTGAATTAGAAAGGGTTTTTCAGTTTTGGAATTGACAGTTAATCTGATGAATCGATTAATGAATCTAGTTTTTGATTATTGCTGTTGGAAAAAATAGTTTATAAGTTTTTATAACACTTGTTTACAGGGAGTCAACTTTTGAATGCCCCCATCAGAGAGTTGAGCAGGATCCATTTGGAACTTAGCGCTCTAGTGAAGATATCTTGTGACACTTATGGCTATCAAATTTTGACAGCCATGCTCTTCATATTCAACCGAATCATATTCACAACGTTTTTGATATTTTCTGAGCTAATATATCCTAGAATAACTGGATTTCATCATCTGCTGGCTCTACTTTTCATACTTTACATAATAATTATAAATATTCTACACTTTTTCTTGATGAATTTAACATGTGCTAAGGCTTCAAGTGAGGTAAGTGAGTATGTTGCATCTAGCGTAAAATTAATAGATTAATATGGCTCAATAAAAGTATTAGTATTGAAATATATTAATGATATTTGTAAAGGGATTTCCTAAATATGATAAAATTGACAATGAGCCAAATATTCACGGATCTTGGATTGAATTTGTTCCACATTACAAAAGATTTTATAGATTTGCATATAAATCTATTTATCTTGGCCGTGTAGTGTAATGAAGGTGCAGACAATGAGGGAAGCATTATTGAACAATTTATGAGAGGCAAGTTCAAGTGTATCAACATAGATTAGATAAAGAAACATTAGAAAGTGGATGAAGAATACGATAGGGGAATAATATCTGTGGATTGATAATATGCTATCAGGTAAAACTCACTGTTGCTCGGTGTTACGGGATCCTGGAAGCTACCTACACCTTGGCTTGCTCCTTGTGGTAACCAGGGCACTGCATCACATGCCAGAGACAATTTTCAATATTCCATTGTTCGAGGTTCTCTGTCACTAAAAACAGATAAACATTTTTTAGATCATGAGAAATATTGCAATTTGATACAGTATTTAGTTTAAAAAATTGATATAGCACTATTATTCTCAAATTGAAAGATGAACAATCAGTTTCTTTTCTAGAGATGGATAGATTGTAAGACTCCAAGAAATATGAAAGCTATAAGTCGCAAAAAGATATTTCAGTGGCAATGTTAGTTCAATTATTGCTGTTTGCTGTTTTCAAGTATTGCTGTTTTATTAATGAGAGTTGTACCGAAGTTCGCAAGTCAATAAATTCTTTATAGTCAAATAATAGAGAAATACATTGTACATAAACTGGTGAACTAAATATATTTATTTTCTTGAAACAGGATAATTTTTGTCGTTTTTATTATGCAAAAACTTGTCTTGAAGAACTTATCTTTTTTATAGTTGTTTTTTATACGGTACTAGGCAAAGAGAACTTCACGTATTGTTAGCTACCTCATCAATAGAAATGGATGTGTGGCAGAGGAAGAAGAGGTAAGTAAATCTGCTGAATTAAATTTAATTTTAAACGATGAATACAGAAATTGTGTATTTATACTGATAATTTCGGTTTTATTAAATGGATTTCTTAAATTTGAGAGATTCTAATTAGTAAATTCTAAGTTCCATATAGTTCCTTGTATTTGTACTTGAATTCATTTCAAGTCTACCTTGATTCCACAAATTGATCAATAGGTTACAGTGTGAAGGAACACTGCCGGTTTTCAATACCATCAAACAACTTATTAATGTTTTATGAAATATCACGTTTTCCATACAATTAATCTACAGATGTAAAATAAAACAGGAAAAGGAATAAATTGAGAATGACTGGAATTGGACATGGTCTCCTTGAAAACAACAAATCATTGACACTATAAAATTAGAAAGAAGTACGGTACAATAAAATCGAATACTTTAAATTATTTTTGAGAAACGAGACGTTTTGATTAGGTACTGTATAACATTCATACGTAATTTATAATATATGAACACATTATGTTGTACTCAGAACACAGAACAGTATATATAAACACGTAGATTGTCACTCTTGAGAATAATTCCTGGAACTGAATGTTATTATATTTTTCAACTATGAAGGAATATCTATCTAGTTGGTTTGTTCAACTATTATAGGAATAGAAATTTTATATTTATTGGCTTTTATCACAGATTATTTTAGCTCAAAGAGCTTTGTATATGTGTATTATTTTCAATCTGAAATTACTGTGTTTGTGTAGTTATTGTAGTATATTTTGTATGACTGACAATGAAATTATCATTATTATTAGATTAGGCTTTGAGCTGTTCCATCTCAGTTTATCATCCAATTTTATATCTTATTCAGATTTACTTTAAACTATCAGCATTCGTTATAAATAACATCAATGATTCCCATTCAAACAATGATGAAAGTTCGAAGTGAATCTCTTATTAAAAATTGCTTGTAATTGTTTGTATGCAGCTAGAAGAGTTCATGACACGCTTGCTTCATCACAGAGCTGAGTTTTCGGCGTGCGGCATGTTCACATTGGACAGGCCACTCATATTAGTGGTAAGACAAAACAACACTCTTCTAATACATTACAATCAATTTATCAAATCTCATTAATTAATTTATATTATTGTGACATTTTCCTGATACAATCATGTCTTCACTATAATTGGACATGTCATATGAATGTTAAGTGAGTAAAACTTGATATTGATTAAACAGCTGAAGGATTAAACAGCTATAGTGACATTCACTTTAACCTGCCAGCATTGGCTAAATGGGAAGCATTAATATTTATAAGAAATAATGAATCTCACAATTCAGAATAATTTTGTGATACAGAAAGTTGAACACACGAATACAAGATTGATATTATAGGAAATATTTAATCTAGGAAATTATCAAATGTGCTACTGTATTTTATTGGAATAGTAGTAAAAATACATCATTTTTCCTGTATGTCAATGTAATTTTCAAGAAATGTGATGTAGTTTGTTCAAGTTTGTGAAAAAAGTGATGTTTTAGTTCAACTAAAAGTTCCCATCTAGAACTGGAATCCAACAGTAAGAGTCACATTACTTTAAATGCAATAACTTAATTTAATGACCCCCACATAATATAAGTATTGACTTGTGCGTGGGTAATAAGATGAAATGATCATTAAAATTACACAATATAGTTTGAAAATAACTCAGATTTGAAAAATATATATCTATTACTAATCTTACTAAGCAGCTATATTTTTGCAGGTGGCGGCAACTATTACAACGTATCTAGTGGTAATGATACAGTTTCTAATAGCAAACGATAGTGGGGAATCAAAAACTGTCAGCAAAGGGAACCTGTCGATTACA
The DNA here is from genome assembly GCF_014356525.2 of Nilaparvata lugens. NCBI lineage: Eukaryota > Metazoa > Arthropoda > Insecta > Hemiptera > Delphacidae > Nilaparvata > Nilaparvata lugens. The sequence continues at coordinate 54,457,766 of NC_052506.1, read as the reverse complement.
CCATCATTTCCAATTACCAATAATAGCATTGAATAAATTTCATTTTATAGGACATATATAATTCAATTACTGATTGTCCAACTGAAATGAAAGTATTTCATTCCTAAAATTTCATTCTACAGGGTTGTTGTTCTCATGAAAATTAATAAATGATCATTTGTATTCATATGCATTTTATTTTAAAACCTATGCAAAATAAGAACTAAATCTAATAAAACCCTTAATAGAAGATGAGAGATACATGCCTTCCAGATAGTTAAAAGTTGGCTTGGTTCAGAACAAATCAATTTTTGATATCTCCAAACCATTTTTCTCTTAAAAATGAGACAATTTTTTAGAAAATATTTAGAGATATCAAAAGGAAGCTCATTTTACTCAGTAAGCTTGAATATTTTGAAAGAGTAATCAAGAAAAGCTCAAATTTATGGAATGCGAGCTTTCTACTGTAAATTGAAGTAATTAGGGTTATATTACATTCTCTTAAATCAGAATTTGTGCTACTTACCATGCACGGTAAAGGATATCTTACAAGAATAATAATCAATCAAGGTATTAATTATTATGAATACCTTATATCTCAACAGAATAAAAAAACAGAAAAATATAGAGTAATTATTTGAATTTATTAAGAAAAATTTCTCAAACATGTTTGAACAGGAACAAATAAATAGATCTAGAATTCAAATAAATTAGATCTAATTTAGCTTTCTAAATATTCTATCATAAAACATCTTATAATTCAGTAATTAGTAATTGAATAAATAAATGAACTGATCTCAATCTAAAACAAATTATGAGTATTTATTACTTAACAACTGGTTTATGTACAAACAGTAGCACCTCAATTAATAGGGCTTCGAATGGAACGCAATCGTTCAACACAATACATACTTCAATTTAAGACTAATTTAATCTTGATAAAAATAATAGATTATTCAGATAATAAAAATGCACATCATTATCTTTACCTGAATGATCACTTTTCAATGTGACGAATTGAAAAAGCTATTGCAAATGTTATCAATCAGAATAATTGATTCAATCTTATTCTGATCCGGTGATTAAGACAAGTTTCTTCTCAAATTTAATGAGCGATTTCCATCATTCGATATGCTTGAGTTCGGATTCGTTCTGTCTCAAATCCAGAATAATCTCCGGTTTGTAATATCCACTACTAGATACGGCACGCATATTAGACAAATGTATAGCATCAACGGTGGTTTCTCCAAACTCGTAGTTTTCATATTCCTGCGAATCAATTAATATTGATTATATTTTTAAAATAATGAATGAGAGTTCTTTATTGCTGAGTTGATGAACATTGGTTCTGAACACATATTTTATAAAACATGAAAACATTGTGACAAGTTAAGTATTCTATTACCAAGTACAAAAAACTGAGTAGCCTACTCTGAATAAAAAAGCTATTATCATACAATTAGTCGAGCATGATTCGGTTGGAATGTATTAATTTATTCAGAATAGCATTCCAAGAACTACAATGTCGGATTGTATCGTTCTATGACTTGGAAAAAAATTGCCATCTTTCTTCAATCAGTGTGAGAGTTTTTCAGCATAGTTCTACACTGAAACATCCAAATATTCAAGAGGAAAACATATAATACAATGTTGTGACCTTATAATATTCTCTATTAATAAGGCAGAAGAGTAGGCCTACGTAGATTCAAGCTATCCCTAGTCCTATTGAAACCTGGAGCAACTGCCCTAAATATCTGGAAAAATGTCTAGTGGAATAATATCTTCGAAGAGCATTTCTCCAATTTCACTTGCAAAATATGAACATAAAATAAGAAATTTTAAAGAGAAATCTAAGAGCAGCTCACATACCTTGATAATAGAAGAAACATCGATAGGCTTCCTATTTTTCCGAATTGTTTCAACAGAAGACTTCCTGCGAAATACTGTGTTCATGAGAGTGATGTGCATCTTCACTTGGTCGTATTCTTTTTCCATTACACCTAGGAAAATTACGTGAAGATGAATTACATCATGAGAATGTAATAGTTATGGAATAATTATGAAACAGTTAATACAAATATAAAAAACCATGGGCTTTGTATTAGGGTGTGTTGGAGAAGAGAAAAAAAGAGAGGAAGATACCTAGCCAACTATGGTTTTCCATGTAATAGGCAGGAAAAGAAGAGAAGTAATGAGGAAAAAAAGGGAAGGGAGAAAACAGAGGAATAGGTACTCAAAATAAAGGTAAGCGAGTCCACTGAAAAATGAAAAAAACTAATGAAAAAACAATGCTGGAGCAGAAATCTCGAGTCATATATCTAAATGGAAGAAGAAATTACTGTATGTCCAGTTTTTTATATCCAGTTTAATTTTTCCGCTGATCTTATTGTCCATGAGAAAGTGATTTGGAATGAGGTTTATTATTTTAGAACCTATGTAAATTAACTGCCTCCTTATACATTCAATATTAGTGTTATAGGTTGCATATTTGTTAGCAGTGGCCCTTAGATTATAATAATTAAGAGTAGAGTTTATTGTGAGAGGAAAATCAGATCTATATTTTATTAAGTACTCAATTACGGTTTTATGTATAATTGACGTATAGTCATGACCTCAAAATCACTAAAAACCATATCTGTTGGATAGAGCCTCGGTTTGCTTAATATAATTTCAATTGTCAGTTTTTGTGCTACAAATAATTCAGCAATATGACAGTTGAAACAGCCTCCCCAAACAACTATGCCATACTGCAGAATTGACTTGACTAGAGCATGATACATCATTTTCAGGTGGTTCTTATTAAGAATTCTGTTAACTTGGTAAAATTTAAAAGATAAATATCTAATTTTTCTACATATGTATTTAATATAAACATCCCATTTAAGGTTTTCATCAATTATGATTCCCAAATACTTAGTATTATTGACTTTTTTAATGGTGGGACAATCACAATTACCCAAGTTTAAATTGCACTGAGAATGGAGTCTCAAATCTTGATTCTCGTTAGGCTACCATACTCTATTTGCAGAGAAAGTTATGTAATTAGTTTTTTCAATATTTAAACTTAAGGTATTCTTATCTAACCACTTCTTAATTAAGAGCATATTATTTTCAGCTATGGTATGAACTTCATTCCATGAATTACCGTGAAAAATAGCTGCAGTATCATCTGCAAAGGATATCACAGTGAGTTCAGAAGTCTTAAATTTAAAAAGTCATTTACATAGAGTATGAATAGGATGGGAGAAAGTACAGTACCTTAAGGAAGACCATAAGAAGTTAAGTTAGTTACACTAGATTGATCATTTATGGTTAGGGACTGGGTTCTATTACTCAGATAGCTTTTGAACAATTTAAGCGAGACTCCTCTGAAACCATAGGACTCCAGTTTATTGAACAAAGTATTATGAGGTATTGTATCAAAAGCTTTGCGTATATCCAGGAAGACCGCAATAGTTTTCTTATTGGAGTTTATTTTATCAGATAAAGTATTGATGAATTTTATTAGAGCGTCAGATGTACTTTTACCATTTTGGAAACCGAATTGGTTCTTGTTGATTATTTTGTTAAGATTCAAGAAAGAAACAACTCTTGACTTTATTAGTTTCTCCATTATTTTAGCAAGGTTGCTGATAAGACTAATCGGTCTATAATTAATTACAGGGATTAGTCGGGTCACATTGTTTGAATGGAGGTTTTATTTTGGCTGATTTGAGGTGCTCGGGAAAATATCCCTCCTCAAAGCATCTATTAAAAAAGAAAGCGAGAGGTTGAGATATAAAATTGGCTATTTTCTTCAGCGTAATATTACCTAGACTATCAATACCAGGACTGCAGTTGTTCTTTAGATTTTTAATAGTTGCCTCAACTTCAACTGGGCACGTTGTTCTCATAAAAAACGTGTTATCGATCTGTATTGCAGGAAATCGATCACCAGTATTATCAGGGATATTGATAGTTTGAGCTTGTAATTCACCCACATTTGTGAAATAATTGTTGAGGGAGTGAGCATCAAGGTCAGTACTCTTGTCCTTGATACTGTCCTCACCTATAACTTCGTTTATGCACTTCCACAACTTCATGCTGTTGTTATTACAATTTTCAATTTTCCCTTTATAGTAGACTTCCTTTGCATGATTTATGATCTTATTCAAACCATTACGATAAGCCTTATATATTCATTCTTCAAGATATTGTTATTAGGATCTCTTCTGAGTCTAGAATGCACTTTGGCCCGCGTGATTATTGATCTTATGATGCCTTCAGATATCCAGGGCTTCAGGGGACGAATTCTGTTAGGTATCACTTTTACCTTCTTGCATTGATTGATGAGACTGGTCAAACGATCGACAAATTTATCCATAATAGTGTCAATGCTTCCATTCACGGTATAGATTTCTTCCCAATCTTCATTCCTTATGCGTTCCAATAGTGCATGATAGTTGGTTCTAGTTAATGTGTTTATCAATACGTTTCTATTATCCTTATTGATAGGAACCTTCACCAAGTTCAGTACAACCGCGTAGTGGTCAGTTATGGTTGTCCTAAATATAGCTCCTTTAATGGACATAGAATGGTTGCCTGAATTTTTATAAAAAATGTGGTCAATGCAAGAATTTGTTGTGGCTGTTACTCTGGTATCACCAGTTATGTAAGACTTATAGCCATTACTATTGAAAATATGCAGATCACCTTGAACAGGAACACTAGTTGAATGTGTATTTATATTCATGTCTCCCGCCACACATACATTTATTCCATTAGGAATTTTACTGATTTCATTACTCAGACTATTAAGAAAATGATCAATATTTTGATTATTTGGTGATCTATAAACCCCAATCACCTTCACAATAAAATCATCAATTCTTAAGTCAGCACTAACTACATTGGCATCAGTAATATCGAGTGAAACTTCATTGAATCTTATACAATCTTTTATGTACATGCATAATCCATCACATTTATTCTGTTTAGTGTACTTATTTATTGCCGTATATCCAGGAATGTTGAAAATGAACGGCATATCTGCAGTCAACCAGGTCTCCGTTAATATTATAATGTGAAAATCAGTTTTCAATTCATTGAAGCAGCAAATAAACTGATCGAAATTAGCATTCAAACTACGTATATTCATAGACATAATATTGAAACACTCAGCATCTTTATTTCTGTCCTCGTGAAAGTGATAGTTCAAATAATCGTCGATTACATCTGTTTCATTTTCTGTTTCTAAAATATTCAGAACTTCTTCAGTGTCACTCAAAACTTATATCATCAGGCCCACTTCTTTTTTCCTTGTTCCATTTAACAAGCCCCTCACTATCTATGAATTTAAGTTTCTTAATTAGTTTGTCTACAGCATCATCTACTAGACTGGTTGTTAAATACCTGAAAGTTTCAGTGTGTCTAGACAAAGCAACAATCGCATGGGGCATGCTGTTATAGATTTCATTCTCCTTGTACTTAATTCTGATTAGAATAACATTTGTATGAGTTAGCCCTTGTGCTTCATGGATTGTGTGAAGTGTAACATCCTCTCTCCACTCTATAGTATCACCCACCATAAGTTTCTCCTCTTGGATGAATGTTAATATCAAAGTGTCGGGTTGTATCAGATGGTATTCCCCATTTCTGTAAGGCAGAATTGAGATAGCTCTTTCATTAAGCGTCGTAATATTTTCAGAGACAGTGGAAAGGACAAAACAAACATCGATAGGACATCTACGAGTTACCGTTTGTTTTGTAAAAGGTTCGCAGAATTCTGAAATTTTATGCCATCTTGTGGCATAATTACTTCTCTCAATATAGGGTATTTGGTTTGCGTCACCAACTACAATTATTTCTGAGGCCTTACTTAAGTTAGCAATAAAACCGATGTAACCCGCATGCATAAGTAGAGCTTCATCAATAAAAACTCTATCGTATGTTTTATTCTGATTATGATTTATTATATATGAGCCAACTGTCCTGTAATCAAGCTTAAGACGATTACAATGTTTTTGACCATACCTTTCAATGACAGTTTCACGGATTGCTTTAATACCTGCCCGTGTTTGAGTGAGTACTAAATCCTTGCCAGGCTCATGATGCGAGACTATAAAGTAAGATTTACCACAGCCGGGAACACCGTCATACCATTTTATTTTAGGAAGTTTACACTCATGAAGAGTTATTCTATTTATAGTTTTTATTAATTCGCTATTCAGCATAAATGTAGTATTACGTGTGACTAAAACATATCGTTCTTTAGTAGAGAATTTTAAAGTATCCTCTTGAAATTCTACGTAACTTCCACCCTGCTCCAAGCAATATCCCATTCAGTATTTAGAGTTTCTTTTGAATAGGAATCTTTTCAAATTATTATCATAGATGTTCATATTGTTATTCAGGACGCTTATTAGTTCATCACCTGATATTGACATGTTTCTATGCGTGACCCTAAGAAGAATATTTTTATATATTTTAGCATTTTCGTTATCAGTGTTTTGAAGTAAGGTCCGTAATTCAATCATAGAGTTTATGAAAGCTTCACGTTTATTATTACCTTCAAAGAATCCCACAGGGTACTCAACTCCCGGACTATCAGATAGCTTAGGTATATTAAGAAAATTAATTTCACAATAACCTCGATAATAGAAAAATAAACTTCAAATCTCTAGCTCCTATGACAGTACTCAAGAGTTCAGTGGCAGGAATATCAAAATAAGTTTCACCCAGATTGTTAGAAGAATCAATTCCTATAATCAAAGGGTAATTGAATTTACTCCAATCATTTATTCTATTCAAAAGATCAATAAGTACCCCATTTTCACCATCATTTAATATGAAAATAGGAATTTTTATCAGAAAACAAAACTCTTATACAATTAGAATCCAACACATTCAGGTGATTCCATTCTTCAAGAGAGAAATATTTTTTATTTCTAAGCAGACAGAGACCTTTGGATGTTTTAATACTATTTCCTAATTTTGTAAGATATCATAACATCAACCCTCTCACCAAAATTATAAACCAGACTTATCTTACTTTTATCAGTATTAGTTGTTACGTAGAAACTATCAATTTTGTTAAGGATGGAATTTAAAGTAATCATTTTGTGTTGGGTTGATTGCTTGATTTTACTATCACTATTATTTTTATTTATCCTCAGTATATTAAATATTTTTCTTTCAGATTCCATAATCAGTTCTATCAATTATTTGTTGTAGCGCTTTTTGATAGGAAGGGCACTCTCTGTCACCTACTTTGTGACAGCTTCGAAAGCTTTTTTATCATTGCGGCAATTTAAACATGAGGGCTTTTTGTCTCTATTAGGGCAACTCTTTAACATCATGTCCTGTAGTGGAACAGTGAGCACAGGTGTTTTGTGCTTGAGTGCAATGCTTACTGATATGTCCATTTTTTTGGCACTTGAAGCAACGAGAGACGGCAGGCAACATAGTCTCCAACTCGGCACACCCTCCAATCAATACCAATCCGCGATTTGTTAATAAATTCTTTTCTTAATTCACCAGTGCACTCCACTACCCAGTGCACGGTGTTTTTGTTTTTCGGTCCTATTTTAAAAATCGGCCTGAAGTTTTTCAAGAAATTTTCCCTACTCAATAACGATGACTCGAGATTTCTCTCAAACATATCGTTTGCCAATTCAGCAGCAGTTATATCTGCAGCGATGTGATACAGAATTATTCTTGGCAATTTGGATTGTGGCTCGCTTACCTTTATGTCTGGATGTTGCAGGACTTTATCACCCAAAACATTTTCTTTATTGGCCCTTGGGTGAAGCACTAACAGCACACCCCCACCACGGACATCAACGGCTTTTTTAATGTTCAAATTTTGTTCCCGGGTGATGTTCTTCTTTATTGTTTCTCGAATTTTTCCGCTTTGTTCCTTTTCCGTTCCATTTATTTTTGCTGGCTTCAGGATGATCACATTCTCCTTGGGCGTCAGCTTCTTGGTCCGGGGCGGAGACTCCCTGGCTGCAGCAGTGGAGGCGGCATTCGATAATGTAGAAGGTGCGGTCCTCTTCTTTGGCAGTTGCACGGCCTCAGCAAATGAGATCGGCTTGTTGTGGCTTCACTTGCTAGTTTATTCACACTCTGCTCCAGAGTGTGAATTTTTCCAAACATTTCCGCGTTGTTTTCTTGTATATTTTGCTTAACGTCTATTCTTTCGATACTGATGTTAAGTTCATTGCACACATTTAAAAACGAATCACAGTCCTCTCTGGATACTTTTTTTTCACGATAATTTCACTCCCCCATTTTAGAAATTTCTCTTGTATATTTTTAAGAGAACGTACCTAGAAACGTATTCCGCTATCGTTTTTACTTTTCGGTGGCAATTCGGGAGGCATATTCATTTCATCCTTTTCCTCCTCTTCCTCGTATTCTAGCTGCGCGGATGGTGGTAGTTTTATTGGCGAATGATCATCTTAAGGCTGATAGATCCAAAACACCATAATTTATTGATAGTTTGATAATTGTTTTTTAAAGAAACAGAACCTAAATTTAAAGAGAGCAATGTTCAAACGAAAAATTTGGTGAAACACTTTTCACTCAGAAAAAAAAACGTTGCGTAGTTTTCACTGTGAAAAACTGCTGAGTAGACTGCTGGTTGTTGGTGTTGACACCACTTGTTCCACTTTCACTACTAATACTACTCTACACTAATTATTCGCTACGATCTGCACTCTGAGGTCTAATTACGACTGAATATAGTCCAGTCACTATATAGGCTACATTGGTGCATGCAATTTATATTGTAGTTATGATTTTCTAATAGATTATTTTGATACCTGAGAGAAGTCCAGAACACATTTTTTTATGACAAAATCTCCTTGAGCAAAATACAGAGTGGCCCAAAAACATCCTATTTACGGTTAATTTTCCAGTTTTCAGCTATTTTCGCCAAAATCCAGTAATCGGACAGAAAAATTTACTCTCGCCTTTTTTCAGATTATAAAATTCTGAATAAAATAAGATCATTCGGAATTCTCTATCTATGATGAGTACTGAGTTATGATTTTTCAAATATGAGTTACATAAGGAAAAATCAATTTTGATGAGTTTTAGTTTTGATCAACAATATCTTCCAATTGTTACCAGCATAATTTTGTGCTCAACAATCTGAGACCAGGTAGAGCGCCCTACTCATATAGATTTCCAGGCACATCTGACAACAATGCTCCTTTTATTGTGAAAACATCTAATTTTCAGCTTCAATCATCATCACCAACTACATTGTCCTTACATTGACATTTCGCACAATGATATATAAGTTCATGGTCTATGTAAACCACCCGTTAGATGCACTTCATTTCAGTATTTCCTAGTGGAGAGGCGCTCATAAGGACACCACAAGGATCAAAATTTCAAACACTTATAGCTTTTGACACAATGCTCGGATCTCATCGTACTACACTTCATTCTTCTCGGCTCATCAAGGCGGTTCAAAATCATGCATTATAAGTCAAATTCAGTCGAAAAATGGAAGAAGAGAAAATGTTGGGTATCTTTGGAAGTAAGGTCCTAAGAAGGATCTTTAGAGATGTTCAAGAAGCAGGAATAGAATAGAGTAGAATAGAATAGAATTTTATCAGGAATGTGGCGCGGTCGACACAATGAAGAGCTGTACCAGTTGTATCAACAAGCTGATATAGTCACGGCGATGAGAGTGCGCACATTAAGATGGGCAGGACACCTGATACCAGCAAATGACACATACCCACCCAAGATGGCGATGAATGGAAAATATATGGACGGAGGAAGAGGGGTGACCCAGGACAAAATGAATGGATGTGGTTGACCAGGATGCGGCAAAGATTGGAGTGCAGGGTATGGAAACGTGCTGCATTGAGAGATGCTAGGAGATGCATTGAAAGATTGAGCGAAGCTGTGACCCGTACTGGGTTGTAAAGCCAAACAAGAAAAAGAAGCTAATCTAAAAAAAAGACGAGAGCAAATTTTTCTGTCCGATTGCTGGATTTGGCAAGAATAGCTGAAAACTGGAAAATGAACAAAAAATACGAGGTTTTTGAGCCACTCTGTATCTAGAACAAGGACATTTTGCATGAAAAAATTGGTTCCGGAGTTCTCTCATGTATTCAAATAACATATTAGAAAATCAAAACTACAATATAAATTGTAAGCACACCCCCATTTTATGTCTGTATATTGACTGTACTAATATATCAGTTACCGTTCATCCATCAGATGAATTTTAACTGATACTATACGGTACAGTACACATATTACTATACAGAACACATTGGAAGTAAGTATAGCACGAAATTAAAAAAATTCTGATGGAATTATACTTAATATTGTGAGGTCTTACAAGCGTTAGCACGTGGTGAGTGGATAAATTCTCTAGTTGAAAACATTTTACGGTACAGTACTATAAAATTTACTAGTTAATAATTTGTCTGAATAAATATCATTACATAGAAAATCAAACCGTACATTTAATTATAAATCTAAATTTGTAAGTAACAATAGTCTTCAGGAAAGTCTTTAAAATCAAATAGCCTCAATGAGACATTTAAGCTGTATTCTAAATTGGGTTCGAACAAACTCATTTTTTCCAATTTACATTTGAACAGTCATATTGAATAAATAATCTGATGATGTGATTGTTCGCAACTTGAGAATGAATTAATTCATCAATTTGGAATCGAAATACATACAAATTGACAGACCCACCTTCTTTGGTGAAATAATCGACTATGTTGTCACAGAGTAACTGCCACGATTGCTGCTCACTATCATGCACTTTGCCGTAAACGACACGAGCTTTCATTGGATCATTGTTCAGCACTCCCACTCCGCAAATTCTCATTTTAAATGACTGGCTCACCATAATGCGGCTGAATTCCCAATCGAACAACAGAAAACATATTATTCAAATTATGTTACAGATAACGATTGTTTTTCACATGGAGGACAAAATCGACATTATTCAAATTCAACTTGTCCTAATAATAAAACAGTATTATAACATGCTTAAAAGATTCTATCCAAAGGTCCATCTCAACTTTATTTTGAGAATGAAAACTCTAGTTTTATTTGGGGAAGGTCTAACTTTTATCTTTACATTGTCTACTGCCGTGATAAATATAATAACCCAACTGTAATACTAAAATACTAGGCTATATATAAAAATATTCAACTTCTCTTCAAACAGTAAAAACTTACTACTATTGTATTTTGACAACTTCAAAGTGAAAAAACACTCACATTCTTTTGGTGTGGCGACCGTTTCGTGCTGGTGTTGCACATTCTCAAGCCAAACAGGAAACAGAGTTTTCTCTGTCATAGGAAAACAAACTCTGTTTTCTGTTTGGCTTGAGAATGTGCAACACCAGCACGAAACGGTCGCCACACCAAAAGAATGTGAGTGTTTTTTCACTTTAAAGTTATCAAAATACGATAGTAATAATATTAGTGAAAACAAGATGGATAACCAACAACGAGAGACTTACTTTTTATATGCCACACAAATATAATCTTTACAGCAAGAAGGTCAATATTTTTATTATATGATTCAAAATCACAATGTGATTATAGGTCATATCAAATTTATACACTTTTGAGAATCCAATATTAAGTGATTATGTCAAATTTTCGTGCTAGAAAACTTCAAGCGAACTATAGAAGTCATGTAACATTTTTATTTTTCTCCAAAAGCAGTCTTAAAAATTTAAGAATAATATTGAATAAATCCTATAACCAACAAATAAAATACACTAGTCAATAAAGTAGCTTGAGAAAAATTGAGAAGTACAAGTTTTGGGTAATTGCCTTTTTCTTCTTTTATAAATATGACTTTTGTTAGCTTGATACTATGAATGAATAATTCTTTCTTGCTTAATGGCATAAGAATACTTGCTTCATTGCAGGAAGAATACTAATATTGAATTCGTATATTAAAGAGAATTTATTGTTTTAAACTTGGATTTAAAAATGCTTGGATATGCTATTCCTAATTTGTATTCACCTATTCTGATTAGTATAATTTCCAGGGTTCAAATTGTTATATGTTTATATTGAAGAAATTCCTATATAATTAGAAGAATATTACTTACTCAATGACATCAGCTTTGCATTGTTTTAGAATCTCTATTGCATTAGCTTGTTCTGTCTTGTTTGAGAGATTCATCACTCCCAATGTCATATGGAGCTTGTTAGGATTTTGGAAAAGTACTTCATCGACGTCAGGCTGGTCTGGATATTTTTCAAGAATTTCTTTCTGAAAAAGAAGAAACTCTTACGCATTACTCGAAGTCCTAAAAGTAGGCTACCTGTTAGTAGAAAATGCTTGCATCATTATAATGAGGCGGGTGTGTTTATGAGATTTGATTTGTTGAAGTAGCTTAAATCATCTAAGTAAAAATAGTGGTAATTTAGAAGGTATTTTGATGGTTTCAAAAAAATACTTCATCACCATAATAGACAATGATGTGAAGGATTAACAGTGAACAGGGTACTCATCATTTTGGTATTGCCACTTTATTGCTAAGTCAGCAATGGAATGAACCTTCAAGTTGATTAAAAATAAATCTTCAACATTGAAGTTCATTGGAAATAAATCTTCCAATTTGACACAATTAGAGAATTTGGTTTGAATAAATAGAATAAAATAATGAAAAAAATGAGTTGTTTGATCGGCCTTTATCTACTTGCAATAGAGAAATAGATAAATTAAAGTTATTAGAATAATTTGAAGAAATTAAGGAACTTTTTCTGAAATATCCTGGATAATATTATTTTCTGGCAAAGAGAATTTTCTGATGCATGTTGCTGGTTGGGTTTACAATTAATGATGAAACTAATGACAATGGTAAGTTCTTAGCTAAATTTGCTTGCATGTCAGACATGTTCATAAAAAGCACATGCTTTGACCACAAGAGGGTTCACAAAGGAACATGGAGAGTGCCAGGCACTGACCAGGTAAATCAGATAGACCATGTTCTGGTGTCTAAAAGGCATGCATCCTCAATCATAGATATTATGAGAGAGAGGCCCTAATTGCGATACTGACCATTTCCTGGTCAAGACCGTTGTAAGAGAAAGACTTTCTAAGGTACAAAGCAATAATGCTGAGAAAAGAAGAAAGTAGAATGTTAAACTTTTAAAAACCCCCAGAAGGCAGCAGATTTCAGAAGAAAACTTGAGGATACTCTGGAAGAAAGGGGTGAGAGACCTAACATAGAGGAACTTTGGACACGCGTCAGACAGACCATTGTATCGACAGCAGAGGAGGTGTTAGGGGAGAGAGGGCGAATTCGGAATGAGGAATGGTTTGATGATGAGTGTGAGGAGGCGATAAGAGTCAAAAACATGGACAGGCAGAAAATGTTACAGAGAGAAACAAGAAGGTCACGAGATCAATGTAAGGCTAGTAGAAAGCAGGCCAGTAAGATTTGCAGGCATAAGAAGAGGGAAGCCATTAAGGAAAGGTTGAAGAAATACAGCAACTACATGAAAGGTCTGATACAAGAGGTCTATACATGCGGGTAAAAAATCTAGGAAAAGGATTTCATCAGGCCTGAACATTTGTAAAAATAAAGAGGGTGTGACTCTTACAATTCAGGCAGAAATAATGGGCAATATAAATAAAGTTGAGCATTTGCTTATACTTCTAAAATATGGAGCATTTGTTTCATTTTCTATGAATAAACGTGAGCAAAACCTTTTGCTCATGCTTATCAAAAAAATAGTTTGAGCATTTGCTCAAAAGTAAAAGCTTATACTCAAAATTGTATGAATAAACTAGAGCATTTGCTCAACATTTGAAGCAAATGCTTCTAAAAAGGTAGGTCTAGTCTAGAGCAGCTTATCACCTTTTGCTCATAGTAAAATGGCTCAACTAATTCGTATGAGGAAGAAGAAACTATACCAGATACGATCACAACCAATAGTTGAGAACTATAAAACTTTTTAGATTCAACCATGATTTCATCATTTCACCATCATATCACCATTATTTCACGCTAATATTTCAAAATTCTAAACTCAACTAACCTAAAAATTAATTCATATATAGAAAACAGAGCTGACGACGCAAGCACAAGCGGTGTCTCCCTACTTGCATATTTAGCGCTTACGTGAGCTATAAAAACAAAGTAAGGCCACAAAGGCGAATCAGCTGATGAAAGCCCTTTAAAATACGTGAGCATTATTTGCTCCAGAGTTCAGGAGCATAAGGTAAGAGTATAAGGTAAAGCTTATTCATATAAAAATGAGCAAATGCTTATGCTTCTACCTAATGCTCATGAGGAAAACCTTATGCTCCATGCTCTTGCTCATGAGCATTTGCTCTGGTTTTATTCATATGGGCCAATGAATCGCTGGAAAGAACACTTCGAAGAAACATTGAATATTGAACCAGAGGAGATAGGCCCTAGGGAGGAGCAGATCATGTTTGTGGAGCCTCAAGTTGCAAAACCCTCAAGGCATGAAGTGAGTGAAGCAATTAGGAAACTGCAAAACAGCAAAGCGCCTGGAGAAGATCAAATTACCGCAGAACTCATAAAAATGGAGGAAAGATGTTGGAAGAACTGCTTCATCAGCTGATTGGAGAAGTATGGGGAAATGAGGAAATACCACAGGAATGGAGCATTGGTCTTATATGCCCTACATTTAAAGAAGGGGACAAAAGCATGTGTGAGAACTACCGAGGAATAACATTGTTTTGTGTAGTGTATAAGATATTCTCATGTATCCTTCAAACAGAATAGGTCCATATGCAGATGGAATCATTGGTGAATACCAAAGCGGTTTTAGGACAGACAGAGGAAGGGTGGATCAGATCTTTGCAGTGAGACAGAGCCTTGAAAAATGTTATGAGCATGGAATGGACCTACACATGCTGTTCCTGGATTTCCAGAGGACATTTGACAGCCTTGATAGAGGCCAATTAGCTTTTGCTCTGCGGTAGTTGGGTATTCTAGGGAAATTAATCCGGTTGGTGAATATAACACTTGCAAGCTGTAAAGCAAAAGTTCTTATAGGAAATTGTTGTAGCGAGGGATTTGAGGTTCATTCAGGAGTTAAGCAGGGTGACCCTCTCTCAACGTTCCTCTTCAATTTGGCGCTGCACTGCTCAGTTCAAAAGTTACAACCTCAGGGCAACATAGCTTATAAAATGAAGCAGATTGGAGCCAATGCTGATGACTTGTTGATAATGGCAAGGAATACAAGAGTAGTTCAGAAAACCTTGTTATCATTGGATGAAGAGACCCAGAAGATGGGCATGAAAATTAACCAGTCCAAGACAAAATATCTCAAAGTCTCTGCTAGTGAGGGAAGAAGAACTACCCGGAGCTTCCATTGTGTAAACTATATTTTTACTTTCCTTGCCCATAGGTAAGGAAAGTATTGCTTTCCGAAAAAAATTAAGGTACCCCAATTTCTAAATTTCTATACGTTTCAAGGTCCCCTGAGTTCAAAAAACTGGTTTTTGGGTATTGGTCTGTAAGTGTGTGTGTGTGTGTGTGTGTGTGTGTGTGTGTGTGTGTGTGTGTGTGTGTGTGTGTGTGTGTGTGTGTGTGTGTGTGTGTGTGTGTGTGTGTGTGTGTGTGTGTGTGTGTGTATGAGTGTATGTGCGTCAGTGTACACGATATTTCATCTCCCAATTAACGGAATGACTTGAAATTTGGAACTTAAGGTCCTTCCACTATACGGATCCGACACGAACAATTCCGATCAAATGCAATTCAAGATGGCGGCTAAAATGTCGAAAATGTTGTCAAAAACAGGGTTTTTCGTGATTTTCTCGGAAACGGCTCCAACGATTTTGATCAAATTCATACCTAAAATAGTAATCGATAAGCTCTATCAACTGCCATAAGTCCCATATCTGTAAAAATTTCAGGAGCTCCGCCCCATCAATGCAGATAGATTCCCAATTATCATGCTTCAGATACAATTGAAACAAAAAAAATCAAGTGGAGTAGATTGAGCATGAAAATCTCTACAATTAATGTTCAGTAACATTTTCACCTAAAATTGAAAATAAGCTTTAAATTCGAGAAAATGTGATTATTCAATTGCAAAGTATTGTTGATTCTATTAAATCATTCACTATGATTTACTCTTCACTATGAAGAGATAGCAGACCTCATGTGTGTCTCCAGCGTTATTGCCCTGTCACCAGCTGGCTCAAATCTTTGAATAGTAGACTTGAGATGAACACTAGCGTCAGGTGATCAATTTTCATAACGGCAAGGAAAGTTGTGTGAGTGCGCCACACCAGATTTTTGAGGGAGTAACTGAGTTTAAATATCTGGGCTCAGCTATTAACAAAAACGATGTGAGTAGTAAAATCGCGATAGAATAATGAGTGCAAATAGAACTTACTTCCGTTACAAGCACATCTTCTGCTCAAGACTGGTCTCCCGTAGCATTAAACTGAAACTCTATAGAACTCTTATCCGGCCTATCGCTACATACGGATGCGAAGCATGGACACTTCTCATGAATGACGTAAAAGCTCTCAGAGTCTTCGAACGAAAAATTATCAGAAGAATATGGGGACCCATAAGAACAGCTGAAGGTTGGGTCATTCGAAGTAATGAAGAGATAAATAATATGCTTGGAAGGGAAGATATTGTACGATTCATCAAGTCGCAACGGATACGCTGGCTTGGACATGTTTAGAGGATGATTAGAGAAAGGTTGCCAAAGGCCATATTGGAGACAAGAATTGAAGGCACAAGAAGAAGAGAGAGACCAAGGAGAAGGTGGGAGATGTGGAGAGAGATCTGCGAGTGTTGGGAATTAGGGGATGGAAGAGAGTTGCTGGTGATAGAGACAGATGGAAAGGAATTGTCATGGAAGCCAAGGTCCACATAGGACTGTAGTGCTAAAGGAAGAAGAATATTATTTTCTGGACAATAATTTTGAAATGATATGTGTACCGATATAATTTCCCTATAGTCAAATTTCTGAGTAAATTTCTAGAAGCCATAAACCAAAGTTCTATAACCGTCTTAAAACTAGACAAAGATTTTTTTGTAAATAGTATCTTACCTTGAAATTAAGATATCTCTCTCTTACTTCTCCCAAACAAAATGGAATTGAAATGAAATGAGTGGGCTGTTGCTTTTTGAAATGGTTATCCTTATTAATACGGCTCATTTTGAAACGATTTAAAACCTTTGACACAGTCTTCCGAGATGAATTGATAATTCCTAAAAATGAAATAGTTAAATTAAGATTATTTTCCACAAAACTGAGTGATCAGTAGTCCTGAAATAGTATTGTGAATTTTGACAGAGAAACTGTATAATTTATAGTGTAAAAAGATTACAGAATTACCAACACTTGAGCTGCAATACCAATAAAATCTATATAATTACCAACCCTTTCAATACCTTTGCAACTGCGATTCTATTGTAATTACATTAAACACTTTAAATTGCTATTAAAAATTCAAGAAGAACCTATAGCCTAATGAAACCTCACTGGATTACAATATTTAACGTTAAATTTATTTTAGTAATTTAATTTCATATTTTCAGTCAAATGATATTGATAAGTCGGCACTATAAAAGACTGGTAAGAGCAAACATATGACTGTAGACCTACCTATCTGATTTTAATAATAAAACAATATCAGTTTCAACCACTATTCAGTTTAGTTCAATAAAGGAAATTGAACGTTTGAATCATGTCAATAATCAGTTGAAGATGAGTTATATGATATTTTCTAATTATACATCTGCCACTTATTCTTATCAACGGGGTACTTGAAGTGAAAAATAAAAATGATTTTGCACTCTTCCATGGCTCATAAAACGTTGAAAACAGCTAAATAGCTTAATTTTATTAATCAGAACTTTCAAATAATAGACAACCTGAGTAACCCGATCTTAACTTCGCCGACTCTTGAAAAACTTGTGAATCAACTTTATTTTAATTTTTTAACAATTGAATAATTGGTTTGTTATAAAATATAAACAATTTGAATAGAAACTATTGATATTAGGGAAATTTATAAATGTGGATATGATAGAAAACTGTCTTCTTAATTATTATCATGTACAGTAGGCCTAACATATATTTGATTAGTTTAATCAGAAAAAACTTCTATATACAGGGTGATTCATAATTATGGTAAAATAATTTAATACGTGATGGTAGAGGTAAAAATGAGAAAAAAGTTCCTATAAACATATATCCATAAACGCTTCATTAGCGAGCTATACAGGGTGAAAGATTTCGCCCGGAATTCAGTTCCTCTGGTGAAGTACACCGATGCTGAATTGTTTGGGGAATAGTTTTTGAAAAACTTATGCTGGATTCATATGGAAAAATATCTGAAAAATTGAGTAAAACTAGTCTGGAATCTGTACTGTGAGTAGTTTTTGAGAAAAAAGTTGAAATATGCAAAAAATCTAAGTAGAAAAACACAGACTTCTACGTTTGATGCCCAATAACTTTCTTTAATGACCAGTAAACAAATAATTTTTTGCAATAAAATTGTAGAGAATTTAATTCTGAAAAAAATGATGTAAGCTGTGTAAACTAAATTAGAGTAAAAGTTGGATAAAATGTATTCTTATGTAGTACATTACACCACAAAATTTGCTGTTTTATGAGGAGAGAACTAATAACTCATAGGTTGTAGCTGATTGCAAATAGAACATTGATTTTAAGAACTGCTGTTCCAAAACAGCTGATTTATTTTGTTTTAAATAAAAAAATATTTAAAAGAAATTATCAGCTGAAAATTATTTTCAGAAATATTTTAGCTCACTGTTGAACAAAAAAAAAACAAACAGTAAGTTAGGTCTACTGTAGCCGCGCTGTGTTTTTTGTTTAACCTATTAACCAGTTATTTGTAACCATTTCACTTTGCTTTTGTGTTAAGTGTTAACTTTTTAAAAAATGGCAGGTAATTTTAGACATTATTTATACTCCGAATTAGCTGACATGCATTCAATGTATGGAATGGGACACTACTGTAATAGTACTGAAGCAAGATGTTTGTATCAAGAGAACTTTCCTAACCGAGTATGTCCAAGTTCAAGGTTTTTTGCCACTATTCATCAACGTCTGTCTGAGACAGATTCTTTGATATCCAAAGTTCACATTTATGCAGGCAGACCCCGATCTACTAAGACTGTTGAGTTAGAAGAACAAGTTCTTAATGAAATTTATGAACATTCCGAGAAGAACACAAGAGAATTGCCAGTGCAGTTTAATGTCAATCAATCTATTATTTGAAGAATACTAAAAGAGCAACAATTACATCCATACCACCTCCAGAAAGTTCATACTCTATTGCCACGAGACTGTATTCCCTGTGCTGGTATTTGCCGATGATTTTTAGTAAAACTTGTTTACCCAAACTTTTTAACAACCGGTTTATTTACCGACGAGGCACACTTTACAAGAACAGCTATCGTTAACGTCCACAACTAACATATTTGGGCAGCTGAAAATCCTCATGCCATCAATCCCAATCTTCCACAACATCAGTTTTCAGTAAACATTTGGGCAGGAATCATAGGAGATCATCTACTTCTGTTCGAGCTTCCTCCAAGGCTTAATGGCATAATCTAATAGTCTTTTGGTATAAGTTTAATGTCATTTAGATATGCTACTTTGACTAATTCCCAGTTCAAAATTTTGTCAATAATAAAATAAGGCGTTATTTTTGTACCTAAGTTACAGTAATTAGGTACCGGTACTAATTATTACAGTAGTAAAAAAATGTAATGATAGAGATTCATAAAAGAAATTTAGCTTAAAATTTATAACTTACGTATTTTATTCATTGTAGATAGATGATCACAATTTTACAATATTTTTTTTTTATTTGAAAATAATTTTATATTCCTGTTTTTTGTGTAGTAGATTTAACCTAAAACCTAACCAACAATTTTTTATGTAATAAAAGCTTAGACCAGTTATAGAATAGACACGTTGGGTAGTCTAGCCTCTGAAGCCAAAATCTACTGCCAAATCCACCCATCTTGACGTCATAACCAAGCTAACTCAATGCATTGAATAACAACAATGTAAGTTAAACACCACAAACACTTAGTGCCGGCTGCACAAAAGACGGTTAAATTTTAACTGTGATTAATTCCATGAGAGCCAATCAGAGAAGCCGTCTTCTCAAAAAAGCCTTCTCTGATTGTTTCTCGTGAAATTAATCACGGTTAAAATTTAACCGGGTTTTGTGCAACCGGGCCTTTCACAACAAACTCAAAAAGTTTTCTATAATTTTTTTACGATGCGTGACGTCACTGTTGTGACGTCAAGATGGGTGGATTTGGCAGTAGATGTTTGCTTCATTGACTTTCAGTATGAATATACAATGAGACGTGTCTATTTTATAACTGGTCTAAGAATAAAAGCACCAAGTTGGGAGTTGGGAGACAACCACTCGGAATCAGTGAACTCTATACTAACAAATTATTTGTTAGCATAAAGTTCACTGCTCGGAATAGAATAGACACGCTGGGAAGTCTAGTCGCTGAAGTCAGGATGGGTGGATTTGGCAGAAAATTTTGGCTTCATCGACTTTCAGTATGAATATACAATGGGCCATGTCTAATCTATAACTGGTCTAAGCGCTCGATTGACGTTGTAAACAAACCATTTACCACTCTGTCGACGTTGTAGACAAACCATATTATAGCTCTTAGACCAGTTATAGAATAGACACAGCTCATTGTATATTCATACCAAAGACCTTAAAGATGCATAGACTCACATGCAGCGCTAGTGTCGTACTTGGAATTGAAATCCGCCATTGAGGGGGCAACCCATAAGATTATTATATACCAAATTACCAATGCCACCAATGCCTTAGCGATCTATAGTATTACACATATATCTCATGCTAAAATACCCCAATGGCGGCCTTCAATTTCAAGTAAGAGCTATCATTGGGAAGGCATGGGCATTGTGGGTCTATATCTCTTTAAGGTCTTTGATTCATACTGAATGTCGATGAAGCCAACATCTACTGCCAAATCCACCCACCTTGAAGTCACAACAGTGATGTCACGCATCGTATAGAAATAAAAATAATATTAATAATATTGAGTGACCTGGCTGGCTCAGGTCTGGTGTCAGAGTTTTTATAGAAATAATTACATTGTTGTTAAACAATGCATTGTCGTTAAACAAAGCTTGTTCTCCATAGCAGATTGTTATTATTTATTTATGTAATTATTATTTATGAAAATCTCCTGCACAGCATATAATTGCACTGAAATTTTTAGGAAAAAAGTTGAATATCTTTTCATGCATAAGTTGAAATTTATACACATAAATATTGTAAGTTGTAACTGTAATATTATCCTTGGTTATGATGTAAGTGAACTCATTGCAGCATAACAATAAATTAGTTTTTCCTACAGTTACATTGAAAAGTGGCCATTGCTGCACTGATTACAGAACACAAAGAATCACTTTTCCGCTCTAGTGCAGGAAAAATTTTTCTGCACTCCAGATTTTCAACATGGCAACACAAAATACTTAGTAGGTTATATGGAGCAACAGTGCAGCAAAATCAAAATGAAGTTGGTAACAGTGACTGGGCTGCTATAGTGAGCAGAGGTGCAACAAAGCACAACGAGCAAATTATTAAACATTTCTTTTGGTGCAGCAAACTGTCACTTTGCGCACTAGTTGCACAAATAACTATTGTAGGCTACCGTAGGCCTACCTTATTATTTTCAAAACACATTATAACTTTGAAGCCGATATCACATAAAACATTATAACTTAACCGATATTGTTTTTGCCCGTAGCTAGAAATAACCTAAAAACACTATAAATCTGAAATAGACACAATCTGAGTTTTCCATACGATGCGTGACGTCACTGTTGTGACGTCAAGATGGGTGATTTTGGCAGTAGATGTTGGCTTCAGAGGCTAGACTTCCCAGCTTGTCTATTCTATAACTGGTCTAAGATATAGCTATATAATCCGTGACGTAGGCAGCTCTCAGCGCTCCAGGTGGAATAATTTGCTTCCAAAATATGTAGCTCTATGAATCCCTTGTTCGAAGCTTCGTTCTTCAAAAAAGGCATTGGCGACCAATAAACGTTTAGCGCCCAAAAAACCATGGATTTTAAAGTAGTGAGAATAAGATTATGATTTTTAGAAGTTTGTTTCAGATGCGTGATAATTTTATTTTTAGGAAAAGATGTGAAATGATATGAATCTATGGATATAGTTTATACTTGTCCTCTGAATTATAATTTCTCTGAACGTTGGACAACACATCCATATAGGAGTTTATTCATGAAATAAATTTCCACACTTCTATAGAAAATCAAGTGACACGAGTTTTATGGGAAAATGTAAAAATAATTTGGATTGATGGATTTTGGAACTTTTCTCTGTGCTACAACAAACTACTATGTAAAGACATTTTAAAGATACGCGCCAAGTAGTTTGAAAACTTGATAGTCCATGTCTGCCACCTTTTAATGTAGGCAATGAGAATAATTTGGGAGTGTTTTAAATCAATGATGATACTTACAAATAACTACTCAAAAATCTCTCAAATAACTATAATAGATCCAGAGATGGGAAAGAAGGATTTTAAGAAGAATTTTTGGAGCAATCAAGGAAAATGAAATATGGAGGATAAGAACAAACGAGGAACTAGAAAGATTGTTCGAGGAGACCAGTATTTTATCTGTTGTGAAAAGTATGAGGCTGAGATGGGCTGGTCATGTGTGCAGAATGCCGGATGGGAGGGTGCCAAGAATGGTTCTGGAAGGCAAACCCGGAGGAAGAAGATTACAAGGAAGACCAAGAAAGCGGTGGGTTGACAATGTGGAAGAGGATTTGCGAAGACTGGGTGTAAGAAGATGGAGAAGAACAGCAGAATGTCGAGAGGGGTGGAAGGATGTGGTTGTGAAGGCTGTAAGGCTGTGGTTGTAAGGCTCTCACATAACTTAGAGCACATAACATAGAGATTTCTACATGGGCTGTAGTGCCAATAATGATGATGATGATGAATGAGAATAATTTGGGAGTGTTTTAAATCAATGATGATACTTACAAATAACTACTCAAAAATCTCTCAAATAGGACTCTGGACAGCTTTGTACACATGTATAGTTGATATGAGGGTTCCATGTCAATTTTGAATCCAGATGAAAACCCAGAAATCCAACACTCCTTGCCTGATCTGTGACATTTCTCAAGCCAAATATTATCTGTTGAGTCTTTTCCTCATTTATTTTGAGAGAGTTGGACTCGAACCAAGCTGAGATGGCACTCAAAGACTGACCCATCTCTACATTCAGATTGACCACTGATTTATTCACATCATACAATGTGGTGTCATCTGCATATGCAACCAACCTGTTACCCAACACTGATGGAAGATCATTCATCATGATAATGAAAAGTAGGGGGCCCAATATGGATCCTTGGGGAACCCCATGAAGAATAATTTTTTATCCTGATAACCCTTCATTCACCTGAACTGCCTGGCTGGGATCCGTCAGATAAGACTTGATGAGCTTCAATGTCCCCTCTGTGACCCCTTTGTTGGAATGACAGTATTTGATCAACTTTGGTTTTGCTATCCTTGTCTATCATTCGACAAAGCCGGTGATACTATCCTTTTCTAGGTACACAACAATGACAATTATGTTTTTGACAGTGTAAAAATATAATTAATCAATGCAAAGAATCGGCATCGCTTTTCTTCTATCTTTATCCACTGCCATTATAACGTGGACCTCACGTGAGGTCCACGTTATAATGGCAGTGGATGATGATAGAGGAATAGCAATACCGATTTTCTGCATTAATTAATCATATTTCTACACTGTCAAAAACATAATTGGCATCGTTGTGGACCTAGAAAAGGATAGTACCATCAATTTTGTCAAATGATAAACTAGGATAGCAAAACCAAAGTTGATCATATACTGTCATTATAACGTGGACCGCACGGGTTGCTTTCAAAGATATTGATGAACGGTCAATACTCACTATGTAGAACCGATCAATTTACTTTTGTTTCATCGAGACAGAATATGCTGGAGGAATCTTCATGATATTTTAGCATTATTAATGCATTGGCATCAATCATTGATGATCACATGTTTCATATTTTATAGCTCTATGACTAAAGTACTTTTCTCTAGTTATTATAAATAATTAAATTTATGAAAAGCACGTGGCTGATTAAGTAAGCCTAGAGTCCTCGTACCAAAATTCTAGCCTTCCGCTTCAAAGAAAGTAGATACTTTAGCGGTTTATAAATTACTCAAAAAATATTATATACAAAACGCAACCGCGATCGACAATATTTTTTTGTTCATCCAAACACTCGATTTCAAATAATTTTGGTTCAATTTGTTAAAATATAATAAACATCATCAGACACTTGATTAGTCGCGGAGTGATACACATAGCATTTCATTTTATTCTTGTCCTTTCTTCCGCAAATACCCAGTGGAATATGTCGATGAATTCAACAGATACAAGGTAATACTAAATATCAATTATTTTATTAGTTTTTTGTGTGTAAATGATGCTTCAAAATAGAGTTTAATGTTTTTGCTTGCTACTTCCATGTTAAATTCAGTGATTTCGTTTTATATACCTTGTAAATATGCAATTCCAGTCTCGTGTGTAGCCTTTCAGGAGTTTGCCAACATGGCGTGGTGTGTGAATCATTGGGTTGTTTCATAATTATTGTGAACAGCTTACAATAATATTCCTTTTTAGAACATTTCATTTTTGTTCAAGTTTTTTGTTCTTTATTGCTCAAAAAATATTGTTCAATATGAATCCTAACTAACGCTATAGCCAAAGTTTTGTTTTGTAATTTTCTGAATTCAAGGGTTTCATCAAGGTCTCGTGTTGAGATGTTCATTGTGGATAGCAAATTTTATTTATTCTTCATACTTTGAAAAGTTTTTTGCAATCTTTCCACATTTTTTCTTGCTAGAACGAAATCAAAACAAAACCAAATCAGTTAACCTAACAACCTGCAGCTTTCTCTTGCATCCTAAAAGCAATGGCCAATTATTACCATGCCGCCTATGATGTAAATCCATTTTTATGTAATTATTTTTTAGCTCTGGTTGGTGCTTGTACTATTATAGCTTGTATATTACTTGATGCATTATACAATTATTGTTTGAACGTTTTTAGAAGCAATTGAGTAATACTGGATAATCATTTTTTGGAGCAACTGTGGTTAGAATGTTGATAATCATTTCAGAAGCTTATGTAACTTTTATATTTACAATGTACACATAGCTATTTTGCTATTCAACTTTTACAAATCATATTAAGTTGTGCTTTGAATTCTTGAATAGAAATCTAACCTAATAGCTGGGCGCTATTTCCATGACACAACAATTATGTTTACATATAGGCTAATTTATAAAAAGAAAACTGTTTACATGTGCAATTCCTTAGCGGCCTTTAGAGACGCGTAGTCGCGGCTGGTCATCAGATTAGAAGACTCATTGGACTTTTTATGTTTCATGAACGTTATGGACGAAGTGTTTGTTTCTATGTTCCTTTTATAATTCATAAAAATGAATCATCATTTGTAGGTTATGTAGACACTGTTGAAGAATTGCACCTTAAAGCATATTATGTTTTTTAGAGCGTTTTTATGATAAAAACTACAGATTCTTAGCATTAAAATTTCTCTTAGATGTTATAAAACAAGACTAAGTAACATTGAGTATAATTTTGTATTTTTCTCATCTTTTAACACTTTTAAACATCAATTGCATCCTTCCTGTAACGTAACTTACATTTGAATGGGTCAGGGAAGGGTAACTACCAAGTTTTGTCGGCTGCAGTTCTGAAATCATTGCTGTGCATAATAAGTAAAGCTAATATTGTATTTTTAATTGCAGAAATGATGATTGGGACCCTAAAGATAAGGTGCCCAGCAATGATGAGCCAGTGCATCATGATGGCCCCACCGGAATGGACCCTGGCGGTGTCATCGAGTCCAACTGGGACACTGTAAGTTTTCTCTCTTCATGTACACATTTTATGATAGAGATTATAGTCGAAGATTATAACGTAGTCGAAGACTTGAACATCTCAATTATTGTATAGATGGATTCAATTAATGAATTGTATACTTAGTGGCATGAAATACATTTTTTTATCAATCTAAATTTAAAACTAATAGTCTGTAGGTTTGTTTTGAAATAAAATTGTAGCGTTAAGAAAACTAAACTTATTTTGAACTGTGTCATCACCTTCATTAAAGTCAAAATATCACAAATATTACCTTACCTACAATGTTATTACAACAGTGTCATTATTTTTGTAACAAGAATAATGAATTATTTAAGTTATTTTTCCAACTTACAGGTTTTTTCAACTCAATAGCTCAATACTCAAATTTTAAAATCAATGACGATACTTGATGTTTTAAAAGGGATTTTTTATTAATGTTTAAGTTCGTAATGTTAAATGAAGTCTAGAACTCACATTGCTCGGTCTTTGGAAATAGTTTCCAAACGTAGAATTTGTTTTTTCACCGTTTTCATAGAAATCCCTTCCAATTCTCTATTATTTTGGTTGTTCTAAAGTCACATTAAAAAAATGGTCCGACGTACGCACCGTGCACCACACATCAAAAGTTCTGAAAATATTGACTGTAGATGATCCTGTACTATTAAGCCTAGTTTATACGATGCCAATTGGTTAGACAATTCAAATTTTCAAGCTTTTATTAGGCCAGTTAAACATAGAAGTTACATATAGCCAAGTCACAATTCACATTGAAGAAACATACAGTTGCACAGGTACAACAAATACAATAAACAATAATAAATTAAACAGATCAGTTAAAGCAAATTTACAAATAGATCAGATAATTTAGTGGGTATTAATAGACTGAAAATAACATTAAATTGAGTAGGGTCTTGTGATCAGCAGTAATGAATTCCTCCACTTGATAAAATGGATTCACAATCAACCAGGATCTAAGTACTTGGAGAAAACGTTTAATTGGTAAGGATCTAACTTGAGCTGGTAGCAAGTTGTGGAGTTTCTAGCCTATCACAGGGTAGCTCGACTTAGACTTTTCAAGTCTGCATTTTGGAATAAATATACTCTCACTGTATACTCTTCACTCTCATTGTTTCTTATGAAGTGACTGTGAATGTCATTGTTTTTTGCTAACCTATCCTGTATCTGATGTATATTTTTCAAACATTGGTAGATGAATTCATTAAAGACTGGTAGAATGCCATTTTTAGAAAGAAGGGGCTTACAGTAATCGAGATAGCCCGCCCCAGAAATAACCCGGACCGCTCTCTTCTGAATTAACAGCACTTTAGAAGTGCTAGGTGTATGACCCCACAATTTCAAACCATAACTCGATTGAAAAGAAGCAAAATAGGCCTGTCTGACCACCGAAATTGGTAGTTCAGACATCAGCCTTCTCAGTATGTAGACAATGCTGCTGAGACTGGAGCACACCATTCATTGTCACAATTGTCATAAGGCAACTGACTGGCATGAAATTATTGTCTTCGAATAAACACTTGAATTGGCCCAAAATTCAACTGTCTCTGGGAGTTGACTATGGACAGTCAATTGGACCCAGCGAGCCCCCCCACCACTCGGAATTTTAGTTGTCGCTACAATTGGCGCCGTATTAACGGTATAGGCCAGTAGCGCTGGCTTGGTTTTGCCAGTTCAGTCACAACAGATGACGAGAACTCGGCCATGTTTAACTTTCAACTGACGTGCCAATAGTTGGCCGCGTATAAACATCTTCTCGTTTAACTGGCCTGGCCTCCGACAATCCGCAACCACATGATGACAACTGTCTCGCCAATTGGCGGTGTGTAAACTAGGCTTTTAGACTGATAACTTTTTAAACTCTAATCGTTGGCGGGCAAATTTATAAAGAATTGAGCTATTTTTTTCGCAATAAAAGTTAATATATTGCTTGATTCAATGACGTTTATAGGTCTACATTGATGAATATTAATTGACAAGAAAATTTTAATATATTTAATATACAAATTTAAAATCATTATTCCAGGTTGTTGAAAACTTCGATGCGATGAATTTGAAAGAAGACCTTCTGAGAGGAATCTACGCTTACGGTTTTGAGAAGCCTTCAGCTATTCAGCAACGAGCCATTATTCCCTGTGTGGAAAGACACGATGTTATAGCTCAGGCCCAATCAGGTAATTGGTAATGCATTTCAATTTCTATTATTCCGGAATGAACATGAAAACTTCTTAATATTTAAAAAACTCAACACTCATTGTAAATTATCCAGGCTGCTAATTTTATTTTGTTACGATTATTATTCTTGAAATGGAATAACCAACCGAGTTGAAAAAATAAATCTTCACAAAATTATAAACATTGTTAGATGAAGCTACAACAACCTTTGTGCTCTCAGCGAGGTCTTGCAACAGACTGATTTACAAAACTCAATTCCCAGTAAGAAAAATACCGTGCTCATATCAGCATTAACTGAGAGGTTACCAAATTTACTCGACATTTCTTGTTTTCTTATTACATTTTCTCAGTTGGAGTTTCATGTTTTGATCAATGAATTGTGTATTTCGCTGAAAATAAAATTATTTCATACCGTATTGTTTACTCAATTGGGAAAAATAATTGAACTAGATATTAATAAGTAACCGCACTTGGAAAATTGTAGGCTGATTTTTTTGGAAGTATTTTCTTTGAAATATTTATATATCATTGTTTTTCAGGAACTGGTAAAACTGCTACATTTTCTATCTCGATTCTTCAGCAGATTGACACTAATGTGCGCGAATGTCAAGCTCTCATCTTGGCTCCCACTCGAGAACTTGCCCAGCAGGTAATTATCACTTGAATCTTGAATCAGCCAATTCAATCCATCTATACAATTCTACTTGACTCAATAAATTCTAAAGGTGTCTTGTGCTGCATTGCTCCAACTGGCCAGTGACTAACTAACCTAACATTATTAGGCCACAACATTACTACCTAACATAACTGGCCAGTGACTAACTAACCTAACATTACTATTAGTGTAATTCTCTGCTGCTTACTAATGATCAAAGAATTGAAATTATTGAAAGATAAAAAAGATGAGATAATGAGTTATGATAAGAAATTGCTGGATGCAGTTAGCATAACTGCTGCTTACTAATGATCAAAGAATTGAAATTATTGAAAGATAAAAAAGATGAGATAATGAGTTATGATAAGAAATTGCTGGATGCAGTTAGCATAAAGGTTTTTGTTCATTATGAGTTATGATACTAGTTCACCAATTTCAGTTTGGCAATAATTAATCTAAAACTAGTAGCCTACTTGATTTTTCAAATACCAAATAACGCATACACTGTTAGGTAGTACGCTTTATTACTCATTTCCAATCCCTTCCCATGTTGCAATTTGTATGAACGTTGATGTGTGTTCAGACTGTTGAATTGGTTTTGGAGATTTTTCAATTTCTTGAATTTGTTAGTCCACTCATGTCTTCAATTTACTACCAACCTAACAAAGTTCGACAACACGTAAGCTTTTTTCGGTAATCATCCTTGAGTATACCTCAAGGAGTATACCTTAGGTATACATACCTAGCCAAACAATATCGCATGGGACGACGGCACCCTGTTCGGTCTTTGCTTTGTGTGTCATTCTACAAGCATAGTGGATCAATTGAAAATGATCACAACCTCCACGACTTTCAGCTCCGGTGCACTATATCTGGGCTTTTAGGAATTAGGCTAGTTAGATTTGATTTGGGTTTGATCAAAGTAGATATGAAGAAATCTAATATTCTGAAAAAAGAATTGAAGATTGAAAAAGGAATATTCCTGCCAAATCACATCGAATTCTATGGATGCTTTTGGCCGTAAATGCGTAACATACATACAGACAAAAGAATAATCTATTTTCTCCCGATTATCGTGGAAAAGTAACTGTGTAATACTAATAACTCCTGTCAATCTCCTATCATTTTGCAATGTAGGGACTTGACTATTGCTTTCCAGACAATCCAAATGTTTGATTGATTGATTTGTCGCAGAACATCAATAAAGTGGATTAATTGTGATTCTTTGCTTACTAATTTCAGATTCAGAAGGTCGTTATTGCCCTGGGAGATTTCATGAATGCTATGTGTCATGCATGCATTGGAGGAACTAATGTCAGGGAAGACATGCGGAAGTTGGAGAGCGGTGTTCACGTTGTTGTCGGCACTCCTGGTCGAGTGTATGACATGATCAACCGACGAGCTCTTAGTAAGTCACACTTTCTCATTATCCTACATAATTATAGAATGTTTTAGGACCAGAATTGAGGCAAAAGCCTATCACTTCTGTGGTTTACAGAATTTGCTTTATTACTTGAAATATTCAGTGTTCATCCTACACCATCTCTTGCTTTGATGAGTTCATGAGGAGAATCATGGATCTGCTTTGTTACCTTAATTACGACGCCTAAAGGTGCGTACAGATTTACGCGCCGCAAACATGAGCAATTCACTTTTAATCAGCTGATGCCAAGCAATATCTTATACTGTTTCTGTAAAAATACATATATAGTCAGCTGATTAAAAGTGAATTGCTCATGCTCGCGGCGCGTATATCTGTACGCACCTTTAGACATTCTCTTGAGCACTTGCAAG
Organism: Nilaparvata lugens; assembly: GCF_014356525.2. Taxonomy (NCBI): domain Eukaryota; kingdom Metazoa; phylum Arthropoda; class Insecta; order Hemiptera; family Delphacidae; genus Nilaparvata; species Nilaparvata lugens. The sequence goes on along the minus strand of NC_052506.1, from coordinate 54,427,149 downwards.
AACAGTGCCGTAATTAGTAATTCCGCGCTTACACAATGCTAGATGCTAGTCTCGTTGACTAGCATTAGGTCAAGACGGTAACGCAGTGGTTCTCAAAGTGTGGGGCGCGACCCCCAAGGGGGGCGCGATGAATGCTCTGAAGGGGGGCAAAGCTTAGTTGGAAAATGTTTTTAATTTACTTCTAAAATAATCACGATAAGCAATCTTTCTATTTTCAAAATTACATGTGAGTAATTTTTACTCATAAAATATTTATATCAACCGTTTTGTCAAATTAAAATTCTCAATCAATAAGTGCTCCCTCAACATGATAGAAAAAGAAAACCTCATTGATCTCCAAGGTGACTTTGCGCTTAAAATGAAGTTTGAAGAATATTCTCTTACATCCTTCTGGATTGGTGTGCAAAAGGAACACCCATAAGCAATCTTTCTATTTTCAAAATTACATGTGAGTAATTTTTACTCATAAAATACCGGGTGATTACAAATGAAATAGACAGTTTGAATAGCTTGTAGAGAATTTATTATTTAAAAGTTTAGATCATTACTTACATGATTACATAGAAGAATTCTTGAAGTTTTTATTGAAAATTTACAGATGTTCAATGTGTGCACCATTCGCAACACGACAGATATCAACACGGTAGTCAAATTCTGACCACACACGACTAAGCATCTCACGGTTAACTGTAGCAAGAGCATTTGTGATTCGTTGTTTAAGATCATCGATATCAACAGGAAGCGGTGGTAAGAAAACTCTGTCTTTTACATAGCCCCACAAGAAAAAGTCGCAGGGCGTTAGGTCCGGACTACGAGGTGGCCACGGCTGAAACACAACGTTTTCCTCACTTGCACGGCCGATCCATCGTCTAGGAAGATGTTCATCCAGATACCCTCTGACGTCTGAGTACCAGTGAGGCGGAGCTCCATCTTGTACAAAAATGAAGTTACAACTATCTTCATGGAGTTGAGGCATTAACCATTCGGTTAACATGTCCAGATAAATTCTTCCGGTTACTGATGGTTCTTGGAAGAAGAAAGGCCCGTAAACCTTTTCACAAGATAAAGCGCAAAACACGTTCACTTTAGGAGAATCGCGTGTATGCTGTACAGTCTCTCTTGGGTTTTCTGTTCCCCATACTCGTACATTATGTCTGTTAACTTTTCCAGTAATGTGAAAAGTGCATTCATCACTGAAAATTAGGCGATTAAACAATGTGTCGTCATTTTCAAGACAATGTTGCATCTCTTGACAAAAATTTTTACGTACAACTTTATCATTGTTATTTAAACTTTGTACTAACTGCAATTTATAAGGTGTCATTTTCAAACGTTTCCGCAGAATTTTCCACACAGTAGGTTGAGGAATTTGCAATTCTAAACTCGCTGATCTAGTCGATTTTCCTGGACTTCGTCCAAAAACATCACGAACACTATCAACAGAAGGTCTTCCAGTACTCTTCTTCTTACACACACATCCACTGCTTTCAAAACGTTCATACCAGTCATAAATTGATTGCCTTGTTGGTGGTGGTTTACCGTTCTGAAATGACGCTGCACAACAGTAACAGAGTTTGTTTTGGCTAATTCAAGAACACAATAAGCTTTCTCCACTTGAGTAGCGGCCATATTGCTAAACTAAACTGGCTGTTGTAACACGGAGCAGCCAACAATAGCCAGCAACAGTTCTACCAACATTAACTTTAAGAAATTCCCTACAAACCTATACCACTTACTATGTTGAAATACACCAGTTTAATTTTGTACAGGCTATTGAAGTTGTCTATTTCATTTGTAATCACCCGGTATTTATATCAACCGTTTTGTCAAATTCTCAATCAATAAGTGCTCCCTCAACATTATAGAAGGAGAAAACCTCATTGATCTCCAAGGTGACTGCGCTTAAAATGAAGTTTGAAGAATATTCTCTTACATCCTTCTGGATTGGTGTGTAAAAGGAACACCCAATTTTGAGTAAAAAGGCATTGAAGATATAGACTCCATTTGCTACAATTTATCCGTGTAGAACTGGGTTTTCTGCTCTAGCTGCCATGAAAAGTGAATATAGACCAAGACTGGATGTGACCCAGGAACTTGGAGTAGCGTTATCGGAGCTGACACCTCGTTTCAACAAACTCTGCGAAAAAAAACAAGCTCATCCTTCACACTGACGCTCTTTGTATTGTTAATTTCTATGAGAAACAAAAATAACAACTATGTACTATAGTCGCTGTAGTACCTGAATAAATTATAATTTACTGTTTGAATAGAATTTGTTGTTTTATTATGATTAAAATTATTGCAACATTGGGTTATGATTGTATAGAATGTACAAAACGCAACTAAATAAATATTGAGTGTATAATATGTAGGTATATACATACATATATAGTATGTATGTACATGTATAGTAGATGTTTATACATGTAGGTGGTCCGGCTTACAGCTATTATATGGGGGGGGGCTTGAAGTAAAAAGTTTGAGAACCACTGCGGTAACGTTTCATTATTTTTTCAAAAATAATGCCTGATTTGATTTATAAATAACGATATTTATAAAAATAACGGTGATTTCATCACTCTAGACGGCTGTTATTGAATAATATTTTAATCATCCATTAATATTGTCCATTGAGCACTGACGAACCCGTGTTGTAAATACGTAGGAACATTGCTTTTAGATCAATTTATTTAGCTACCTACAGTAACTTATTCCAATAACAGAATGGAAAAACTGGCGCTAGCCCTAAAATTGCGTTTCTAAATTTAGTCCAGTAAAATTTTTATAGGGTTACGTTCATATAAATATCCAGTGGAATACTCTATATAATTCTGATATTGAATTTCGATGGACTGTTAGAAAGACCAAAAAATTATTTATAAGAATACTAAGCTAGTATTCTAATATTGCAGTATTCTAAAATATTGATAACTTGATCTTGGAAAATGTCCAGAGTTTTGTCGAGCCTAGAACTTTCAACATATTCACTACGGCCGACCACAGCTGATAATATTCTTCAGCTACATCTAAAACTGATTTTTCAAATACATCTTTATACCATATTTTCAATGAGAACTACTAGAATATTTCATTGTCGGTTTTATTTAAAATTAGTGTGTTACTTACGGCTCATTTTTTCTTTTTTCAGGAACCAACGGCATCAAAATTTTCGTCCTCGATGAAGCCGATGAAATGCTTTCTCGTGGCTTCAAGGAACAGATTCACGATGTATTCAAGACACTCACCAGTGATGTTCAGGTTAGTATTCAGCTATTTTCAATGTTTATTATTCATAGGCGTTTTCATAAGAGACAAATAATTGCTTTACTTTCTTATCAGGTGTTTCTTATAAAATGCTATACTTTCTTATTATTCATTTCAATAAACCACTTCTTATTATTCCTATCAATAAACCACTTATTAATTTCTTGAACCGCTAACTATAGCTCATTCTTCAACTACCTAAATGCATGGAAATGATTGATTTACGGATAAACTATGAACCAAAACGTATCTACTTTGTATAGGTATGATTCATGATCAATGCCAAGCATTTTCATATTTAAAAATTGATCGATTTTTTTCAGATCATTCTCCTATCAGCTACAATGCCTCCTGATGTGTTGGAAGTGAGCACACTCTTCATGCGTCAACCTGTGAGAATTCTTGTCAAGAGAGAAGAATTGACATTAGATGGTATGTATTGATTCGAGGTGAAATCGAGATTTTAGTGCAGACTCCAGTAGTATATTAGGATAGAAATAATTAGCCAATTAGTTCTTAGACTAGATAGCTGTAGTATTGCCAATAAAAATTAATTCGCAAATCATATATATAACTTACTATTGATGTAGATGATCAATTCAAGAGCACAAATTGGATGTCACCTTTGCAATTGTTGCTCACTTTTAAATGTTCTTTCATAAGAGACTCAATTCACATAAAACGGACATCGGGCAGAGACGTGTACTTCAGTCCGTAATTTTCTCATAGCTTAGCAATTGAATTTCTATAATCCCCACCTATTTAAGACATCAGATTGAGGCATTGAGGGTTAAGTGTAAGAGAGGTCCGGCTGCGGCCTAAGTTCGCCATCCTAGGATCTAAAGGAAGACAGCTATTCAATTCAATACATCAATGTTTAATGTAATTATTTCTCTTGAGCTTTTTGAAAGTGTATTTTTTATATTGAATAATATGTTTATAATGCAATTTTATTTCCTGCGATAAGTTGTTTTAAAAAATTCAAGAAAATAATATTGTTAGTAAATAAAATGAAAAAAATCTTGGATGTGCTTTACAGGTATCAAACAATTCTACATCAATGTGGAAAAGGAATCATGGAAACTTGATACTCTGGTAGACTTGTATGACACTCTGAGTATTACTCAAGCTGTGATCTTCTGCAATACGCGTCGTAAGGTCGACATGCTCACAGAGGAGATGCATAACCGTGATTTCACTGTTTCTGCTATGGTAAGTTACTATGATGAATAGACGATCATTATTATAAAAAAAAATTGTAATCTACAATGAAGGAAAGAATCGGCTTATACACGTACGGGATAAGGAATACATGAATGTCGCATCATCACGTCTGAACTACTGAACTGATAAACTTGAAATTTTGCCTGTAGATTCTTAATTTATCAAGGATGGTTATAGGTCTCTTTTCAGTTCTTTCAGATTCTAGTACGTCAAATTTTTAGTTCATCATATTTTCAATTCAAGTTTCCAGTTTTTTAAACTTAGCTTGCGAGTCAGTGGTCATGGATAAAATAGTGTATTTGTTGTTAACGGGTTCATCTATCATCTTATTCTTGCTCTATCTGTGTATCTTCTTCTACATCTATACAGTCTACTTACTATAAAGGATGCAATTGGCTTATACATCTACGGGATACGAAATGCATCATCGCATCTCAACTACAAGAAATTTTGAATAAAAATTCTTAATTTACTAAGGATTATAAGCATATTTTCATTTTTGTTAATCGAATACTAGATGATTTTAATAATAAAAACAAATTTATACAATTTGTGATACAAAGCTTACGTAAGATAAAATCCCAATTAATTCGTTTTTCTATTGCAAATTATCATAGTTGTTGATATGTTCAATATCAGCATAAAACTAAATTCAATCTATTCGTGCTTTAAACATACCCTTGCTGAGCACGGACTACCCACTAGTATAATATAAATTGAAATGAATTAATATACATAATAATTGATAAAAAAGCATTCAGTGATTGCTTGTTAAGAAGTGTTTGTTAAAAAAGTGAGTTTGCTCACGCCAGTCTGCGTGATTTAGTGGTCTGGGTTTTGCAAATTCAGTCTGCTACGCTTTGCAGTACCTTTGTTATGGACGTTTTATCAACTTATCGATCACCCTTGCCCAAATAAAGCTTATGTGTGCATCATCTGCGATTAAGCCATTTTAGTCACCTTACAGTTTTTACACAAAGTTTTTGATGTTGGATACAATTCGCAATCTAGTTATGCGCACACCGATGCGTACAAACTCGTTGCAGAATTTTCAAGAATTCAGACTGCGGTTTCCAAACGAAGTTTGTTAACTGACAAAGTAGTACGTTACTACTGTAGACTACTTCATCTTATTTTACTGAAGTTCATCATGATTCATTAAATGAAGAAGAAGCCCTACTAATACTTGCTGTGGCGGCAGACTCTGAAAAAAATGAAACGCCAAAAAATGTGGGTGCATGCCATTAATAAAGACAAAAAGAGACTTCAATTTGGAGAATACCATATTAATTGCACCACAATTGAGGAAGAATAGACAGCTATCCTTATATTTTTATAATCTGCATGACAAGATCATACAATATTGGATGGGTAGGTATAAATAATCTCCATCAATTATTGTTCTGTGTTCGCTATTTTCCTACTTGGTGTCGTGCAATGTCTTACTGTTTACAAGGCAGACGAAACTAGTGTAGTTCCAGAACTCGCCACAAAATTCGCAACGCGAAAAAGCGCTGCAAATGCTGCATGTAGCAAAAGTTGCGAACTATTCACAAGCCATTGGTTTGCGCCAGCACATACACTGCAATAGTATTAAATTTCCGCACGGCAAGTTCTTCGAATTGTATTCGCACCGCAACAAAACTTCGCAATATATTCGCATCGGTATGCTTCTGGTATGTCAGTTTTATGATCAGTGCAGTCTTCTTTCAACACATATGAGCTGGTATCCAATTTAGTGATACTATTATTCCATTCGTGATTGATATTCAATCCTACTGAATGTCGTAATAGTCCAGTCACGAGTTGGCGAAAAAGGGCTGTTTGGGAATTGATTCCGAACATGCTAAATATTTCGTGCAATTATTCTGGAGTATTGGCCAGTCTAAATACAAAAATTTGGTTTCCTAGTCCTGGAAGTTTTTGGCCACTTTGTAAAAATCTCCGGGGCTAGAAGGTCAACAACTTTCTGTATTAAGCTGTAGAATTCTCCATAAAAAGTTTGTGTGTTCAGAGCTTTTTCCAGCAAAAAGTAACGATAAAATTGTGATTGGACTATAAGCTTTGTACAGACTTACGCCCCACGAACACGAGCATTTCAATTGAGCTGATGAAGCGAAATGTGCGTGTTCGTGGTGCAAAAGTCCGTACGAGCACAATACTTCTACAATTACTTCAATATTATCCTGGAATGTTTATAAAATGATTTTATTTGATTTATCTATAAAATATTATGTAAATGCCATGCCAAAAATTGTTGATTGAATTTTTATTTGTAATTATTTCTAGGTAGAAATAGATGCATTATCAATTTATACATTGAAGATCAAGTGTCACTGGTATTAATGTGGTTAATAATTTAATTTCAGCATGGTGATATGGATCAAAAAGAAAGAGACCTGATTATGCGTCAGTTCCGTACTGGTTCGAGCCGAGTGCTGATCACCACTGACTTGCTTGCTCGCGGTATTGATGTCCAGCAGGTTTCGTTAGTCATCAACTACGATCTGCCATCAAACCGAGAAAATTATATTCATAGGTTTGTGCATTATCAATACATCATGACTTAACTGCCAGAGGCAAAACTATCTTGTCATCTTTGTAGGCCTATTTTCTTTTCAAACTTATTTGTAATAAAACATTGGATTGGTGAAATGAATTCATGCTATTGAAACTTAATTGTAACACACTTAGAATTAGACATTTTGTGTTACGGAAGCTGGGTTCTCAGCAATTTGACAATCACACTGTCATTGAATTAAATTTGTGTTTAAATATCTGACTAGTGCAATATTACAAAATTTTGGTAATGATGGTATCAACGTGAAAGCCTTCTCGTATATGCTTGATGAAACATAGTAGTTAATTGCACTTGGAAAATTATATACTAGAAAAGTTTGATAAAGTAAATACTACATTATTGAGTTATGTGTTACTGACGTCTTAACCAAAAAGCATTCTCACCAAGATGTAAACAATAATCAAAGTAGTCGTGAGTCAATATTTTTTCTACTCGAGTTACGTAATAAGAATCCTACTTGGTAGATTTTCCACATTCTTTTTGAATTGGATTATTTTTATCAGCAGAAAAAAATTGGATCAATTACACAGGAACACTATATTTGTTTTTTAATTTGGAACTGTATTGATTGCGACTGGTGAAGGCTGACCATATTTTGATGGAATCGTACTATTAATTGAAGAATTAACGAGTGCTACTTTGTTGTACAGGATTGGAAGAGGAGGCAGATTCGGTCGTAAGGGAGTGGCGATCAACTTTGTGACGAATGATGACCAGCGCGCTCTGCACGACATTGAAACATTTTATAATACGAGCATTGCCGAGATGCCTACGAACGTGGCCGACCTCATCTAATTGCTGCGACCTGGTGTGAGTATTGTGGCCGCCGCTAGCAGTGAAGTGTTCTGTTCTATTGATGCTCTGCTCCTACCCACGTTAAACACGAGTTTTTGACATTCATCAAAGAACAGAAATATGTTCAGTTTATCGTTTTAAAAAGATTTACGCTAATACTTGGACAGAAAGAAGGTCAAGACCCGTGGGGTCTTGAGGACCTTCGGGTTCCATACCCAACGGTCCTCTCTCAAAGGACTATTACATTAGTTTTTAGGCTCGATCGGATTTGGTGTTAATCTGTAGTTAATAATCATATTGTATCATTTATCATCTGTTGGAATACTGCTATTGCACACTTTCTAGTAATTGGTTATTTTGTGTGTTGCATTCAAAGTGCTTCTTTACTGTTGTGAATTTATATTTGTGTTTTTGATATTAGCATGGCCAGCTACTACTGGTTTTGGCACAGCAAGCCGTATTATATGTCAGACAGGAATTCTGATAGATTTGTAAGAAGCGAAGCACTAAAAAATTATTGCTGTTCTCGTGTTAACTGCTCTTTTCTAAAACAAATTACTACTTTTATGTTGTCAGTGAAGCATTTTTGCGGCATATGTTCCCCGCCTTTTGTATTCCATTATTTAAATAAATGTTGTGTAGGTGAGTGGAGGGGGTTTTTCAATCACAAAAGATGTAAAAGGAAAGAACTAAGTTGTTTGTCGATTAGTTGCAATAATTTAAGTAATATATAAGTTAATTTGAGATCTTTTTGCTAGCTAACTTGATTATCTTGTTTTTGTATTCCAGGAATATTTCCAGTCCATTCATGGGGAAGATTGTTTTGGAATAAAGAAACTTCCATACTCAAGCTCATCACATGATTATTGCTATACTCCTTTGACACCTTACACTCCCTGTCCTATTAATAGGCAATTAAAGTATCAGTTATATTTTTATTTGAACAACCAAAATTTACCTTGACTTTTTTTCTATTTTGATCACTTTTTATACTCTTGTAATTTATTTTATTTTTTATCAAAAATAAAAATAATGATGAATTCTGTTCATTTCTACATAATTTATAACAGTCCCCGCTATAAATTCTACAATTAGTCAACTGATAGTTTCTAATCAAGTCACAAATTTCTGCTAGTATCCATTATTACATTTCTATCGCGTTCATTTAAACTTGAAATTAAAAAGCGAAAAATCATACTTACAATTGTATGCATGCAATCAAATATAATTTTCTCCTGAACATGAATATTTGCAAAAGTGATTATTTTTATTCTGCTTTCAGTAAAATATTACCCATGGGTTGTGTGCACACACAGAACGGTCAGGCGTTCTGAGTTCCAGCGGTCTTTAGAGGATCCATATCATCCTAAGACCGCTGACCGCTCGTTGTGTACACATACCCTTCAGGCCAGTCCAGTGCTTTGATGAATTCACTGCTGACTTTTTGAGGTGGGAAATGCACATTGAACAGATTTTTCAATATCCTCCATTACTCCTCTGCTGTTCTTATTGAACTCATCCTCATCCAAGAGTGTAAGGTTTCAGTTTAGATTAAAAATGTATTGAATTTCTAATCCAATATTTGAATTGTCCCAACGGATTCACAATCAATGTTTAATCGTTACTTGAAAAAAAGGTTTGCTATAAATGATCTAACATTTTGATTACCCCATGGATGGATTGTTTAGATTCCGCTGCATTTTATTGCTTATTTTTGACTCTTATTATCATTGTCTCATGCTCCAAACGATCTGGTTATTCTAAGTACTATCACCAGCCATTGAGTACATCCTTCATTTCACAATGAAACTTTTCAATTCTCTTATCTTGCTGAGAATCGTTTTGATGATAATCCAATAATGATAATGAGAGTCGATCACTAAATTTAAAAAATTGTTTTAGAATAATTTATTCTTGTAATAATTGATCATAGTAATTTATCAATAAGGTGCTGGAAAATTATAAATTTTGAGATTACTTCATTTTTCATTTATTCATTAACGATAACGAACAGCAGAGTGAGATTGGTAAAATTTGGGCAGAAACCCTATTTGAAAAGTTTGTTGAATTTTCTGTTCTGTAGCATTTAATCTAATCTTGATGCATATTATTAATCATTAATGTATATTAGAATAAATAAAAAATACTGTAAGATTTCTTTGTTTCTGATACAATCCCAAACAATAATAGAAGCTTTGACTTACCGTAAGCCGAAACTAACGGCTGTTTCAAAAAGAACGCACTCATGCAAGTTTGAGTGAATGTCAATTCATTACATTAAGTTATTAAAGTAATTATAAGTTATGCTGCTTATATTGGCACTTGTTGCAGCAATGAAAATTTCACCCCCTACATTGAAGCTGCTATAACAATGAAACGAAAACTTGGAATAGTGAAATAATACATAATTTCAAAGAGAATTCAATGTTCTACAAACTCACGATAAGCATCAATTTTTACGATGCATTGTTGGAGAGTTATAAGCCCTGAAAGAGAAAAACGTTGCATAAAAACCTGTCATTTTAACAACTACACACCTTCAAGAGCGAATATCTCGGGAACTGTTGGGAATATCACAAAATTCAACTGAACAAAAAGTGTAAAGAATTCATCAAGCTTCATTTTTGAATAGTTAGCTATTTCGGTTGAACGTATTGTTCTCAAGATATGTGCGTGGGAGCAAAACACTGAAAAATGCAACCTTTAAACCACCCTCATCCCCTTAGCCATAATTTGAGAATGGGAACTTTTGACATGTTCTCCTAACTAATCTTAACAAAGCTGCAAAGTCAAAAATTGTTGAAAAAAAAATTGGAGGCAAACGTGTTTTTTCAAAAATGTCACACCTTCAAGAGCAGATATCTCGAAAACTAGAGAAGATATAGAAAAATTTGTGAGATGAATATTGTAGGAAATTTTGTATATCACAATGTCCGTAAGATACGTAGTTGTCGAATTACATGCGAGAAACCAAAAAAAGGTACCTTTGAACCACCCCCACCCCCTCAGCACAGCGGGTAGGGGCACAGAATAGGTACAGTAGAATGGAAACTTGTAATCAAACGCCTAACCAATGATTTTCCATGACGCAAATACTTAACACGTCACGTGACCTTGGTTTCTGATTGTGTCTAACAGTGTGAACCACTTCAACTTTGCAGTGTGGCATGTTATCAACAAGTATCGTGGTCATGACCATAGACAACTACTTAGGAAACTATAAATACCCTATAGTCTTTATAGTTCCTTACAACTACTTGTACCCTCGTAAAAATATACCAATTCCGTCAAGTTGTCACCCCGACTACTTGACACCTACTGGACCGGAGGTGTCAACTAGTCACGACCGTAAACGACAACTTGACACCTCGCACCCTCACGACAGGGTGTCCCCCCGACTAGTTGTCAACTCCTCAGAAAGGAGACAACTAGACGGGTATGGCTCACGTCCACTTGTCCCCTAAAACCCGGTTTTAAAAGGGGGCGAGTAGTCGGGGTGGCACCTAGTCACGTACCCCTCATTACCGGAGCTTACCTTGTCCACAGAGAAGAAGTAATCTTCTACTTTGTGCCTTGTCTAAATACAGCATTGTAATGCCTATATGTATATATCCATATACACAATAAAATGCTGTATTTAGACAAGGTAAGCTTAGTGCGTATATGCGGATGTATGGTGTAGCATATCTGAATAGAGCATAATTTATTATATTATTAAATCAGCTGGAAATTGAACACCAACTGAAACTGAAAGTATCACTTCTGAAGTTGTTCCCTAATCTATCTTTTGGGGTTTCGGGTACAGAAACCACCCTACACCCCCCTCCAATAAAAAAAAACGGGAGTTTAGATAATAAATAGCTTAGGTCTATAATGATTAGTTTAATTGCTCTTTGCATAGATTTTTCCTTAATTTATCTCTTTCCTGTATAGGGCTACTTGTAATATAAATATAAAGAAAATAAAAATCTCAGTACCCTTTTTTAAAATATTTTATCACAACATGTTTCGGTCATTTATGCCATTTTCAAGTGATATGAATTAATTAAAAATCAAAATATTTTAAAAAAAGGGTACCGTACTGAGATTTTTATTTTCTTTATACTTTTTCCTTAAACTTACTTTTTTTCGGTTGATGTCACTTGGACTTACTTTTCATTACACCACCATGAGTACATTAATTTGTACTTCAATTCATAATATACAAGCTCATCCTTTCAACTTTCTTTTCTTTTTCACTATTTTCAAATCCTGGAAGGATGTAAACTTCATGATTGAAACATTGAAATGATAGTAGAGATGTGTCGTTCGGTCATGACCCGTTCGAATTGAACGGGTCATTTAGGTGAACGAGTGATCCGGATCACATTTATTAGAAAAACCCGTTCATTTGACCCGTTCATCAACTGGGGTAAACCCCATGTTTTTATTGTCTTTACACATCAACTGTGGTGGACCACCTTTTTTTTTTTTTTTTTTTTTTTGCTTGTTTATAGGAGAGCTATAGAAAATAAACCGTTCAATTGAACGGGTCTTTTTGAACGGGTCGCGGGCAGTGCGTGAACGACTGACCCGAATCAGTAAAGTGATCCGAACTTCCCATCTCTAAATGATAGGTTACTTAGAACGCAGTGGCTACAGTTACGGTAACCGTAGCTCCAGTTCGCGTTCCGGTAAAGTTATGACTTCGTTTGCGCATGTGCCAACAAACTTCGTTTGTCACAGCCATTGATATAGAGAATATAATATCAATGGTCACAGCAATCATTACCGGAGCTTACCTTGTCTAAATGCAGCATTTTAATGCCCATAATAATATTATATATCCATATACGCATTACAATGCTGTATTTAGAAAAGGTGAGCTTAGTGCATATATATGCGGATGTATGGTGTAGCATACAGTATCTGAATAGAACATAATTATATTAGAGCACCTGAAAATTGAACACCAACTGAAACTGAAAGTATCACTTATCTGAAGTTGTTTCCTAATCTATCTTTCGGGATTTCGGGTACAGAACCCCCTACGCCCCCCTCCAACACAACAAAAAAAATCGGGAGTTTAGTCTATAAATAGCTTAGGTCTATAATTCATTAAAGGCTTTTCGCATATCTTTTCCCTTAAACTTACTTTTTTTGGTCGATGTCACTTGGACTTACTTTTCATTACACCACCATAAGTACATTTATACTTCAATTCATAATATACAAGCTCATCCTTTCATTTTTTTATTTTTCATCACTATATTTTTTCAAATCCTGGAAGGAGGTAAACTTCATGAAACGATAGGTTATCAAACCATGTGACCAAAAACCATCAACACCACAATGCACATGTAAATAGCGGTAGCCGCGAATGCGCAAATGTTTACTGGACCGTGAACTGGAGCTACAGTCACAGAATAGGTACAGAATGAAAACTTGTTATCAAACGCCTATCTAACCAATGCTTTTTACATGACGCAAATACTAGACACGTCACGTGACCTTGGGAAGTTCCAATCCTGGTCTTCTGATTGCCTCGTGGCAGTGAATGAGATCAATTATTGATCTACCATCAATACTATAGTGAGGTCCACGTTATAATGGCAGTGAAGAAAAATAGGAGAAAAACGTTGCCAAGTCTCTCTATTTTGCCACTGACTGTACACAGCGGTTACTCAATTCATCCTATTGAATTTAATCCAATAATAATTATCATTTCCTTGATAAAATAATCAATTTAATGTCAAATTGATCAAGAAAAAATATTGAATGATTACCACAATATCAACTTCTCAACTACACAAAAAAAAGAAAAAATATTTTTTCATAAATTGATCAAGAAAAAATATTGAATGAAAAAGACTAAGAAATTGTCAAAAAACCACTGATTTATTGATAATTAGAAAGACCGATAAACACGTTTATCAGAGATTGACAATGGTGTAATAACCGAAACCGGTCTTTCTAATTATCAATAAATCAGTGGTTTTTTGACAATTTCTTAGTCTTTTACATTCAATATGAATAATTACCACAATATCAATTTAATATTTTTTTCAAAATTGATCAAGAAAACATATTGAATGAAATAGACTAAGAAATTGTCAAAAAACTACTGATTTATTGATAATTAGAAAGACCGGTTTCGGTTATTACACCATTGTCAATTTCTGATAAACGTGTTTATCAAAGATTGACAATGGTGTAATAACCGAAACCGGTCTTTCTAATTATCAGAGATTATTAAACACGTTTATCAGAGATTGACAATGGTGTAATAACCGAAACCAGTCTTTCTAATTATCAATAAATCAGTGGTTTTTTGACAATTTCTTAGTCTTTTTCATTCAATATGAATAATTACCACAATATCAACTTCTCAACTACACAAAAAAAAGAAAAAATATTTTTTCATAAATTGATCAAGAAAAAATATTGAATGAAAAAGACTAAGAAATTGTCAAAAAACCACTGATTTATTGATAATTAGAAAGACTGATAAACATGTTTATCAGAGATTGACAATGGTGTAATAACCGAAACCGGTCTTTCTAATTATCAATAAATCAGTGGTTTTTTGACAATTTCTTAGTCTTTTACATTCAATATGAATAATTACCACAATATCAATTTAATATTTTTTCATAAATTGATCAAGAAAACATATTGAATGAAATAGACTAAGAAATTGTCAAAAAACTACTGATTTATTGATAATTAGAAAGACCGGTTTCGGTTATTACACCATTGTCAATTTCTGATAAACGTGTTTATCAGAGATTGACAATGGTGTAATAACCGAAACCGGTCTTTCTAATTATCAGAGATTATTAAACACGTTTATCAGAGATTGACAATGGTGTAATAACCGAAACCAGTCTTTCTAATTATCAATAAATCAGTGGTTTTTTGACAATTTCTTAGTCTTTTTCATTCAATATGAATAATTACCACAATATCAACTTCTCAACTACACAAAAAAAAAAGAAAAAATATTTTTTCATAATTTGATTTGAAAATTTGCTTTCATGACTAGGATCAGATTTTTATTTTTATACAAACCTGAAACGGCGGCTAATTTAAAAAGCTGTGATACAACAATCTGAATTTCAAAACAACAGTTATTGAGTTATTTGGTAGGTATTCTATTCCAATTTCCTTTGAAAATAATAGAAAAATAGGAATCCTATTTAAAAATAAGTAATTTCAATTGATTAATTCTGAAATAACTTTTCAATAGACTATTATTTATACCGGTAGGAGTAGGTCTAACCTATATGGGTTGGCTAACATGAATGAAGTCCAGGATGGTTAGTTATCAACCTTTAAAATGTTATTTCAGGTATTTTAATTTGTGTTTCTCATAAGGTAATGTTTAAAAATTATCTCATTGTTTCAAAAATACATTTTAAATCAATTATATGACTTGTGTACTCAAGTATTTTGATAGAATGAAGAAAAAAATGGCGGCTGAGAATATGGTTTGTTGAGTTTTGTACAGTCACTGTCAAAAGACAACATTGCAAAGCGAGAGAGAGATAGTGCTATCTGTTTTGTTGTATGATAGAGAAGGACAGCAACAGTATTGTCAATCGTACACTGCCATTATAATGTGGACCTCACTATATTACAATGCGGCGCTTCCTAACAAGATGGCGGATTTTAGCGTCAGGGTACTAGCCAAGTTTTCATACTGTATGTATACTGTGGTAGGGGTGGGGACTTTTGATATGTTTACCTCCTTACTACCCTAAACAGAACTGCAGTGTCAAAAATTGTCTTCCAAACATTTCCCTCTATAACCTTTCTTTGACTGAACTTTAAGTTGATTTTTGACAGTGAGTTCAATTGGGATCCTATTTAAAAACTACTTTTCTGTCGCTTCAAAATTTAGTCCATCATTTTGTATCAATCTTGACTTCTTCCAATGGAAAAGTGGACATGTGATTATTATTTCCATGCTGAATTTCATATCACTTCCGCGTTGTGTGTTATCAAAGGACTCTGATGCCTCATTTGAATTGCATGGCTTCGCCGATGCTAGTCTCACTGCTTACGGCGCCTGTATTTACGTCAGAAGCACCTCTCTCGGTAGCAGTCAAGCTAGGTTGTTCACTTCCAAGTCCCGCATTGCCTCTTTGAATCCAGTTCTTTCTGTTCCTAGATTAGAGCTACAGGCAGCTCTGCTACTTTCACGTCTTGTGAATAAGGTTTTAAAGGCTTAAAATCTTACTTTCTCTAACGTGTATTTGTGGACTGACTCGAAAACAGTCTGTGACTGGTTAAGAGCCCCTCCTGATCGTTCAAATATTTTTGTAGCGGTACGCATTTCAGAAATTCAGAATTCAACTTTTAACTTTCATTGGAATCATGGTCATACTAGTAACAATCCTGCTGATTTGATATCTCGAGGTTGTACACCCAATCAGCTGGCCTCTAGTAGTCTGTGGTGGAATGGTCCTTCATGGCTATCCATGCCGAATAGTTCTTGGGATTCTTTCTCTAGCAATGTTGCTATTTCTCAATCTGTTCAGGTATTAGCTACTACTTCTTCTCATAATGATATTGTCTCAGGCATAATTAATAGTTGCTCCACTTATCACAAAATAGTTTGTACAACGGCATATGTTCTACGGTTCATTCATAATTGTAGGAAACAAAATTCAGTCGCTCCGCGCTTTGGTCAATTAGCTGTCTCTGAAATATTAGAAGCTGAAAATTGTATTTTCAAATCCATTCAAGAAGAAGCTTTCTCTGCTGAACTTAAGGCATTGCATCAAAATCAGGAGCTATTGCCTAATAGCTCTATTAAAGCCTTGTCACCATTCATTCACTCGATTCACTGCTCAGAGTTGGTGGACGTTTGCAGAATGCAAATGCTTCCTTTGACTATAAACATCAAATATTGTTGCCTAGCAATCACAAATTCACTTGTGCATTGATTGTTGCTCATCATCGTCGTCTAAGTCATGCTGGTGTGCAGGCCACCATGGCCAGTGTAAGACAACGATTTTGGTTTCCCTCCACCCGTCGCACCATCAAAAGTGTATTGCGGCATTGCATAATGTGTTTTCGCTTTTCTGCTCTTCGTTCTGAGCAAATCATGGGTAGTTTACCAGCGGCCCGCATTCAGGCTAATTTTCCCTTTTACAATTGTGGTTTGGATTATGCCGGTCCTATTTCCATTCGTGTAGGTGGCCCCAAATCTTGTACTTTTTCTAAAGCATACTTGTCGCTTTTTGTGTGTATGGTAACTCGTGTCGTTCATATTGAAACTGTCTTGGAACTTACTTCCAAGGCATTTATTGCTGCTCTGATTTGGATTTCTGCTTGTCGCGGCATTCCACATTCCATTTTTTCAGACAACGCCACAACTTTCATTGGTGCCAACAATGAGCTACGTGAGCTCCACGAATTTTTGTCTTCTGATCGTCTCAAATCAGATAGGTACTCATGACACTTTGTCTGTACTCAACATCCAATGGCACTTCATTCCCCCTCGGGCTCCGCACTTTGGTGGACTCTGGGAGAATGCTGTAAAAAACTTCAAACACATATTCCGTGTAGTTACATTCAACAAGGTATTTAACTTTGAAGAAATCTGTACTCTTGCTGCTCAGGTCAAAGCCATCTTGAATTAGCACCCTCTTGACCCCTTGTCGGAAGATCCGCATGATCTTGCTTACTTGTCTCCAGGTCATTTTTTGATTGGATGTCCACTTACGTCATTACCCTTCTTACCGCCTAACACCAAACACATTGATCATCGTTCACGTTGGTATCAACTTGCTGTTTCTATCCAGGAGTTTTGGGATAGGTGGTCTCGTGAATATTTAACCACTCTTCAGAAAAAAGGCAAATGGTTAAACAATTGTGAAAATTTGAAGGTCGGTACGGTTGTCATCTTGAAGGATATCCTGGTTCTGCACAGTCCACTTGGAAATTGGCGCGCATTACTGAAGTTCATCCCGGTAAGGATGACAAGGTTTGAGTTGTCACTGTTCTCACTCCCTCCGGCACTTTTAAGAGAGCTATTTCGAGTTTAGCACCTCTTCCCATTGATGAGGATTCTAGTTGATTCCCTTTTTCTTATGGTTCATTCCGTATTTTCAGGTTTCATTGTTTTTTCCCCTGGTTCTCACATGGGGCCCAGTTTTCAGTTCCAATTGCTTTGCCAGATTTGACATATTTTTTACCTTTTCTTATTGTGCCATACCCTTGTATGACACAAGGGGCCCAGTTTATGTAAAATCTGACAAAGCATTTATTGGAACAGTCCACTTCGATACTCGTTCCGTTACTACGTAGACGTTATTTTGTCCATTTGCACTGTCCAGTGACGTCACAGTCACGGTTACACGTCACTGTCATACTCAAGATTGTTTTCTAATATTATTCGTCGTATTATTTGTCGTTTCAATTTTAATATTTTTATTATTCAATTTTTGGAATTTTATTTCGTCTTTTATGCATCTTACTTTCTAGATATTTGCTACTTTTTCATCAAACGTTTGCGAACGTTTTGCTCACGTATCGAGCATTTCCGGCTTGTCCTTTGTTAGTCGAGCCTTAGCTTGCTTTCTCGTCTTTTGATCACGTCTAGTCAGTGAGTGCACATTTGCTCCTGGTCTACTTTTCTTCATCCAAATTCATCTGGTTTACTGAATATTTTAAATGTGAATTATTCCTTCAAATTAATTCTTCAAATGTATTCATCAACTGTGATGCAATTATTTATCAATTTCTTCATATATTTATGCTGATAATTTGTCAAGATTTCACAATCTCGTGTTGGCGTCTATCGCCACTCTTCTAACAACTGGCTTCACCACTTGAGACTCAGACCTTCAATTTCATCATCTCTACCATTTGGAAATCGTTCTGAAAATTCCACAACTTGAAATTCGGATTATTTGTTTGGAATTCTACATGTTCCTGCTCACATTCCCATTGGGGGAATTGTCTTCTGTGTTTGATGCTTCCATTCTTGTCATCACGTGGCCATCATATCGGCGCTTGCTGAACGTCCTGTTCCTTGGGGTACCGTGGATTCCTTGCCTATCTGCCTGGCTGCATCTCTTCCTCAAAAATTTAATTCAGGTTATGTAAATCGTTTTATTCAATTTTCATTTTTCACTCATGTATTGCATAATTGTTCATGAAAATACTAATAAGCGTGTCAAAACTGAACCACGTTGTTCTCTATTTCTAATTCAAACATTTCAATGTGTATTCATATTATTTTTGTAGCTATTATTCAGCTTTTACGGCAATTAAAAACATTTAATTGTCCATACTTTCGGCAATCGAGCCTATGTACATGAATTCAATATGTTACAGTGTATGTCTCATTGAGAGCACTGTCCTTTGTTATTTCAAGGTTATAATATGTATTCATTGTATTTGATAGCTACCCTAGCTAGCTTAGATATTATTTGATAGCTAGCTTACAAGTGTATTAATGTTGACCGAGACATTCAATTTTGACAGCTACCCTTGGCTTACAAGTGTTTTCATTGAAGGCCTATGTCGCCTATACTAATGCATTCAACATTAATAATTATTTCATTATATTTGACAGCTACCCTTGGCTTGCAAGTGATATTTTAAGGCCACCGACGCCTATTAATTGTTCTATTGATCTCTAACTTGAAATTCAAATCATTGAAGGCCTATGTCGCCTATATTAATGTATTCAACATTAATAATTATTTCATTGTATTTGATAGCTACCCTTGGCTTACAAGTGTATTTTCATATCTGAATTGTTGTATTGATGTCTAACTTGACATTCAAATCATTAAAGGCCTATGTCGCCTATATTAATCCATTCAACATTAATAATTCTTTCATTGTATTTGATAGCTACCCTTGGCTTACAAGCATATTTTCATATCTGAATTGTTCTATTGATGTCTAACTTGACATTCAAATCATTGAAGGCCTATGTCGCCTATATTAATGCATTCAACATTAATAATTATTTCATTATATTTGACAGCTACCCTTGGCTTGCAAGTGATATTTTAAGGCCACCGAGGAATATTAATTGTTCTATTGATGTCTAACTTGACATTCAAATCATTGAAGGCCTATGTCGCCTATATTAATGGACTCAACATTGACAATTATTTCATTGTATTTGACAGCTACCCTTAGCTCACAAGCGTTATTTTAAGGACACTGTCGACTATTTCAATATGTATGACATTGATTTTGGAACTTGCTTATTTTAATGTCAACCAAGACATTTTCATTCTTGAACTTACTTGTATTAATGTCAACCAAGATATTCTCATTCCTGGAATTACTTATTGGTATTAATGTCGATTACTCTAAGGTTATTTGTACTAGTGTCAATCGAGACATTCAACTATTTCAATATATAGAGCATTATCTATATCTCATTGTCATTTGCTATTATTCTTTTTAAAATCATTATTGCACAGAATTCAGAGATTTATTTGTAGGTATTAATACCAACTATCATTCACAGTCCACTGGCCTGACTTTGGATTCTGTCACAAATCTTGAAGAATTTATAATAGGTCTATAACCATGACCACGTGATGATGAATCAAACAAAATTTTCCTACACTTTACACCTGTATACGTGTATAATCCAGTTCTTATTTACTTTAAGATGATAGATGAATGGATGATCATTGTTATTTTACTAAAAATTAGAATAAGTTGAGCAGTTTCCCTTTCAGAGGGAGTTTTGACAACCCACAAAACTCATTTTTCATTTGAAGATATAACGAAAAGGGGCAGCATATGACCTTATTTTTTCTGCTCAGCTTGCCAAAATACCCCTCATTCAAATATTAAAATTTTTGACTGACTATGTACAGTGAGTCAGTCATTCATTCTATCAGGGCTCGAATAATTTTGGAATTTTAATTAAATAAAAATGGAAGAGAATAATTTCTTTATGTAAATATCAACACCTTTATTCAAAGACATATTAACTGCATGCGTTTTCATATTGCTGATACAGCATTGATGAAACTGTAGATGTTTATTTAGCACTTTGTCTCAAAAAACTGTTCTATATAGTGAGGTCCACGTTATAATGGAAGTGGATAAAGATAGAAGAATAGCGATGCCGATTGTCTGCATTAATAATTAATTATTAATTATATTTCTACATTGTCAAAAACATAATTGGCATCGTTGAGGACCTAGAAAAGGATAGTACCACCGGCTTTGTCGAATGATAGACAAGGATAGCAAAACCAAAGTTGATCAAATACTGTCATTATAAAGTGGACCTCACTATAGCTGAAAAATTAATAATCCATGCCATGTGTAGGCCTAAACATTATTGCATCAGGAAAACGAAGTTTCAAAACTATGTTTTTTTCTAAACAGATGTTTTTGTGATAATTTCTTTGATGCAGCTGTTTCACATTCACCATACTATTATACAGAGTTTGTTAAAATGAAAATATTTATCAATTACCAAAACAATACTATTATTATATTTATAATAAAAATATCATCATTATTGAAAATATTCATCAATTATCAAAACAATATTATTGAGGTTAAGTGGTATCAGGTAGAAAGCAATAACAGAAACAGATGTTCCTTTTTCAATTTTGATCATGTGATATCATGATTTTTTATGAAATTTCATGTACCATTAATGAAATTTGGACATTAATTCTGAAAAATCTAGAAGGAAAATTGAAATTTGGCTTCCAGGTGCACGAGATTGATATTTTTAGAATCTATGTGCAAAATTTGGAAATCTAAATCATTCCCGTTTTTCCGGTATGCAATCCACAAGTTGACATGTTTTGATGCAAACAAACACAACCCTTCTCTCTCTTATATAGAAAGAAAAAAGAAAAGATAAACATTTTACTCATTCATGCTGTCCTTGTGTAATAGATGATAAATAAGAGCTAAAGCCATGTGACCCACTTGGTCACCGTTGTCACAAAGTAGAAGGAATCCTTTATTTTGCTGTGCCTTCTTTCTTCTTTTTATGTATTCTATAAATAAAAATTATTTCTTCTTCTCTGTGACGGTGTCAAAGTAGACCCACGCTAATCCACAAATAAAGCAACCCACGCCATGGGATGTTTTGTAAACCATTGCTTGGCATCTCCAGACATCTGTGTGATTATAATAATACATGCAATGAATAATCCACTTGTCAGCTGATTGATTATGAATAATTCTATAGCAATGGTTTACAAAACATCCCACGGCATGGGTTGCTTTTTGTGTATTAGCGTGGGTCTACTTTGCGGCGAGCCTAATACGGAGTGAGCCATGGGGTATTATAATATTATAGTTCCTATTGCACCTAATAGACAAGGGACACAGCCTGTGGTCTCACTTATGATCTTGAAGATCCCAGCTGGCCAAAATTTGGTGTTTGACGACCAGCCAGTAATTCGTTCTGATGGTAAGTTGAATAAGGGTCATATGCGGCATATGTAGGTTAAATGCTAAACGACGTTTACTTGTAGATGTGATTGAATTTATCATAATGTGTTTCATTAAGAGTTTAAACGAACTGAGATTAAACTGGAATTTCTCCATTTCAACCGAGCTGCATACAGTTATTTCAGAAAATTTTGATGATTGGACCAATTCGAGGTCAATAAATATACAGACTCAACAGGCTTGCTATTCCTAGCACATCACAAGAAGACTCCTGGTTTTTTGTTTTTTACAAATAGACAGAGCAGCCTATGCATCCTTGTTATTTATACTTACTCATCTCACGTTATACTCTGGTGTCAACTATTTATCTTAGTGTGATAGACCTACATTAGTCCACCAGTGTATCTCCAATAAGTCACGGGGTATTTGCTCTAATACCATAATAATATTAAGACACCAGCCCTTTTGTTCTCACTGGTGCCCCAGTTTGCTTTACTTTGGGCCAAAAATGGCTGATCTCTGGCAACTCACTGCATGGTGGCTGAATGTAATATTATGAGCCGAATTAATGGCCCATATGAATAAAATCAGAGCATATGCTCATGAGCATTAGGTAGAAGCATAAGCATTTGCTCATTTTTATATGAATAAGCTTTACCTTATACTCTTACCTAATGCTCCTGAACTCTGGAGCAAATGATAAAGTTTTAGTTTTACTTTTAAAGAATAAAGAGTTGACGAGGGAAACTCACAAAGAAAACGATTTTACATACCAACTGCGTTTTATTCACCATGACAGTGCTGCCACCATAGTTGTTCAAACACATAAATAATTTTGACATTACAATAGAAATAATACAAAATATAGTTTTACATGAATTATTATATTCCAACACTCCTCCTTGATGTCAAAATGTTTTAACAAAAAATTAGTTTACATCTAAAATGTTATTTCTCAAATGATAATAAAGATTTTAATCAGAATTACTTGTTAGAAAGTCATCACTTGTATTACTTGTTTTACATAGTCACCAACATATCTTTAAACTTCGAAAATTTGTTACTCAATAATGGTTTAGTAAATATGTCAGCTAGCTGTTTTTCTGAACAACAATATTTTATTTCAAACATGCCATTATGAAATTGTTCGCTTACAAAATGGTACCTGACATTTTACTTTTCCTGTTCATTTGACCTGAATTAATTAGCTTGATAGCACTTTGATTGTCCACATTAAGTACCATACTGTATTTATAGTTTTGTTAGTCAATTCTGAAAGAATTAATAGTCTTCAAATATTTTAATTCTTTACAACACTCTGCAGCAGAAATATACTCAGCTTCTGCTGTGGATAAGGCAATAATTGGTTGCTTTCTAGAGCTCCAAATAATTGGTGCTCCTCCCAACAATATAACATACCCACTTGTGCTTTTTCTATCATTTAGATCACCAGCATAATCTGAATCACAATATGCTTCAACTTTCAATACATTTGACTTACAACTGGGAAAAAATAAACCAACATCTTTTGATCCATTTAGATATCTTAGGGTTCTCTCAACATTTTGTACATCTTTAGCACTAGGGTTATCTAAGTACCGGCTTCCATAGTTGACTGCAAAAGACATGTCAGGTCTTGTTTTGTTAGTTAAGTATAGCAAACTACCTACCACCTCTCTATAGGGAAAATCTATCTAAGCTTTTCAATTTGGTCATTTTTTACTATGGGTGTATTTTGATATTTACTGCCAGTCATACTAAAATTTTCAAGAACTTTCTTAGAATAGCTTGTCTGTGTTACAAAAATGCCTTCTTTGTTTTGTCTTATTTCCAAACCTAAATAACTAGCTGGATTCTCATTTGCTGTCATTTCAAAATTTTTCATTAATTTTTCCAATAGATTATTCATTTTAGTTTCATCCTTGCTCATCAAAATTCCATCATCTACATTTATGGCTAAATAAAGTTCATTTGAACTGTCTTTGAAAATGCATTGATCAGATTTTAGTTGATGTAAACCTTCTTGCTTTAGAAAAGATGTTAGTTTTTTATTCCATTGAGAAGGGGCTTGTTTTAATCCATAAAGGGCTTTCTTCAATCTACATACCTTTCCTTCATCACCAAATCCTTCTGGAATTCTCATGAAAATTTCATCATCTAATTCCCCATACAAAAAAGCAGTTTTTACATCAAATGTTTGGATTTTCAAATTATCCTGCGCTGCAATTGAAAACAAAATTCTTAATGATGCATTGTCTACAACAGGACTAAAAGTATCTTTAAAATCGATTTAACCTTCTTTCTGTTGACATCCTCTAACAACTAACCTAGCCTTGTATATCCCATTATCTTTTACTTTGAATACCCACCTACTTGTTAAAATTTCCTTTCCTGTATTATTCTTAAGTATTATTCTTTTCCAAAGATACTTTCTCTTTATTTATTGCTTCCTTCCATTTTTCTCTGTCCTCACTCTCCATGCATTCCATAAATGTTAACATTACTTGTCCATTATTGTATCTAGCAGGTAGTCTTATATTATTTCTTGGTCTCAAACTATAATGTTGATTCACTTCTTCTAATTGATCCTCATTCACCATCTCTGCTTCTTGTTCTCTTTCATTCATCTCATTCCTGATCTCTGCTTCTTGTTCTCTTTCATTCATCATCTCTACTTCTTGTTCTCTTCCATTCATCATCTCTGCTTCTTGTTCTCTTTCATTCATCATCTCTGCTTCTTGTAC
This sequence comes from Nilaparvata lugens, assembly GCF_014356525.2. Taxonomy (NCBI): domain Eukaryota; kingdom Metazoa; phylum Arthropoda; class Insecta; order Hemiptera; family Delphacidae; genus Nilaparvata; species Nilaparvata lugens. Next base: position 54,402,150 of record NC_052506.1, on the reverse strand, counting down.
ATTTTCTTGTTCTCTCTGATTTTCTAAATCATTTCTATTTTGTCTACATTTTACAAGCATTTCATTTTGGTCTTTTACAGTTTCATTTGAATAGAACATTTCTTCTTTTTCATTAAACAAAACATCTCTCGAGATAAAAATCTTTCTTTTTACTGGATCCCATAATCTATAACCATTTGGAGCATATCCTACAAAAATTTCCTCTTTGCTACAGCTGTAAAGTTTTTTAAGTGGACCTAATACTTTTGAATGTACTTTAGAACCAAATATGTTTAATTTACTCAAATCCGGTTTTCTACCATACCATTTTTCAGCAGGTGTTGTATCAATACTAACAGTTGGACTACGATTTATAAGATAGGCAGATGTTAATACAGCCTCTCCCCACATACTTGTGGGTAAATTTGAATAAAAAATTAATGCTCTTGCTTTTTCCATTAATGTTCTGTTCATTCCTTCAGCAGTTCCATTTAGTTGGGGTGAATAGGGTATAGTATAATCTAGCACAATTCCCCGTGATTTAGACCAATTTTTCAAGCAATTAGATACATATTCCCCACCATTATCACACCTGATTTTAACATCTTTGACATTGAAATGAGCTTCAGCTTCATATACATATTCTTTCAAATAAGTAGGTAGCAGTTTCATTCTTAGATCTTAACAAATAGACTTTACAAAAATGACTGAAATCATCAACCCATGTCAAAAAATAATTTTTACCATCATGAGTTTGTGGATCAATAGGACCACATAAATCTGAATGAATTACTTGCAAAAATTTGATGCTCTATTTCTTATAGAATTGAAAGGTTTTCTTACTTGTTTGGCTTTTGGACAAATATTACAAAATTCCTCTTCACAAATATTCAATACATTTGATGGAATTCCTACTGAAATTTTGGATAATTTTTCAAGATTCTTGAAACTAATATGACCTAATTTCCTATGCCAATTCATTGCTTCTGAATGATTTGAGAAACTGGATTCAGAATCTTTGTCAATCTTCTTAGAAATATGATTCACTATAGCCTTGTCATGATTACCTATTTTACTGGCATATTCTGCAATAGTTACATTATTTTTAATTCTTCTTTTAATTGAACTTCATATAAACCTTACTTATTTTTATTCCCTTCCAAAATAACAATTTCGTTTTTCATGATTTGGGCTTTACTTTTAGTAAACAAAACTTTTCCACCATTTTCGGTAATTGCATTTACTGACATTAAATTATTAGTGAGATCTGGGACATATGTAACATTTTCAAGTATGGTATACACTGTTCTGAGTTTACAACTCCTGAAGCTAATGCTACCATACTTTGATCTTTCTTGGCAACAGATATCGTTTGTTTACATGTTTTTACATTATCTAAAATACTGACATCATTAGTCATGTGGTTTGGTGTACAACCACAATCTATGATAAATAATACTTTATTGGAGACATCCTGACCCTCACTTGCTTTTAGGCTATGACTTATTGAACTATTTACTTGAGTTAGAAAAGATGTTTTACTTTAAGCCTTATTACAAAAGTAACAGTCTTTTTCATTGTGATTAGTTTTTTTACAGATTTTACATGACTTTGTTATCACTAGACCTATTGTTTTTCAAAATACAATCCTTTTCATAATGATTTGACTTTTTGCAACAAGTACATAATTTTTGTTTAGACCTGTTATTTGGGCAGTTATTACAAATGTGTCCATATTCATTACAGGAGTAACATTTTGTTGTTCTACTATTGGAAGTAGAAGCCTTGATCTTACCTCGTTCTTGTCTTACTGTTTTAAACGCCAGAGATTCGCTCTCACCTGACCATTTCATTTCTTCTTGGAGAAGTCTAGCCTTTAGATTATCCAAAGTCTTTTCCGTGTTTAGTGTAGAATCCCACGCACTTGAAAAATGTTTATACACTGTTCTGGGAGTACACTCAGTATTTTAGTAATCACCATTGTTTCATCGATTTTCTGGTCAAGTCTGTTCAATTTGTATGCAATGTTTTGAATGTATGTTAGGTTACCCATCATGTCTTTATCTGTAGAGAACTTGCATGTATAAAAGTCTTGAAGAAGAGCACATTTTTGTTGAGTTGTGTCATGTTTAAATAAATTTTTCAATGTGTCATACATTTCCTTGGCACTATTGCACGATATATTATGTATTTTTCAGCGTCATCAAGATGTAATGTTGAGCTTTTGCATCTTTGTTTTTGAACATCTTAATCTTATCAGCACTTTCACCCTGTTGTTCTGAAGTTTCAGTTCCATCTACCACATCCATCAGATCTTTAGCTTTAAGTAATATTTTAATTTCAAATTTCTACATAGTGAATGAATCTGCATCCTTCAGCTTATGCACATAATTTTCCCCGTCCATCGTCACCATTTTGAGGTTACCTTTTACCACAGAATTACTGGAGTAATTATAGGAGTTTTCTCTGCTTTTACTATAATTTTAAGAGAAAAACCAATAATCACTTTTCATGTTTTACTTGTTTTAAGAATAAACTTTTTACTTGTTTTTACGTTTTTGGCCATTATCTGGGCCCATAATCTGATAAAGTTTTAGTTTTACTTTTAAAGAATAAAGAGTTGACAAGGGAAACTCACAAAGAAAACGATTTTACATACCAACTGCGTTTTAATCACCATGACAGTGCTGCCAGCATAGTTGTTCAAACACATAAATAATTTTGACATTACAATAGAAATAATACAAAATATTGTTTTACATGAATTATTATATTCCAACAGCAAATGCTCACATATTTTAAAGATTTTTCATCAGCTGATTTGCCTTTGTGGCCTTACTTTGTTTTTATAGCTCATGTAAGTGCTAAATATGCAAGTATAGAGGGTATGTGACAAGGTGCCACCCCGACTACTTGACACCCTGACTACTTGTCCCCTTTTAAGACCGGTTTTTAGGGGACAAGTAGACGTGAGCCATACCCGTCTACTTGTCTCCTTTCTGAGGAGGTGACAACTAGTCGGGGGGACACCCTGTCACGAGGGTGAAAGGTGTCAAGTTGTCGTTTACAGTCAGGACTATAATTTGTGTAAAACAAGTTGAGACTTGGCCCTCCATTGGAAGAAATTACAGGGTTGCCAAATCATGTAAAATTGCAACTTTCTCAAATTTCCAATTCAACGTCATAATCGGATGTATAATATCATCCCCGATATCCTAGTAGTGGTCAAAAGGTTTCAGGGTTCAACGATTAAAAGGAAATTTAATTTTTATGATAGAATTGGAAACATTGCAAAGATTTGTTTTTGTTTTGAATATCACTTCTCTCAAAATCATGTAGCGTTGTAATGCGTAATAATTTTATATCAAATCAACGAGGAGACTGTCTCCTTTCTATTGGTGTCTGGATCATTTTTATCCGACCCATAGATATTTTTTAATTAATAATTATGTTCGTCAATGTCGAGACATTTCGAGCAGAAAACATGAAATTTTCGACATTGCTGGAAACTTTTTTGTTTTGAAAGACAAGTGGGTGGTGAAAGTGAGAAAGTTTCTCAGAAATAATTGAAATTGTTTTTTCAATTGTCAAACGTATTTTGACCTCTCAGGAGTTTCAAAGTCGACAAGTAGTCGTCTATGGTCACGGCAACCCTCAACTCCACTCCACAAGAAATCACCATTCCAGCTGGCTCTTCATTTGAAAGTTGGAAAATGAAGCCAAACTATCAAGTTCTATATGGAAAGGCATTAAGATTCCTAATTTTGATATAATAAGATATTTTCAACATCATGTCTTTGTGAGTGAGCTTCAATTTCTATCTCATATTTACTCTCATTGCCACTTATTTACTATAATATGCCCAGGAATTTGAGAAATAATTTCTTTCCTTCAATATTTGCCCGCAGTGATAGATATGGCAACAAGCTACTCTTCTTAATAATCATACTCATAAAATTTGTTTGAACAGTGTCTGTGAGTGTTGAAGACACAGACACAACTTGAAGATTCTCATTGGCCTTCTTAATATGGTCTGATTGCAATCTGAGTGCAAGTGTGTATAATAATAATAATATATACATTTATTTCCTTTAAAAAATACAATCTTAAGAGGCGATTCCTTAGCGACGACTCGAGACGCACGTCTAGAGCACATTAACCTATAAATACTTCAGATTCGATGACTCATTGGATTCCTGTGTTGCATGAACATTATGTCGACAGATGAATAATTCGAAGTGTTGGCTTCTATATTGCTTCTACGATTCATATTTAACTTGGTCTAGCCATACTGATTCTCTCTGTAGCAGACTAAGTAGAGTGCTATTTTTATTGAAGAGTTAAAATATTGTACAAGTTCTAATTTTGCTCATACTGTATATTATGCTTTTTTCACTCCCATCTGCAATATGGAACTTTGTTATGGGGTAATTCTTGTGGTGCGAAAGATGTTTTTCTTTGTCAGAAAAGAGCACTACGCACAGTTTTTAATTTGGGCATGAGGGAATCTTGTAATCCTGTGTTTTCAGCTAGTGGTGTGCTGACTCTTCCTTGTATTTTCATTTTGGAATGTTTGATGTTTGTGAAAGATAACCTTAGTATTTAAGAAGGGAAATTCATGAATATATTACGAGATCTGGTGGTCGGATAGGTTCGAGTCGGGTCAGGCTGCTAGGACGCAGAGAATGTACAACTATTTAGGTGTAAAAATGTTCAATGTTCTATCATCTGAAGTTAGATGAAAAGTAGAAGATTTAAGTCTATAGTAACGAAATGGTTGAAGGAGAGAGCATTTTACTCGGTTGAATAAATGTTGAACTGCAATGCCTATCCATAATATTATTGTTCTCAATTGCTTTAACTCTGGTCTGTTTTCAGATTATGCGGCTGTGTGAATTTATGTATATTTTCTTTTGTATATGTACTATATGTATATGTTCAATTGACTTTTGTCCATGCAATCAATTTTTGTTCATGACAATAATAAAGATTTGATTTGAATAATGGAGTCTAATGAATTTATAGGTTATTTGCTCTAGCCGCGGCGGCTCTAACCACGCGTCTCGAGTCTTCGCTAAGGAATTGCATGTTTAAGCTACACGTTTTTTAATAATAGTCCAGTCAAGGAAAGGTTATAGAGGTAAAAGTTGAGAAGACAATTTTTGACCCAGCAGTTCTGTTTAGGGTAGTAAGGAGGTAAACATATCAAAAGTCCCCACCCCTAACCTCTGTGCTAAGGGGGTGGGGGTGGTTTAAAGGTACCATTTTTTTGGTTTTCGCATAAAACTCAAAAACTATGTATCTTAAGGAGTTGACTGTCATATAACAAATTAAAGCTTAGATTAGTTCCTACAATATTCATCAAAAGTCAAAAATTTTGTTTAAAACGTTCCCTCCAAGTTTTTTTGTCAATAATTGGTCTATTGTTGCAATAATGGAGATTTCACACTCATCACTAAAGCTGCTGCAAAAGGTGTAGGGAAATTCGTGAAAGTGTAAAATTATACATCAAATTGAAGAGAATTCAATGCTCTAAAAGCTCATAATCAATATGGATTTTTCCCATCGATTTTTAAAAAGTTATGAGAGCAAAAATAGAAAAAAATTGGTGGCAAACGTGTTTTTTTTCAAAAATGTCACACCTTCAAGAGCAGATATCTCGAAAACTAGAGGATATATAAAAAAAGTTGTAGGATGAATATTGTAGGAAATAATCTAAGCTTTAATTTGTTATATGACAGTCAACTCCTTAAGATACATAGTTTTTGAGTTTTATGCGAAAACCCAAAAAATGGCACCTTTAAATCACCCCCACCCCCTTAGCACAGAGGTTAGGGGTGGGGACTTTTGATATGTTTACCTCCTTACTACCCTAAACAGAACTGCTGGGTCAAAAATTGTCTTCCAAACATTTCCCTCTATACCCGTTTTTGAGCATTCATTGGTCTATAAATAATTATTTTAAAAGTGTTTTTTTAATATTGCTAATACGTTATTCTTATTGAATTCAAATTGTGAAAGCTTTATTATTTATTTCCTATCAACATATATATATATATATATTTTTTTTTTTTTTTTTTGAAGAATTGTAGCTGTATTTGCATGTTATACTGTATATATGTAGAAGACTATAATAGAGCCCTCCCAAAAAATATGTTTAGTGACTCAGCGATTCAGCAATTTGATTGATAAGAATACAATCAAATATACAGTTTATATTGAAGCAATCTCTAATAAATATTTTGCCTACCAATTTACAAAACTGAATTGAATTATTAATACAGCAAGATGATGTGAAATAAATAATATTAGACAACATTCATGATATGAGTTACCGTATTTAAGTTTCACGAATGATTAGTAAACAAAGGTTTATAGAAAGAAATAAAGAAAAGGGATTTTATTACATATATTATGATATATGTTCAAGTTCAAGAATAGTAAAGAGTTTGATAGATGTGTAATATGTAGCCTATTTTTGAAAGTATATAATTGATAAATAAAACTTTATTTATGAATTTAACCGTAGATAGCAATCAATAACTTTCCTAATGATAATTTACAAACTACATACAGCCAAGATGTTGAAATACTACAGTTTCACTTTACCATTGTGTGAATTCGTTTATAGGCTTATAGCCCGAAGAAAAATTGTACTGGGTCTTGATTACTAATGATAATTATAAAAATGCGAATTAAATTGTTCCAATACTCTCTTTTCAGAACACCAAAATAAATTCAGAAATAATTAAAAATATGAATGGGGTAGTGCAGAAGGATAGGCTATAAGAGAGCTAGTGTATAAATAATAGTGAACCAATCAATCAATCCTGGCTCTTTGTCTTATAGTGAGGTTCACGTTATAATGTCAGTTGAGGAACAGCGTTGCCGATTCTCTTGCCTCGCAACTACCTTCTATAGAAGATAGCTGATAACTATAAATCTGATGTAATTAAACTGATCATTCTTGATAGAAATAATTAATTATATTTTATTTGTCAAACAAAAATATTCTTAAATGATTAATAAATTTTCATAATTGAGATTAAATTAATTTTGCTGATTAATTATATTTCTAAATTGTTGAAAACGATTTGGCAACGTATTGGAGCACGAAAAGGTTAGCTCTATTCGCTATGTTGAATGATAGACAAGGATAGCAATAATAATGTTAATCAAATACACGTATTATAAAGTGGACATCACTATAATTACAGATATGCATTTTATTTGAGAAGTTGAAATGGTGCGATAGAGGATACACAAAATTCTACTTACAGTTTGCTTTCCAAGCATGATAGGAGCAAATATTATTATCGCCATTACCATATAGACAAATATAGCATTATGCTATCCTTGTTTTGAGAATAGAAAAATCTTCATAAAGTAAAATAGTAGTAAAGAATAAGTAATTATTATGCTATCTTTTCTCTATGCTACTATACAAATTAGTATTTTAAAAGAATTATGTAATCTTGTGAGGTATTTTGTTGTGTTTAAAAGAAGTTTATATAATTTCTTGAAAGAATTTAGTTTCCTAAAATGTCTTTTCATTCCTATTCACGTCACAATGAGAGAATCTTCAACCTGCCAGGGCAGGGAAGGAGGAAACCGTTCGACTTCGACTATACATGCGACTATATGCAATTTTTCCAGTATGAAACACACAACAAATTAAAAATTTGATCATTTAGTACATAGATGGAGCTCGGAAAAATAGAAATCAACAAAATATGATAATAGGTCTATTCACTATTCAATTCATATAGTTTGAATAGATCAATAATATTTTCTTTTCAAATTGCACAAAGATTTTAGACAAGACTCATCAACCTAGGAACAGGGTATATAAAGACTACTCTTATCAACCTAATAACTACTGCACTCAAACAAACTATGAAGGATACATTAGAATAAAATATCTTCATAAAGTGAATAGTATTCAAAAATAAGTAAATAATATTAAAGAACAAGTAAACCTATAATAAATCACCATTAAAAAATATTATTCAATATCCAAAACCTTTTATCATCTTAGTAGCCTTAAAACTTCTACATAAATACTTTTCTTACAAATCCAGGCGATTCCATCGGCTTTTACCAACTGAAGACCAATTGGTAATTAATAATACATACACAATTTAAAATAATCAAAATTAAAAAATCTTATATATTTTTACAAGCACAACTTCTTCGTAAACATTTGAATTGTTATATTTATAATACTCATTTTTTTAATTTTCTAAAAATGCGAAATTTGAAAATAAGCTGATATTTTTCATCTAAAATCTTCCATTGAAATAATTCTAAAGTATGTCATTCTAAACTACAAAGACTCATATTCCAGCAGATCAACATACAACGACAATGGCTTATTTGTTTTATTTCATAATTATATGTGTTGTGAATCTTGAAAATAACACATTGGCAACATTTGTCCTAAATTTTTCTTTCACATTTTATACGCAGTACCAGTAGTTTACTTCAACTAACAACTAACAGATTAGTTTAAATAAGTAATTTTAGCTCAAATTATAGATATTGAAATTTATGACACTGACTGAAATATTGAAATTGACTACTCTTTGATTGCTAAGAAAGTGCAGTGATCTTTTTGCTGATATTGATACAGTAAAAGAAACTTGAAGATCAACTAAACTCATTCAAGAAATGAAACTGATTTGGTTTTAGTTCTATAGTGAAAAACAGGATTGCACAAAAAACACTGCTTTGTTACGTTCTTTGGATTTTATTGTGATGCTTATCACCACAAGGCAGGTGAATACCTGGCTAATTGCTTTCACCTTCCAACGAGCAATTAATTGGAACATTATTCATCAATTTTAATTTCATCGACTATTCTATTCGACGACTATAGGTAAATAGCGACGAGATTAGCCCTGGCTTTTATTAGATAGCATTATATCCAGAGCTGAGCTCGAACTATAGCCGTCTTTTTGAAAAACTCAACATTTGATTAATTAAATGATGAGAAGGCAATCCTGGTGTTACCACCGAAACTTCTTGTTGTTTAAGTGAGCAATATATAAAGAATAAACTGCTAATTTTTGTTAATTTCAGGCTATAATCTGATGAAGACAGTTTCTATGCACTTCAATTTGACTAGTTATCAGTCAATTTATGAGAAGATAAACTCATTTGTTCCTTCCAAAATTATTTTTCATGAAACCGATTTTATTTGACCATCAAAAATTTAAATACTTTTATCTTTCGATGTAATCCAAATAGTTGATCCCAGCTTACATTTTAGGCAAAAGTGAGTGCCTGTTGTGTTGTGCTGCTTCCAGAAGCAATCCATTTGGCTGTTCTGTTTCTGGGGTGGGTTGAAGGCATGTGCTCACCACAAGCACAGGCCGCGCATGTGTTCTAAGGCCGACGGACGCCCAGCGAGGAATGAGGAGACATGCTAGCGCGCATCCACCTCCTCATCCTCCTCCCTCAGACGACAACTGCTGCTGTCTCTGTGCGACTTGCTTCTGATGTACGTCTGCAGAGAGCGCCTCTTGCGCTGCTCCTTGCAGATAGGACAGCCGTCCTTGCCATGCTCTGATGTTCGGCTCTTCACTGCAAAATGAAAAATATATCATTTTCATTATTTATCAAATCACTATAATTTCTATCCATTAGGTCGATTGAATAAAAGCCAGAAATTGCTAGTTCAAAGTAATTTTCAAGCAAATGCTAGGATTCGAGTTATCTGTATAATCTTACCTGTATAGCTAGAGCTACAGTAACCATATAACAACCAATGGTTATATATAGTTACTGTAGCTAGAACCAATGACTAGCTGCTAGTCACTAGATTCTAGTTTTTCCCATCCACCCATTGAATCACAAGCATTACTATAATGGAATGAAAAAAAAGTTCTAGCTCGAAATCAATTCTGTTCCTGAACAAATAATTATCCATGAACTGAAATATATGTCAAGCAATAGTTGGTTTAATATGAACATATCACGAATAAATAGGCTGGAAATTTAACAAATGTTTATACTCAATATACATGAAATTCATTACAAATTACAAGAAAAAAAAGAAAAACACATTGTTTTGCACAAAGTAGGAGGGTAGAATAATTTCCAAATCATATTCAAAATTTCGGTACCGTATCATCATCTTTTGATTCTCAATGTTGTTGATTCAATATTTTAAGAGACGTATTAAGTTTATTTTTTATTTATTGTAGCGTATATGTTTAATGAAAATGGTAATAATGTTTTTTGAGGATGATGTTCTCCACATGACAAGTCATTTACTTCTTACCAAGAAGTTGTTTTGAATCTAAAAATTATTGTCAATTTGCAAAAGTGACCATAATCAGTGATTCTATACAAAGAGAATTACCGAGAGCAAGTCACTCATCTGAACTGAGCAATCAGATAGGCTAGGCGATATCATTCCAACTGCTGATGTGCTGAGTGAACGAATGATAATATGTTCTCCAACATTGGGTCCTTTTGAGGGCGAATCAATTTACCTATGAATTGCACTAAGAAAGCATGCTTTCATCACTACAAATCATTGGGATAAATTGCTACAATCATTCATATTTCCTATCTATTCCTTATATAATTTTCTTATAACAAACATGGAAATAATAAATTATGTTCTACAATTTTTGGTGATACCAATTTTTAAAAATGCTAGAAGTCCCTATATAAAATAATATAATAAATAAAACAGGATGTGTTCTGTAAAAGTCAAAACTAACGTCATCTTTTGTTAACAAAAAAACATGATTTTATAGGCGACCCAGAGCTCAACTATCAACCAGAAGCGATGAATGAGTAAATGAAATTGAAACTTTTTAATTTATCACCAAGTGAAGTTCAGAAATCAGTAGAGCAATGCATTAAATTCATATTTATTCTCCTAGCAATGTTAGCTATATACAATAACAAAAAATATCACAAGAAATACAATATAAAAATATCAGATTTGTTGAATCTGATATGAACGAAAAAAACTATTTTTTCTGTACAAAGGCATTCGATTTTCGATTATGAAAATGCGGTTCCTTCTAAGCTGATTTGGACACTTCAACACCGTAATAAATTTAGCTTGTCAGGTACATTAATGAGAGATTGAAAAAAGACTCATGAAGATGCTATTCTATTTTACTCAAACAATTTAGCACCAAATAACATATTGTCAAAAGTAACATGAAGTGCACTGAAGCATTGGGTTGAGTTGAGTGCTGTAATGGAAGTGAAGAGGCATCATAAAAGCCCAATACCGCTCAAACATTGAGGCGAACCGTGCTTTTTATAACTGGGTTCAGGGAAAAGATTCCCTCAACTTATTGAGAGAGCTTATTTTATCATATATTCCACTTTAAATTACAAAAAGATACAGTTTGCTAATACTTAACAATTTCTTTTCCCTGATAAAGTTTTTATCCTATTAACGAGTTGCCAATTATCTTTGAAGAAAATTTTTTGCTCCAATTGCTTGAAAATATTGATAATTTGAGTGAGTCAGTCAATTGACCTCATACAATAAAATAAAATAATTATCATCTATCTCTAAGGGCCGGTTTCCGAGCTCGGGATTTGGCTAAGTTTTAGACTTTAAACAGCTGGAGTAAGAAAATTAGCTTTTCGAACGGGGCGTAGTCGCATTCGTTGTCAAAGTTACGTTTGAATTAAATTTCAAAAAACTAGAAAATTAAACACAAAATAAAATAAAGAGAAAATAGTGTAAAGTTTCAGCTATTCTGAATTATTTAGAAATATATTTTAATTTCGTCAAGGAAAAACGTTTCTAATTATAGAAATGAGAAAATAAAAACTGCGACTACTGTTATAAAAACTGTCACTACGCCCCGTTTTGGAAAGCTAATTTTCTGACTCCAGTTGTTTCAAGTCTAGAACTTAGCTAAATCCCGAGCTCGGAAAACGGCCCTTAGAATTATAGCGATAAACTATCTTAATAATATACTGTTGACTGCAAAAAATCTATTCCGTAGAAGATATAGGTTTATTTAATAATAATTAAATAATAATAATGCTATATTATTATATAGGTTATATTTCATGTTATTCTATTAAATACATAACAATTCCACGATAACCATACTCATTAATAATTGACAAAATACCGTACGAAAAAATGTATAGGTTATCTGTGAATGTGTAAGGGCCGTTTGCACAGTGTAAGTTTAAGCTAAATAAAGTTTAAACGAAATCTGGATTTTTTTTTGGTTTAAACTAAAATTCCGTTTGCGCAGTACCTATTAGTTTAAACTCTGGGAAAGTTTAAACCTCCAAAATAGGAGGTTTAAACCAAATAATTTGGATTAACTCGACATCTGTAAGATTTGATGGGGAAACAGCTAATAGTAAATCATTTTTCGACGGTTGTTTTTAATGCTTCTGTAAACGATAATAATTATTTGGGTTATAATGAATCATTATTTGAATGTAAAAATATTATAATAGAGGAATTGATAGAAGTTTTTAATGCGATTGATAAAGATGACTGCGAGGAAATTTTGGAACTGAGAAAAATTGGGCGAAAAACGAATCATTTAAATTTCTGGGATGATACCGAATTTTTTTAACGGTTTTGCTTGAGTAAAGCAAGTGCCAATTTAGTATTTGATTAAATAAACCACTTGATAGAAAATAAGACAGTTTTTATCAGTGGTCTTTGATTAGAAAACATGTTTTTAATAACACATAACTGAGATATTTTGCTTTTGAGAGATTTCTAATAAACAAGGAAGACCGTATAGTAGATTTAAGTAGATTTTCATAACCAAATAAGGTTTTTATCTTACATTCTAGAATATATTTTTTGGTGCCAACTAAATATAAGTTTGTTTCTGATAGTAATATAGCATTTCATCATTTTTTGAAGAATTTCTTGATCGCTTTTCACTTTTATTACTGTACAGATTACAGCTCTGTGGATTTTGAACGAAAAAATAGTAGCTACATAACATAAATTTACTGATGTTTTGTAAACAAATAACAAATTTCCTATTATAAACGATGACTTTTATATTATAAACGATGACATTCTATTACCAACTTAACGCTAAACTGGTTTAACTTAAACTGAATTATTAAATGCACTGAGAAAACCGATTCAAGTTTAAACTTTTAGATTAACTTAAACTGGATTAACTTAATCGAGTTTAGCAATCTATACTGTGCAAACGGCCCTAAGCGTGTTTAAACTACATATAATGTAGTTAAAGATCGATAGAGCAAAGCCAACTGTATAAGAATTTTACACAATAAAATATTGTATTGAATTTTGCACTAGGTATTGCATTATATTGTAGTCTACTTTTTATTGAAAATAAATTTACCCATGCTTTTGAGAAGCTTAGTGAATGAGAGTAGAATGGTCTTATATAGAGATATCAAGCATGTTTTGTATTCAGACCGAATCCAATAATATGTTCATCAGTGAGGTAGTGATTAACTCAATTGAAATAGGACATAATGATATCACAGCAAAAGCCTGTTCTTGAATCGTAACATGACTGGAGCGGTAAAGTGATATTCACTGTCAGCGTTGGTTGAATGGGAAGCGTTGGTGTTATTTCCATAAGGAATGCTGACAGTTTTAAAGTGAATCTCGCCACAGACAAATTTAGCTCTGGAAAGTTTCCTGGAGACAGCGTGGTATCCTAAATTAGTTTTACAACTAAGAGTGAGACAGAGGGAGGATGAATACAGAGAGGGTCGAATACAGGTGAGGGACTGGGGGGGGGGGAAATGCATGGCTTGGCGTGTCGACAGTCACGTAGGCCTAGGACGACATGGTGGGGGAGAGGTGGTCCTACAGCGCAGCAGAAATAATGCGGTCAGGGCTTCGTGGATAAGCTAAGCAAGTGAAGAAAACCCCAAGCAGCTAAGCACATAGGAGCATGCTCCAATTCAAATAACGAGACATACTTTGCTATTGTACTTGTGCGAGATATAAAAAGAATATTGAATTGTACAATGTAATTCAAAATAAGACTACTGTGTACACCTTTATCGAATGTTCATTGATAAGAATTGAAATAGAAACAAAAATTGTTTTGTTCTCTGTTTGTAATGTTTGGCTGTATGATAAGAAACACTTTTTTCTTACTGAACCGCAATAATATAGGCTTGCCCGATCTATTGCTGTGTATTTATAAATAATACATGACATTACTTCATGGATGTTTTTATGACTCAAATATGTGATTAGAGTTTTGGCGAGCTGACAACAATTTGCAGTTCTAGTTTTTAATCACTCATTGACATTATTTTAAAATTATTGATTTACAGTGTTATCTATTTGCTATCTAATTCCAGACCAAAGGGCGATTTTTAATCTTGCATTTCAATAGAAAATCAACTTAATGGTCATTAAATTTATAAAGGGGTTCAATGTAAGATACTGCTTATAATGCCAATAGAATAATTATTTAAAATTGACTTATCAATTTCAAAAAAACATACACAAGCACATTTTCCTTGTTAGAGTTAATTTCCTTGTCGGTTTCTTTCAATTTTATTCATTATAATCTTCTATTTATTTATATAACATTTTATTAATTATAATGAATAGGCACTAATACTATTGTACGTATTGCATTCATATAACCATACATCAAGTATTTAAGATTTAATAAGGTAATCAATAATGAGAGAGAGCTCAAATGATTACAAATCAATGATGATAACAAAATTTTAGTTCAAGCATAGATTTTATCACGATGATGATATTGTCATAACTCTTGTATTTATATTATAATTATGATAACATAATCTCAGGAAAATTCCAATATAGTTTGATATTCATTTCAAACTTTAGTGTTCCTGAAGAATAACATGCTTGATGCTTTCCATTCAACCATTGATATGGTTCCAAGCTTCTCATTCAGACAGCTTTAAGTAAATCTCACTACAGTTCAAGTGTAATTTGGTGGAAAACACTGAATATTATCGGTTTACAGATAGAAAAGGAAACTCTAGCCTTAAGCATGAATAATCAACAAGGTTATTAGGTTCAATAACATAACAATAACAAAATACATAAAAATGGACATTTTCAAAATACGACAGCGTCAGTTTTGCTTAGTTTCAACTTCCAGTTATTTGGGGGATTGGTCATTGACTCATCATTTTATTACACAAAACAGTAGGCCTATAGATTCATTATTGAAATACTATTTCATTGACAATACAAGATTTCTAATTATTGTCAATTCATAGAATTTTATGATAATCATCACTTTTTGTTCAAATTGGAAGTGTAAACAGTCAACGTTAAACAGCATAAAGCTGATAATTCCATTATTGAACTGATTATTATAGAACAATAAACTGATAAAATTAATCAGTTCAAGAAGGCTAATATTGTCGTTGCCGACGCATAGTAAATAAAGTAATGACGCACAGTTTACCGTAAACAAAATAAATAAATTTATCAACTTCTCCTATAAACCCATCCAAATCAGAAAAAATATATTTCAACATGCACAGATCACCATTGAAGATATTTTATCAAGTTTATTTGGAAGACTAATGGAAGACTGGGCAATCCAATAAAGCCATTTGCAATTTTAATAATAAATAATTATGATAATCGTCTCTCATCATCGTCCTTTCCACTACCCACGCACAAGTCTTATCCTCAGAAAAAAATAGAATTGGAAAATGAACATTTTTTAAGCGATTTCCTGTCAATTGAAAGTTTGATTTTTTGGTAGCGTCTATTTTAAAAGTATAACAATAAACAATAGAAGCTGACTGCTGAGAGATGCGGATCGTTGTTATAAGCTAGTCTCGTATAACGACTGTGTGAGACGGATGGCAGTGTTGTTTAGCCGTCAGTCAGTCCACTTCCTAGTGATCAGTGATCGTGGCAGGCAGGCAGCAGGCAGGATAGGATAGGATAGGGTAGGATAGCCGGTCGTCGACCTTGCCTCACGTTTTTCGTCTTTCCGTTCTTCTGTGAGCACTAGCTGTGCTATACTCACATTCACTTCAAACTGTCAGAATTCCTTTTAAATTATTCGAATGCTTCCCATTCAACCAATGCTGACAGACAGTTTGAAGTTAGTGTAATGGATTCTCGGCTTCTTGCCCGCTTGGATTCCCCTTTTTCTGACAAATGACAAGGGACACCACCTTGTCTTATGGTCGAATCATTGCATTATATTCTCTACGAGAAAATAAAATCACTAAAAATCCTCGTCTCCCCAAATTTCTGTTTCATCGCTGTTTTTTTCTTTGAATTCTCAAATTGCAGCTTACATTTCAACACTTTTTACGCTAGTTTATCGTGTTCCATCTTAGTGGATAAATACGTGAACAGATAAATAAAAGGTGTGTGGCTGAGGTGGGGTGACCAGAGGTTTAGAAGGAAATTAAAAAAGAGATTTTTATATCCATTGACATGAGTTCACGTAAAATAAAGAGTACAATAGATGTAATAATTATATATTGAGTTTGAGCATAATCAATAGGAAACGTGTACCTTTATAAATTTATAAAATTAACCATAATTGGATATGATCAACAAGCCAAATATAGCAAATTTGTTAAAACCACGAGTTTCAAATAGTTGTTGAATAAGTATTAATATGATGTAAAAAAGGAATCTAAATTTTAGAAATCTTGTGTTCTTCATACCCATCAAATTCAAAAGATTCACAACCCCTCCATGCAGAGAATAGGCAAGGTATATGAAACATTTCCATTTCACAATACATTTCATATTTATAGGCTATATCTCTCTCTCATTACATTTCTGGAAGTGATAACTTATTTCATCCTAGTATAACTTAATTTTACATTCATTAAAATTAATTTTATGATTCGAAGACCCGGCTTCTAGGACACATATAAAATCTCAGAATGTATAAAATTTAATGAATTCATTACCTACTGAAATCATTCACTATATCCAATAGTCATTTATTTATTTATTCTTTGAATGACAATTACAATAACGGAAAGAAGAAACATACTTTAGCCCAAAACTTTAATTCGTTCCTAAATTTAGTTCAATAAAAAATGGCCGAAGCGGGGTTACGTTAATCTGGACGTTAGTTAGTTTTCTATTGATTAAACTCTTAGGAATAAATTATTATTAAACCTATTGCATTTGCTCTTTATTACAGATATTTCAACATTTATGTAATATATTAGAATATAATTTTTATTTTTTTAAATAATCCTCCGGTTAATACAAATTCTATAATGAATATGATTTAAAAATAATATTTTTAGCAATTACATAGGTAAGATCTATGTATAAGATGCTTAAATTGATGATGGTATGATGAAGAAAGTTGTGTGTTTTATGCCATGCTACGTATATAGATATAAGCAATGAAAGCGAGTTTGAGTTCGGCCAAGGACCGGTTCTCTCTTCATGCGCAATTCAATTTGTTGTTTATTACAAGAAAGGGGTTTAGCCTTTTAGGAGAGCAGCTATCTCAAATGAGAGGAAACGTTAAGTCGTAAACAAATAAATATTTTCAGTCTTCTCAAGCCTTCTAGAAGATTAAAACTGGCAACGTTTAAAATCTGGGTTTCAATATTTCAATAGATGAGCTTATATTTTTTTAAATAATAAGATGAGGCTAAGTGAGATAGTATTATGAATGCAGTATTTTTTTTAGTGATAATGTTTAGATTTGGTTGATGGCTGCTTCTTTACCAAGGTTAAAAACTAAGTTGAGAGACAAAGTATGAAAATTTAAGTTTATTATCCATCAACAATAGATAAGAAGGAGTCTTTGCTATTTTTCTGAAGCATATCTCAAAAAGATAACTTACTGATTCTTGAAACAATTTTGTTAGAGGATAATTAGAACACTGTTATCTGCACTAGTATGACAGATAAGGTATAGAGGCCTACCTATTGTCGCAGGTAGGTCTATGAAAATGTTATTGACTTCCATAAACTGACTGCTCTATCCTTCACTACTGTTATTACCTGAGATAATAATAATTGCTTTCAAGCATTGCATGCAATTAAAAGATAAAATGCAACGATTTCTTCTTCTACAAAGAAACAATAATGTTTGAGGTTTTCAAAATTGATAACTGTTGTTATTTACAATAATCATCTTCTTTATCGTCTGCAATAAAAAAAAGAAGATTGGAAAATTACTATCAGATATTTACAAGGCTACGTCTAATAACAAAAATTGTTAGTTTAATGGCCAAGGACTAGATATGTTTACCTATAATAGTCAACTTATAAAATATTGTAAAGATAGCAATTCCATGGATCCATACGATGATTTCAAACAATGCTGGTTGATATGGTCTGCTTCAAATAATAAAATTGAAGTAACAGCTTGATTAACAAATAATAAATTATTAAACTGGAAATTGATAGGCTGACAGTTTATGCAGAATCTGAAACGATATTCTGTGCAAGTATTTAGGAGAAATTTCAAAAGAATAGAATATCGCTCAATTCAAAAAAGAAAACTGAATGAAATCGAATGATTTTAATTAGAATCTTAGAATCAAAACGTTTCCTCAATTACACAATACAAGTGACAAAAACGATACAAATTTGAGTAGTCTAGATCTAGAGGGTACAGAATAAACGGCGTTAGAAAGTTAGTGGGATTATTATAGAATCAATAAGAAAAAAGCTAGCCTACTGGAAAAAGAAGTAGTTTGAATGTTTGAAATGAAAGGAGTTATATTTCAATAATATAGACGGTTACATAAATATTATAAGATTATATAAATTATACAGTGTCAGCTGAGCTTTAGTGTTTACAAGTTTGTGTTTCTTGAAAAGTTCCAAATTTTCTTAAATAACTCAATATTATTCGTTAAAAGTGGTAATTGAGTAAAATATTTCTGATTAATTTATCAATTTAAGCCATCTAAATTAAAAATTTATAGTTTTAATGTTTATTTTGGACCAAAATTATATAAAAATTGTACTCGTGAAATTCTAACCTTATCTTGAACTTTATCACCTATAAATATGGAAGAAAAATAGCACACGGACTACCTTATTATTTTATCTTTCAATGTTCTTGCATTAGTGTCATTTGCATTGTAAATTAATAAATATAAAAAAAATAAGAAGAATCCGCCAAAATCTGGAGTACGTATGGAGTACGACTATCAACACTCAATTCAACAACATAAGGAAAATCGTAACGATATTCACATTTTTGCGGTAAGGAGAATTGGAAATCTGCCACCAGCAGGAAGAAGCATTTCAACTATAAAACATCGGATAATTAATGGGAAGAATATATCAATTCAAATGTTATTTTGCTTTTCAAGCTCTATATAATATAAAGAATGTCCACATACAATAAAAAGAACTAAAAACTTATATTGTATAATGGTATGATGGACGGACATTTATGATTTACTGAAGAAAAGATCTATATTCTTGTTTCCAAAGAATATAACAGTGAAAAAAAAACGAGTAAGTTTCACGCACACAGACACGCAAAGCTTTGAAAAAAAGAGTTTGTCTCTAGCAGTTCTCTCTCGATAAATCTTTTTATTAGATCATAATGTACTATGTTAAAGTGATTTCTTCATGGTCCATAATTGAATTTCAACTCGACCGAGACTGTTTTCATGAATTAATCGAATGTCCTTGATTTGTATCAGGTGCACGTTATTACGTTGTTTTTATTTGAAACGCAGTAGATAGCGTGAAATTTCCATTCAGAATGTTTCTTCATAGGATACCGTACTACACTAGGAGCTCAGAGCGAAAACATGTTTACGTTTTCTTGGGCAGTGTCAGTTCTCCAGACACACAATGTAGGCCATCCATACTGACAATATTGTTAATTAGATAACTTATTCTTATATATTTGTAAGCTATATCAACGCGTTTGATTTTGGCTTTCTCTAATAATAGTATTGCTTGCAATACTCTTCCGCGATCTCTGCATGCCTGAGCAACTGCCATCATTACACTCATTCTCACCGGCATTGCCTAAATAGCTTACAACTTGCATCTAACAATAGCCACCACCATAGTAGGCCTACAACCGAAAGACCTATTCATCCAAAATAATTCAGTTAACAGTTAAGATACATCGAGAAAATCATTACAATTAACTAGTTCAAGGATAAACTCTCAAATTTAGTAAGGTTCCGTGCCAAGCAATTGTACTGTGCTTGTTTCTGTGATTACTAGAAATTGTTCAATGATCTACAAATTATTGATGTGGATTTAATGGAAATGGTGCAGCAGCGCATTTGGGTTTCCCTAAGCCGAAACTAGCCGAAGTAAAATGTGAAAAAATTAAGAGACCTTGTGGAAATTATAATAATAATATTATATATAATTGTGGAAATTATAAAATTATATTATATAGAATTTAACTAATTTTTTATTTCAATTTTTTGTTCATTTTTCATTATTTTTCAACTTTTCTTTAATTTATTTTTCAAATAGAATAATATTCTTTTATAACACTTCATCATATTAAACTGGCATTCTTCTCTACATGATTTTATTTGTTATTTTCAAGTTCCGGTTGCACACAGGCTGTTAAATTTTAATTGGGTGATTCAATGACATGATAAACAATCATCAGAGAAGGTTTTTTCGAGGAGAAGGCTTCTCTGGATACTGATTAATTCTTGTGACATTCAACACAATTAAAATTTAACAGGATTTTGTACAACCCCTGATGCTCTGATGTTCAAAACTTTAATTTTATAATAATTCATTTAAATTTTTACATTATTGACAATAATATTACTATTCTACTTTTACAATGGTTCATATCACACGAATAATTAAAAATAATAATTATCAACATTTTTACAAATTAAATTAAATTACTATGATAATGGATAACATTTTTTTCGCCGTTCGTTTTGTTGGTGAGTACTATCACTCTATCATATAAGCTCTTACCCGATTGTTTCTTAATGAGGCTATATACTGTATTTGCTGCAGAATAAATAAAGGTTTGGTGATCTCTGGAATATCGATCAAAAATTAAAATAATCAACTTGTTTCATACTTCAATCCTACTACAAAAAGTACAGTAGATATCTTATATACTGTCCAACATTCCAAGTGCATTTGAAATTAAATTAATAAAGAAAAAACTGTGTGAGCAATATTAGGGAAAATAACATTCAACATATATTTCAGAAATAAATTAATTCTCTAAATGAATCAATCAAATCTTTGGTGAGATATGCAATTAGTGAAGGTTCAGCTACTCAACATAACTACAACATAGAAGCTACAAGCCGCTAAGCAGCTTCCAGAGAGGGAGAACAAATCTTGATGATAATGAAATATGTAAAGAGATTGTTGAATACCTTGAGGTTTCTCAGTCTGCTTTTGCTCCCAGGAACGATCGTAGAAGGAAAACTGTCCTCTAATGGACTGGTAAGCCATGGCATCAGACATGTAGATCAGATCCATATTCACGCCTTTCTGACGCAAAGTACGCAGTTCAGGATATGGGTCACGCAAGCTTATGACTTGACTAGCTTCACGGTCTAGACTACAATGATCGCCTATTCAGCCACTTGGTTCGTTTCGCCCCACGCGCTCTCTTTTGTTTACTATCTACTAACAGGAAGCACTTTTGATACGGGGCAACACCACACTCTTGGATAAAACTACATACAGGAAACGGGTGGGACTTGCTACTGAAGATACACGTTGCATATATTGATACAACTTTCATTGTCCTAGGTAGGGAATTTAATTCATTATCAACATGGATTTCCTGCTTTACTTTTAATGTGTTACATGAAGCAGGAAATTCTGTGGTGGGGATTAGGAAGTATTGGAATATACATGCATAAACAATGCAGTAATCGTCCCTTTCTCATTAGATATGTTTTCTCTGCCATGGACTAAATTAACATGAGAAAGTTCCATTGCACAGTAATTGGTGGAAAATTCATTCATCAGTTAAAATAAAATTCTTTTTGAGATGAAAAATATGTCAAATTCATTATTTATGGATGCAAGCGATTCACAATTCACATTTGAAATGTGTGTTTTTTAAATGAATTATAAGAATACAAGGTTTGAACCAAATAGAAAAATTATGAGTAAAAAATCTATAGGTTTAGAAAAAATTGAAAAAAAGAAAAGATTTGATTTTGGAGCTACAGTTTTTTCAATGTAATAAAAATACCAATGGAGCAAATCAATATCAGAAACAGCAATTCATTGCCAGTAACGTGTGTTATCCTCAAATGATTTTACAGTCTTATTTTTCAAAACAACATTACCTATAGGCCTACTCATCCACTTTAATAGGAACCCAAACACCTATGAAGACAGGTTTTATTGAATTTGGAGGTTGTATGTTCAGATAGTTCTTATTCTTATAACAATAAGAATTGTCATTTTTAACTTCCGATTACATTTTTCAGGCCATACCATGTCTTTTGATAAGATGTAATTATAGTATCTATGAAAGCACAGAGATCAAGTGGCATTGCTGATCTGGTGGACCATAATATTCCCAAGTGGAACCAAAATGTGGAAATATAATTTACATATCTTTAAAAACATGAAAAATTGAAATTTACCTCCTAATTTGAAGAGATGGGCTGTGAAGAAGTCATTTTGTTTACTACAGGCATAATACCATTAACAATCTACTTGTAGTTTGATGTGATGAAGATGACATCCATTTTAGAAGAATGAATTCTTTGGTCAATGGTCCACAAGGCACAAATCACAGCTGAATATCAAATTCAAATTCCTGAAATGCAGAGCATGATACATTATCATTAATAATTCCCAATAATTCACTTAATCTTATCAACAACCATAATCGCAGCACCAACCGATTAATTAAAATACGGCACTGAGCTTTAATGATCAACATTTTTACGACCATTTACAATACTATTACCACTTATACTTGCACTTATACAAAAATTATCTAGATCAAATTCATAAATCGTAAAACAAATCAAGCCAAATTTTTGTACATCTATTGGAATAATAGACACATTTTTATTAGTTATCATGCAATTGCCAAATAAATAAATATATACAAAAAAGGAGGGAGCTCTGTTGACAACAAAAAGAAAACAGAAATTTTTAATCTTCTAAATGGGTGAGTTCAATCTCAGACTAGTAAATTCTCAAATAATGATCAATGGAAGATTAGCACCTCTAAGATTCGTTATAATAATTTTT
Source organism: Nilaparvata lugens (assembly GCF_014356525.2). Lineage (NCBI taxonomy): Eukaryota > Metazoa > Arthropoda > Insecta > Hemiptera > Delphacidae > Nilaparvata > Nilaparvata lugens. The sequence continues at coordinate 54,379,013 of NC_052506.1, read as the reverse complement.
GATTGATGAAAAATTTCACCTTCACCACTTGTAATTGATAAAAAATATGTTATTTGCAAAAATGATTTAATTTATCTACATTTTGTGAATGATTATTCTGTTTTGTTTCGTAATTTAGAGACTTCACCACTTCTTGTTGAAGTTACGAGCAGAAATTATACATCGCTGTAGACGGTAGAGCAGATTAATTAAATAAGAATAATTAAAATTTTGAATGATATACATGATTTATTGATATAAACTTTTGTAATAGTTTAGAAATTAAAAAAACAGATCAGGAGAGGAAAAAATAATTCGAAGAGATCTTGAATTATTTATTATACAGTAATTATTATACTTGTAGATTCTGTTATATCTATTTTTGTTGTTTTCAAAACATTGAATTCGATTAGAAGAAATAAATTATTTTCGTACAATAGGTACCAACCTTCTTTAAGTTAACCATATTATTTGTCAGCTTTGGCTATAAAGTCCTCGTCGGTCAGTCTTCGGGAGTCAGGAGGAGCGGCAATACGACTGAGCCAAAAAATGAAAGTGGAAAAATCTATTCTTTTAAGTCCGTTTAACATTGGCTGGGTCACCAGTGGGACTCCTTAGCCTACTATCTTTCATAAATTCTATTTAAAAGAATATGTTTATCGATATTGATTGAATTATTCTACAAATTAGTTTTGATCTCTACTGATCATTTTTTATGATTCCGAACAAAAATTATCAACAAGTACTTTGTGATCTTATTGTAATGAATCTAACTTGAATTTTATGTGCAATAAATTGTAAACACAAAGTTTACTGTAATGATTATTTGCATTTGATTTAAAACTATAAATTAAAAATATTACTTCATATTCAACACTGAATATTCGAAATACATGAATATCTTTTTTTATTTTCATAGGGATACTTGAATTGTTTAATTGTAATAATATAATATTTATTATTGTAGTTACTTTCCATTTAAAAAAGATAACTCTTGTTTTCTGCTAATTATAATACAGTTCTCAATGTCTTTTTGACATTCTAAAAAAAATTAAAAGCGTAAAAATCTATTCTTTTATGTCCGTAAGTGTTTTTTGAAACTTAAGAATGGCATAATTAGCCGAAACCGTTCGTGTATTAAAAATGGATAAATGGTACTAGTCATTTCAATTAAAAAATATACCCAAAATGTGTATGTATATTATACGAGAAGCCCTTACCAGGAAAGTACGGTATCAATAATACCGTGCCTAAACTACGTATTCTTCTTATTCAGTAGAATAAAAAATATGCACAAGAAATAAGAAATAATTATGTTGTTTGATTTTGCTCACGAATGGGGTGATAGATAGATAGATATATTTCTCGATCCATGAAACATCTATAGATGCATAAGATCACGTCAAAATATTAGAACACATACATAATAGAGTACAAGTCAAATTATTATGCCTTTATGGTTTCAATGGTTTCTGGATTCAGGCAGCTGAAAAAACTCTTCAACATGATAGAAAGGGTTTGAGCAGAGCCACGTAGAGTTCTTTTGAACTCTATGGTTCCCATGTCTCTAAACCTGAGGGGCAATTAATTAAATAAACGTCTACCCATTATCAGATGACTGGACCTTAGCCTCTCCAGACGGACAAAAGGAATGTTGATGTCATGTCTAAGTCGAGTATTGATCCCATGAACGTTAAATCTACATTGGAGAGTTTCCCTACACTTATGAATGTGAACAAGGCTACTGAATATATAGAGATTCACTACCGTAAGAATGCCAAGCTCAACAAAAAGTGGCTTACAGTGGGCTATTCTATCAGCTCTACTCATTATTCTGATAGCTCTCTTCTGCATTATTAATACCTCTGCAATTCTGGTAGCATTACCCCAGAACACCAGACCATACCACAGAACCGACTGGAACAGAGCAAAATATGGAGATTTTACATATTCAAAAGGCACACATGACATCAAACGCAGTAAGAGGAAGTTCACTCGAGACAACCTATCCAAAACCGTATCAATATGAGGAGCCCACGACAGATCTCTATCCACCGTCAGTCCAAGAAATCTGGCCTTATTAGAAATCGAGGGGTCGCTCACGTATGGTCTTAAACTGAAGACGACTGTCTGTGTCTTGGCTTGATTCAATAGAAAACCATTAGCTGCAAACCAATCAGAAACCTGTGTCATTGCATTATTGGCCCCTTCACCAACTGTCAGAATATCACGACCAGTATTTATCAGAGTAGTGTCATCTGCATAAATATATGTATTGGCATCTACATTATAAGGTAAATCATTTACAGCTATCAAAAAAAGCAGAGGCCCAAGAATGAAGCCCTGAGGAACTCCACATTCAACACTAACTGTAGGTTACCATTTACCATGAACCTCAACCGTCTGCTTTCTGTTACACAGGTAGGAGCAAATCAAGTTCAGAGCTGTACCATGGATGCCGAAGAAATTCAGTTTCTCAATTAAAATTTTGTGACTGACACAATCAAATGCCCGACTCAAGTCATAAAAGGTACCCCAGGCAAAACCCCTCTTCTCAAATTCATGGAGTATGTCCGTGACTAGAGCATCAATGGCATTATGGTTGTTGATCTACCCCTACGAAAACCATATTGGGAGCCTGTGAAGATGCCCTTGTTCTCAAGAAAACAACTCAGCTGCTCCGAAATAATACATTCAAAAAGTTTAGCCAAGACAGGGATGAATGATATTGGCCGGTAGTCTGCTGGATCCTTTCTGTTATCCTTCTTGAAAATTGGACACACTCGGGCAATCTTGAGAAAATCTGGAAATACTCCTTCTCTGAAGCAGGCATTAATGCACACCGACAACGGCTTAGCAGCCCACTTACCAATTTCCTTCATAAGAGAGTTGGAAAAATCATAAAGTCCCTAGATCTTGATGATTTTAGATTCCTTATCACTCTACTTATATCCTCAAGAGTGATGAGCTTCCAATTGAAGCTAGCAGTGGAGACAGGGCAACTACCCAAAATCTGTCCAAAAGAGACATAAGTCTGTCTAATCCCTCTTCTTATTTCTCCCACAAAATGTGCGGAAACTGTGCAAAGGTATCTGGATGAATTGGAGTTATTTTCCTTTTACTTTTTCCAGGCCTCAGTTTGTTTATGATTGACCAGGCTGCTCTGCATTTATTAGATGAGTTGTCAATCACTCTGCAGTTATAATTCAGCTTTGCCACTCTAATTGCCTCTCTGTACCTCCTCCTCATGTTCCTATAATCACAACCAGCCTGATGTGTACCCAAGACCTTTAAAGAATCATAGGCTGACATAAAATTAAGACGCATAGTGAACCATGAGTTCTTACTTCTCTGTGATCTTAGAGTGTTGGAAATTCGTCTTGTAATTGTATGCCTTTTAGGATATGTTATGAAAGTAGGTATAATCATGAATAGATTAGAGAGCATAGATTGGGAGAAAACAGTTCGAAAGGTAGACTCCAATGTCCAATGTGTAAGTCAACAAGTTCTGAATATTGATATATGCTTTTCATTAAATAAAACTTTCTAGACGAGGTTATTGAATACCGGTAGGCTATTTATGCAAGTATATAATTATTAATGTAGTGTTCTATCTAGTTCATAGATCTGCTATTGTTGCGGTTTCTAAGAAATTTTAATATTATTAGATTAGTTTTTAGTATTCCAGTGTTGATTTTAAATATTTCTGCTTAATTTCTTCAGTTGTTTTTGGAGTTTGTCCATTGTAATGTAGGCAGTGGAATGAGAAAAGGCAGGACTACGATTGCTTAGAGCTGGTGTTACAAATTGTTTTGTACTTTGCTCCAGTTGTTTGTTTACTCTTTCACATCTTTTTGTGTTCGCATTCATTAGACGTGAAGAAGAACTTTCCCAAGGATAGACAAAAAATTTGCTAGTCACATTGATTGTTCCAGATGGAGATTCCTAGTAAGATTTAGAACTTTCATGAGAGACTTACGTTGCCTCTCGTTTACGTTTTCAGTGCAAATTTCGGCAAAACCTTTGGGCTTGAGTGGTGCATAATGGAAAGATACAGGTTGAAATACTTGTCTAGGGAGGTTTGAATTCTTTCTTTACAGGTTAAAATATTTGCATGTATTTCATGTAGAATACATTAATAAATTGCATGCTATCCAATATAGACGACTGAATCTAGACTTATTATTACATTGCAACCAAATCGTTGGACACGACATCCAACTTAAGATGATTAGGCTTCTGCTCAAGATTTTGTGGTTGACAAGCAATGTGATGATAAAATTATTCATCTGAGGTTTACCTAGTTCTTTAATAAAGTTTAGCTAATTGGAACGTCAAGAAATTAGTTTCGTTTGTTAATGACTTCATTATCGATCTCCAGTGAGTTTACTAGATATTACATAACATACGGAACTAGATCACAATCATTGAATTAAGTTGACTGTGATGAGCGCACTTGTGTGTACCAGGAGCCTAAGTTTGAACAATTTCAACACCCTAAATAAGCGCACAATATGTATTGAAATCACTTCTCAACAAAATTATAGTAACATTTTTTGTAGAATCATACAAGTGAAAGGTGTTTACCAGTAACCGGATGCTGTTGTGACAAACATAAAGCCACTTATTCCCCAACAAAAACATTTATCAGTCCTTCAGGTTGGGGGTTAAGCGATGGATCAACAACCCACCTTTTTTAAGAAAGACACGTTATGATTCACCAACGAATAGAATTGGAAATTGTATACGGCATACGGATAACCTCCACCCCGATAGAAAGTAGATGAAGAACAAGCTGTTAAATCCCTGAAAATTGAAGTTAAACAACTAAGATATTATATAACTGCAGAAATATAGAAATATTAAAGAAAGTGGGACAGGTCATTATAAGAAAACTATGGAAACGGTACAATAAATTTGGGAGAAGAAAGAAATTCCAGGAATCAGGGGGGATAACTGGGCAGCTTGAAATTAGACGACCATGAATTTGATCTAGTCCATTAATTGAAATACCTTTGAGCAACCATCTCAAGTAAAACGGTACAATAAATTTAGATAGTTATGATAATGTGAAGACACAAATATACAAAATAGGATAAACTCAGCAAACTGCTGTATGTATGTATACCTGTAACAAATTACTACAGTATCTTTAAAGTCCCTATCCCACAACACAAAACAAAGCGTAGACTATATAAGTCAATAATATGTCCAGTACTATTATATGGGTGTGAGAATTGGAGAATAATAAGGAAGAGAAAAAGCTGAATAAAATCCTGCGCAAGATATATATATATATATATATATATATATATATATATATAATATATATATATATATATATATGGACCCACATACTAACAAGGAAAATGGAGGAGAAAAGATAACAAAAAATCAAGTACCTCTACAATAGTCCAGACATTAAATGAAGTGTAAAATAAAGTGCAGAAGAATCCGATGGGCTGGCATGTACTGAGGAGAATCCAAATTGAAAAAAAGTTGGCACCCAACCCCATAGGAAGGCGACCTAATGGAAGACTCAGACAGAGATGGAGGCAGCTAGTAAAGACAGATATGGGCAAGCTTGGAGCTGCAGAAGCAGATGCTCAGGATCGATACACCTGGAAGCTTTTTGTTGGTTAGGCAAAATGTCGACTTGGATATAGATGGCTTTGGGAGTAAGAGTAAGGATAACTGATATTGTTATCGAATGGTAGGTAAATTGAAATATTTTCAAGTCGTGACAAAGTTTTTGTTGTCAAATATGGTTTTATGATTGTTGGAAAGAAGTCTAGTTGCTGGTAGTCACCCTAGATGTGAATAGTTCGGTTCAGTGGTTCAGAGGCCACCTAAATCGGTCCATTCATCTCGTCTTATCTGATCTCTACAATAAGCCACGCAAGGCATCATAATCAGCCAACAGTTGAACTCACTCGGGCATAGGAGATGTATACTCATAAATTTAATCAATCAAATCGATTTTATTTTCAACTAAACAGCGATTACATTAAATTTCATTCATTCATTCATTATACAAAAATAATTGCCAGATTTCATTACATTTTCTGAGCATCACTTTTTAAAGTGGGTACAGGATATAGGCCTAAAGTGGCATGACAACGGAATTCATGTTGGAAAAGTTAAGAGCAATTCAATTAGTAGACAATACTATTAAAGCGATTAAATTCGTGTGGTAACTATTTTAGCAGGATCAGTTTTAAAACGCAATTCCCTATGGTGATATTCACTTCATGCTTCAACAATTTCAGCATTGTTGTTATTTATAAGAAATGTTGACAGTTCGAAGTGAATTTCACTTCAGTAAATAGAATTACGGCTCCAACAATTGTTTACAATAGATAAAAATAATTAATTACAACTTGGCAGGAAAGAGGTACTATTGTTGTTATTATATCAATGTGATACATCATATTTATACAGCCTAAAGCTAAAGATAAGAAATACTGAACATGGAAAATTTCTTTTATCATTTCTTGAAATTTCCAATGAAAAGCTTCAAGTGTTGGCCATAGAATAATCATACCTTATCTGACAACATCGGATTACAATGAAAAGTAATATTTAACAATAGAATATTTTTGAAATAATTAATAGTGGATTGCTTAAGTTTGACTCATAGTCAAAGATTATAATAAAGACTATAATAATAAACATTATAAATAACTATTTTTTATAAACTTATGAGAATGATAGTGAAGTACAACCTTTCAAAATTACGTATAACGTACATTTCCAAACAATCTTATTAAAGGATGATTTATTTGAAAATATACATATTTGAGGGCACCAGGAACTAAATCCCATTATTGCCCTGATAACACTCACTGAGCAGTACAATTCAAAAAACAATACATTATACCAGTATATTGTTGGTGTTCTCTCTTCATCAACTAATGTACTTGTTAACAAAATAAAAATGGATTATTCAGTAAATTTTTCAAAGATTACAAACATAAAAAATTCATTTCTGTCAACTATATATTTTTGATAGACTCAAAATTCATTATACTACAAAAATATAGATAATAATTTTTTACTGAATTGACACCTGTATTTTTAGAACTACATAATTTATAATTGCACACATTTAGCATTAGTGGGAAGACATAATGAAGGCTACATCAATATTGCGAATGAATAGTAGAAGACATTTATGATAATTCAATAAATTGTCACACTAATTATTGTTATAAAGCACATTAGGTTGCTTATCACATCGAAGTTTTAGGTTAGCATCAGTCTAGAGTCTAGTGCAATCGATAATTACGATTTGCAACATTTAACAACGCATTATAGGCCTACAACATTCCCTTGGATCAAACATTCATTTACAACAGCTAAATTACATGTTGTAGCACAGAAGTATGGACAACCTTTAGATTTTCATTTTTTTTTTAAATGACAGTCAATAGAGAACTTGAAATGCTTATACAATTTACCTTGAGAGATGTAGAGGTGAGTTAAAAATAACCTGTAGTTGTAATTAGGGTTCCACTAAACGCCATAGAAAGTAATTCAACATGTAACAGGATAATTATAATACAACTGCCGCTTAGTGCAAATTAAAACTTGAAACCCTTCTCTTAGAAAGATCTCAAACATACATCCATTTCAGCATGAACTGATTTCCAATACTTCTGTGACTACGGGTATATTTACTTTACAGGAGACAATGAAGAATACATACAAAAATACCTTTCTAGTATACATCAAGCTGTATTTTCAAGAAAAAATAATTTATTATAATTGCGTACCGGTGCGCAAATTCATCTATTTTTCCTACAGTCAGTCGAACATAGTTCATTCGCAGTGCAGTATTGAATAATGGGAAATACTATCAAGTTACCGCGAAAAAATGTAAAGATTAATCAATCAATCATCACAATATTAGTTGATGCAATAAAAACCTTAACATTGTATTAAAAACAATCTTAAATCCTTTCCCAGACAATCCAATTGTAACTATAATGGAAGTTAACAGTTGGTTTCCTCAAGGTAGATCCTCTATTTTTTTTAAACTTAAATCGAAGAAAAAGACTGTTTATAAGATATACTACACTGTTATTTGTTGTTTTTGTTTTTCTCAAACACTATGAATCCTTTACAATATTGCTCTCAATTTTTAAAGCACGCCCTCCTTGTAAAATATTGAACAATTGAGCCAAACTGGGTGGAAAGGTATTCCTTCAAAAAATAATAAAAAAATATGAAATTGCCGTATATTTGCAGCAGTTTCGAATTTGGTTGAGCAGCAATTTATTTCAAGTCGGGTGGCTTAAATAATTATAATTTATCAATGAAGCTCTCTCACGTTTTTATCAATATTTTCCTACTCGCAATAACAGCATTACCAAATAGAATAGGAACATAGAATATTCAAATACGAATGTATTCAATGTAATCGATCATGAATAATGTAAATCAACCAAAAACGTACATAGTTCTTCTGAGTGGGGGATTGCTGAATCTGATCAAAACTAGCATTGTCAAAGTGAAGAGCTTAATTTTTATCCTATCAGTTCACAAAACTAAAGATCATATTAGTGTGCTTTCATTAGTTATGACGTTGCGAGTTCAATGTGATTTTTTGAGAAATTAGGGAACCAAAATAATTGCACTGAGTATTAGTGTGTTCTCCTAACTGTGATTCTATTATGGTGGTAATTTTTATGACAAGTCATTGCGAATCATGAAGAGTTGGCTACAGAAGAACGGAGGCAGTAACCTGGGTATATAGACTAATGTTTTGTAAGATTTATATATATTTTTTCATTATTAGGTTTTCATAGTTATCTGTCTATTATACCATAAATATCGTAGGATCTAATAATCATTGAATTGAATTGATTATGGAAATAGATGAGCTTTCAATTTACCGCGCATCGCAGTCTTATGTTTGCGTTCGAGATCAAGACATAATTTCTATCTGAGCTTCTTTCCATTCTTTTACCTCTTCCAAACCGACCATTATTTTTATGAAATTCGCTAAATGAAAAAGCCTAGTAAATTGGATAAAGTTATCCAATTTTAATGAGGAACATTCATCAAGCATATAAAATCAGCAATTTACATTTTTTACAATTTCTCAATTTATGGCTTTTAAAATCTGACAATAATAGTTTTTTATATCAGTAAAATTGGAGGTTTATTATTGTCAGTTATTGTACGAGTGGATCGATAATAATTGTAAAATGTGGTTATTGTAAGTAGAAGACATTCACAAGATAATCTCCATCGTACATTTATCAAGTTAATATAATTTTATGTGCAGTGCATTTACGTGAATAGTGATCTACACTGCAATTTTCGGTCTCGGCTGAAGTGTAACAGTCGTGAAGGCTATTGACGGATAAAATATTCATTACTTAAAGTGGCGCAGAGAAGCAAGACATTTTGAATGTTACAGTTCGAAGCTCTGTAGAGACGATATATTCTCGAAAATAACATCATTTAGTAATCAAGGGCCATTGGACTGGTTCGGAAAGTGCAATAACGGTGAGAACATTTTATAAAGAATAGTAATAAAACTGCCGCAAGAAGAATATTTTGACGGCATTATCACATTAGACGCCATGAACATGAGGGGAAATCTTGGGTAAGGTGTACAATATACGTCCTGAAAATTACATCAACTAAAGGGAAACATTTAAAACAAAATCACTGCTATTCCCAAGATTTTCAACACAGTCCAGAGTTTTGATAACAGCCACAACATACTGCAAACGCCGAATGAGACCACATCTTTCTGTGGTCATCTAAGACTGGCTACTAATGGTAGAACATGCATGCCATGCAGTCTTTTTACATTGTTGAGTCATCACAGCTGTGATCACCGCGAAAATTTTCGAGGATAGGTTTTTGTATCTCAAATTTTTGTTTATTTTTTCTTCGCTGTTCTATTTGAGGTTGAACTATTTTTCTATCATTATAATTTGTAATTTCCCAGTGGTTTATTTATTTTTATTGATTGTTCAAGTTATGTTAGAAGCAACTCGCTGATAATAAAATGATTTGTGTATGTGTTTATGTAAACATGACATGCAGGCTTATCATGAATCAGGCTTATCATGTGTTTATGTAAACATGACATGCAGGCTTATCATGAATGTTCTACCCGTGAGAGAAACTAAAGAGACAATGAACATTTCAATTCATGTTTGATTCTTTGTTTGATTCATGTACGTATATGTATTTATGAGTGTGGAATAAATAATTTAATTGTATGATAATTTTTATCAATCTATCCGGCGCTACAGTCCATCATGAACTTTGGCCTCTATCACCAAGCCTCTCATCCACCTATCCTCCACCCTAGCTTTCCATCTTATCTTACCCATAGTGTCTCATGATACGCAGTTCCTCCGTCACCTTTCTCCTGATGCCGTCTTCTTTTTGAAAACTTGTAGGATCATAAATTGCATAATTAATACAAGTCATTTTATTAGTCACCTATCCATTATGAATTTATTAGAGAAATTACATAATTTCAAAATTATCAGTTTTCTTGCACGACCCGTAACAGCCTGTGAACGCCGAATGTGAGCACATCTTTAAAAGATAAGAGGTACTTTTGGACATCTTGACTGTAAGAACATAAATTACATAATGAATTCATGCCATTCCATTGGTATTCAACTGGTTTTATGATTTTTTGTGGTATTATTTCACTTTTCAATAATTATTATAAACACTATTACAAAATTTCTCGTTTTCCTGCGCCACCCTGTTTATGTTTCAGTCACGAGTAGAAGTTCGGTCCTCATAAGACCGATGCCAATTCAAACTTTTCCTCGTAACTGAACCAAAAATCTTAAATTTGTATATAGGTCTAATGAGTACCGAACTTTTTCTAGTGACTGAACCATCTTTAGGCTTAGATGGGGCATTATCGTAACGAACTCCTCATTAATAAAACGCCATACGAAATATTCTTGTTACTGATCTATAAATTGACCTAACTGACGTTTGCAGTTGTAAACCTACTTTGATTCACTGAAATCTCACATCAAAAAGGAATGATCAAAGTATTGACAGCTATCCTTGTGAAAGGTAGACACGTGACTAGAAGCGTGCCAACTGCATAGCAAGTGTCCATAACATGCTACAGTGGAATTCACTTCATACTGCCAGCATTCATTATATGTTATTATAATGAATGCTTACCGTACGTTTCAACCAACGATGACAGCTAACAGAATCTCACTTTAGAGAGAAGAGCATCTCAGTATATTAAAAATCACAGTGTCCCTTTCGACCAACGCTGACAGTAGGAAGTGATGTTACTTTAGAGAAAAGAGCATCCCAATATAAGGAAGAGTACAGTGATGGGAAAGACGGCGTAGACGGCGGTGCGCGGGTGACAGGTGGAGTGGAGGAAGGTGATATCGTCAGCCTCGTGTTCGATTCCGTCCCTGGTTGGCACTTCTACGACCACCGTCTCATCCGAAAACAGCGCAATCGGAAAGGTGCATTCAGTGGTGTTGATGCACCCCTTCGAATAGTTGCCGAACTGGAACGTGGGCTTGTGGATGTCGAATATGGCGTGGATGTCATTCATGACATGGTCGTTATCGCTGTAGAATATGTAGTAGTAGTAGCCATCGGCGTCAACCTCGTGTGTGGTTTGCATCGAGTAATGGCTGGACTCGAGGTACTTGACGCTCGTGCAGAGGTGTGACGGCGGAAAGCCCTTTGTCAACAGTATGTGGCGGTCGTAGCATGTCAACAAGCTGTTCTCGAAACTAGACACCGATGAGTCATTGTCTTTCTCGGTGTGGTTCCTCGCATTGCCGCCATGCACCATGCCCCCGTCCAGCTTGTGAGTGGGCACTCCGTTCGCTCGTCTTCGTCTCCTCGTCAACACCCCTTTCACCCCACCATCCTCACCAGACAACTTCCTCTGCAATCGTTTGATTCTATTCAAATTTGATTCATCCCCATCCAATCGTTCAAGTTCCAGAAGTTGTTTTTCGTTCCTTCTATGCATTCTGCTATGTCTGAGATGCCTCTGCAGTTTAATACCTTCACCGAATTCTTCCTTCCCAGCGAAAGGTGGTGTTAGAGTGGCAGAGATCGGTTCTTTCTCCTTCACCAGAGTAGGAGACATGGGTTGTTCCTCCTTCATCGCATGATCGTCGTTTCTAACAACCTCTCCTTCATTGTCACCAACATCGGCATCACTTTCTCCCTCATAGTAATCGTCGTCAAGATGATCTTTGTCGTCTACTTCTTCATTGGCTGGCAGTATCTCCTGTACTGTTTCGAATAATACCCTTACCTTGTCAGCTCCCTGAGCCATATGGGTGGTTGGAAGGCCTTGACGATTGGGCTCGTCTAGTCCACATGTCCTCAAGTTCTTTTCTCCTTCAACGACTAGGATCCGAGATCCATCGTACCTTCAAGTATAGAGCATTAAATTAATTTCAATTGCTTTAAACAAATGATTGATTTGATAAATTCAAAAGTAAAAGAGGTATATCAACTAATAGTTAGTTTTCTAATATGTACGCTCCAAGTCCCATGCTTAACTAAACAGATTAGTGAATAATTTCGCAACTTATTTTCCTCTAATCCAGCATTATCAGCTTCAGCTGAGTATTAACTGTTATTATGAATTGTGCAGTTCGTATTAAACACGTATTACGATTAAGTAGATATTCCAATAGTACTTTTATTATTTTGTTAGAAAAATATAAAAAGTATCAAGATGGTAATTCTAATATTAACCTACTATTAACACTAAGGGGAGTAACAAATTGAAGTTTCCTACTATCCATCTGTAATTTAATGATTTGGAAATTTTAAAAAATGAGATCATAATCTCGATATGAAATAGTTATTAATAGCTGAATACTATGTAATGTGAATTTCAACACTTGAAGAGAATGAATGAATAAAGACCTTGTGAGACCGACTTCGGTGCTATCAAGCATATCCAGGACAAACAGAGTTCGCTTAGGAGGTGGTGGTACCGCGCACTACCGCTTGCTGATAGATTCTTCTTAGCGCGCGGAGCGGATGCAAAGCGAGCCGGTCTGATTTGGTCATATTATGAATATACGGAAAGATATTTTCATAACAAGCGCATGCGTACAGCTGCGACATTCAAAGTACAGTGCTGTACTTCTTCTCCGGCTTCTCCCACTACTCGAGAGTACCGCTGCCGGCGCGACCTGGATGTGACATGGCTTACTAAAAACGTCCGCTAGCAGGCTTCCGCCAGCGGTACTGGCGGTAGTCGATCTGACAAGGTCTTGAGGTTATGTTTATTATTTAGATGCAATGCAAGTAGATTGACGAGTATTAAATAAATTGCAATATATGAATCGTTTATTTCGTTCAATAAATGAATAGTTTATTTAGTTGAGTGAATAAATAGTTTATTTCGTGCAATAAATAACGTTGATAAAATTTCATTTATATCGATCAAGTGTTACTAATCAGTTTTGATCTCAACAAAATACAATATTCAGGTAAGACAGACTGAAATGAAGAACATCAAACATTTTGTCTATAAAGACATTTTATCATGGCAATAATAAAAGAAAGGAAGGCATAACGAACCTAGAGCATTTTATCATGGTAAAACAATAAATTTTATTGCGGCAATAAGAAAAGAAAGGAAAGCATAACAAACCTGGAGCATACAGAAAGGTGAACTGTAGATCCACGTGGCAAGAAGAATCCCCAATACTCCAAGGTGTCATCTGGTAGAGACATGCTCTTCTTCAATCTTATATGCTTCCTATTAGTTGTCGATATTTCTGGTTCACCACTTACTTGGAATGCACTGAAGGAGGAGTTCATCTTCAGTGAATGTGCCTGTAAATTGAGCATAAAGTATACATGCAACTCATTTAAGAAACGTTAGTTGATAGTTTACAGTCAACAAACGATTGATCATTATTTTTTTAAGATTTGGCAGAGTTGGATGGAAGTCGGATCTCCTGAGCAAACCCTTATAAACAAAATCATATTTTCTCTATTGAAAACTTTGTTCAAGTAAGACTAAGTAATAATTTTTCAAGTAAATAAGATAAAGATTACCGTTCTAAAAATTGGTCATACGAATAGGGCAAGAATAGATCATGATGCCATGTTGAGACATACAAAGCTGCGTTTGAGGGTTTTTGATTAGGGATTGAATATTATCGTCATCCCAACCATCTTCACAGTTCATAATTAAAGACTAATTCCTCTTCCGTCAACCCAACGGATGACAGTAGAAATTTATAGTGCATCATGGCCGTAAGCAATAGGCTATGTTCCAATATTGCAATCTAGTACCTACAAAATACGTAAGCATAGTGGGAATTAGGTTTTCTGGTTACATAGATGACGAATACAAAGATAGCAGTATTGTGTAGTATCTTGAATTGATAAATGAATTATGAATAGAAAATAAAAAATGGCTGGTAAGGATTAGTAAAGTTTTTTGTCAGAAAATACTTCATTTAATCAGTCTTGCAACTTTTGGTGCAAATAATGTACTTATTAATCTATTTTTCCCATCTCATATCAACATTCTAATATTAAAAAGATGAAAATTAAGTTGCGAAATCCACAATCTTCTTGTATTAGTCTACTTTCTACAAACAGCAAAAATATCCGTAAACTATTTACAATCTGGTAGGCCTATTATTTTTCATCTATTTTGAAAAACATAATGAAAGCACAAGGATGTCATCCCATGATTATTGATTTATTTACTCATAATCAACACTAAAAAGATTATTCACAGAATCTTGGCAATTCATACAATTAGATAATAAGAATTAATAGAGAATAATTTCAAATGTAGTTGAGGGAAAAGTAAAAAATAAGGCAAACACATTGAACATCTGGAGAATTATATTTGGTTTCCTATTAAACATCATTTTCCTCACTACATAATTTTAAGATTAGTTTGATCTATTCACTGATCCATGAGACTAGTGAGTAGTGATAATGTTTCTTAATTTAGAACTTTAGCCTTGTTTTTATTTACTTGCTTTATTGTTTCAAATTTGCTGTCGTAAAAATTATTTAAGTCTATGATGTTGGCGATGCATTACGATGCATTCAAGACTGCGGCCAGATGTATGTATACATTTTGTTAAGACAGAAATACATGTTTCGCATCATTACTTCAAATAGATGGCAATTAAACAAAGACCCTGAATAATCATTATTCATTATTGTTTTCCTTAACGTGTATTGTCTTAACCTTCTAGTCGTGATCCTGGGTCCCAAGCAATTTTTGTTTTAGTTATAATTTTGCTGCCGTTCGCATAACTGTCTATTGTGACCCATGTAAATTCATGTCTGTAGACACTTGAACTTGGTGTAGAGTGTTAGTGCTCTGTGACTTATTGTTTTCGTGAAATGTCGCTTTTGGGTCCCCAGGACCCAAGGGTTACGATGAACCATGACCTTCCAATTTTTTCCCTATCTTTCTAGTAGTGTTGCATGTAAGATCTATGATAGTATTCATCACTATAATTTTTGTTCAGTTTATATAAAAATATTGGGGCACCGTGCTTCACCTCTACCTCCGTAAACAAAGCCGTAGTGCTTTCGTGTGACATCAGCACAGGTATGGCTTCTACACCAATAGAAACACTAGCTGATATGGATCATCTGAAATCAACGAATTTTTATTGGTGTAGGAGCCCTACCTGTGCTGACGTTACACGAATGCACTACGGCTTTGTTTACGGAGGTAGTGGCTACGCTCGTTATTTATTTATTGATAAACAGAACACAATTCTTCAAAATGATTGGGGAAGGACTAACAGGCACAGCCCAAAACTGTTTCTTCCCCGAATTTTGATTTATAGTCTAAAAAAGTAGGTTATGTTCCATACACTTGAATTCAGGTCCAATTTTTAGTCCAAACATTTGAAAACAGAAAAGTTCTAATTTAGATTGTTTACAAACCAAATTAAATAACAAAATAACACTCACTAATCACTTAGAACTGTAAAATGATGATTAACTTTGAAAATTCTGATATACTCTAATTTAGAATGATATACCATGTCATGTCAACAAATCAGATTATTTTGATCGAGTCGATTAAATTTTTTAGATATATTTCTCGTGAGATAAGCTGATTGATTGGACAGCTGAACATAATTCTGTCTCTCTCCCACACAGGCACACGCTTCTGTTATCGACAGAACACGAAATTATTATATTTTTTCCATGGATGAATAACTATTATCCTTTTCATGTCCTTCAGCAAGTTTTCCCAAATTTCGTGAAAATCGTTAGAGCCGTTTTCGAGGTTCGTTGGACAGAAATAACACCAAAATCAACTTTTATAAGTCATTCAAAATTGAGGTGTTTTCTGAATCTTTGGAAAAACTACTGGATGCTAAATTCTGGCCTTCTGGAGCTCTTGTGCGCCGATTCATACCACATAGAAATCGTGTTAATTCCCGTAATTTTTTTAGGAAAACGAGCCTCAACCATTACTTAGGCATGCAAACAAAAATATTCAAAAGAATATAGATTTGATTGTGGGTCACTGGAATGCCCAGAGCGTGCGTAACAAACAAGGCTTGCTTTCATTGTTTGTAGAAAATGAAAACTTGACATATTGTGTTTAAATGAACACTTTTTGACTTCTTCTGAGATTGACTTCTACACGAAGATATCTGACCTTGTACTTGCTACAGTTTTTTGTAGATCATCGACGAGATGTGGGGGCTCTGCCCTATATGTTCGAAGTGACCTTGACTATAATGTTATCGATGTAACTGTCTTTTGTTATGAACTTAACCTTGAAGTGACTGAATGTCTTGTTATTATTGTTTCTATGCATCACTCTCCTAGTGGGAATTTTGTGCATTTCTGTGAACTTTTTGAACGTTTATTAATTTTTTTGACCAAGCATTATGATTTTGAGATATTAATTGCGGGTGATTGTAATGTTGATTTTATCAGTGATGCTCCAAGAACTAACTAGAGCTGTTATTGAAATTTTGAAATGTTATGGACTCTATACTACCTCCACTGAGCCTACTAGAGGTTTGGCCTTCCTTGACAACGTTGCAGTTGGCCTTCAACCTGAAAATTGCAGCACAAAGGTAATTGAGCTTCATGGGGATAACCATTCTGCTTTGACGACTTCTTGCATTATCCCAGCTATAATCGAGTTATGTGCCACACCCTCTTCTACTTGGCATGCTGACTATATATTTCGAGTAAGGCCTGTGCACGAATCTGCACTTGAAGACTTCAAAGATGTATTGGTCAGTGTGTCATGGAATGATGTTTTTCTTTCTTCGGGAGGTGCTAGATTATTTGCAGCTTTCTTTGACTTTTTCCATGACAAATTTAATTTTTTCTTTCCTGAAATTGTCAAGCCTCGCCGCCTTCATGCACTCAAGAGGAGACCTAGACATCTGGATTTTCCGGAGACCTAGACATCTGGATGGTTACAAGGAGTGGTACACTGATGATCTGGCCAGACTTAGGGGAATCTTGCTCGCCCTCAAGAACAGATGTGAAGATAGTGACGCCGACAACTTGGCTAGGTATAGAAGTTTTAAACAATTTTACAAGAGGAGGATCGAGCTGGCTAAGAGGTTGGCTACCGAGCAACGAATTGAGGATGCACCTAATCAATGCAAGCCTGCCTGGGACGAGATCAATACCAACAGATCCATGCCACGTAAAAGTATTGTCTTTGCAAGCCCAGATGACTTCAATGGGTTTTTTGTGAGTTAGGTTCAGGACAAAGTGGGAGCCCTGCCTGATGCTGCCATTGCTTTGTTGGAGGGAAGAGTCCAGCCGGGCCATGAGCATCTCTCCTTTTTCCGCCCCACCACACCAGCTGCCTTGAGGAAAATGATACGTTCCTTTTAACCCTCTAAAAGGCCAGATGTGTTTGGCATGCCTGTGAGCATGCTTCGTGAGGTTGTGGATGCCGTTGCAGTTCCTCTCTCTGCATCTGTCAACGAGTGCTTGAGGTCTGGAAAATTTCCTGATTTCTTGAAAACTTCAAGGACTGTCCCGGTCTTCAAGAAGGGTGATCGTGAAAGCCTTCGTAGCTTCAGGCCCATCTCCATTACCCCTGTCTTCGGCAAGGTGATCGAGGCAGTGATCAAGCCACAGCAGGAGACTTTCTTTGAGGAGAATGGCCTGTTCTCTAGCATGCAATTTGGCTTTCGAGATGGGAGATCGACAGTGGGTGCAGTTGACCATGTAGCTGAGCGGTTTGATGCTGCCTTCGAGGATGGTGAGTCTCTTGCTCTTGCTCTTTGTGATCTGAGTCGAGCCTTTGACTGCGATGGCATTCTTCTTAGAAAGCTGAGCTTTTATGGTCTAAGAGACTCTGCCCTTTCCATCTTGGGCTCTTACCTTTCTGGAAGGACTCAGCTTGTCTCCCTCAGTGGTGGGGACTCTCGTACACTTCCGGTGACTTTTGGTGTTCCTCAGGGATCGGTGTTGGGGCCGACTTTGTTCCTTGTCATGGAAAATGACCTCGACGACCACGGTTCTTCTCTGATGTTTGCGGATGATGCATCTCTACTGTCATCGGGTGCTGAGCTTGAGCGGGTTCTGGAGGCATCTGCGGAGCATCTTTGATCTGCCACTTCATGGTTCCTGGCTAATCGATTCCAGCTGAATGAGGACAAGACCCAAAGGATCATCTGCAGCTTGTCACGTGAACTGTGTGACCCTCAGAATCCAGTAAAGCTGCTGGGTTTTGTCTTGGACAGCAAACTCAGCTGGAACAGTCATATACAGCAGGTGACCAGTCGACTCTCCCGCATTTGCTTTCTGCTGCTCAAGATTAGGGGCCTGGTGACTTAGAAGTACCTGATAATGATATATCACGCGCTCTTCCATTCCCACATTACCTATGGCTTGCTTCTGTGGGGTCATCCAGCGGGGGCTGCTGATGTCCTGAGACTGCAAAAGAGGGCTGTAAGAATTACAACAGGCAGCGATCATCTTGCCCACTGCAAGCCCTTCTTTGCTTGCCTTGGTGTGCTGACGGTCTTCAGCCATTACATCCTCCTGGGCTTGGTGTATGTCAAGAGGATACAGCATACTCTGGCTGTCCGAAGTGACAACCAAAACACCAGACACCGCGAGCTGCTGGATGTCCCCAGGAGACGTCTCTACCGTTCACAGGCCAGCTATAGAGTTTCTGCACTGAAATTCTTCAACAAGCTGCCTCCTGGTGTGAAGCAGTTGGATGAGGCCGCCTTCAAGAGAGCCGTCAGGGAGCTGCTTTGTGATAAAGCATATTATAGCGTGAATCAATTTATGAGTGATGATCTGAACTTTTTTTAAAAAGTGGTCACTGTTTTATCTGCCATCTGAATAGTTTTTGTGTTATTGTGTATATTGAAATCGAACTCTTTGACGCCATCGATCCCACAAGTGTGGGTAATGGATGAAGCAGAAGGTATTAAAGGTATCAAATAACCAAATATAAAAATATATACAGAAATTGCTCGCTTAATATAATAGGATAGTAATCAAACGTTACATTTCACTACCTACTACTATTAATTATTTATTTATATTTTTTTATTTCACTACTTTTTATTTTTATAATTATAATAAAGATCAATTTCTGCTATGCATAAGTGCTCGTTATGTTCATTGATAACCCTTGGACATGTTAGAATCATAGAATAACAGTTATCTTAAAATATACTAATGAAATTTTCAATATGTTAGAAGTGGGTCCCCGGGACCCAGGGTCACGACTAACGTCAGAAAAAAATAGAGTCACGACTAGAAGGTTAAATTAATGGTGCTATGCAAGTATAGTATACAGTATCCAGCAATATACTATCCTTGAGTTCTACATGCTTTATTTTGAATATTATAAAGTTTAAATTTTATGCTCAGCATATTTTATTTTTATTAGTATTATTAGTTCATTCAATGGTATTGAACAATTTTGTTTGCACTATCAATTTGGTTTGCACTCTCTTTATATCTATACTAAATGTTATGAAGACGTGAGAAAATGCGATATCAATTTGAAAGCTTGTTTTACAAAACCATTACTTATTTCAAGTTGAATAAAGTAAACCTATTCAAACACAACATTCAAGGTAATATATGATACAGCTTTTTCTGAAATCATAATTAAAAATGATAAAATATTGATATTTATATTAAATCCTATAGATATCAGTGAATGGTTCAAAACAATCAATCAGGACACTTGTAAAGAATTAATGTATGCTTATTGATAGTCCATCTTTGAAAAAATATAGACTAATTTTAAAATGTTTAAAAATGAATATATCATTGAAGCTTGTTACTTTACTTTGTTTGCCTTCACGATAGTAGCCTATAGTGACTGAAGAAACGATTAATAAACTTTTGAAGAAGTAGAGTTAGGCTATTTATATGTATACACACCTGGCAAAAAATGGATGAAATGCCATTGACAATTTCCATGACATCGGATTCAGCCACTGCATATGTTACATCGGCATAGACACTGTGCCTCAGGTAGAGTGGAAGGATCACTAATATAGTGGGAAGAACGGCAGTCAGGAAGCAGAAACATATCACTCGGCGAGCTCCATGCATTTTTCCCAAGCCTTTTAAAAAAGTCAAATCAATTTTATGAGTAAATGGGCAAAACATTAGTAGGATAGAACTGTTTGAATACCGTACCGTACTATAGTATTTTCTTTGAAACGTATTGTTGTTGACGGGCAATTCTATTAGAATAAGACAGATTTCGCTTTGTAAAATGATGTTGTGAGTCTGTAAAAAATATTAATAACAGGTTATGATATTTATTTTGTACGAGTAAAATTGGCAATAGATAATAATTTAAAAGGAGAGTAATTAATAGGCATAGGCTAATTCAAGTGAGATTACTCAAATAAATGGACCCTGATTAAATACCTCAAAATAAGTTAATGTTGGAATATTCTATTCAGGTCACCTACTGAGAACATACCAAGTGCGTCGCGGTGTAGATTTTGGATTTTTGTTTAATAATCATTATATATTATAGGACTATATTTTTTGGCGTCATCAAAGAGACCACTGCACTAGTCTTCATTGAATGAAAATAATACCATTTTCCCTAAAAATATATTTTGGCTGCTTTTAAATTGTATAAAAATGAAAGAAAAACTGATTTACTTTTGACATTTTAAAAGAACCAAAATGAGTTTAGAAATAGAGCCAACATTACATTTTCTAAACCAAATTTTTATAAAAACATTTTGAGAGACTAGTTTCTGTTGTTGCACCATTTCTCTCAAGTTGTTACTCATTTCAAGTAACTGGTTTGTTATTTTATTCGAAATTGACTATATCATTTTTTATAATGAAATCAGTGCTGTAGACTATTTCAAATTATTATCATTTATTTCCAATGACCAGGCATTCCTGGATAGATCGATCACGTCTTCAGTTATAGGATGGTCATAGTTGACTAGACCCAACTATAGGCCCGCCACAACGTAGACCCACGCTAATCCATGAAAAGCAACCCACGCCGTGGGATGTTTTGTAAACCAATGCTAAGCCTCTCCAGACATCTGTGTAATACATGCAATGAATAATCCACTTGTCAGCTGATTGATTATGAATAATTCTATAGCAATGGTTTACAAAACATCCCGCGGCGTAGGTTGCTTTTCGTGGATTAGCGTGGGTCTACTTTGCGGCGGGCCATATGAGCGTATATAATAGAGGTACTGTAAGATATAGGCCATACGAAAAACCAAACATGGTGTATTTCAAATCGAAAATTGGTGGATTGTTTGTTTTTTTTATTAAATTCCAATTTTACAAAGATTAACATCAACATTTTTAGGTGCTCTTAGAAGTTATAGGAAGGAGAATTAATCAGCCTGCAAATATAAAAATACCTCTTGAGGAGAAAATACTTTTTACAGTTTGGATGTTGAGCAAACCAGAGACATTCTTAGCTGCTGATGACAGATATAATTTTTCTAAAGTACTGCTTATAGAACATTCTATGAGATAGTGGATGTCATTGCAGCTTCAGTAGATGAACATGGTCGACACTCTTGCAGCAACAAAAGTCATCTGATGTAATTAATAATAATAGCCTTTACCAAATTCATAACTTGTGCTTGCTACATAAGAACTTCCTTTAATACAAGATTATCACCGGGTTGCACAACGGTCTGTTAACTTTTAATCCCAAATAAATTTCACTTTTGTTGCATCATTAGTCCACACATGACCCTCTGTGGTGACTTCTGTAACATAAAGAAAACAATGATATTAAAACATCATTAAGTAGTGAACATGAGGTAGGTCTACTAAGCATTATGTTATAATTACAAGTAGTGCAGTCTATATACAGTGGTGCTTGCAAAATACATTGTAGTTCTTAATTTTCAATATGTTATAAATCACTCTCAAACAGGCTGTATCAGTGCCACTTATTTGAAGTTGTCTTTTGAAGGAAACTTCGAGCTTGGCTACAAAATCTTACAGAAGCTTGATTAAATTACACCGGAAGAGTAGCTCAAATTATGTTATAATCACATATAACTTAGAAGAAACGCGTCTATAGTGAGGTCATGTTATATTGGCAGTAGAGTAATATAGAAGAACAACGTTGCCGATTCTCTGCCTTTTATAGCTGATACCAGTATATCTTATGTAATTGTTCATTCTTCTTTAGAACAATCAATTTATTGTACTCATCAAGTGAATTTACTTTTCAATAAATAATACACTTGCATAATTAGATTGAAAATTTTGTTAATAATTAACAATTATTGATCATATTTCAACATTGTAAAAAATCTGGCAAAAGGATAGCAGCACCAATGTTAATCAAATACTGACTATCCTAGGAAAAATTAAAGATTACAAATTTTCCTAAACATTTTATTCGTCTCACAGTTTTAGAGATTTCTCTATACTGTAAGTCTTCTATGTTTTTCTCTGTATCTTCTTTAGTATTGACGAAAAGACAGACTTCTTTCAATTGTGGAGTAGCTTGGTTTAAGTTTTCAAAATGCAATGGGTTTAAAGCTGCATATTATACACCAAAGTTTTCACAGATTCTTCTATAAAAAAGTTGTTGATTATCTTTAAAAATTTGCTGTTCTCAAACAATCTAGAGCAACAAGAGCTGTCAAAATTTTCGCTAAGAAAGCATAGTCTGCATGGACTTGTAATGAAGGAAAATTTTGTTGGCAACTTTCTCAGTGTTTACAATGTATGGAAAACAAAAATCATGTTAGATAGAGGGATTTTTACAAGTTGAGGAAGCAATTTCGCTGTAATTTTAACATATTGCCATAATTTGTTTAAAACTTTGAATGACAACTCTAATGTAAAAGCTCCAAGTTTTTAGCTTGGTGTAAATTATCACAGTATCTACAAAAAATAGCAGCAGAATATGGTAAAATTATTTATACCAATGTGACTACTATCACTAATCGTTATTACGGTATGTGATAGAAATTATATTATAAGAGGATTGTATGAAAGCGCCTTACCTGCTGCTAAACCAGCCATTCGATGTGGCCATAGTTTTGTTTCAGATTCAGATAGGACTGAAGAAGTCCAAGCTGCCTGTAAAACAAAAATCATAAAGTTTCAGTACTTGAGCTATTAAATTTAAATTAGGCCTATACCATAGAATAACAAACTTTTTAATGAAATGAAAATGAGTGAAGTTTATTAGGTTCAAGTTTATGTTTAGCCGATTAAGTATTCTGAAATTTGATAATGAAATTCTATTTATTTTTTAATAAATTATTCCATAAACAAAATACGAATAGGTATTGAGGTTAAACAGCTATAAAAATCTAAGAAGAAACAGAAGTAGCCAAAATCAAAAGTAAATATTTCAATGCTATTTAAATGGATCAATAACTTTCATGACCACACAGAATAATATTATATTATTTATTTTATTATTCACAATTTCCTTGATGAACACTAAAAAGCCTACTGTAACAGTTTTGGATACCGTAGATCACGTCATGAGCACAAATATATTTTAATATAATAGTTATACTAAACTAATAATATTGTCAAAAATGCAATTAATAAACTTACCAGCCAATAATGTATAAATTTCCTCCTTTCCAATTATTTTATAAAATATGCCTTCAAAAACAAACTCATGTTTGTATTCGTAATAATCCTCCATATTTGCATTTAGTTGTGTTGTTTACTTGACTGCAGACCGAGCAGACGACGCGAAACTTTCAACCAATAGGAGCGCTCCGATTCCGGGTGACTCGAGCTAGAACTTCGTAGCCCGTACTATTTGGTCGGGTCACGATTCCTGACCCGGGCTAGAAAAATCAAAGATGGCGACCGGGTGATGAACTGTCAAAAGCTCCCATGAAACGCGGGTCACCTAGCTCGAGTCACTCGAGTCATTGGAGCAGTGTATCCCTGAAGACGCTCATTGGCTTGCTTTGCTCTGCAATGCTTTCAATTTTATGAAAATTTTATTTTACATTGAAAAATATTAATTTCACTCAAATCGGTTCACTGATACTAATGCAGCAATTGCTCAAAATGCCGTCCTTCAACTTGATTACACAGTCTGCACCTTTCAATCATGGACCGTCGAACTGCTATAAAAGCATTTTCATCATCTTGAATGGCACCTGCTGCAGCAACCACTCTTGCCACGAGGTCTTCTTCGTTTTCTACTGGCGTGCTGTAAACAAGGTCTTTCATATGGCCCCAGAAAAAAAAATCTAAAGGGTTGAGGTCAGGTGAACGTGCGGGCCACGGTACTGGTCCACCCCGCCCAATCCACCGCTGATGATAGGTCATGTTCAGAAAGTCCATAACAACATTTCCGAAATGAGCAGGGGCACCATCATGTTGAAACCAAATATTATATCTGTTTGCAAGAGGCACATCTTCCAAAAGTTCTGGTAGTATGTCTCTTAAAAAAGTAATGTACGTGGGAGAATTCAGACGATTAGGAAGAATGTATGGTCCAATCACGCGATTACCTAAGATACCCGTCCAAACATTCAGCAAAAATCTATGCTGATAACCACGCACTTTGACCTCATGAGGATTGTCTAAGGCCCAGACGTGACTGTTGCGAGAGTTGAAGATTCCTTCTCTTGTAAAGCTGGACTCATCGGTAAATAACACATTTTCTAGAAATTTGGTTGGATAATGTCTTGCTGAGAAACCAACGGGCACAGTTTTCTCTTGGCTCATAGTCGCGTTCAACCAATGAGTGAACTTTTTGAAAGCAGAAGGGGTGAAGTCTTTCCTTGTTTAGTACACGCCACACAGAAGAAGCACTTGAATTGATTTGCTTTGCAACTGCTCTCGTACTCTTCAAAAGCAACATTTCGAACTGCTCGAGGCCTACCAGCAATTACCCTGTTCCGTTCAAATGAACCAACTTCTCTCAGCCGATTGTGAGTTCTCGTGAACACCTTGTCAGAAGGGAGACGGCGGTTTGGAAATGCAGCTGCATACATTCTTCTTGCTTCGGTTGCATTGCCAAGAGCTGCTCCATACATGAAGTGAATATCGGTGTACTCCAGCGAACTAAATTCCATTACAATAATTGAATATTTGTGTAGAAGCAACGTAAGAAAATATTGAAACTGGAAATTTAAGATAGAAATAAGACCTAGGAAATGTGAGACTAAGAAATAGGAAGCACTACATCTGGTTCTTTACTTTTAATGAAATAACAATACTTTTACAAGACAAACATTATCATCTGAAAACCATTGTAAAATCATCTGTTTGCCCATATGGAGCCATACCGAGTTTCAAAGCTTCATCTTAAATACATCTGGAATTAAAAAATTAATATTGATCTTTAAATGGTGAAAAGTGGTCATGCATGCAGTACGAAAAAAATTAATTTCTCTGTTATTCTTCGACCAATCTTGATAAATTAGGTATCATTGGAATTGTGAAAAATTTGCTAACTTTTTTGTCTCTTGTAAATTTTCTGTAAAATGGACGGTTTTCGAGATATTCGCCATCAAAAATTTAAAATGGCCGCAATTTTGAAAAATTTCAACGAAAAATTTTTTTTTATTTTTTATAGTTGAGTCTTTATAGCATAAATATTCATGCCAAATTTCAGATCAATACAACATTTCGCTCTTGAGATAAAAATTTTAAGTGAAAAAAACAAAATGGCAGCTATAAGGATAACCGCTGAGTTTTGGACACTTCAAATATGACATTTGTAGTCTCCTAGCATCCAGGTACAATACCCTAAAATTCTCGACACTACTTCTGAAACACTCTGTATAATGTTGCGCTAAACTTCGACCATTAATATAATAGACCTGGCTTGAGCGTAGTCGCTGAAGCAAACATGAATTGGGTGTGTGACGTCACATGAGAGAGCCTTCGAACTACACGCCATAATCAGCCTATGCTAAATGAGCACTTTCATAGCTTCTGAATCAGAATTTGAACTGATTTATTATTCTACTTGAAAAATTAATTATGGAAGTTAATTTATCCATTATTTATTCATATAATGCATACGTAAAGTCTATGTTTATATTGCCTAGTAAACTTATTTAAACAGATTATGTTGTATTGAAATTTATTTCAGGGCTTTATCAAGCCGTTAACAACTTTCTTCTTGAATCTATGAACAAGTATGAATAGACTTATTGAAAATTCAGGAATATTGTATGTTATGCACACAATCATAACATAATCTTGAGCCTGTTCAAGAGAATCAATAATGATAAAATTATAATTGAAACCTATCCAAGGAACCTATTATTAGCTCTTTGTAGATGGAATCTGATCAACTTGCATGCTTGTTTTTCTTTTCAAAATTCAATGCATTATAGCTCTAAATTATTAGCTTCTTCATAATACAATAATTATCCGATTAGGGTAAATTATCCAAGATTAAGTTACCTAAGAATTTCTCATTGTGAACAAAGCAGTTGTAACCTAGCTACCGTGAATGGACTCATTAAACATTATATTAATATTTTTGTATGCAAAATCAAATGATAAAATTTAGAATCTGTAAATCGGCTGCAGGCATTGAAATACCTTTTATACAAGGACAACAAGCAAATTCACGTTTGCATTCTTCATTAACATTGACTTATTGAATGATAACTTGAGCCTAATTTGAAAAGAATGTAACTTAGATAATGTCACAAAGTAAAATTGTGACGGAAAATATTGTTAATAATAATAATATTGAAGAAAGACGCTCGGCTATCAGCAATGCTAGCCGACCACGGAGATAAGGAAGGTACCGATGGCGCACCATCTTCCGCGCATCGAGACGATTTCCACCGCCTCTGGCGGCGGCACAACTCCATCCCCTCCACTTTGGGGGAGTATTTAAAGGCCGGACAAGCCCCAGACCACAGCATTCCGCTCACAACCTTCCTGCTCCTTGTACAGCGGCCCGTTGGCTGCCGTACGTCCCTGACCTCCCATCTCCCTAGGGCACAGCGGACCGTTATCTGCCGTCCCTGACCTCCCATCACCCTAGGGCACAGCGGACCGTTGTCTGCCGTCCCTGTCCTCCCATTTCCCCAGGGCACAGCGGACCGTTGTCTGCCGTCCCTGACCTCCATCACCCTAGGGCATGCGGACCGTTGTCTGCCGTCCCTGTCCTCCCATTTCCCCAGGGCACAGCGGACCGTTGTCTGCCGTCCTGACCTTCCATTCCCCCAGGGCACAGCGGACCGTTGTCTGCCGTCCCTATTCTTCCTTCTCCCCAGGGCACAGCGGACCGTTGTCTGCCATCCCTATTCTTCCTTCTCCCCAGGGCACAGCGGACCGTTGTCTGCCGTCCCTATTCTTCCTTCTCCCCAGGGCACAGCGGACCGTTGTCTGCCGTCCCTATCCTGTCTGTCCTTCCTTTTCCTACTTCACTGGAGCGGAACCGAGGCTGTAAGGCCGATACAAAATTACATCAAAGTGGTGTCATCAGAGAAGAGAGCGACCTTCACGCCGTCAGAAGCACCAGGAGGTGCTGTTCACGCCAGCTGAGGCACAAAGAAGAAGGAAGAGGAACTTCGACTTGCCTCCTTTCCCCGCCCACATTACGACTGAGCGAAGTCATCCAGGAGCAACACCTGGGTATCAATCACCCACCTCTGAGCTACTCAGGGTGTACGTGATAGATTGGCGCCCGCACTTGGGGCACGAGGCAACGAAGTAAGAATCATGAGTGAACAGGGAGAGTCTGATTCAGATGCTCAACACCAGGAGCTGACAGAGGATCAGTTGGTCGAGGACATAGACCCCGAGGTGATAGCTGACCCCAGAGTTTCCTGGATCTATAAATTGAAAAAGGAAGAAGCATTCAATCTTCTACAAGATTGGGGCATAGTGTCATCTGGAACACTTGCTGAGTTGAGAAGGTTGTTAGTAGAACAACATAAGAAGATGGCTGTACGTTTTCCCAGCCCAAGACCTGGAATAGTGAGCAGAAGCAGTGAGGAATCCGGACACTCAGCAACAGGTACTCATGCTGAAGTTGGAACCTACATTCACACAAACCCCCTTATGGACCCAGGGGCGGTATGTGACAAAGTAAGAAGCTGGAGACTGTCATTCAATGGCCAATCAGATGCTCCCAGCTTCTTAGAAAGGCTAGACGAGCTACAACAAGCTTATGGGCTCACTGGCAACCAACTACTAGTCGCGCTACCTGAATTACTAGTTGGTAAAGCTACCCTATGGATGCGTAATCGTCGTGACCAGTGGAAATCATGGGACAATTTTGTGACAGATTTCAGATCACGCTACTACCCACTTACCTATGAGGAGGACCTCGAGACTCTAATTCAGGCAAGGAAGCAAAAAGAAGGTGAATCGTTTGACGAATTTCTCGAAGATGTACTGACACTCATGAGGCGTCAAGGAGGTTTTACAGACGAGAATAAATTACAGAGAGTGTATAAGAATCTCCTCCCACGGTACAAATTGTATATTCGGGAATCAGATGTTCATAGTATCAACGAATTGGAAAAATTCGCGAGGGAGTATGAACAAATAAAAGCAGAGGAGAAACAGAATAGACAGAATTCGAGAGTTCACATGATTGAGGACACGAAAAAGATTACAAGGCTCAAGGTTGAGACAGTTATAACCCCCACTAGTAACAGACCATCTCTCACCCCCGCTTCACATGATAAAACAGAGGGTGATAGTGAAAGGATCAGAGTCACCCTTAAATGACAAAGAGACGGTTGAGGTCTCAGTGAGGCGAGTTCCAGTTTGTGTCGAGTCAAATGTTAGCATCACGGTCAACACAAAGCAGATAGTCCCACAGGATCCCAGACCAGGCCCATCTAAAAATATGGATCTGGTGCTGTGCCACCGCAACACAACACCAGGCAAGCGTAAACGGGCTGGCAAGCCACGCATAAAAGTCCAATTTCCAGATGGACGATGTAAATATGTACCTGGTGGACCGGGTGTAGATGATGCTCATAGTGAGTGGCATACACCTCTAAAGGTGATGCCTGGGAGGTTTACACCTCTTAAGGTGATGCCTAGATGGCTCACGCCTTTGAAGGTGGTGCCATAGAGGGCTCCGACCCCCCCCCCCCCCAAGTAGGAGTGGGGTGTCACAAAGTAAAATTGTGATGGAAAATATTGTTAAATAATTAATAATATTGAAAAAAGACGCTCGGCAACGCTAGCCGACCGCGGAGATAAGGAAGGTACCGATGGCGCACCAGCTTCCGCGCATCGAGACGATTTCCACCGCCTCTGGCGGCGGCACAACTCCATCCCCTCCACTTTGGGGGAGTATTTAAAGGCCGGACAAGCCCCAGACCACAGCATTCCGCTCACAACCTTCCTGCTCCTTGTACAGCGGCCGTTGGCTGCCGTACGTCCCTGACCTCCCATCTCCCTAGGGCACAGCGGACCGTTGTCTGCCGTCCTGACCTCCCATCACCCTAGGGCACAGCGGACCGTTGTCTGCCGTCCCTGTCCTCCCATTTCCCCAGGGCACAGCGGGCCGTTGTCTGCCGTCCCTGACCTCCCATCACCCTAGGGCACAGCGGACCGTTGTCTGCCGTCCCTGTCCTCCCATTTCCCCAGGGCACAGCGGACCGTTGTCTGCCGTCCCTGACCTCCCATCACCCTAGGGCACAGCAGACCGTTGTCTGCCGTCAGGTATTAAAGGTATCAAATAACCAAATATAAAAATATATACAGAAATTGCTCGCTTAATATAATAGGATAGTAATCAAACGTTACATTTCACTACCTACTACTATTAATTATTTATTTATATTTTTTATTTCACTACTTTTTATTTTTATAATTATAATAAAGATCAATTTCTGCTATGCATAAGTGCTCGTTATGTTCATTGATAACCCTTGGACATGTTAGAATCATAGAATAACAGTTATCTTAAAATATACTAATGAAATTTTCAATATGTTAGAAGTGGGTCCCCGGGACCCAGGGTCACGACTAACGTCAGAAAAAATAGAGTCACGACTAGAAGGTTAAATTAATGGTGCTATGCAAGTATAGTATACAGTATCCAGCAATATACTATCCTTGAGTTCTACATGCTTTATTTTGAATATTATAAAGTTTAAATTTTATGCTCAGCATATTTTATTTTTATTAGTATTATTAGTTCATTCAATGGTAGGCTATTGAACAATTTTGTTTGCACTATCAATTTGGTTTGCACTCTCTTTATATCTATACTAAATGTTATGAAGACGTGAGAAAATGCGATATCAATTTGAAAGCTTGTTTTACAAAACCATTACTTATTTCAAGTTGAATAAAGTAACCTATTCAAACACAACATTCAAGGTAATATATGATACAGCTTTTTCTGAAATCATAATTAAAAATGATAAAATATTGATATTTATATTAAATCCTATAGATATCAGTGAATGGTTCAAAACAATCAATCAGGACACTTGTAAAGAATTAATGTATGCTTATTGATAGTCCATCTTTGAAAAAATATAGACTAATTTTAAAATGTTTAAAAATGAATATATCATTGAAGCTTGTTACTTTACTTTGTTTGCCTTCACGATAGTAGCCTATAGTGACTGAAGAAACGATTAATAAACTTTTGAAGAAGTAGAGTTAGGCTATTTATATGTATACACACCTGGCAAAAAATGGATGAAATGCCATTGACAATTTCCATGACATCGGATTCAGCCACTGCATATGTTACATCGGCATAGACACTGTGCCTCAGGTAGAGTGGAAGGATCACTAATATAGTGGGAAGAACGGCAGTCAGGAAGCAGAAACATATCACTCGGCGAGCTCCATGCATTTTTCCCAAGCCTTTTAAAAAAGTCAAATCAATTTTATGAGTAAATGGGCAAAACATTAGTAGGATAGAACTGTTTGAATACCGTACCGTACTATAGTATTTTCTTTGAAACGTATTGTTGTTGACGGGCAATTCTATTAGAATAAGACAGATTTCGCTTTGTAAAATGATGTTGTGAGTCTGTAAAAAATATTAATAACAGGTTATGATATTTATTTTGTACGAGTAAAATTGGCAATAGATAATAATTTAAAAGGAGAGTAATTAATAGGCATAGGCTAATTCAAGTGAGATTACTCAAATAAATGGACCCTGATTAAATACCTCAAAATAAGTTAATGTTGGAATATTATTGCAAGATCTACTCACGATAAAACACTAAATACCGGCAACAATAATAATAAAGGTAATGCTGGTCTGAGCTAGGATAAACATTTTTTTATTATTTATTGGATGAAATTAAATATCTAAGATATGTAATACAGATATAAAAGTACTAAGAATAAACAATTAAATAAATCAAATATATTTTAATAGACTACAATAAAAGGAATCTCAGGGAAGTAAAAGTATTTTGAAAATACTTTTCTCACTATTTGTTAAGTGACATAATATAAGTTAGAAGGGTGAATACCATTAAGCAGTACGATTGATAAGGCTAATGACCAATCAAATTATTATAAGTTAATATTTACAAGTACATTACTTTGGAATTGAGTCACTATCTTACATAATAAATTGTCTTAGGCTATAGGTTAAGAACTTACATTGATAGAATTACTTCCAAATGTTTTTCAAGAAATTCCATTGATTGGTTTACAATTTTGCAACTTGGATGTGGAAAATCTTATTTATAATATTACTATTAAATCATACTTGCAGTAAACTTAATATTGTAATGTAATACTGCGTATTTAACCACTCATTCATAGCATCTCACATTATTTTTATTACAAAACTGTCAGTTATCAGCGGGTGCGGGTTAGAGCAGCCACAGAGAAGAGGACAGAGAATGCATCTAATGTTGCGCTAAATGGGTGACCAGCATTATCGAGTAGGTGCGGAGGGGGGTAAAACGGGTGACTAAAAGTTAGTTCCTCAATTCACTACGAGGGATCAGCGCCATCGACAGGCCTTCCCTGCTAATTTAGAAATCCCCCTCCACCAGAATAGTCTGTCGACTCCTCCCCTTCCTCCGCTTCAATGTCATTCCACATCCATAAAAAAAACAAAACAAGTCACAACAATAATAATTGTTGTTGGCAATAATCCAATATTACTAGTAGATCAGCTTGCTCTGCTCTGCTGTCTTTTAAATTTTATAAAGC
The DNA here is from genome assembly GCF_014356525.2 of Nilaparvata lugens. Taxonomy (NCBI): domain Eukaryota; kingdom Metazoa; phylum Arthropoda; class Insecta; order Hemiptera; family Delphacidae; genus Nilaparvata; species Nilaparvata lugens. The sequence goes on along the minus strand of NC_052506.1, from coordinate 54,346,433 downwards.
GCATATGCACATATGCACACACACCATGCGTCCAAGTATGTCCAAGTGAACTATGAATGAAAATGATAAAATCAACAGCATTTTTTGCATTTCAAGTTTTCTCAACATGGTCAAATTTGATTAGTAGATTCAGCCACAAAGTTTCTTTTAAAAGGTCATGAAGATAATTCCAAAATCGATTTACGATTTTAGTTTTGCACTTTATTGCTTTACTTATAATTTTGTATTATACCAAGAAAAGGAAATACATTTACAACAAAAATACACATACATATTAACAGGGGTAGGTGAATCTTTTTAAAGAGTATCAATCAATTTCCTCCTTATCATAATATACAATGAGACTGGATATTATTTTACTGAATGCTAAAAAGATAGTGGCTCTTATAAGTTTATAATGAGAGAAATTCATTGAATTTTCAAATTAATTCCTCTTCCACAATCTCCTGCTCGTCGCCTCGCCTACCAGCATTTATAGTTGATATGCAAAATTAGAACTTTTCACTGGGTACAGTCCATGAAAAAGGTTAACAATCTTTGGCTATTCAATGAAAAAAAGTAACTGAAACAATATTATTATTAATGAGCAGCTGACATAATTTTTTAATCATTTTAGAACAATAATGGAAGAATATAATACTGCATTACACAGCACCTCAAGAACATGTCATAATTAAAATTATTCCATGCTCTTTCTCAATCTTCAAGTTCAGAATCGCAATTGTGGATTAAATTAGATGGATTTAAATTTTTTCAATTATTAAATTGAAGTACATAATGTGATGAAGTTTGGATTATGCTACATTTTTATAAAGGACAATACTTCATCTGACCACTGATTCACTTCTTATTGTTTTCTTGTTCTTGTTGATTACAAATAAAAATTCATTCATTTTGTCATTGGAGATGCAGTGCTCATGCGATCTGGAGAGTTGAGGGTAGCAAGTGATTAGAATAAGAATAAAGCATATCCAGTCTATGTATTATTAGCAAAAAGCCACTTTCACACGGCAGAATCCTGGCTCCTAAAGATCATATTATGGAAGATCATATTTCATATTTCACAGCTCTCCTGTGCTTTCACATGGGGATCTTACAAAAAAGTCGAAGGATCTAACAATTATGCTAATGCTTGCTCAAAGTATGACATCACTTTTTCTCAAAGTCTAACTTCCTTCAAAATATAGATAGATGATTTCTGATTTCGGATTTGGATTCAACGACCCCAAATTCTACAAAGTGTAAGTCCCATTTTCAAAAATAACTGAAAACAAGGTAGTTATAGCTGTTTTTAATATAGCTTTCCATTATCATATGATTATATAGTAAATGTACAAAGATAACAATACTCCTGCCTCAGGAAGAGACAGGCAAAGGTTTTATGAAGTTTTCAAATACCTAAAAAGCTTGAACATGAACATTTTTAAAAGTTCAAAAAAATTAAACTTTGAAAAGATGAATCCAAATATGAACTCATAAATCATCTCCACTCATCACCCAATAAAATACGAGGAAAAGGACAAGTAAACTCCACTGAATTTCAATTGTCATTCAACAATCTAATTTATCAGCTTCAAATAGTTGAATATAACTCCAAAATACCAGTAAATATTTCTTTGCAACAATCAGAAAAATCTATTATGAACATACAGTATAAACATTGTGGTAATTTGAATTGATCTATGAGAAATAGGAACTGAAAGAATAAAAAATGTCTTTCCATTCCAACTAAAACGAAACTGATGTCTGTGTTTGTATTAGAACTGCTGAGTGGATAATGCATACTGAGAAAGTCATTAATAGTCCAGACCAGACTGGCGACTTTGATGCTTTTGACACTGGAATCTCGTTTTATTTTTATTAAAGAATGAGAACCATGTATCACAGTAAAAAGCAGTTCTATACTTTGTACTATTATATGAGTAGTGATTAACATCATGGCTTGTCGATTTTAGTCACTGAGCTGAATCCTCAGTCATAGAACTATGGACCATGCCTGAGCTTTTGCTTTCTATGTCATATACCATCGACACAAACTTCGGCTTTTTTGTTCGATTTTTTGCCATTCTTATGAATTCTGTTGAATCAAACATAATGAAATTTAACAAGTTGTGCTGAACTTGGTAGAATTCATAGGAAAGGTAAAAAGCAATTTTATGGAAATCGATGTGCATAACTGGATCAATACGATAATGTGTTCTATCATAATTTAATAATTATCACAGAAATGTTTAAGTGAAAGTGTTGGGTGCAAACCTACTGCCATAGGGAGACAAATAAATTTATGAAAAGCTGAAAAGCTTGATAGCTTGAATAGTGATCTGGATATCTGTTACACGTTTTTAGTTCAAAACATATGTCTTAGAATAATGTTTAATCTGTTTTGTCAATCAGCAGGAAAACATTGGTTTTTCAAAGTTATTTTACTCCCTTATTTTTGTTGAAGGTTATATCGGTGAATAAATAAAGTATTACGATTATTTGAACATTATTACTGATTTTATTTTTACTTTAAAGTCAAACCAATACATTGAACTCAAACGTTTTACTTAAGGCATGTTACACACACTTCACAGAGACAGAGTACAGTACAGAGTCACCAGTGCCTTGCCAATCACACATATTATTATTTAGTCTATTTCATTGTCAAACAACACGCCCCCTCAATGAAATAACCCAAAAAAAATTTATCAATCAAAAAACAAAGTAAGTTATAAGAAAATTAACATAGTTCAAAACATCTTAATTATTAAAAAATATTATTTCTAAACTTGACAAAAAGTTCCTTTCCCAAGGGTTTTGTGAAAATGTCAGCAATCTGATCTGAGGATTTTAAATACTCAACTTGAATAACACCTTCAGAAATTTTCTCTCTTACAAAATGATACCTTATATCTACATGTTTCATTTTTTTATGATGCTCAGGATTATGAGCTATTTTGATAGCAGACTGATTGTCTTCAAACAACAAAATACAAGTTTTCTTATTTTAAACAACACAAAAATCAATTAAAATTCCTTTTATCCAACAAGCCTCGCTTGCAGCTTGGCTCAAAGCAACATACTCAGCTTCTGTGCTAGATAATGAAACACTCTGTTGCTTCTTGGTACACCAAGAAATAGTATTACCAAAAACCTTGAAGCAATAACCTGAGGTTGATCTTCTCTCTAAATCACCACCCCAGTTTGCATCTACATAGCCTACAATCATATCATCATTCAATTCTCTCTTATATACTAGCTCTAAATCTAAAGTACATTTTACATATCTCAATACACGTTTTAAATTTTTATACAACATTTCACTGGCACAACTTTGGAATCGACTCAAGAAAGATACAGTACAACACAAATCAGGTCTAGATCCTACAACAGCATACATAAGACAACCAATTAGTCTATGACATTTCTTTTCTATTTCTACAGACTCTGACTTATCTCTAGTCAATAATTCAAAGTTGAAATTTTTATCCATGGGAGTGTCCATTGGCTTACAATCCTGCATATTGAACTTTTCCAATACATGTTTGAGATACTCCTTCTGACTAATAACAGTTACCCCCTTATTCTCAATATCTTGTTTGACATTAATTCCCAAGAAATTAGAAACTAAGCCCAAGTCTTTCATCTTGAAATTTTCTTGTAAGACTGATTTCAATCTTGAAACATCATTCTCATCTGAACCAAAAATAAGTATGTCATCTACATACAATAATAGAAATACCTTTTTACCCTCCAAAATTTTAGAATACAAGCAATAATCATTTTTAGACCTAGTAAAATTGTTCATTTTCATTACAGAATCAAATTTAGAATTCCAATCTTTTGGAGATTTCTTCAGACCATAAATTGACTTCTTAAGTTTACAAACCTTATTCCTAAATCCTTCTACTCCCTCTGGTAATGACATATAAACGTCTTCTTTGATATCACCATTAAGGAAAGCATTTTTTACATCCATCTGATATACAGGAAACCCTAATTTATTTGCAACACTCATGAAAATCCGAAAAGTTGGCAATTTGGCCACAGGGGCAAAAATGTCATTTAAATCTATGCTATCCTTTTGTTGAAACCCCCTAGCAACTAATCTAGCCTTGTACTGAATGTTACCCTTCTCATCATTTTTAATTTTAAATACCCATTTGCTATCAATAATTTCTTTGTTTTCTGGTACAGTATCTACCTCTGTCCAAGTATTATTCTCTTTCAAAGCATTTAGTTCAGTTTTTACTGCCTCCAACCACTTTACAGAATTGTTTGATTTCATAGCTTCAGAAAATGTAAGAGGCTCATCTACTTGTAGACTAAGATAACTGGTTTCATAGTCTTTCAACCACACTGGTTTTTTAATCACTCTTTTCTCTCTCCCTCTTATTTCATTACTTTCATTCATCATTTCTTCTCCACTTTCTTCATTTACTTCTACTTCATTGATTCCATCTTCAATATCATTTGTTTCAATCTCAATACCCTCAGCTTCACTTGTATCAGTTTCTTCTACTTCATTATTTTCAATTTCTTCAACTTCATTTATTTCAGTTTCTTGTACTCCATCATTTTCAATTTCTTCAAATACATTGTTTGGATCATTACCTTTTGCGATTCCCTCAATGTCAAAGCCTTGATTTATCTTGAATACTTTGGGGTCAGAATACTTTTCACCTTGGTTAGATTGCTCAACATTTGAAAAAATTACATCCCTAGAAACAATTATTTTCCTCTTATCAGCATCCCACAACCGATAATCATTTTGCAAATATCCTACAAACGTTAGCTTCTTGGTTCTACTGTCAAGTTTCTTAAGATTACCTGCAACATGACTGTATGCTATACTTCCAAAAATCTGTAGTCTTGATAGATCTGGTTTTTTACTGTACCACTTTTCAGCTGGAGTACAATCAAGAGTACATGTTGGGCTTCTATTAACAATATAAGCTGCTGTCCTTACAGCCTCACCCCACATTTCCTTTTTCAATCCTGAATCAAACAAAAGTGCCCTAACCTTTTCTAGCAATGTCCTATTGATTCTTTCTGCCTTTCCATTTAATTCTGGAGTGTATGGAATGGTGAAATCCATGAAAATCCCTCTATTTTGACACCAATCCTTGATTTTATTACTAGAATATTCCCCACCATTATCACACCGAAATTTTGAAATTTTAGAATGCCATTTTGCCTCTACTTCAGCTACAAATTGTTTCATTATATCAAATACCTCACTTTTATTTTGAATAAGAAATACCATGACAAAATGTGTGAAATCATCTAGAAAAGTAACCATGTATCTTTTATTGTCCCAACTTACCGGGGTAATAGGCCCACAAACATCAGTATGTACTATTTCAAGGGGTCTTGTTGCCCTTTCCCTGACTGTTTTAAAAGGTTGCCTTGTTTGGCGAGCAGACAAGCATATTTCACATGGGTTTTTGGAAAAGTCATCAATTTTAGTTTTAATATTCATTCCCTCACTAAGATTTATGAGCTTTTTCATGTTATCTACACCAAGGTGGCCTAGCTTCCTATGCCATAATTCTACTTCATTAGACTCATTAGACTTGGGTGAAATAGTGCTAGTTATTACATGATGGACTGAATTTGAATTATGCATTTTCAAGTCAACTTCAAACAAACCATTCGAATTTTTTATGCCTTCCATAATGACTTCATTGTTTTTCAACACCTCAACCCTATTTCCACTAAATAAGACCTTACCATCGTTCTCAGTGATAGCACTTACAGATAACAAATTTTTAGAAAGTTCTGGAACATATAAAACATTATTTAAGTTGCATTTGTCTGATTTGATGTTTCCTACCTCAAGAGCAAACATCGATTCATTTTCCTTGGCTACTCCTACTTTACAACTAATTGGAATGGAACTATCAAATAGTGATTTAGATTTTACCATATGTGAAGTAGACCCTGAGTCAATTACGAAAGTGTCATAGTATTTTACATTAGAATTAGTAGTTAAAAAGGATACTTGGTTCTTCTTCTTATCATTCTGTTTTTTACGAAAGTAACAGTCTTTGTCTTCATGATTATTCTTCTTGCAAATACTACAGAATAGACCACTTTTCTGTTTCATTTTATTTCTGCATTCACGGGAAATATGTCCATAATTTTTGCATCTGTAGCACTGGATTTCCGATGTTTTGAATACCACTGGTTGCACAGAATCACCTTTATCAGTAGATAGTCTGCGTTCTTCATTCACCAACCGGGAGGTTAGGTTTGTGAGATTTCTGTCACAAATTGCGGTTGCTTCCCACGAAGTTTGAAAGTGGGTGTATTTCCTGGGCAGGGAGCTGAATATTTTGCCAATCACACATATTATTATTTTGTCTATTTCATTGTCAAACAACAATTTTTGGGTATTTTCAGAAATCAAGATAAATATCCCACCAAATTTTCTACATGAATACAGTGTAAGTTGTATTATAATAGCTACAGTACATACATACTGTATAGTACAGTACCTGTTCATTTTTACTGTATCATTTATATGATAATAGAAAGCTTTATTAAAAACAGCCATAACTTCCTTGTTTTCGGATATTTTCAAAAATGGGACTTACACTTTAAAGAATTTTGGGTTCGCTGAATCCAAATCTGAAATCAGAATTTTTCCATCTTCATTTTCAAGAAAGATAGATTTTGAGAAAAAGTGATGACCAGAGAGATGTAGAATCACCATGTGAAAGTGGCGATATGTCCGCTAGTATCTCGATCCAAACAGGTTTCTGCTCGCCTGGAGGGGAAAAGACATGACAAAATGAGGTTTCTGGCTCGGGATCACCATGTGAAAGACATGATTGGACTCAATGTACTTCGACAAAAAATGTGAACACTGTTCAGTTGCACGTCTCCTATCATGTGAAAGAGGCCAAACAATGACATGCAGGCCTCAAGCACAGAGGAAAGAAACAGTACTTATGCTTATTCCGTGCCTCAAGCCTCAAGAATACTGCCAGCAGTTGTTTTGCTGGGGTGAGTGAGTGGTGTGAACTGGTTTGATGGAGAGAGAAGTGTAGGATGCCAATGACTCCCCACTACTTGCCCCTACAACAGCACTAATCCAGCTCAGACAGAAATTGTCATTTGCATATACAAGTGCTTTCTACTGGTATATGTTGATACTGCACATTAGGCAAAACAATAACCGGTAAGAATGTTCTCTCTGATTCCTTCTACTTTGTGGAGCAGCGTAGAGCTGACAAAAGGACAAAACAAAAACTATATAGGTGCAGGAGTGCATAACATTATTTGCGAGTTTCAATTTGTCTAGTATAAGAACATAACCTAAAAGTCTCTGTTCAATTCGGCTTCAATTAGGGCCGGTTTCCAAGTTCGGGATTTAGCTAGGTCCTAGACTTTAAACAGCTGGAGACAGAAAATTGGCTTTCCAAAACGGGGCGTAATCGCACATTTTATTCAACTTTTATTTGAATTTAGTTCACACAGCTCACATAATTCTTTTCAGAATTAAATTCTCTACAATTTTTATTGCAAAAAATTATTTGTTTACTGGTCATTAAAGAAAGTTATTGGGCATCAAATGTAGAAGTCTATGTTTTTCTACTTAGATTTTTGCATATTTCAACTTTTTTCTCAAGAACTACTCACACTACAGCTTCCAGACTAGTTTTATTCAATTTTTCAGATATTTTTCCATACGAATCCAGCATAAGTTTTTCAAAAACTAGTCCCCAAACAATTCAGCATCAGTATATTTCACCAGAGGAACTGAATTCCAGGCTAAATCTTCCACTCTGTATAGCTCGCTAATGAAGTGTTTATGGATATATGTTTATATGAACTTTTCTTCTTATTTTTACCTCTACTATCACGTATTAAAATATTTTACCATAATTATGAATCACTCTGTATAACGCTTTCCGGAATTTAGCGTGAGAAAACCAGAAGACATCTAGGCGCCCAGATGAGCTGTTATAAGTTCTTTGCATCCTATTTAATAGTGCATAAAAATTGCATTCAATGAGGCATGCAATTTATAGTCTACACAGCCTGCTGCTAATTTTTCACCAAGTTACATTGAGATATTGAATTGCATGCGTCATGGCATGCAATTTATAGTCAACTCGACAGCTGATTTATGATGAATAATTCTATAGTCTGATTCTCACTCTAATATTGACGTAAGAAGGAGGCTCCTTTTTCCTTTTATATTATCCTTGAATGCAAATTTTCCAAAAACCTTGTATATACTTCGACACACAATTTAAAAAGCAACATACCTGTCAAATTTTATGAAAATCTATTACTGCATTTTGCCGTAAATGCGCAACATATAAACATTCAAACATTTAAACATTTGAACATTTAAACATTAAGAGAAATGCCAAACCGTCGACTTGAATCTTAGACCTCACTTCGCTTGGTCAATTATCTAGAAATTTTATCAAAATGATCGATTTTTTGACATGACATGCTTTATCACTGTAAATTAGAGTATATTCTTGATTTGGAAAAAAATCAGAATAAAGTTTTAAGGTATCTTTATTTTAAAAAGTTCAACGCATTCTGTCCAATAGCTTTTTCAACAGACAATCTAAGGTTGATATTTAATGTTCAAAGATTGGAGGAAAGGAGATCTGTCGGTTCCCTCTTGCTATTATATAATACCCTAAACAATCAAGTATTCATGCCAGAATTTATAAATATGTTGCAACTTCATGTCCCGTTTAATAGACCAAGACCAAATATTCTGTTTCACATGCCATTCATCAGAACGACTCATCATTACAATTCTAGCATTTATACAGAACTTTACGTTTGTACAAAAGAATAAGCCACTGCATTGATCCGTTTGCTGGCCTTTAAGAGATCCTGTGAACTAGCATATCGCTCTATAGCTGACTCATGATTGATAAATAATTATACTTAACTCTCTCATTTCTTTATTTTCTCTCTTCTAAAGTCCTATTTTTCCTCTATTCTCTATTAACTCAATTTTATTTTTATTTCATTCTTCTTCATTTTCTATTATCATTAGTTTATTTTTTTAATTTGGCCTCATGTCGCCTCTTCTTATCATATTAATATTCAAAAATTGTGTTTACTATTTTTTTTTTTTTTCATTCTTATTTTGCATCAAATATTATGTATCTGAGCTAGTTGATGTCAATAAGGCTCTTCATGAATATATTCTGTGAGCTTTTGTATGTAAATGAATGAATAAATAAATAAATAAATAAATAAATAAATAATAAATAAATAAATAAATAAATAAATAAATAAATAAATAAATAAATAAATAAATAATAAATAAATAAATAAATAAATAAATAAATAAATAAATAAATAAATAAATAAATAAAGGCTAACGTTACTAATTACGGCACATTTGTAGCCCCACTATTTTTGAAGATATCAACTCAATTTTGAGTCAATATCTTCAAAAATAGCTGAGATACAATTGTGCCGTGATTAATCACATATACCAAATAAATAAATAAATAAAACGGCGCGCTGAGCTTTGCTCGTTATTTATTTCTTGATAAACAGAATACAATTCTTCAAAATGATTAGGGAAGGACAAACAGGCACAGCCCAAAATTGTTCCTTCCCCGAATTTCGATTTATACACTATAAATGGTCCAAAAAGCAGGTTATGTTTCATACACTTGAATTCAGATCCAATTTTGAGTCAAAATATTTAAAAACAGAAAAGTTCTAATTTAGATTATTTACAAAGAAAATAGAATAACAAAATAACACTCACCAATCACTTAAAACTGTAAAATAATGATTAACTTTGAATATTTTGATTTATTTATTTATAATACTCTCTTGCAGTCTCTTGATTTCAAACTACCGTCTTAATTATGTTTTCTTATCGATTGGCCAGATCACACAACAGTTTTCCAATTCACACCCTGAATATATTCAATAGGCTCCCATTGTGTCTCCGTGAATTGGAAGATAAACAATTTAAAAATGTGCTTCGAGATAAACTCCTCAAACGTCTACTCTATTCTTTGAGTTAAGAGGAGATCAGTCGTTTTATTTGTCTCTTTGACATGCAATAGTTTGTGTTTTTTAATTTCTTTTGACGAAATCTATCCAGTGTAAATACTGGTCATGGATGGAAAGAGAATTGAATTATTGTGTACCATTATTTATCTGTTCCGAAGATAATATTTTTATCAGATATTTTGTGTTACTGTTCCCCAATATTTATATTTGTCAAATATTTGTTTAAATGTCATTTTCAACTTAAACAGCTGATAACCTTCGGGCAAATTTTCAAGTAAACAATTAGCCAGGATACCTTGAGATGGGGGAGGGGGTGGCGTTTGCCAATTTCGCCCTGGGCGGCAAAGTCCCTAGGGCCGTGCCAGAAGATAGCCATCACAAAATAGGAAACAGGCATTTAAGAAAATAAGAGTGTAGACAATTATAAGAAGACTATTGGTATAAGAATATGCTGAAGGTTATTATAGAGATGACATTTTTTCACACTATAATTTCAAAATTCTAAACTCAACTAACTTAAAACTCAATTCATAAATTAATAAAAACAGAGCAGACGACGCAAACACAAGCGGTGCCCCCTACTTGCATATTTAGCGCTTCCGTGAGCTATAAAAACAAAGTAAGGCTACAAAAGTGAATCAGCTGATGAAAAATCTTTAAAATATGTGAGAATTTGCTTCAGAGTTCAGGAGCATAAGTTAAGAGTATAAGGTAAAGCTTATTCATATAAAAATGAGCAAATGCTTTTGCTTCTACCTCTTGCTCATGAGCAAAACCTTATGCTCCATGCTCTTGCTCATGAGCATTTGCTCTGGTTTTATTCATATGGGCCATGTGTACGTTCTGTGTACAGTAAATTGTTCCAGTTCCAATCGTAAATTGTTCCATCACGTGACTATAGTGAGGTCCACGTTATAATGACAATGTAGGATTGACAATACTGTTGCTGTCCTTTTCTATCATACAACAAATCAGATAGCACTATCTCTCTCTAGCTTTGCAATGTTGTCTGTTTGCCAGAATATTTTATTTTTACTTTTGACAGTGACTGTACAAAAGTAAACAAACAATTCTCAGCCGCCATTTTTTTCTTCATTCTATTAAAATACTTTGCTAGGTACTCAAGTCTTATAATTGATTTAAATATTTAAAATGTATTTTCAAAACAATGAAATAATTTTTAGACACTACTGTATGAGAAACACAAATTATAATACCTGAAATGACATTTTAAAAGTTGATAAATAACCATCCTAGACTTCATCCATGCTTCAGTTAGCCTACATGTATAAGTTGGACCTACTCCTACCGGTATAATAATATTGAATGGTTATTTCAGAATTATTTCCATTGAAATTATACTTATTTTAAATAGGATTTCTATTTTTCTATTATTTTTAAAAGAAATTGGAATAAAATACCTACAAAATAACTTAATTTCTGTTGTTTTGAAATTCAGATTGGTGTATCACAGCTTTTCAAATTAGCCGCCATTCCAGGTTTGTATAAAAATAAAAATCTGATCTCAGTTATGGAAGCAAATTTTTTATTCAAATTATAATAGTTATTTGTGCAACTAGTGCACTAAGTGGTACTTTGCTGCACCGAAAGAAACGTTTACGCACGAGCCATAGGCGAGTATTGCACATTAAATTTTTCCTACTGTTACCATAGAATGTGAAAAGTCAGTAATAGACGGTGAACATGTCCTATACCAAATAAAATGTTTGTGCAAATCTTTAGTATTTTTAATGCTGATAATAAATATTGCAAGCATTCCACAACAGAATTATTCCAAATTCAGTCTAAATGACAATAGAATTAATATTATAAAGTTATATGAGATTCAATTATAATAATACTTCATCTACAAGAAGTCATCAGCAAGAGTAGAAATGGCCATATCACTTGTCTGGATATGTTTTTGAGCCATCAATGAGCCTCACAAACGTTATACTTCACCCATGACTGACAGTTTAATATTCTCCTATCCGAAAACTCAAAAGTTTTGCAGCAAAACTTTGCTTATACTTATACTGTGCCCATTAATTTGTTTTATTGATTAATTTGTCTATGCGATCAAAGCTGTAAGCTTATGGTTTTATTTTTCTATTGATGTAAATAAATAAGTTAATATGTCTAGGACTGATCAAGGATTAGGCTAGTGATCAGCCCTCAGGACATACTTAAGTCTAACCTGACCATTCTATGAAATTGTCATGTGTACTATTTATTCCAGTTCTAAAAAATATCCTCAAGTTTGAGTCTGAATGATATATTAGACACAATTAGTGTAAAAATATAGTTTCAGCTTGTTTTTTCTTGTAAATACTTTGGCCAAGCGACCAGTAGCAGCATGAAACGTATAATTAAGATTAATTATACTGCATTATTTAAAACGTTATTGAATTATATTATATAGACATTACATTTACCTAAAATGCTGAACTTCAATCATTCAAGTCACTGTTGAGTAAACCGGATGTAAATCCAGTGTTTTTGATTATGGTATTCAATAACATCTATTCTGTATTCTGTTTCTAATTCATCAACGGCATTCATTGAAGTTGTTCTACGAAAATGTGAGTAGAGATGTTTCGGGGAGTTGAAGAACTGAATAACTTTTTTTGAAGTGTAAATATTTATGTTTCAAACCTGTAGTGAGGTCCACGTTATAATGGCAGTGGATTAAGATAGAAGAATAGCGATGCCGATTCTCTGCATTAATTAATTATATTTCCACACTGTCAAAAACATAAATGGCATCATTGTTAACCTAGAAAAGGATAGTAACACCGGCTTTGTCGAATGATAGACAAGGATTGCAAAACCAAAGTTGATCAAATACTGTCATTATAACGTGGACCTCACTATACAATAATCGACCAATGAGAGCTCAGATAGTTGGAACTGTACCAGGTCGGACAATTCACCACGCTTCGACTGTGGGGCAGGATTTTGGAACTGGAACTGGTTTCTGGTACAGAATCTGTTAAAACTCTTCCCAGGGAACGCGGAACTTTTTACCTGGTAAATTGTGAATCGGACAATTTACCACATTCCATGTACACAGAACGGGCCCATTGTTTGGTCACGTACGTTTTTAAGAATTATTTTATTTGCAGTTTTTATAAAAATGTAGGTGGACGAAAAATGTTGTGTATATCACGAGTGAAAATTTTTTTTTCTCCCTCAGGAAAATTGTTGCCCTTGGCTTCGCCTCAGGCTTCAAATTTTTCCTTCAGGTAGAAAAAACAGTAGCCTACTTCTCACTCAAGATATACAAATAACTGTTCCTCCCTCAGTGAAATTGTAGCCCTCGGCTTCGCCTTGGGCATCAATTTAAGCTCTCCCCTCAGGGAGAAAAAGCTGTATTTTCACTCTAGATTATACAAATAACTATTAATATCACCAACATATTGACATTTTATGCCAATAAATTTTAAAAGCAAAACCCTAACCCACTATAAACTATCTTCCACCACAGGTTTCATTTATTTTTGTTTTATGTTTTTACTTATATAGTTCTACTAATAGCCGTCAGGCTCGCTTCGCTCGCCATATCTGTCTAGCCAGGGGGCTCCGCCCCCTGGACCCCCGACTAGATCGTCCAAGAATGAGATCAGCAGGCTCGCTATCCAGACGGGGATCCAGACTAAACGTCTGGCTAAACGGATATGGCGAGTGAAGCGAGCCTGACGGCTAGTAATATAATATTCCCAGGAATAGCTCTGATTGAAGTAGCAGTGCCCAATAAATTTTTCCGCGATGAATGCATTTCAATCTTCAACTTGGTGCCAACCTAACAAAGTCAACTCAACTTAATGCCAACCTGAGAAAAGTATTAACTTATTTACCAGTTAACAACTGTTTCGAAGAGGTACTCTCTCTAGATTATAGTTCTATATTAACATATGGTGTGGACATTTTTCAATTATAATTTTAAGATATTGGAATAAGAAGAATATACATGCTAAAGGACGAACTTTAAACCCTTAAAAACCACCCTAAGAGTTAAAATATCGCCAAAAGATTTCTTAGTGCGCCTCTAAAGGGCCAACTGAACATACCTACCAAATTTGAACGTTTTTGGTCCGGTAGATTTTTAGTTCTGAGAGTGAGTGAGTGAGTGAGTGAGTCAGTCAGTCAGTCAGTGAGTGAGTGAGTGAGTGCCATTTCGCTTTTATATATATAGATGAACTACAGTTTTACTGTAGGCATAGTGAGGGTCTTTAAAGCACGAGTTAGATGTGAGTATCGTGAACATCTCACAAGTGTTTTATAGACCAAAAAACCTACCCGGCACTTTCCATTGTGCTATTGTTTTTATCTCAAATTTATGCTTTATAACTTTAATCAAACACACTTTTTACAGCCTTTTTCCCTTACAAGAAAAAATATGTACAATAGAATATATTTTAACAATATTAAATTGCTATTTGGGCATCTATAGTGACATAAATGCAATGAATGAAATTATAAAATTGACTTGCTATTTTCAAAACCACCAATTTATTTAGACAATTCAAAATACCACTTTTGATTGTTACACCATTATTAATCTCTTGTAAACTCCAGATACTTATGAAAAACTCAGAAGGTTAGAGAATTGTAACATTTTTTCAATGAAAAGGCGGGGTTTTTATTTATTTATTTATTTATTAGAACAGTCACAAACACGATATTTGGAAAGAGAAACAGCCAAAACTTCTTCAATTCCTTGATTTTGGCACATAAATAGTTTAAAATTTCTGTTTTCACCAAAGATTAACACTCAGAGAATACGTATTCGAGATATGACTGATGAATTTTGATTTCGAATGGTTGATAAGAGCCGGAAATAACACTAAACAATCCGAAAGTTTCAATTATATTGAAATAAACTTGAAAATGTTGAGCAGAAAAATTAAAACTACTATCACTGCAACTATCAGCTAGCAGTTTTGTCATCCAAAATGGCACAGCAAAAAGAGACGACAAATTTCTTGAGATAGTCCAGTGAATCACACAACGTTAAATTTTTCTCCACCTACATATATAATTTTTTTAACAAGCTTAAGAGCTTCAAGCAATAATTTCAAAACTGACGTTTTTCCAGTTCTAATAAAAAATGTGCCTATTGATCCACTGAAACCTTCACCTGACTTGAAAATGATATCAATTAATTTGAATCTCATAGGTAGGTACTTTCTAAAGAATTTAAACTTCAATTTCAAGAACATCTTTTAAATAGTCTTTATCGATTCATCTTGTCTCAACTCATATACCGTATTTAGTTCTTGAAATTTTCCACTTCATATAGGCTATTCGCATCAATAAATTTTATCTCTGAGATTTAGTTGAAAAATTATTTATATCGCAGCCATTCTGCAGAGCATGGAGATTGAAATGTAGGCCTATATATGCTTTCAAGCTGTATGGGAACGGGGATTATATAGGTAGGCCTACTCATTTCATGATTCGATACCCTCAATTGACAATTAATGTATATGAATGATTGTTTAATCCTTTAAAGAGTTTAAAATGCTTAATTGATGCATATTCATCTTATTAGAAAAAAATACTTTTTAAGAATGTACCAGTAACTTATTATTTGTTTTCTGACTATGCAAAGTTTTGGATGGGACATTGATTTTCTGATTTTTCAATTATCATCAATCAATTCATCAATGCATAAAAATAGTGTTACCATAGAAATTCAGTGTAAAGCCCAAAGAATGAAATACCGCTGCTATGGTTGTCTGCATATTTTTTTCTGTGTAATGTATAGGCCTCTAGTATGTTATATTAAATCGAGCCATGCTTATTGCTGTGAACATAAACTCGAATTAACTATAAGCGTATTCGTCTTGGGTAAACGAATGAACATAACTAGATTAAAAAAATAGATTCTATCATAAATAAATCTTACTCACGTTGTAATTGTGTCATAGAGCTGTATTTGTACTGATGATAAAATGCCACATTATCATACATGGTAGCTTTAGAAGATATTTTGTCTGTCATTTTGCTATATGGATTGAACAATAACTTGTTTTTGAACAAAAATAATGGAAAAACGAATCAAAAACTGAGAAAACTCAAGAAAATAAAGAGTTGAACATTCTCACACATATAACCAAGAACTTGACACACGCGACAAGGCAGTGCTCGATTCCGAGCTAATTGAAGAGAACAACACTGCTTTTACAAAAATAAAATTCAGCACTATCGTTTGAATACTCTATTCTTCGTTTGCACGTCGAAGCTACTGCACTATAATATATTGCTTTATAATGCTTGTAATAATGAAATGCACCCGCATTCACAACAAATTAAAATGCCTGTTTCTCAGTTTCAAGGAAGAATATTAATAACACTTGAAGAGTAGTGATCGGCCAGCAAGTGTTTAATCTTGTTGTGAGCACAGATGATAACAAAGCTGTCTTTCTCATAATAAAGTGAGACGTTATTTTCGGAATTAAAGTTCATTTTTTATCATTCTGCAACAGAGCAGTACCGTATCAGTCACTACTCTTCTTGAGAGTTTAATCATGGGCTGACACGTTATCAGAGATTGATTACCGTATAACTAACTACCTAAAAATGATGTTTTAAATAACCATTCCCAAGATCATCAACTGTTATCAGAATCAAGTGCGACTCTTCCTATTATAATGATGAATATTATCTGTTCTGTGAAACATTTATACATGTATTAATAGAAAATTATGGTACTTGTAGAGGATATTCTCACAGCTCCCATATATGTGACATTCTCTTCACCAAATATTATAAAAAATCAAAGTCATATTCTTCCATTAACTTTGTTAGTTTCCATCTATGAGTACATTATATACAATATAGTAAAAATATAATTAAATAACAACTATCAATAGACGAATATTTTATTAAGCGTAGGGTTGCATCCTGACGTAGACAAGAAAAGAAAATCTAGCAACAGATGAATATATAATCAATAGAAGGCAAACGCAAAAAAAAACAAATTCAAAAGCTTCAACAAAATAAGCTATGATATTTTGGAAGAATCTTTTGTTTTATTGTTGACTAGAGCATTAGGGGAGATTACATCTACAAAACATATATGAGTAAAGATAATATCGATAGTATGAAAATTACACGTTAAAAAATGTACTCTGAAGTTTTGTAATTCTAAAATTCTTTTAAAAAGGAAATTATGATGTAGATCACGGTATGAGAGTTACCTGTACTGACAAGCCTTCAACAAGATAATTTATGATCTCAAAATTATAAAAGCGCAGCGCACAGCCCCGCACACATACATCGATTTTTGTTCATACGGTATTTTGCTGTCCTTATAAATTCTATTAGATTAGACAGATGATTTCAAATAGATGATGATTGTCAAGTTTCGTTTAATCTGATAGAATTCATAAGGACGGCAAAATATCGTACGAACAAAAATCGATGTGTGTGTGCGAGGCTTACCACAGTAGGCCAACCGGTGACGGGTTCAAAAAATGGGCATCCGTTACCCGCCATAATAGCTTGATCAAAGAAAGTTTTATTTAGAAAGTCGAAGAATTATAAAAAAAATGCATGCAATAGGGTACCATAATGAATTTATTATGATAGTATAGTAGTCTATGTAACATAATATAACATCAACAGCTATAAAAGTAATGTAACAGAATTCAGTTTCAATATAAAGTATGTTATTATTAATCCAGTAAATCAAGATACAGCAGTGCTACCGAAACGTGACTTCTCTGAAGCGGAGAAAAATTATTTCAATCATCCATTATTATTGTCTGTTAAGGGTTCTCATCACATTAAAAAATGTGTAGGAAGCGTTCAAAACCTAAAAGGAAAACAAAATCGAATTAAATTCAAAAACCATTATCATTACAGTATTATTGATGGGATTAAAGAAGTAAAGAAAAAACACCACTTATATAACGCGCTAACTCCAGCGTGATTATATCTTTATTGAGTTTTGTTTGGTATCGAATACCGTACCCCTTTATAAAAATTAAACTTTATTTACATGAGTGTGTCTTGACTGTCATAATATCAGAGACGGTAAGAGAAATCAAATTCAAATTAGAAAACCCAGGTAACTTTCAAGCATTTATTATATTATAGTTCCAAATTTTGTACGGTATTAAAAATTGTCCAAATATCCACTAGGATACAGAGTTTATTCAGAGAGTAGAAGAAATGATTACGATTGAATTTTATAATTGCACATCTAGTTTTCACACCTAGAATCTCGTTTTCATATTATACAACTATTCCCCATTAAAAAGAAATTGAAATTTACAATAAAACAACGTAGGTGTGCCAAAGTAGATGTTGAATAGGGCCCACCTTATATCTATAGTAAGTGCTATTGGGAATCCATGATTTTTAGAATTATTTTACATGTCGATTACCGGTTTATTGTATTATTAGGATTCTCTTCAATTACATAATATTTTTGATTTACCTACAATTTTAAAATCATAGGTATAAGTTCTATTCCATTATTGGATCTACCAACTAGTATCGCTCATAATATATACGGTAGGCCTACCAAAACCACAATAAAATATTGATGGAGAATTTTTGAAAATATTCCAAACTATCCTTGTATCCAGAATAAGATAAGAACTTACTGATTTGAATGTGGAGAGGTTGAGAATGTAAAGACCAAAAGGTTTGACTTTCAGCTCGGGCGTCGCCCTGGTTAGCATAAAGAGAATGGTGCGACGAAACCAGAATGGCTTACCAGGCCACGGACATTGTGCTAGCGAATCTCTCAACAGTATGTTCTGCACATCCAATAACAAGGCATTCATTTATTTAAATATGCACAAAATATACACATCTCACATCTGCACATTATTTAATCGATTTTAAAATAGTGGATCTAGTGGACGGATGCATATTATATAGTTCAAAGAAATCACACTTTTTGTTAGAGTATTCTTTAATAATATAATCAATTGCCCATTATTTTTCCTATTGGCATTAATCCATTCCAGAACAGAACTCACAAATTAAATTAATTTTACTCAAATAATTACAGGAAATATAGAAAACTCAATTCAACGAACGAAATTTCAACCAAACAACAAAAAATTAACAACAGAAATTTTACGATTGTCACAATGGAGTATAATAGAGTAATAGAAGCAGGCTATTGTAAACCTTCAAACAAAAGAATAAAATTTGCGATACAGTAGACTCAAGCTGTGCCTATGTCGTATATGAAGCAGAACATCACCTATAAAATACCTACCCACGAGATGTAAACTGAGCTTGAATAGGTTGTGTTTTGGGCCACTCTTTACTTATAATAGATTCAATTTATAGGTATATTTTTTACTCAATGAAAAATCCAATATTCTTAAAATATTCCTGTTTGAAGGTTTACAAAATAGCCTGCTTCATTACTCTATTCTACTTCATTGTAACGATCGTAAATCGCAGGCACTGTAACATGAATAATACCGTGTAGCTCTCTGAAGAGTGAAGACACTCTTGTTCATGTTCATGTGTCCTGTGTGCCTTCATGCGCAGGAACTGAAGCCTTTCTTTCTCATGAATGCGTCATTTCTGCTCTTCTGGGGCGAAATAGAAATAAGCCATTGTTCACACGGTAGGCTCCACACATTTGGAGAATGTGCGAACACTCCAATAAGAAATCAAAGCAGGGTCTATCCCTACAATATAGTCAAGTATTAGTCCTAGACTCCTAGACAGTGAGAGCATTTTAGCTGTCATGATCCAATGGCAATAAAGAGTCTTGAGAAAAGCTCCATTGCTCTTTGTAATAATTGGGGGAAAAGTACCAAAACACAGACATTTATGAATTAGTACAATGGATCTTTGGAAAAAATATTACTTACGGAATATTTTTTTGAAATAAAAGTTCATCAAAACTTACTTCATTGATGATTCTTTGTCCTCCATCACAGTAAAGATATATGATAAAAACTATGAAACAAAAGTTGGCGAGTGAAACTATTTGTAAGCCAATGCTGTCACTCTGCAAGAAACAAAATCGTACTTATTATTTCAAGTGCATTGATTATAATAGAATATTTACTACAATAAAATAGGGAATACTCTTTTCCAAGATCGAGTCCATGCCATTTGCCACATATCTATAGTACAACCTACCTATAGCAAACTTTTGATAGTAGTAAGTAGGCTAATTTTAACAATTCAACAGTACCTAGTAATAGCTAAGCCGATGAGTTGACTAATAATGATATGAATGTGATGATCTTGTAATTTTTGAAGAAGCATCATACAGTACGGCACCTACCTAATTACAGACTATACGGTACCTACCTCAATCTACCCGTATACGGTATATATGGTACAAATTCTTGTCTGTATCATTTAAAAATTATTGATAACTGAATGAGGAGCTTTTCTTTGAGATTTATTATAATCGACGAAATAGACTGGTAAAGCAATATATTGTAATGAAATATTATTTTGAATAGATTTCCTTTCTTGATAGTATTGGAATTTTTTATCAATTGATTATTTTTTCAGTTTATGTACTACCTATATCATAATAAAAATATCCCACTTGATTTTAGGTAGGTGGGATTCAAATACAATTAATAGTTTAAAAAGAGAATTATAGGTACTCATCACAAGAGATTACCACTTTTTATACCAACTGAAGAATAAAAATTTTACTGACCTCAACAGTCATGTATAGATATAGACAAATCTGTATGCCAATGCACTGGTTGCTTATTGTTACAGAGAAGTTACAGTTTCGATTTATAAGTTCCACAGTTCTGAAAAACATTACAGCATACACATGGATTAAACATAGGAATTAGCTCTAATCAGAATATAAAACAAAACAAATGAATAACAATTTTTTTCGATTAAAATATTTTATTTGATAAAAATAATCTAATACTTAATATAAACAAATAGTAAAAACAACTAACTTTAGTTGGGATAATATATCTCATTTATTATTTTTCATAAACCAATTTTAGTTTATCAATCCAATTTCATAAAACTACAACTTTTCGACCTTATTACCCTCACACAAAAGGTAACAGTTTGAATAATAAGAGAACATCTAAATAGTAGTTATAAAAACAATTTACTAACTCATTTAGTATAGGGCATGAGAAACTATCCTCAGAGAATCCTCTTTTCCCCCCTTAACTTGAAAAATGTATCTATTCTCCTCTTTTAGACCTCTTTATAATTCGCAATAATGATTACCGTATCTATGGAATTGAAATTCCTCTTATTTTTTTAGAGTTTGGTGAGTAAGAAAAGGAAATATGATTCAGATACCACTAAACAGAAGCTTTAGTATAAATAAAGACGACTACAAAAAATATTATTTCTAGAATTTATAATTCCATATAGACATTGAACTCTCCATATCTTACAAAAAAATTGATTTTCACTCTTACCAAATTAATTATACTCGCATCTAAATTCAAATCAATTCGCCTATAGGCTTTTCAACTCTCTATCCTTCTTAACACCGTATTAAACTATAATTGAGAAGCAGATGGTTACTGTAATCAATTTGATACCATTAAATTAATGTATGCTATGATACCAATGCTATAATATCTATGCTATAATACCAATGCTATAATATCTATGCTATTTAATCTATCTAATGTATATGCTGTAATTACATTGAGATATTTCCGTAGACAGGAAATGAAGTGCGAGAAAGAGTTCATGACAACCAGTACCTGCAAATTCTGTGAAGGTGAAAAGCCACATAATAAGCGGGCAATGAAAATTCCCATTAGAAGATATTCTATATCCTTTAAATAAAATAATATTTTGCTAATTCATTTCATCCTTCCCCATATCTCTCATTTATCTCTTATTTGTGCTATATTTTTATTCTTCAGAAAAACAGAAATTCATAAATGCACTGTAATTTAAGAAATGTATTAGGATGAATGTATAAAGAAGCTTAATTCATGTGAAATAGCTTTGAATAAAGAAATGAGGGTGTACTCCAACGAGACTTGATAGTACTGTACAGGATACAGCTCTGTATCTTTTCTAAATAGGTAACTCCCTTTATGAAACACTCTGACGTATAATATTTGGTAAAAGTGAAAAGTAGTACCTATTATATTCCGAAAACCTATAAGTAGTATACTGCAGGTTTGAAATTATAATTGTCTCATTACGGATGATGCCCTCAAGAGCTTTCAGCTTGTGCTTGGGCAATTGGAGGTGCGTGAGTGATTTTACGAGATGATCAAACGTTCATGCCTACAGCGGGATTCGAACCCTCGACCAGGTAGTGCTAGCAGACTAAAGGGTGCAACGCCTTAGTCGTCCCGGCTATCCTGGCCAATACGAAGCATGATATAGATGACAGCTACCTGCAAATCTTCTGATGATGCGCGACCACATGAGCCACGAACACGGGGTCCGGGTTGACAGGGGCGGCCGCGCTGGCAACCGCCAGGCACAGCATCTTCAATTCGTAGCAGACGCGATGTGCGGCCAGGTTCACACTAGTGAACAGACAGTAAGTGTTGAGCAGGCCACTCACGTAGAACACCACGTGCAACACATAGAACACCACGTACACGTGCCACGTGTTCCAAGCGGCCGGCAGAGACAACTCGAGCGGCAAGTGTATGTCCCAGGGACGTTGCGGCCAGGTAGCACGTCTCACTAGGCCGAGTAGCAGAGGCGCCGCACTCAGGTTGCCCACTATGATTTTCAGCGAAAACGAGAGGTTGGAATGGATTCTCTGCCGCTCCTCCTGGTACATCTTGGTCAGTCGCAGCCTTTCCTTTACTGCCTCGCTCTCTGACCACTCAGCATCGCTCGTTTCGCTTTGCCCAACTTCGTACAGTTCAGCTAAAATGAAAATTGAATCAGCTTATTTGAATTTCCAAGTTTTTGCTCTGTCGATCTCCCCCTTTCCACTTCCAGAACTCATTTCTATAGTATTCAGACCCTTTCCTACTAAAATTATGTAATAGGAAGGATGTTTTGTACGTATTCTTTCTTAAGAATGAGCGAGTACTGTTCAAGCTCTGTCAATATATAATGTAAAGTACTTGCATTGTATGTATTTAACAAACAATATCATATTATATAGGTAGTAACTTATAATTATTTTGAATTGCAATTAATTCACCTTTTCTCTAAGTTTATCAATTGATAAGTCTCCAGCTCCAGGTCATACTTCGTAGACTCATTATATATACTTAGCTATATTGTAATAAGTGTTTACATATTAGCCTTCTAATGATATAGCATAAATTTTTATCTGCATAAATAAAGAAATCTAACCCAATCGCTATAATAGAAATAAAAATGAAAAAATTCAATACCCTTTTTTGAAAGCTGTTTACTCACAACATGCTCCGCGCCGGCTATGATGCCATTATCAAGTTGAGGGTGAACAATTTTAAAAAAAGGGTAGGCTCACTGAAATGTATATTTCTATTCAAGAGTAGCCCTATCAAAAAAAGACTATCGCTATATACATGCAATTCACAATTATTAATGCAGCAGTAGTCCTACAAATGTACACACTTCAATTTATCATATTTATTAGTATAGCAGTAAATATTTATACACTTCACTTTCTCATATTAGTGTAGCAGTAAATATATGTATAAAAACACCACTTATTACGGTACTATAAAAGAAATAAATTATCTCGATTACCTTTAGGAAGGTCCTCATTGATTATGTCTACCAGGACTTGTATTTTCTCTGAGAAGAACGCATACTCGGCCGAGAACAGGTAGACGGTGATGATGACATTGAGGTCCTTGATGGCGAGGAAGCGGGTGCTCTTCTGCTCCCAGAACTCAACCACTGCCAATCCGGTGGTAACGGTGAGCAGTGCCGTTAGCACCGTAATCAGCAGAATCGGCATGTACCCAATCGGCCCGTTGCCGTTCATTATTCGTAGAATATTTTTCACACCACTCATCACTTCCATCTCTACATCAGAGTAGTGGAAAAATCGATTTTAAAAAATGTATATTTCCACAAAAATTACAAAGATGCACAGAAATTACAAATAATTTAAATAATGTAAAAACGTGCAGATTCGGGTGAAACGGTTCAGAAGAAAATATTTTAGTAATTTGAGAGTTAACGTGAAAACACTATAATCATAGATTATGGTGAGTCGTTAAGGACACATTTTGTAGTGAATGCAAAATATAGTTCATATTTTAAACCACAAACGCATCATAAGGATCTCTATGCAGAAGGATAATTCATAGTTTTGTGTACTAATTTTTGAGACAAATTTTACTCTACAATATTATTAAATATTGTACTTCTTATTCAGAAGTGAATGCTCAAGTTTCATAATTTTTGTACTCGGCAATCTATTGATTATTTGTTCAAGTTCATATTTATTACAATGACGACAAAGCCTATATTCTACTAACTTGATTTGAATATAATATGGCGAATAAAAATTATATATTCTTTTCTAAGTGAATTTGAATAGTGAATACCATGGATTACAAAGTATATTAAAGTACTGTAGGCTGATGCTTTAATTGTAATACAGGCCATAGTCCTAAATCAATTCTACAATATATTGAGTAAATATCAAATAGAATAATTATAGATGTGTTCAACTATGATTGAGTGATAGGTGGTGAAAATACTAACTACTGCTACTTTGGATAAATTTCAACATATTTTATACTTTCGAGGACATGTTCTAGTGAATTAAGTTATTTTGTGAATTAATAGTATAATTAACTGAATATTTATCATTAAAACGTTTCAGTGATGAATATCATCCAATAATTTACTGTGGAAAATGAAAAGTACCTAGGTAGTAATAAAGATGGTAAAGAGAACCAGTACCGTACCATATATTCATCACTTCGCCTTTTTTCCACTCAATCGGATAATTTCCATATTCTTCATTGTGAATCTTGCTAATTGATTGCTTTCACATAACTTATCCTGTGAGGCTCATATTATGACAAATGATGGCACATAGAAATGATGGATTGGAAAATTAATAATCTATTCAACTCTTAGAAATTATTTTTGTCAATTGAGTTTTAATTAAATGACTTTTTGCTATTGGAAAAATCACTTTTTGCTATGAGTTTTAATCAATCAACCCAATATGCAAGAGACTAATTTTATCTGATTAATTGTTTGATATTGTATTTAAGTGGATACACAATAATATAAAAAGATCACAAAATGCAAGATTTTGAAAAAAGTAAATGGTTATTGAATATCGATCTGTTTGCTTACCTTTAAAATGCAAAATTTGCTTGAATTGTAAAGAATTGAATTACCTAGAGTGTTTATCATGAAATCAACTATCTATCATTTATGATAATACAATAATTTTGATAAGCTGGAATCAATAAATATTTTGTGTATATTAGTTTATTTTTGATTCAACTTGGACATTTAGCTTTATAGATTTTCAAATACTTATCAACAAGAGTAGCTTATTTTGAGCTTAGAATCATCTACGTGATGATCCCTTTTGAAATGCTTGACATGACGAGTCAGTTCGCGGTAAAATATCCACACCTCTATATAAAGGAAAAATAATGAAATGCGCAGAACACTTTTGTACCTCATGATTTTTTCATAGAGGACTCTCTTCCTTGCAATTATTTTCTTGCAAAAATAGACTCAACCAGAGAATTACTTCATGAAGGTATGGAAATATATTTCCAAAGCTATCATTTAGATACTTAATCATCACTTACTTTCACTGTGGGTGCAGCTTCAGGAAAAAGCAATTACTCTGGAAGAATAAGATATTAGACTTATTCCTGTCCCCATTATTATCATACTCATCCCTGTAAATGATGTACAATAATTACAGTTCGTAAAATAATGTCAAACAGCAAAAACATGATGCGGTCAAGATCTCTACAGCAATTATTTTTCACCTGAATAGAACATGAATTATCTCAAAAGTACAATTATTGCTTGATTGTTCTGTCTTTGAACGTTTGCATGTTTGAGCGTGACTATACTGGAATTCGTACATGCATACCAATATATATATTATTTAGAATTTTAGCAGGTGTGCTCTAAGAGATATTTGCTGAGATTACTGTACAGTAAGTCAGTCTGTTGTCATTTGTATCAAGTTTCTCACACTTTGTGGAACAGTGATTTATCTGCAAGAGATCCAAACAGAGAAGGCTTCTCAGGTTGATTCTACGTAAAAGGCTCCTCTCGTTGGTTTTTGTGGCATTTAATGACCGATAAAGTTAAACACTTTTTTGTGCCGCCGGTCCACTGACTCTCTGTTTGAACAATACTATCTCACAAACACTGAGGATTCCGAGAACTTCTCTTCTAGAAATTGCTTTTAAGGTTGACAAGAGGCAAGATTCCATGGTACATAACCCTACAATAAATTATTTTCTAAAAGAGAAATCAGAAGAATATTAGAGGTTGTCCAATGTGTCATATTGGAGAAAATGTCCTGTGCCTGACCTTTTTAAAAGATGATAAAGAAGATAATTTTGAATAAAATTTTTGAATTTAGAAATAGGCAGACACATCTAGAAAATACCTGAGTCTATACCTAATTCATGCAGGTGAACGGGCTAGAGTCAAGAAAACTTCAATTAATCTTGCCATGCCTGATTTAATAGGTTTATTCTATAGAATAACACTACAATTTGAAATAATTGAAAAATACAAACAGCTTCAATAAACATTGGCAACTAAAAGCGAACAACAGAAACAACAATTTCATGTTACTTTGTTGACATTCTTCATCTGATTTGGGGGCGCATTACTATCCTTCGTTTAGATAGCAATAAGTCACAAAACCAAACAATATCAGTCATAAAATAACAAATTAATTTCAACATGAAATTACTCAAGAAAGAAAACCCCGTTGAACCCAAATTTCGTCGATAGTAACTCATATAACCCATTTCATAATAACTTTGAATCCCCACTTTTGATTGACATTCTCGAATGAACCTTTGTTTCACTACACTGCACTTTCGTTGGTCTGTACGTTGCTTTATCGTCGGGGTTACAGTACCTTGTTTTTGGCGGTGAACTTTTACCGGTTGAATTTGGCTTGACGGCGACGTCCTCTTACGTCCCTAGACCTGTTGTCTGAACGGGTGTCTTGAAGCGGTGTTACATAAAATTGCGGAACCAAAGTGGTGGTAGTACATGAAGTTGGTTTGGGGACACACATAAACCGCTGTAAATAAATGTATTACAGCATTAATTTCTAACTCTTCCTACAATTCATCAAAAGCTAAAACAGGAGTTTATTCTGTTATTTAATTTAGATTTTATCTTGACGTTCTGATTTCATTCTCAAAATTTAACAGATTGAATTAAAACGAATTTACTAGCCAGAGTGTCATTAATATACAATGCAGCATTTATGAAAACACCCGTAATAAATTAATATAATGCTTTTAGAAAATGAATACTTCATTAATTATGATGTTAACTTTTATATAAATTGATATAATACTCTTAGAAAAGGAATAATTCAGATTGAAATGATGCCAACTTATATGATATTTTTCGTTTGCTTTGCGAAATCAAATATAATTTTTCATATAGTAGCTCGACTAGTATTGTTGGAAACTTGTGCGCTAGCCAACATTTATTTTATTTATTATTTATGAACTATAGGACGCAATCCAAGTGTAAACAACGGGCATTCGCCCAAAACTGCTCAGAACCTTAATTTAAAATGAACAGTCCAGAATTTATGATTTGATTTACCTAC
Source organism: Nilaparvata lugens (assembly GCF_014356525.2). Lineage (NCBI taxonomy): Eukaryota > Metazoa > Arthropoda > Insecta > Hemiptera > Delphacidae > Nilaparvata > Nilaparvata lugens. The sequence continues at coordinate 54,318,712 of NC_052506.1, read as the reverse complement.
AAATACAAGTCCAAAAACGAGTATCAACTAGAATTATGAATTTATCACAAAACAAAATAAGACACTTTAATCCATTGTAAATGAATAAATAAATAACACAATAAAAGAAAAAATATTGAAAATTTCACTTTAAGGTAAAAATAATGTTTGCCCTATAAGATTCATCTTGTAGATAGTTTTTACCTTTAATTAAATAAAATTAGTAGACACATAGAAAATAATTTAAATTGTATTAAAATTTGAACATTCATTAATATTAATTTCATGAAAAGAAAAACTTTCTTCTTCGTCTATTAAGATTTCTATCATAAAAATTTACTAAATCATTCGAAAGCCTTAATTACATAAGAAAACAGAGTCTGAAAAATATAAAATTATAAAATGTCATAAACTCAATATGAACATAATCTTAAAATTTTCATTCCAATTTAAAGGCTATCTTCCTGACTTTCAGCAATACTCTACGATAATATATCTCCAGAAACAATAACTCAAATGTAACGTAACTGAAAACTTTCTATACTTCTTTAGAAAAAAAATTTATAATTATCTTCCATCACTAATAAAATCAAAAGGATTATTCTCAATCAATATTATTAACTTGAAAAATAACAGGCTTTGTTAATACAATACTCTTATGGAAGTTTCAATCAATTAAATTCCCTAAATTATATTTTAACCTTATTTTACGTACCTTAGCGGTTATTTGAAGAAACAATTATTCGTACACGATGAAGAAACACAATTAAACTTTTCAGGACATGGCACTACTAGAAAATTTAAACTTTAATAAAAATAAAACTAGCTCCTACATTAACTAATGATATAAACTTGTAAACCTGCCCAAAAAGGGCGAAACATAATGACTACATCTTTACTCTCGTAGTGCTCCTAGCAAAGTGTCCTCCGAAACGTAATCTGGTCTCGCGGCTGGGGAATTCCCCCACTACTGTATTTAGAAACAGGTCTCCTATTGGGCGAAGGGAATCAATTTGACTAATCGTCGCGTGGCTTCTAGAGCCTTTGGACCAATAAATAGTAACTGCAAAATCGGTAGTTTGTTATAATTTCAATGCTTGCTGTTTTTCAGCTTATCGCACTCCATGTCGTGACAGGAAGGCTACGTTTTAGAGATAATTCCATAATCTACATTCCTCGACGACTCGGAGCCACAATTTTTAAATATCTATCATGGGAAACTCGAAGTCATGGCCGTTCATAATAGAGAGAGAAAATTATTTATTTCGCTAACTCACAATAATGGCTCTAGTCTATTGCGTATTAAATTTACTATTATAACTTGGGAAAAGGCCTGAATTAAAAATAGTGCTCGGCACAGTCCCAGTGAACTCGCTTAAGAAAACTGTTTGTGTTGTAATCTTTTTGAAACCAGCATTTTTAAATTTCACAGGTTTATTTCTTTTACAAGGCTAATTTGACAGTAGAGGTTTCATTGGGGATCCTATTTGAAATGAAAAATCACTCTTCAAAAATTACTCTGTCGCTTCAACATTTTTTTGTCCCTCATATGAATTCAAATTCACTTTTTTAAATGAGAATAAGGGTGCAAGTGATACATGATCTTGATACAGAGTTCCAAGAGAAAATGAATGGCGAAAACCGCACATTGAGATCTCATCCCTATCAGTTTGTCCATAAAGTTGTAAATTATGTTCTATATATTAACCAGCTGGAATCATGTGTCAGCACATAAAGGTCTGTCTGTGTGATAGAGCTTCCAAATAGCCTCAGCTGATATTATAAATGAATGAATGGATGGAAAAACTGTTGTAATTGCATGCAATGAATTCTTCAGCTGACTAAATGATAAATCACAACATTTTTCCCATGCATTTTCAATTTTATTTGTTATAATCCTGAAAAAAGACAAAGGGGTGAGTCAATGTTGTTGTCCAAAGAACTTGACCTGTAAAAAGGTTCAAAGAATATACGTGCTCAAAATTTGAAGCTGATTGATTATTGATTCTAAATAAGTTATTGTCGAACATACAAACAGAAGGAAAACGACTTTGGCCTTCAGTGAGTCAAAAGTGAGAACTCGCTAACACTTGTTCAATAAATATACTAACTTTTAAACATTACTCTAATATTATTAAACTAGTTATGATATAATAGATACCATATTTTATGTGCCTATATATGATTCATTCATTAGTTGTTATTTTAAGAAATATTTGTTAAAAATAGTTCAATTCTCTACCTATTCAATTTAAGATACGATAGATGCTAAATGCATCTAATTTCACTTGAGCGAAACATGTTATTATTGCAAGATGATCAAAAAAATTCATTTTTATTTGAGTATTTTACAGTTTGCGGTGCTGAGCCAAGCTATGATTGATTATTGAGAGCAGTAGGTTTAGTTTAGACATATAATTATCTTTTTCCATACCGTATATCATATTATATTGAGCGAGCAATTTCTGTATTTATATATTTTTAGTTCTGGTTATTTATGTTCAACGGATCTCGAAAACGGCTCTAACGATTTCCACGAAATTTGGAACATAGTAGTTTTATGATATGAAAATTCGATTGCACTAGGTCTCATCCTTGGGAAAACTCGCTTAACGACATTAAAAGGATAATTCATTTTTGGCTGAAACAGCTGTGAATAGAAAAAAGTGAGTGAGCGAGTGAGTATGTGAAAAATCAAAATATCGCATCCCCGAAATTCATAAGATGACATAATAGCCAGCTGTGAAATATAAACACGATCATTTGAGGGAATTGTGTTCTGTTTATCAATGAATAAAAATAACGAGCGAAGCTCGGTGCTCCGATATTCATATATTACTAGCTTACCCGCCGGCGAACTTCGTATCGCCAAAAAGTCAATGTATCTCATGTCACACTTGACCTCATTCGGTGAATCATGAAATTTATCTGACAATCAATATTTTCATTTACATCTCAATACGGACTTCCTATGTGCTTAGTCATGCAGCATTTATTATTCCGACATTGCAACATATTCTCGATCAATTATTGGTAGTAATATCTATCAGTAAAGTGTTGAATTAAGAACATAGATACCGGTAGGTTAAATCAGTTTTTCAAAGATGAATTTAATGTTTTCATAGTTGTTGATTGTCAACAGATGGTCCAGGAAATATGCAATGTACGATGAATTACACAGAATTCCATATTCTTTCCATCTTCAATTTTAGGATGAATATAAGCTAAGCTAAATTAAAAAAAATCAATTTAGTCTGTCATTCTTCAGTAATTAATGATTGCAATATGAACAACTCTCTTTCATGAGATAAATAATTATTTTCCAGTTTCTCAATGATAGGGGAGTGATAATTATTTGTATAGGTCTTCTAAGGCCGGTTACAGAGCTCGACCAGTCAGTGCGTACGTCAGTCGCGCTTGTCTTTTCTATATAGATATTCCATGTATCCGTACAGAGCAGGACTGACGGCACGCATGCGCACGGTCAGGACCATGCGTTTTATACAGCGTCCGAAAAGCATCGGTCGAGCTCGTGCGTATCCGTTCCATCGGTCGAATGACGCGCTATTGAAGCAAATAAAAGCCTTTCAGAGCAGTACTGATCAGTAGCCCGATCGCAACAAAACCAATGTGCTGGTACCTCTGCCCGACAATCAGCTGATATTGAATTGAGAATAGCATGAATGAATTCAATTAATAGTGTCAAATTTGAATTCAGAGTTTTTCTATACATTTCTTTAATCATTTCTAAATTATTTATTGGAAAACTTTCTATTTCAAGTAGGCCTAGTTAAGAGCTATCATCTATTTGATTCGCCCTGTTTTATTCCACAGCTCAGTGTTTCCTCACAATATCAGAAGATAACGATGATATTTTAAAAAATCTACAGCTAAAAATCATAATAGTAGTAGTTCTGTGAACAGTAGACCTCACGCAGTATTCTCATCCACAAGTACCAGATGTTAACTGTTTTAAATGTTAACGAACTCAGTTCACGTTTGAATTTGTATTCCATATGATATAATTCATCCAGTTCCGTGATGATCTTTCTATCTGATGGAAATTATTTTTTTAGAATCAAAAATATTATAATTTCTCCAGCATTATTTAGTTCATTTGTTTATTTTTATTCACCTATTGAATTAGTTTTTTTTCGAATGTGAGAATATTGATACTGATGGGCATGCATAATAATACCATGACTCCAAAACAAAATATTGAAACCAAAGACCATGAAGCTGCGATTAGAACAAATTTATTGAAAAAATGTTAACTCAATCCTTTTAGAATATATTAGATTGAACATAACTTATCTTACACATGATGAACATATGTGTTTGTCAACTTCCGTTCAATCTAATAAAATCTATAAGGATTAAGTTATAGGGTAACCATTTTGTTTGGAGGAAAGGGTTGGAGGTTAGGTTTTATTTAGGTTATATATTATTCAATAATGTGTTATTAGGATAGGTTAGGTTTTTGCTTTGAAATTGTAATATGCTAGAAAGGGCTGGGGTGCAGTTAGAGTTATGTTTTTTGATGTTTCAAATGTGAAAGGATAGGTTAGGGGGTTAGGATTTTGCTTTGAAATCTAAATTATTAAATGTGAAGGGGTTGGGGATTAGGTTTTTTGGATTATATTCAATAATGTTTCATAAGGTTAGGTTAGGTTTTTGCTTTAAAATTGCAATATGCTAGAAAGGGCTAGGGTCCAGGTAGTATTATGCTTTTTGATATTTCAAAGGTGGAAAGATAGGTTACGATTTTGCTTTGAAATTGCAATATGCTGGAAGGGATTAGAGGTTTTTCAAATAGTTATGTTCATTGATGTTTTAAATGTAAAAGGGGAGGTTGAGGGTTCGGTTTTTGTTTTGAAATGACTATATGCTGACTTAGTTATAGTGTTTTTTAACATCAGTTAAATAACAACTGTTATATTTTATTAATTATATTTTTCAAAAGTACTCCTCCTTTTATAAAATAAAATGATAATATATTGATTATTATATTGAATTTAATGATAAATCATCATTGAATAATAATATCTTCATCAAATAGAATGACGATTGGCTCCAGTTACAGTGCTCGGTAACCATCATCACAAAGAACGTTACATTCAAAGATCTGACTGAATGGAACGGGAAAAATCCGTTGCTAACGCATGCGCGATACGGTGCTGTCTGAGACAGAGAGTGGTTTGTCAATGTAGAAGGAATTCTTACTTCTCTGTGGTCACCACTCAGCCACACCACAGAATACAAATTATAGTTTTCTCTGGCCACACTCAGCTCCAGCAGCTGTAGTTACAGTAATAGTATTCCCAATCCCAAATATTCTCAATCTAAAAATTCCAAACTTCCTAAATAAATATTGATTGTGTTCATGGGAGGTTTCGGTACATGTACGATTTCGACCAAGGACACGATAATGCGTTCGGTGGGAGCTTTTGACAGTTCAGGTACCGGTCGCCATCTTGGAACAGAGTGGAGTGGTGCATGCTCACTTGCACCACGTACATGCTCACTAGCACCGCTCGAAAAGTATGTTCCACAAAACCGGTACCGGGATCAACGCTTCTTATTGGTCGAGTGTTAAAGCTTTGGTTGTCTGTGGTTTTGTTAGGTTATGTCTTCACATCCAGAATCTATGGACTAAAAAAGGATGAGTCGTACAAAGTATTTTATTCCATTGATGGAATTAATTATTACAGGATAGTCGAAAAGCAAGAAATTCATTCATTATCAATTGGCTAGAAAGTTTATTATTTTTCAGCTTTATCGACTATTCTACTAAACTAAGATGGGTTTATGTTATATATTAGTCGGAATACTATACTTTGTTGATTTATTCCTAGGCTAGGATCTATCCTGATAAATGTCTGGATAGTAGACATAAATCAAGAAACTTTAATTATTAACATTTTGCTAATATTCCATAAAAAGTTTTATTCATTAACACTAATTGCATAGAAAAAGTAGTCAAGTTTTCATTGATGACAGCACGAGCCATCATTAATCAGTTAAAAAAACTTTTTAAGGAAAAACATGATTAGCCTAGTGCTTCTATAAGAACTAATCAATACTCCAGCTTTGTTGTGATAAGATAACATAGGTCTGTTGCAACCTACATAAAAGATAATATTGGCTTAGACAAGCTTGTAGGTATAATAAATTTAAAAAATATATTTTTTCAAATTATAAATTAATAATTATTATTGATTCAATAATAATAAATAATTGCTGAAATGTTCATATTGATAACACCTTTATTATTTTGTGCATCAATCTGTAAACGATTAATTTCAAAAGTACGCGCCAAAAACGGTGAACCAGAATTCGATTTTCGGTCGGTCGGAGAAAGTAGTGGTGCACCAGTCACGTGGTTTCTGGTTACTGCTCACTTCGCCGAAGCCGTACATGCACCGCAACCTCCCATGAACACAATCATTGATGATATAATACTGTTGTATCGATGTTGTTTAGTTGAATAACACAACACAAAATTATTATTCTCTATTCTGTTCTCTCATCTGTTGTAAAGTGCAGCCCGTACATTACTTATTTATTTGAAATTGTTTAAAGACCTACTAAAGTATCATTTTTAAAAGTACAAATTGGTTAAGTTGTGCCTTTTTAGTGATTGTGAAGTGACATTTCTAAATTTTGTCTTGCAGATAGTGTTTTCTCTTATCGTATTGTGTCACAATTTGCTTGTAAGGTTGGATGGTAGACTTGGCAATTTGATAAAGAATGCCAAAATATGTCTCGTCATAGGATTGTTCGTTCTATGAACTATTCAGATGGTTAGTATTATTGTTTTGTTTTTACCATTTTGTAATGAATACGACTATACAACTAGGCAAAATTACTTGGTTATATTATTGTTACAAAGTTTATCATCTTATTTTTTTTTAATTTCATGTCATAATGAACCAAGATAACCTCTCATTTTACAATAATTTATGATTTATTTTTGTACTATGAGCTTCTTTCTAGAAAGTAAGATACCTTTAAGATATAAAACGTGAAATCAGTACAAGGTTATCCAGGCCTGTTGTGAGATTTTCATAACATAGTTCTTAAATGGATATCATGTAGCCTCTTTAAAGCATAACATTTTTGTTGTTAGGTTAGGGCCCCAAATGTACGGGTGAAATAGAAGACGGGTTGACGCACGAAATTCCAAAAACAGTATTCCGCTCGATAGTGTTTTCTTTAAGAAACTATGCATCCTTTCTGGAGCAAACATATATAGTCGCTCGCGTCTATTCCGCTGTACTGTAATAGTTTAGGTGTGAAGCTTATAATAAAACCCAATTCTAATTTATGGACTTATGTTCTGTAGTAGGTTTTACGCTATAATAGTAGTATTCAATTAACATTTTGCTATTCTTGCCTATCATTTCACAAATAAGATAGCTCTTTCTAGCTTCGCAATGTTGCCAGATCAGTTTTAACAATGTAGAAATAATCAATTTTTAATATAGGATATTCAATCTAATGGTAGATTAATAATTGTTGAATTAAAAATTAAAACGGCTTTCCCATGGTTCGAAACCCTCCTAAAGCTGTAGGTTCAGTCATCTTTCATAATCATCCGTCTCATTACCCCACGCACAAGCCCAAGGCTTATGTGGGCATCATCCTCAGCAAAAAAGTTTTCTTTCTATAAGATTTTTATACAAAATTACAAGGTTTTATGGAACAAATATGGTTAATGTTGTTAAACCCTGAACAACATTTAAATAACGAAACAAATTTAGAAGAGTAACATAGCTGACATCTGTGTTACTACTTAACTTACCATTTATGAACATTTGATTGTTTATGAACACCAAGAAACTACTTAACAATTTCGTGGCATCTACAAATTTGAATAACATTTTCCTTAACTTATAATTGTAAATTGAATAAAATCAAAAATCTATGATGATGGATGATGAGTGATAAACTGATAGATGAAATGATTAGGGGAAGATTATTGAATAGGGGCTGCTAATAGTATAACATTTAACGCAATTATTCTATAATACCTTGAAAATTAATATAAAGTGATTCACACCTATTGAATCATAAATGAGTTATTGACTGTTAACCTCATTAAATTTTTATAATTTTTAGAATACGACGGATATGATGATGTCTACGGCCATTCAGTTGAAGATGATTACAGCATGTCACCTAGTGATGGTAAGTGCAAAATTAATTTTACGTTTTTATTCAAATCTCCATTAACTGTGAGACCATCTCTTGATCATGATTCATTTTATGAGCGCATTCACGAAAAAATGTTGATTCACTTCATTGTTGGAATTCTTTTGCAGTGACTTAGGAAAAGTAATTGATACATAAGTAAGTTGTTTACTGGGTAACCGGAAAGTCTCTCCGCAGTAGGTGCGTGGTGGCATATTGTGTCCTGTTTGACCCCCTAAACTACTGTACTAAATTTCCATGTTTAATAAATTCAACCCCTGTTGTTGTTGTTGTAAATACTTATTTTGAGTGATTAAGTTTTGTTTTATACATTTCAATGCGGAGTGACTTTTTGATCACTCTGTACCATGAATGAACCAAGTGAATATTGTCTCTACAAATCATACACCTATTTTTAGTATTGATTATATCTCTCTCATTTATCCATAGCGTTACCAATCTGAAGCTCCTCCACGCTTCTGAAGAAATTTTAAATCAGTTATTATATTTACTCACGAAATGGGTCCAATAATAAGATTATATTCCAACAAGTATTGTAATTTATAACGAAAGTGAAATGTGATTGATTCAAATCAAAAGCTTTAGTTTCCTTTTTCTTTCGATATTTTTATCATAGTTGTTCGAACTCACTGCCGGCGCTCAAGTTGTTCTTGTGCCATATATAGTAAGTGATAATACTGTATTTATTTTATTAATTTGTATGCAATTACTTTTATGGAAAATAATTAAATTTTATTGCAGCGGCCTTCATGTACGACCGCGACAGCCGGCAGCCGGCACAGTTCTCGGCGTTCCTGACAACCGAGGAGGACATCCAGGAGGAGGAGGATGAGGGGGTGGAAGCGGAGGGTGCCGGAGGCGGTCGCAAGGACTCGTTTGTGCGTCCGCCACTGAGCGACCTGGACGAGGCTCGCCTGCGCTCGTGCCGCGACGAGGTGCAAGGTGTGGTGGGCGACTCGCTGCCTGACAGCACACTCGACGAGACCATTCTACGCTGTCAGTTCGATGTGGCACGCACTCTCGACGCCCTCCTGCAGTCGCCCAAGGCGGTCTCGCAACAGTGTGCCGCCGCCGCCGCCGCCGCCATGGGTGAGTGCATAGCCACAAACAAACATGTTTCCTAGTAGATTGATGTCAATACCACTATATTCTATAAGAGGCGACAGGGACCCAATAATTTATTATTCTCCCTCATAGCGTGCGACAGGAATGAAAGGTATCACTCCCACGCTCACTAATATCCTTTGCCATTAGAGATTGGCCTACGCTATAATGGCAGTGGAGAAAGATTAAGAACAGCGTTGCCGATTCTCTGCCTTCTATAGAAGATACCGGTTTATACTGATGTATCTGATGTAATATTAACTGTTCATTCTTGTTAAATATTATAAATTTTATCTTATTTGCCAAGAAAATATATTTTTCAATGAATTGATACAGGGTGAATGGATACACGCGGCGGGAAAACCGGGAATTGTACGTGAATTTCATTTGGGCGGGAAATGTACGGGAATTGTACGGGAATTTTGTCAAGATACGGGAATTTTTTGACACTTCCGTCAATAGCTAATTTTATATTAATTAAGTACAGAGTTGTAATTTTGTCAGTGGATGATTGGTGTAGCCTATTAGTGATGGGTGATGGTGTATTGATGTGGCGTTTTATAAATATCTTTTATCGATACGACTTTTTATCGGTGCCGTGTATCGATAGGTTTTATCGTAAAGAGTAGATTTTCCTTCGATATTCACTAATAAGGTATGTCCACACATGCCGAACCGAACCTCGTACAGCGCAGCGAACCTTGCAATTCGCTGCGCAGCGCGCCGTGAATGTTCCAATCACTGATTTTTTTCTAAACATGTTTAGAATATTATTTGATTTGGATTTTCTTATCATACTTTCTTGTGAATCAATAATAATTGATCATCCATTTTGAATCGATAGGTACTAAATAAATTAAACCCAATTGGAGTATTCAATCATACAGGCTCTAGGATATTATAATAATGTAAATAGGAGGTTTGAGGTTAGATTCTATTGTATTCTGAAAATTGAATTTGAATAGTTTATAATATCTCATTTGTATTTCATTCATCCAAATAAAATGATAGTAATATTCGGTAACAAAAGTATTTTGAGAAGTTATAATAACTTATCACGAAAAATTAATATCATCTACCTTGCTCCGGTTTTGATCAGGATCATTTCAAATAAGCAACATATTGAATAAACTGTTTTCTTCTGTTTTTAATTATGTACCCGCAATGCGAAAACGCATTCTTTTATTTGTTTATATATGCATCAATAAATTGTGAATCTCTATGATTTTTTTATTCAATTATAATTTTTCAGCCCCTTTCTCATTTAAGTCACTGATTGACTGACTGACGCACTGTACAGTCGGCCGAAAACGCTTTGGAGTGTCGTGCAGAGTACAGTTCAGTACTGTTCTGAATGTTGCAAATCGATTAAAATAACACTCCCTTATTCCTTGATCAAGAGTTTATTATTGACTAGCAGGTAACCCATGTTCGCAAGGGTCTATTTTAAAACTTGAAAAACTGAAAATCTAACGTAATGAAATTTTGAAGAATTTAAAATAGGGGTATAACCATTCCCGCTTGATTAAGAATCTATATGCAAAATTTCAAGTTAATCAATCCAGTAGTTCAGACGTGATGATGCTTCATTCGTGAATTTCCTATACCTTACATAATTTTCCTATCCCGTACATGTATAAGCCAGTTCTTTACTTTATTATATTATAGATTGGTGAACCTTAAAAGGTCCTATCCACCTAGGCCTAAGTAGGTTTTTTTGGGTTGCCAAAACATAGACCAAACCAGACACCTTTTTGGGGGAAATTATTCAACTCTACCTACTTTTTCGTGAAATAACAATGATCAATGTTCTTACCAACAAAAATCGATAGCAAATGGAAAATATTTATAAATGTGTCACTTTTTGTAAGACTGGTATTTATTAAAATACATAGGATATGGAAATGACAGAATCTATTCCAGTCAACTCTATTCCGGTGAAATTAATTATTGGTTTGGAAATAACAAAATTATAGTAATTTAAAAAGGAGATAATTGTCTTGATACTGAGTTCTTGGTCAATATTATTTTAATAATGAAATTTATCCAATCATCAATTTTTCAGAAATTATTCTATTTGCATTAAACAATATTTATCGATTCTTTTAAATTTATTATTCATGACAATGAATTGTTCAAAATATAGATTATTAGAAGAGGCCTGTACTGTATTAATGTTCGCGAAAGTATTCGCATGTTTTCCACTTGTGATTTATAGTCAAAATTGTATCGCAAGCTTCATGGCAAATTTTAATCGAGGGCTCTGATTGGCGAACGGCGTGGAGAACGGTTAAAGAGCGGCTAGTGGGACGACGAACGGTTCGGATAACTACGCGGCGGTTGGTTAACAGCTGATTGTTGAAATTATGAAACATATGGCTAATGTTCGATGCACGGCGGATTGTAAGATTCGCTACGCTATTCGAGGTTCAGTTCGGCATGTGTGGAAATACCTTTATATCCATTTGATGTATAGTTCCGTATCTGGTGTAGGTATTATCGATATTGAAATTATTGATAGTAAATCAAATCACACATATGTTTTTCAGAACCTAAAATATTCTGTTTAATAATAGTCCAGTCAATATAGACGGACAAACTAAAGGACGGGACACATAACCGCACCGAGCCCGCGCCGACGAACGGCCGAGCTAAGCCGGCGACGGTGATGGTGGTATGAGAACACACATATCCGTGTGACAGCCCAGCGGCAGCAGTGTATCATCAGTTCTGTAGTGCTAGTGTCTCAGTTCTGTGTGGTCTGATTTCTGAATGTGTTAAACTATTGTTAATAATATATAACACTATTAAAGCTTGTTACATCCTATTTAAATTTATATTTTTCAATTTTAAACTAATTACCTGTAGACACAGAAGATGAGAATCATAGTGCTGGTATATATTTGGGTGCATAACAATACCACAATCAGTCATATATCGGAAATATATATTATAATTATCAATGAAATTTTTCTGCCTTATATATCTAAACGTAATTAGTTTAAAATTTAAGACACAATCACATATTCATTCTTTTATACTTTTTGTTGTTTATTTTATTATTTATTATATTATGTCTATTATACCTTAGGCTTAACTTATCTGGTTCTACTTCCACTTTTGGTTTAACTTATTTTTCCGTTCAACCATATTTCTCATCACTTTCATCATACAAAACTGTAAAATTTCGTATCTCTTCAATAAGGTTTTCACTCTCTATGTTGAGGCTGTGCAAAGGCTAAAAATAAATTTTCTACTGGTGGTATTTTTCAATTTTTTTTCAATTTGTATATCATCAAGCTATCAAAATTAAAAAGTTTTCTCAGGAAAACATTTTTTTTCCGATTATTACGTTTTGAGATATGAGCGCCTAGAGTTTAAATTTTTGGGACAGAACATTTTAAATTTGGTAAGAGGTAAGTCCATGAGATTTAGAGGATAGATTCTTTAATGTATTGTTGATCTAGTAAAACAAAAATTTTCTAAATATATCAATCTCTGAGAAAGCTATTCGATTTACTAAAAATAACTTTTAGTTGAGTTATTTTTGGTCATTTTTTGTAAATCGAATAATTTTTTAAAAAATTGATTTTTTTTAGAAAATTTTTGTTCTAATTTATCAACAATACCATAAAGAATTTATCCTCTAAATATCATGGACGTAACCTCTTACCAAATTTGAAATGTTCTGCCCCAAAAATTTAAACTTTAGGCTCTCATATCTCAAAAAGTAATGATCGGAAAAAAATGTTTACCTGAGAGAACTTTTTAATCTTGATAGCTTGATGATATGCAAATAGAAAAACTTTGAAAAATATCACCAGTAGAAAGTTAATTTTTAGCCTTTGCTTTGCCTTAAACGAGCCTGCACCGTCACCGTCAAAAAGTAAACTGAACTAGTCGGTGACGGTACGGGCACGGCTCGGGCAATAAACACGGTGACGGTGTTGACGCGGTGCGGTAGTATGTGTCCCTACACGTTTGAAAGCATTTGCTTTCTCACTCGCCGTGAGATTCACGTTCTGATTTTTCAATATATTGTTTGGATACATACATAAGAGAAGTCCAGAACCAATTTTTACATGCAAAGTTTCCAAATCCAGTTGTCGGACATGTAAAATTTGCTCTCGACTTTTTACAGATTAAAAAATTCTGAATAAAATGAAATCATCTGGAGCTTTCCAATGTGTACTGAGTTACAAAAACGAGTAAAATTTTAATTCTCGATTATCAATTTTAATGAATTTTAGTTTTCAATCAAAAATATCTTCTGATTGCCACAATTCAAATGTATAATTCAAAATCCCTCTGGGCGTGATTTTGTGCGCTCTCTAATCTCAGGTTGAAGAGCTTAAAATTACGCCCAGAGGGATTTTGAATTATATATTAGACTTGTGACAGTCGGTAGATATTGGAAATTTTGCATCCAAAATTGGTTATAGACCTCTCTAATGTATATGTGTATAAACAATATTGATAAATCAGAACTACAATATAATATATTGTAAACACCAATGTAGTGACTGGACTAAAATGTCTTAAAGGATAGGGAGTTTCGTTTTTCTTCTGAATTGCTTTTTTTATATTATTCGAAATACAGTGTACAGTCAGTTATAATCGTATAAAGGTTGATTCAGACATGTGGGACTGTGCTGCGTTGCGTTTGCGATGGGACTGCGGCCAGTCGATTCTAGATGGATTCGCCAAAACGGTCTCTCCATTTGAAATGCATGGCTACAGCCTACAGTCATTCACACATGGAGGACTGTGCTGATACCGTACTGCGTTGGTGCTGCGACTGTGTCATTTGAGAGCTCTTCCAGAGAGCTCTTCAAGGCCACGGTCTCATGCCCTGTGGGTCGCCGAAGCGGCTTCGGCTGTTTCCGTACAGCCTCGGGCATGCTCGGAAATGCTTCATCACCAACAATCGCGTATGGATAGGCTTCCACTGAATTTGGTAACTGTCTAGGACCTGAAATATTTAGGCGATCTTCATCCAAACGTTCACCGAGAATTGATTTCGATAGAATTCCACCATCACTAGATTTTCCATAACCACCAACATCAATTATCACGACTTTATAGTTTGCGTCAACCAAACTATGAATTACGCTAATATAACGCTAATTATACAACCGAAAATGTCTTTTTATAGTTGTAGTAGAGTGACCCACTATTTTTTGGAGCTTCAATATGCTTCCCATCAATTGCACTTATACAATTGGGGAACTGCCATATTGAACCAAACTTTTCAGCTATTTTCCCCCGCATTTCCTCTGTTGATTCTGGAATTTCTTTAGCAACCATACACTTTCATATAGCTTCCAATGTTGGAAAAATAATAGAGTTCACTGTCGAAGGAGCCAATCAGCTGAAGCTGATAGACAGTTGTGAATTGCCTGAACCCAGGTATTTTAATTTTAATATCAATGCCAACCTTGCCTTCCAATGCCTTCTGGAGAAACTGGCCGCCTCCACCTCGAGTGCTGTTTTGTTAAATCATTCTCAAGTATTTTCAAAAGGTTCTCGAACTTCGGTAAACTCATAAGAAAATACTTGGAATATTTCACTGGGTCGCTTTTAAGACGCGAAAATATTGTGTGGAATTCTCCGTCTTCATCTCTTGCTTTCCACAGCTGGTGCACCCAATATTTTGGCCTCTTTGTTTCTTCTTCTTCTTGTAATACAATAAACACATCAACCGCTATAATGACATCCTCTTCGTCGGAATCCATCTCTGTGACTGAAGTAAAGAAGTGATTGCAGTGGAATGACGTAATACAGAGCAAAACAGCAACAGCACGGCCGCAGCACAGTCCCCTATGTGTGAATGATAGCGACCCAACACGACCGCAGTCCCATCGCAAACGCAACGCAGCACAGTACCAGCACAGTCCTATATGTCTGAATCAACCTTAATGGTGCTACATTTTGATGAAAAACATACTTGTGCACATTTCAATTGTTATTTAAAAATATTATAATTTTCCAAATTGACCCTCTTCTAAGTAACCCCATAAGCCCCCCCCCACTCCAACCTATATTTTTTACATATTAATCATGTGTTTTAACCAGCGAGGAAAGCCGGGAAAAACGTGAAATATTCGGGAATTGTACGGGAATTTTCTGAGCCTGATTCAGTGGACACTCTGTATAATAAATATTAATAATAATTGAGATTAAATATGTTGTTAATTAATCATATTTCTACATTGTTAAACCCGATTTAGCAATGTTGAAGAAGTAGAAAAGGATAGCGCTATCTGCTTTGACAAGGATAGCAACACCAATGTTAATTAAATACTGTCATTATAAAGTGGACCTCACTATAGTAGGTGTGCCTTGAAGAAGGTTCTTTTACATGCCAGTCACCCATCTCTTACTCATTAGTTCTTGAAAGGTACGGTTTTTAGCCCAGTCAATAAAGGTTTTTTCGATCCGAAAATTAAATAAAAGCTGAATCTTTTACCATCGATAGAACCCTCCCAGAGGGTCTTCCAGAAGTCCCAAGAAATCCCCTTGGAGCTTTCCCCCCCTAGCCACCCTCAAAGTTGAAAATGCAGGTAATCACGGAAAATCTCTGTACCCATTGATTGGAA
The DNA here is from genome assembly GCF_014356525.2 of Nilaparvata lugens. Taxonomy (NCBI): domain Eukaryota; kingdom Metazoa; phylum Arthropoda; class Insecta; order Hemiptera; family Delphacidae; genus Nilaparvata; species Nilaparvata lugens. The sequence continues at coordinate 54,302,816 of NC_052506.1, read as the reverse complement.
ACAGTTCTATTATATGCCATTCGATTTGTTACGCTATGGACTACAATATTAGTTATATTCATTTTTTCAATAAAATTGACAGTTTTCTTGATAAAATAATATATATGTAAAAATTTAGGGGGTTTGCGATTTGATTTTTTTGTTTTCTTCGATTAACTTCAAAGCAAGTAGTTTTAAAGAAAAATGAGCCGAATAATTAATGTAGCCACTCTCATTGCAAATCCATTGATGTATATTGTTATGTATTTGCGATTCGATTTGACGCCGTGGAAGGGGAAACAGTCCACGCGGAACGGCGCGGCTGACTCTCTTAGCCATAGTAAACAGCAAACTGGAAATCAATTATCTCTGTAACCATAATTCGGAAAAAAATCTATCATATGTCATTCGATTCGTTAAAATAAGGACTACAATATTTGTCGGATTCATTTCCTCATTAAATCGAACAGTTTCCTTGATAATGGGAAAAAATGTAAAAATATAGGTAAAAATATAATGTAAAAATATATATGTAAAAATATAATGTAAAACTTTAGGGGTTTTTCGATTTGATTTTTTTGTTTTCTTCGATTAACTTCGGAGCAAGTAATTTTAAAGAACAATGTGACAAATAATTATTGTAGCCACATTCATTGCGATTCCATTGATGTATATTGTTATGTATTTGCGATTCAAGTTGACGCTGTGGAAGGGGAAACAGCCGACGCGGCTGACTCCCTTCACCATAGTAAACAGATAATACTGCTGTCTACATTGCATCTCATTTACACTAAGGCGCTCGAAACAATTAATTATGTCTATTGTATTGACATGCGCTGTATATAGATTTTCACTTTTCAATACTCTAAAAATATTACAATTTTCTTGATTTAACATGCTCATGATAAAAATCAGGATTTCGTTGTTCGCTCACAGAATTTGTTATATTAATTTGAAGTGTGCCTTCTCCATACGAGTCAGAGGTAACACAATTTGATAACTCTAGTTTCAGATATTGATGTTTTTCAACGAAGTTTCATGATATGTGTCCGACTCCTTCATCTTATCCTTATTTTGTGAAAAATGAAGATTCAAAATTTCTTTTCATAGCTTTTCTTGTGTTTTATCTTGATTCATCACTCTATAATTTAAACACTTGATAATGGAATGAATATCATCATAACAAAAAAAATAAAAGGGTGGGCCTACCTGAGTTACTATATGATAACACTGTACTCCTGATAAGTTGAAAATTTTCAAGCTGAAAGTAGATTAATTTGTTGCACATTCGGTTCAAATATTAACAAATGTTACCAAATATTACCAATATTATCACATATAGTGAGAACGAATTACTCTGAAGCTTTCTATTCTCACTGAACATGAAGAGGCAATATCAAGCCAGAATCGCAGTTCCATTCAAATCATTATTATCAGAGCTTTTAAATTGATGCTATGTAACTATGGATGTTATCCCCATCTCACAATTTCCCTATTTATCCTTATCCTGATTCAGAATAAAGTTGATCTCTATAATCACAAAAATCAATGTACAGTACCTATAATAAATAGTAAAAATAAAAACTATCTAGTAATAATGCAACTTTTTCTAGGTACGAATTTCAAGGCTCATAAAATGACTTTTTCTCAATCACAGGCAGAAATTCCAATGATCATCATAATAGTAATTTAATGAAAATTGTTTGTATTGTTCATTGTTCGACGTAAGATAAGCTACATCTTCAAGGTAATCAACGTATTTAAGATTATCATGTTTATGAATGAAAGCGAGACTGAAATAGAAGATTAGTCAAACTGAAATATAAATATTATATACAATGCATATTTCTGATCAACTATAATTACAAATGATAGTATCAAGCCGAAATGAATTGAGCAACTGAATTTCAAAGTTTCTATCCACTGTTCAAATCGCACTGTGATTTCCTTTTACTTCCAAATGGATTGAATTGCCTCACTCTTCAACGTAACAATTATTGTAAAAAAAAACAGTGGAATGTGAACGTCATCCAAATAGCATTTGAATTTCAATTTTCATATCATGAAATTCATAAAAAACTAATTCTTGAGAGAATAGTGATGAATTGCAAACAGTGCAAGTAACATTGATACAAAGCGATACAATGAAAATCAACATCGATTAATTTAATACTGGACTATCAAATTTATATTACCGTTTATTTATATTATTTATAAAGCTTATAAAATGTAAAACCAACATTTTAAATTTTCTCTACTGGAGCAAAACATCGAAAGAAAATAAGGAAGAGCCCATTATAAGCACAATATACTTGTGTAGTAGAATTCACTTGAACCAACTCATCACATCAACCCTTCAATGATCACAATGAACTAGAATGGAATAAAAACCATGAAATTGATAATCAGGTACATTTTTCAAATAGCTTCACCCAACTAAATCTGTGAATGCTAAGTCATAAGAAATCATGTTCAATAGATTTAATTTGAATGCTTCAAATAGAAAATTATCTATTCTTTTGGTGCCCTAATCAAAATCAATTTCAATCAACATCAATCGACATAAAGAAAAGCTTCTGCCAACCTTGTGTAATGAATGACAAGATGCGAGTGGAGGTGAAAAATCGATATGTTAACAAAAATAATAGAAGATGATGAATCATCTTTCAATTAATCTTATACGGTAGGGCACTTTGTGGTTAAATGTGAAACACTTTCATGATTTTCCTACCTTTTATGCATGCTTACTCTTCCTTAATTTGTATGTTTGCATGGCTTTCATCTTTAGAATCTACTGAATTTTCATATTGGACTGTCTAAATAATGTAGATTCAACTAGTAAGAACGGAAGATAAGCTAATTTACAGAGAGAAATCATAGAAAGTTTCAACTCAACAAGCCCAATGTATGACATTTTTTTATGCCTCAGCCGTCATATATATTTGGCTCAACTGAAGGTATATTATCAACCTGGCTTGGAGAATATTAACTGTAGAAAACAGCAATCACTGCACGCTATGATTTTTCAGGAAATTGCCACTGCTAACACTATTGTAATCTATGATTTATCTCAGTTTTTGACATTCATAACATATGATAAATTTTAGCATAGAATTATGATCGATCATACACACATATTTTAAATATGTATTATATTATGTAATAGTATGAATATTTTATCGGTTGTAAACATTTTCTTTGTCTGTCATAGAATGCATGATTTAGCACATATATAACAACAAAATGATTTTAGAGAATTTAGAGAATTAAAATGTGAAAAATTAGTTTCATCGCATGTCAAAAAATAGACAAAATTGATTGTTTCGAGCGCCATAGTGTGAATAAGATTGAACTTAGAAAGCAGTAGGCCTACTACTGTACTGTATTTTACTGTTTACTTTGGTGAAGAGAGTCAGCCACGCCGTACCGCGTCGACTGTTTCCCCTTCCACAGCGTCAAATCGAATCGCAAATAAATAACAATATACATCAATGGAATCGCAATGAATGTGGCTACAATAATTATTTGTCACATTGTTCTTAAAAATTACTTGCTCCGAAGTTGATCGAAGAAAACAAAAAAATCAAATCGAAAAACCCCTAAATTTTTAAATTATATTATTTTATCAAGGAAACTGTTCGATTTATTGAGGAAATGAATCCGACTAATATTGTAGTCCTTATTTTAACGAATCGAATGACATATGATAGATTTTTTCCGAATTATGGTTACAGAGATAATTGATTTCCAGTTTGCTGTTTACTATGGCTAAGAGAGTCAGCCGCGCCGTTCCGCGTCGACTGTTTCCCCTTCCACAGCGTCAAATCGAATCGCAAATACATATCAATATACATCAATGGATTTGCAATGACAGTGGCTACATTAATTATTAGGCTCATTTTCCTTTAAAACTACTTGTTTCGAAGTTAATCGAAGAAAACAAAAAAATCAAATTGCAAACCCCCTAGATTTTTACATATATATTATTTTATCAAGAAAACTGGTTATTTTATTGGAAAAATGAATATAGCTAATATTGTAGTCCATAATGTAACGAATCGGATGGCATATAATAGAACTGTTTCCGATCAATGGTTACAGAGATAATTGATTTCCCGTGTTTATCTGCATTTTTCATGTTTTAGGGGGCTGGGGTGGAAAGTTCCAAGGGGATTCCTTGGAACTTTTGGGAGAATGACCCTCTGGGAGGGTTCTATCGATGGTGGGAAATTCAGCTTTTATTTAATTTTCGGATCGAAACTGCTTTTTTGGACCTTCATTGACTGGGGCTATTTCTCCAAATATAGGATTACCTTAGTCATAAACAACTTCTATCCTCATTGATGAAATTACAGAATTCGTCGCTAAACAGATTAGTGCCACCACTTTTCGAGTTGGATATCAAACTTTTAAGAAAAAATTTTTCGTTGAAATTTTTCAAAATGGCGGCCATTTTAAATTTTTGATGGCGAATATCTCGAAAACCGTCCATTTTACAGAAAATTTACAAGAGACAAAAAAGTTAGCAAATTTTTTCACGATTCCAATGATACCTAATTTATTAAGATTGGTCGAAGAATAACAGAGAAATTAATTTTTTTCGTACTGCATGCATGACCACTTTTCACCATTTAAAGATCAATATTAATTTTTTTATAATTTCATGAAAACCGTTCTTATTACAGAAATATACAAGAATAACTTTCCTCCAAATTTTATTTTACATTGAAAAATATTAATTTCACTCAAATCGGTTCACTGATACTAATGCAGCAATTGCTCAAAATGCCGTCCTTCAACTTGATTACACAGTCTGCACCTTTCAATCATGGACCGTCGAACTGCTATAAAAGCATTTTCATCATCTTGAATGGCACCTGCTGCAGCAACCACTCTTGCCACAAGGTCTTCTTCGTTTTCTACTGGCGTGCTGTAAACAAGGTCTTTCATATGGCCCCAGAAAAAAAATCTAAAGGGTTGAGGTCAGGTGAACGTGCGGGCCACGGTACTGGTCCACCCCGCCCAATCCACCGCTGACGATAGGTCATGTTCAGAAAGTCCGTAACAACATTTCCGAAATGAGCAGGGGCACCATCATGTTGAAACCAAATATTATATCTGTTTGCAAGAGGCACATCTTCCAAAAGTTCTGGTAGTATGTCTCTTAAAAAGTAATGTACGTGGGAGAATTCAGACGATTAGGAAGAATGTATGGTCCAATCACGCGATTACCTAAGATACCCGTCCAAACATTCAGCGAAAATCTATGCTGATAACCACGCACTTTGACCTCATGAGGATTGTCTAAGGCCCAGACGTGACTGTTGCGAGAGTTGAAGATTCCTTCTCTTGTAAAGCTGGACTCATCGGTAAATAACACATTTTCTAGAAAATTTGGTTGGATAATGTCTTGCTGAAGAAACCAACGGGCACAGTTTACTCTTGGCTCATAGTCGCGTTCAACCAATGAGTGAACTTTTTGAAAGCGGAAGGGGTGAAGTCTTTCCTTGTTTAGTACACGCCACACAGAAGAAGCACTTGAATTGATTTGCTTTGCAACTGCTCTCGTACTCGTTCTAGGATTGAAATCGAATTTCTGCAATACTTCCTCTTCAAAAGCAACATTTCGAACTGCTCGAGGCCTACCAGCAATTACCCTGTTCCGTTCAAATGAACCAACTTCTCTCAGCCGATTGTGAGTTCTTGTGAACACCTTGTCGGAAGGGAGACGGCGGTTTGGAAATGCAGCTGCATACATTCTTCTTGCTTCGGTCGCATTGCCAAGAGCTGCTCCATACATGAAGTGAATATCGGTGTACTCCAGCGAACTAAATTCCATTACAATAATTAAATATTTGTGTAGAAGCAACGTAAGAAAATATTGAAACTGGAAATTTAAGATAGAAATAAGACCTAGGAAACGTGAGACTAAGAAATAGGAAGCACTACATCTGGTTCTTTACTTTTAATGAAACAACAATACTTTTACAAGACAAACATTATCATCTGAAAACCATTGTAAAATCATCTGTTTGCCCATATGGAGCCATACCGAGTTTCAAAGCTTCATCTTAAATACATCTGGAATTAAAAAATTAATATTGATCTTTAAATGGTGAAAAGTGGTCATGCATGCAGTACGAAAAAAATTAATTTCTCTGTTATTCTTCGACCAATCTTTATAGATTCATGTGTATGATAAGTTATGTATAATCTAATAGATCTATAAAGATTAAGTTAACATTTTGTTTATAATTTTGGTGTAAACGCAGCTTTAGAGGCATACTCTCCAAAACAAGTAGGCCTAGCTCACATCGAAAATACCTCAAATTATTCCAGTCCAATATAACTAGTAGTTCTGTGAACAGTAGACCTCAAGCAGTTTCCTCATCCACAAGTATCTGATGTCACCTGTTCTAGTTGATTCAGTTGAATCACAATTCACAGTAGAATCATAATTTACTCTCAAAAACTGTTATTTGTTTTCTCCAATATCAAAAACTCACTTAAGTTGATAAACTCAGTTCACGTTTGAATTTGCATCCCATATGATAATTTATCCAGTTCCGTAATAATCTTTCCATCTGATAAAAATATTTCTCAACTATTTTAAAATTATTTTTTTTCAATCAAGAATATTTTAATTTCTTCAGCATTATTTAGTTCATTTAATCATTTTTCAATCACCTATTAAATTTGTTTTTCAAATGTGATAATATTGATACTGATGAGCACGCATCATAAAAAGTATTGAACCTTACCTTATAGAAATAGACACGGCCAGACATCTGTGTAATGCATGCAATGAATAATACACTTTTCAGCTGATTGGTTGTGAATAATTCTATAGTCTGATTAATCCTATCTTCAAAGCAGATGATATATTATAGTGATATCAGAGTATGGAGGGATTTCTTTTCTTTTCATACTATCCTTGAAATGCAAAATTTCAAAAAACCTTGTGCATATATACAGTTGAAAAAGGAATATTCCTGCCAAATCTCATCGAATTCTATCAAGGGGTTGGCCGTAATCGCGTTACATGCAGACAAAAGAAAATCCAAATTAAAACATATACCTCACTACGTTCGGTCAATTATTGCATCTACTTATAAAAAATATAACATAATAAGGATAAATAATAATGACGGTTTTGCTGGAAATATTATATTATATTAGAACGGTGTATTTTTTATTTTCGGTGTGAGTTGTATTAACATTAAATAATTGTATGTTTTTTGTTTTGAATCATGGCTAAAAAATGTGATTTGATTTGATAACACAGTAACTCACCAATTGAATAGCGAGAATATCTTCTTACTACCGCATATTGCTCTTATCTTGTTCATAAATTATATTCTACGTACAAAATCTGGTAACTATTATATTTCTAATCTGATTGCATTTGTTTCATGTTTGTTTGGCGTGTGTCGCAATGGTCGATTCGGCAACTATGTGGATTGCATGTGGAAGGTAAGATGATTTCGAAATCTTGCCAAGTAATAGTGATGATATTAGTAAGCAAGTAAAGGAAGTCAATGTTGCTGATCAAAGTAAGCGGCGTATGTCAACGGCTGAGCGAATTTCAGCCTCTGTTCTACCTGACAAACGTGTTCAGTCAAAGATAAGCAATCAAATCCCAATAGATATTGTAGAAAGCAAAGTACCGCTGACAAATGGAACTGTGTTTTCGCCCTCTCGCGCTTCGGGGCTCTCCTCCTTGAAAGCTCTCAAAATGAAGCACAAGCAGCAATCCAGTGTAGAAATGAGTCGTACACCTGAAAAATTGACAAATTTAGATATTTTTGAGGAAAAAGTGGTTGAAAACCATGTCGCTATTGCAAAAAGTGCTTTAGAAAGTAGTAGGGTATGTAGTAGTTCTACTGGGGCTGCAAGTAGTGCTGACTGTGGAAAAGTGTCGTCTGACAGCGCACCACGATCGGTGTGCACTCCAGGTAGGAATTCATCGTTGGCAGCACTAGCCAAACGCTGTCGCAACCCAAGCGATCGCCGCCAGCCACCTATTTTCTCTCTTGATAACGCACTTCCTCAAAATTCTTCTGTTGTGTCTAACAACAGTGATTCCCTTCCATTGAAATTTGAAAAAATGAGCGTTGATGAAACTAAAGAACCTACAAAACCAGTCAATTGTTCGGAAAATGAAACCGAACCCAATGTGAAAGGCGCCGTTCTTATAGATTTAATGGCGGCACTGCAATCTCCGTCAGACGAGAGGCAACCGGCTCTTGATGAGCCAGATAGTTCGCTTAGTCCACAATCAAATCTACATTTTAAATCAGAAGATATTAAAAATAACATATTTACAAATTTTGCGAGAGTAAAAAGCGAGTTCCAAACCATCTCTTGTTCTCCTTTTGGTGAAATAATCTGCAAGACATTTGTGAATGACTGCAAAGAGTTTGTCTTTGCACCAGAAGCACTTGATAGTGAAGTTCAACGCTTTGCCTTCGACGTATTATCACCTGACGATGAAATTCTTAAATTTCGCAAAAATTGGGGATATTCAAATAACTAGGTTTTTAAAATCCTGTACTCATATTTTTATAAATAGTTGGGAAATTCTTAATCTTGTGAACAAGAAATGTAATATTTCGAATTAAATTAGAAATAATGTTTGAGAAAGGTTCAAAATTTTTATGTGATTTCACTAGAAACGTTGTTTTTCATTGTTTAAGCCTATCCAATGAGACTATTTGGTGAGTTAAGTAATGAAAAAGTTCGTTACACGGTTTTTTTACCAAACAATTGGATTTACGAATCAGCTTCAATGATAGAATAGAAAAAATTGAAAAGAAGCCTGCCAAAATGATCTCTATAATTGAGGCACTCTTGTAGCCTAGCCGGGAAATGTTATTAACTTTTTTAAGCTTGTCTGTAATTATTGCAGCTCTATTGTTCACAATTATTTGTTCAGCTCTTCAATGTTTATGTGTAGATTTGTTGGAAAAACTTATGTTTCGGTGACCAAATAGAAGGAAATCACAATCAGCTGAATTGAGTGAGCAAGGTTGTTGAAGGATTTCCAAAAAATAACAAAGACTCTACCTTTTGTCCATCCCGATTGACTCATTTAAATGCTTTTGATTCATTTTTGAGATATTTGTTAACGAACATTGAACCAATCTAAAAACGAATAGTGAACGAGATAAAAGTAATGCCTATTGCCACGCTGGAAGAAGTCAAGCAAAATTTTAAAGCTACTCTGCAAGAATATCTCATCGGCAATGGAAGTCATTTGGCAGGAAAAATATGTTTTTCATATTCTATCTAAAATTTTTATCAATTTACTTTTAAATGCTTGGTAGAAAAGCATGAAAACCGTTCTACAATTGATAATTTATCAATTCATCCTGTTTTATTGCTTTAATCAACAGTTACCGGTACCATCAGAAGAAGCTAATGAATTGTTTCAATCATTTTACCTTAATAAATAAATATTATTATTATTTATTAATCAATTTACCTTGATATTATTATTTTTCACAAGTAATATATTATCTCATAGCCAACTTAAAAAAAACTTGAAAAATCTTCTGACTGATACAGAATAGGCTGTCTGATGAAAATAGTTATTGAGTTCCGCATTCTGGTTAATGATATTTTATTGCCAATAAATCAGAACTGTATTACCGATACTTGAGTTTTCACCTTTTAGTATTGGGGTAAGGCCTACCTCCTGGATAGCCAGCTCTAACAACTTGCTCTGTGGTCATCTTCCACATCGATCATCTTCATGCTGATCGATGGTGATTATTAGTTACAAAGGAATTCATAAATTCGTTTACTAAAAGAGAAGAACTATTAATAGTAGACTGTTTAGTCCACGTAGTAATTGTAGATTACAATTCGTTATAAAAACAGAACAAAAATATTTTTATTAAAATTATTATTTCTTCTAAAAATGTTGATAACTTGAAATATATCAAATATTAATATTGATACTGTATATTCTAATATTGAAAATTATAATATTTAAAATTACAATTCATAATAAAATATAATTTAGATTGATTGTACCGTATTGAAATTGAACAAATCGAATTTTATTGATAATTAATGAAACAAAATAAACTAAGTACCAAAATTGAATGAATAAATAAAAATACATCCAAATAGATAACAACCAAATCTATTATAAAAAAAATCATCTAAAAAGTTAAAATAAAGCAAACGCTCTTAATAAATTTTAAAATATTACTCAGAATATTCTAATAAATTTGAACTAAACGTGGACGATCTTAATAAATTTTAAAATATTTTACTCAGAATATTCTAATTAATTTGAACTAATTGTGAATTTCTATACACTTTTTCTCAAATAAATAAGTAACCAAACACATTTTAATAATTACAATGAAGTAAGATCGTGGAGTTTTCCAGCCCTTTTTTTGTAATCGGTGAGTAAAACTGGATGCATGAACCAGCTGAAATATCAACGACTCTTTTCAATTGAAATTCTAAATCTGAAGTGTGATTAAAAAGAGGGGAGCAACTCATAAATTAAAATTTCCATTCAAACCATCAATTTGGTGTTCAATAACATCAAATTTCAGTTACAGATTATGTTCTTTTTATTCCATCTATACTCTAATTCTCTAACCAAACATGTAGTCATACAATAACCTTTTTGAAATCAGTGTGCGAAACCTAATGGAACACATAATAAAGGAGGAGTTCATTCTCAAAATGATCTTGGTCCATCTTTTATCATTTATGGAAAATCAATAAAAACGTTTCATGTGGAAAAATATGATCACTTCGAAATTATTTTTGAATTATTCTTTGAACTTGTATTAGCCTTTTTGCAAAATATAATCTTAAAATCAACTCTTTTTATCAATCAAATTAGTTTGGAAATGGGACATTGTGAAACCAAAAAAACTTGGTCATAGAAAATTTCTAAAATAAAAAAAATGGACAAAGGATTTTTTGTTTCAAAAACTAAGTGAATGTGAGTATTGGAAAAAGTCATGTTTTATTTACAGAAATATAATTTTTTTTGAACGATGTAAACTTAAATTCATACATTCTTCACAAACAGTGAAGTTATAAAAATTAAATTGTCTACTACAGTATGCAGCTTATGTTTATATTTATGTTTTTGAAGGGACGGATTCAATTTGGGGCTTAAAAAAGTTACTGCTCCGGGAGTAGATGGAATCTATTCAAAATGTCCGATAGAAAATTCTTCAGCAATATGTGACCCGTTGAAGCATATTATAAGTCTTTGCTTCCAACAGGGGTATTTTCCAGATGAAATGAAAATAGCTACAGTTATTCCTCTCTATAAGGGTGGTAGTAGGACTGAACTTGGTAACTATCGTCCTATCTCCCTACTCTCAAGTATATCCAAAGTAATTGAAAAGTGTGTAAAGTCGAGGCTGGTATCCTATTTGGAAAAACACAACATTTTGTTCAGTAATCAATATGGATTTCGAAAAGGTATGAGTACATCCGATGCAATTTTTAGAGTAACTAGAGAAATTTCGAGCAAATTAGATAATGGGGACAAATGCTTAGGAATATTTCTGGTTTTACAAAAAGCATTTGACACAGTTGACCATAGAATTCAATAAAAATAATTCGATAAAATGGAAGCAATAGGAATAAGAAGTATTGCATTGTCATTCTTTGAATCATATTTAAATTGTAGAAGACAAAAAGTTAGGCTTGATAAAAAGACAAGTGGACTATTAAATGTGAATATTGGAGTTCCACAAGGAACAGTGCTTGGGCCAGTTTTGTTCTTAATATACATAAATGATTTATTAAATATAAATCTAGGGAATTGCTCCTTGTACTCTTTTGCGAATGACACAGTTGCTATAGTTTGGGGGGAAACTTGGCCAATCACCTTCCAGAGAGCTAATAAATGCTTTGATGTTATCAAGTCCTGGTTAAAGAATAGTCTCCTACATTTGAATATTCAAAAAACTAGATTTCTTCCCTTTTCATTGTCGTCCTCTGGATTGCCTCCAGATAATACTGACTGTAAACTAGTATCACATAATATAAATTGTGCCAGTCCATACTACAGCTGTAGATGTCCTACATTAGAGAAAGAAAATGAAATAAAATATTTAGGTGTAGTATTGGATGTACATTTACGGTGGAGCTCGCAAATTTCATACATGTCATCTGTTCAAAACTTAGAAAATTAATTTATAAATTCGTTCAATTAAGGAATGTCCTTCCTATCTATCAATTAAGAATGGTATTCTTGGCACTGATACAGTCAATTATCTGCTATGGTATTGTATCCTGGGGAAGTTGTGGGAGTTCAATTTTGCAACCTCTCATAATTCTTTATAAAAGAATAATAAAAATATGTTTAAAGAGACCCATAAGATATCCAACCGAAGTATTGTATAGAGATTTTGGCGTTTTTAGTGTTGATACCCTATTTGAAATAAATCTTTTGAAGTTTGTGTATTCAAGACGTTCAGAGTTTCCAGTTATGGATGAACATGTATATTCCACTCGTCGAAATCTTGCTAATAAATTAAAAAGAACCCTTCACAAGAAGTATAGTGGCCTCCTTACATGCTTTTGCTAAGGGACCACGACTTTTCAATAAACTGCAATCAGATATATCAGATGCACCCAGTTACAATTTGTTCAAGAATAGACTTAACAGCTTCTATGAAGAAACACGTTTAATAGAGGTGTGATATTATTTACATTTTTTTGCTGTCTTCATTCAAATCTAGGCATGTTTTTTTTTACTTATTTTTTTTCTGGGTAATTTATTGTTAAAGATTCATAATCCCATCTTGTGAAAAGCACACTGATTATTGTATAAAATTTACTTTATTGTTTGATACCTCAAAATTGTTATTGTATTATAATTAAGTTGACTCAACTAGAAAGCGAGACATCCCTCAACACAGGTTTAGCCTAAAGAGGGATGCACTGTGTTTTTTTTCTGTTACATGCTTAATATTATTATCTATGTTCAATTATTATGCTTAAGGTATGTATTTGTATTACCAATTGTAATGTTCAACCATTATGTTTAATGTATGTATTTGTATTACCAATTATTGTAAAAATGCAGTGAAATAAACGAATTATTATTATTATTATTATTATAAAATCCAAAGGTTCAAAGAACCTCACACGTCAACCGAAGCTTATTGTGTGTCCCAAAGTATGTTATTTAGGCAAACCAACTCTCGTGTCCTTTACAAGGTCCAGGAGTTTCTTCCCTATACCAACATCCCATTTCTCACCTGGTTGCTTACAGCCAAACAGAGCCCTTCTTCTAGCTCCAAGACTTTTGCAATCCAGTATGATATTATGCTTGGCAGTCTCTTCAGACTGATTACAACGCCTACACATCTGGCTTTAATTTCCAATTGTGTAAAGATGTTTTCCTACAGTTACCTTGAAAAGTGGCCATTCCTGCACTGATTACAGAACGCAAAGAATCACTTTTCCGCTCTAGTGCGGGAAAAAATTTTTCTGCACTCCAGATTTTCAACATGGCAACACAAAATAGTTGGTGGGTTATATGGAGGATTAGTGCACGAAAACAAAAATTAAGTTGGTAACAATGACTGTGGTTAGATTTAGATGAGAATCATTTCAATGGCTACCCTACATTTATGATAAAATCCCAATCTAGAAATCCAAAACAAGAATAATGACCGTTCGTTTAAATAATTACCGTTCGAAATCCATTTCAATAAAATTAATAAAATAACATTAGAATATACTACAATAAAATATTTTCTGTTGTCTATGTTATTTTATAAATATTTTTTAGTTTACTTATAGTATTTTTCGGTAATTCTAGTTAATCATAATTATGAATATCTGAATACTGTTTTTAGCTGGAAGAAAAAACGAAGTTAGGTACGATTCTTCCCGCTAGGTCGCGCGCTTGTCGGTTCAGCCATTTTGCAGTCATCCAAACCAGCTTTTGGCGTGAATTTTGAATGCGAATTTTTTGTTTTATCTGTATTTTCTCTGATTCTTGAATGAATAAAAATGAGAACTTTGGCTGAAAATTTTCAACTTCAATTGGATTATTAATTTTTAAATGAATTAAGATTGTTATTAATAACAGCATCACACACACAAACATTTGATGGATTTCAGCCATCATTTTATCCATAATTACCCACTTTTCATATTCAATGGTAACTGTAGGAAAAACTTAATGTGAAATACGTGCGCAAAGTTCCTCTGCTGCACTCAAGAAGCCATTCCGCCCTCGCCTACGGCTCGGGCGTAAACGTTTCTTTCGGTGCAGCAAACTGTCACTTTGCGCACTAGTTGCACAAATAACTATTCCAGTTATCAGGACAATCAACTGCTTGACCTTCTCTCTACCCAGACTCACCAGCCAGCTAGTGAAGCGAGGGCTTGCGTCTGCCATCAGCCATTTGCCAAGTGCTTGACCAGGGCGACCCTGCCATTGCTGGTGATGTAAGTCCCTGGACCATTTACTTATTGCTGCTTGATCAGGAATGTGACTTTAAACTTGATTTTTCTGACAATCAAAAGACATGGTTTTCTCTTCCTTATTCTTTTCTCGTAACGATGAGAAAAAATTACTCCTCTTCATAATGATAATAATAATAATAATAATAATAAAGTTTATTCCTTTAAGTATACAGAATATACAATTGGAAACGTCAGCCATAAAATAAATTAAGATCAATTAAGATCTAAAAAAATAATCACGTCAATTCCTTAAATTCTATGTACTATTAATAATACAAATATTACTTTCAAGTATAATGTCAATAGGAAATATAAACATATATTCAGAAATAATTGTTAAATATCCCTTCATCCATATTAAAATACTCAGCTAATGAATAAAGAGGATTTTCCGTTAGAAGCATTTTTAATCTATTCTTGAAGGCTTTTATTGTCACATTGATGGGTAGCTTGTTGAATATTTTTAAAGAAACTAACTTTGAACTTTTCTGAACTCTATTAAGTCTGGTATAGGGCACATCAATGTGCTGCCTATTTCTTGTATAATGGTGGTGAATATTTTCCCTACATATAAACAAATTCATATTTTTATTTACATTTACGGCCAACATAAGAACAAAAAAGCTATAAACAGTCATTATCACTTGATTGATGAACAATGGCTTGCAGTGCTCCAAGTAGTCAGCATTGGAAATAGTTCCTATTGCCTTCTTTTGAAGCAGTAGGATTTTATGAGTATCAGGAGAACACCCTCATAGAGAGAGACCATACGAAAAAGTACTTTGAAAGAAAGCAAAGTATGTCATCCTAAGGTAATTTTTAGGAACACATTCCTTCAATCTTCGTAGGAGATACAAAACTCGATTCAGCTTAGAACATACATAATGAATATGAGGGCCCCATGTTAGTCTTTGGTCGAGGTGTATACCAAGAATCTTCACATTCCTCTCATCCTCAAACGTAAGATGATTTCTTGTGTCTTTCCACTATTGAGAAGCAAGTTATTTGCCCTGAACCATAGGCTCACTTGTTCTTGACAAGTAGACATCTTTTCTCTCAGAGTTGCAAAGTCAGAATCGGTCGAGAGCATGGATGTGTCATCTGCATAGCAAACTATTCTTGAATCAGTGCTGAAACCTGCATCATTCATCATCACAATAAATGGCAATGGTCCTAATATTGAACCTTGTGGTACTCCCTGAGGTACATGGCAAGGCTTGGAAAATTCTTTATTGACATTGACAGTTTGTTTACGCTCACTCAAATACGACTTTATCAGCTTGAGGGACTTTCCATGCACGCCTAGATGATGCAATTTTTTCAGCAAAATGTCATGGCTTACAACATCATATGCTTTACTTAAGTCATAAAGCACTAGGCCTGCATAACGTATAGAATTGAAGCAGTCCATAATATCTTCGACAATGGAGCTAACCGCACCAATAGTTGATCTGCCCGCCCTATAACCAAACTGGGTATCTGAGAGTAGGCCATTACTCTTCAAATATTCATATAGTTGAGACCCAATTATATATTCAAAAATTTTGCTAAAAATTGGAGGGATAGATATTGATCTAAAATTCTCAGGTTGATCCTTGCAACCTTTTTTATAGATGGGTACTGTTCTAGAATGTTTGAGAACTGCCGGAAAGACTGACTCATTCATACAAGCATTAAAACATGATGTTAAGGGGTGAATGAATAATTGAACAATTGAATGAATAACCGCTTTGATCAATGAGCTAGATATATTATAGATATCATTACTAGTTGTAGATATTTCATTTTCGAGACAATGGCAAGAACCTGCTCAACTGATGCCTCTCTTAACTCAAATCTTGAATCAGATCTAGGGGAAAACTCCAACAAGTTGATTGCTGATATTTCTGGTGCGGTAATACTAATGTTAATCTGCTCTATTGCTTCTAAAAAATATTTATTGACCGCATCAGGAGAGACTGATGTTTTCCATTGTTGATATGGATTTGAACTTTTTCTAATGATTTTCCAAGCAGCTGAGCATTTGTTGCTTGCCGACTAACATTGGTATACCTATAACATTGGTATTCAGTTTAGATGCTTTCAATTCAGATCTATAGATTCCTCAAATTTCGATAATTAAGTTTTTCATTTTCTGACCCAAAATTCTTGTATTTATTGTAAGCGATGAGTAACGCATTCCTGAGACCACTCAAAGCAGGCGATAGTTTCATCTTACTAATTTTGTAATTGTTGGGCTTCCTACTTTTCAAAGGAAAACAACACTTGAAAAACTCATAAAATGTATTGAAAAAGGTTTGAAAATTGTCTTCAGCTGATTTGTGAATGAGAATACTAGACCAATCCCTACCATAGAGTTGAGAACGCAGATGATTGGTTCCCTCCGTAGTTATTGCTCTTAAACTGTAGGACTTACCGGCTTTCAAGCTATTACATGTATTATCCACACCCAAGTTCAAATGTTGGACTTTATATTAAAGCATATAGCATCATGGTCTCCGAGCATGATAGACTCAACAGCCACCTCAAACAAATCAGGATGCAAGTCAGTTGCTACATTATCTAAACAAGAATTCATTTTTGTTGGCTCGAAGTTACTTAAATACAGGTTATAAGATTTGAGAAAATTCACCAACTCAGTTCTTCTAGAATCAACAGACAATATGTTTACATTATAATCACCTCCTATTATGAAATGATGATCATGCACGTATTTAGTTAATGATACAATAATCAGTCTATCTAATGTATTAAAAAAGATCTATAAAGCGCTATGACAATTATTTTCAAATTTTTATTCCTAACAGCAACAAACTCATGGTTGATTTCATCTGTATATGTGGTTACATCGATTTCTTTGGAACTATTTATACATCGGTCAGCAATAAAAATAGCCACACCACCATTTTTAGAATTCACTCGGCAGAAGGCAGAAGTCATTCTGAATGAATGGGTTTGCTTCCTCCCGTCAAATACACATTTTTCGGATCGATTCAATTACCAGTTGACTGAGACTACGCAAACGTCGATTTTGTTCGTAAATTCGGAAATATTTTGAGAGTCTTCTTTTAAAAAAATTTTGTAGAACCTGGCTGGAAATATGTACCAAATCTGAAAATTTTCTGTTCATTTGCTCTTTATAAAAGCTGAGAAAATTTCGATTTCGAGCGTATCCTTGGCTTAGTTCTCAAGTCCTTCAGCAGCAACACCTTACAACATTGTAGACCTTAGTTGAAACATGTACCAAATATGAGCAATTTCTGAGCATTATGACAAAATTTCTTGATCCTAACTGAACTTCTGTACCAAATTCAAACATTTTCTCTCCATTACCTCTTGAAAAAATGTGAGAAAACGCTGGTAAGCGCTACGGAACGCTAGGAAACTGCAGTAAAACCGTGTATCTTTGGCGCAATTCTGAAGGCCTCTTAAGACAAAATTTCTAGCCCCTATCTGAACTTCTGTACCAAATTTGAGCATTTTTTGCCAATGCAAAATGAACATGCTGAGAAAACGCTGAAAAACGCAGATTTTGGGCGTATCTTAGGAATTTTTTTCAAACCCGCTCTTAGTGCTCCTCTAGAAGGCCGACTGAACATACATGCCTAATTTGAACGTTTTTGGTTCAGTAAATTTTTTGTTCCGTTGATTATGAATGAGTGAATGAATCAGTGCCATTTCGCATCTATATATATAGATTCGCTGGGCAGTACACGCTGTATCTCTAGCTTGAATTTTGAAGTCATATTATATGTACCGTACTTCGAGCATTCATCAACTGCTAGACTCCCAAAACTGAAGTTGTACTCTCTTGTGAACATATAAAAGAAGTATGAATAGGGAGCACTTCAAGTTTATCTGAAGAGCTCTCATCATATTATTTATTGTGTAGTTTCATGATTGAAAGTCAACTTTCTAGTTGATGCTCGGCAATAATACTTTCTCAAGGAAACCATTTTTCCAATGATTGATTACACCGCAGCTTTTTATCGACAAAACGATGTGGTCACTCCCATGGCTCTTGGTAGTTACGTAGGGCTCCACTCGTAAAATGTAAACTCGTAAACTCGATTAACTTGTTTTTCACTGATACTCAATATTTATTTTAACAAGAGCTTTCCTAGCAAATCTTCACAAGTTTCGTTTTATTTTCAGTATATTTTGGTATAAAAAACGTATTTATATTTTTCTTTAACATTTCCGCTCACCTCGAGGTCTGGTACGTTTGGGACACGTTTGGTGTTTATATTTCCGAATAAAATTGTCCTCTTATTTTTTCTCATCTGAGTAAACTGCTTGATGAAATTTTCGAATATCTTGCGAGCTTTCATGACATCTTAGTGAATTCCAGCATGTTTGCATTGAGGAAGTTTGCGCAAGTACTTAGAAAGAAGAATATCGTTTGCGTTTTTCTCAAGATCGATCGAGTATTTTTGTCCTTTACCCTTTTCACATGGCACAACGACACTATTAACATCGTCCATTTCGAGAAATAGTATATTAAGTTACTCATTTATTACTGTTCTACGTGAATATAGCTCAATATACCAGAAATAATAATAATAATAATTGAATCACTACAGAGCAGTCCCAATACACCACTTCTAGAAAAATGTAGAAACAAACCTTTTGTTGGTATTCTTTATTTTGATTGCTACAGTAAACAGCAGGGCTCCTTCTGTTGAAAATATTAAAGAAACATAGAGCAATAATATGGAATTATTATCATTTCAGTTTGCAGACTTCTCTTCTCTATTTTTTCTTCGTTGAAATTCTGCAGGTATTTCTCTCTTGTTTTTGTCCTGACGGTTCCAATAAATGAGAAGTTTTATGTAAGTAAGTACTCAGCCATGGGTATAGATGTGAATAAATAATCGCTTCTAATAGCTATACTACATCATCTTTCTTTATCTCAAATGGAATCAGCAGTATTCTATTCCTGTGCAACCCTCCACCTAGGGATGTCACTCTGTATTTTCTTTCGTTGAGCCTTTCAAGTATTCTACTAATCCTCAACAATAGTTATTGTACTTTTCACTCTAGATATACAATAGTTATTTGTAACATTAAATGATTGAACAGTGGTATCCATCATTTGTAATAAATTATTGGTGACCTGTTTGTAAAAGTAATTATTTAATCAAACATGTTCAAAAATCTTTAAGGAAGGAATTGAAACAAGTAATGACTCATGTGTACTAGCAATCAGTTCAAACATCTCGACTTACCCCTCGAATGAAACAACTAATTGAGCAAACATAGAGAAATCAATCATTTCAATTACCACATTAAAAAACATTTGAAAAAAATAAACTCGTTCTCAAAGATTTTACAAATCTAATCAGAATTGTGTTGCACTATTTCATTATTGTATTTTTTATTTAAACAAGTTATATGACAGTTTTTAAAACATAATCCAAGGCATAATTAATTTGGAATTTCTAAAATCAAAACAATATGGAAAAATAAATTGAATTTGGAACGATACCGTTATACAGTTGATGTCCATCCTGTCTGTCTCAGGAGGTAGGCGATGGAAAAGTGTGTGAAATTATTCAGAAGAAAAGTGGAAAGCTTTTTCTTCCAAATAAGTGAGATATATTCAAGAATTGAAAAATATTTCAACAAGAGAGGAGTATTCGAAAATTACATGGAATATCGAAGTGTCCCATTAGTCAATCAAAACGTTATGAGAAAATTTGCTTGTACAAGAACTTTAATACATTGAAAAAAATTATTCCAAGACAAAGAAAAGAAACTGAAGATCGACGAAATATGAGGAAGGATGTTCAACTTATGTAAAAAATTGTTTAAAAATTGAATATAATTTTATTCATCATTAATTATTATTTACTTCAAATAAATCGACTTCATCAAAGCATTACAGTTCTCAAGCGAAGATTATAGAGCATTTTGAAAATTTCTCAGAGATACTGAAAAAGTAACTCTTCAAGATAATTTATAAAATAGCTGCATTACAAAAAAATAATGAAATGAATATTTTTGTATTGGCGAACCAATCATTAAAATTAGGTCTATTTATCTCATACTATCATCATCATCATCACCACTCTCTCCCCCCAGACACAAGTCTTTTTTTTTTTTTTTTTTAAGATTACGTCCTAAAGACTCCAGTTATGGAGTATAAGACAAGTCATGTTATTACATAATAATTCTAACACTAAATAGTTCAGCCTAGTTTAGGTTTGAAAGGAATTCTTGTACACTATAAAAGGCTTTATCAACTAAATATTTTTTCATTTGTTTTTTGAAAATCTTCAAATCATCATTACTTTTCAAGATTTGAGGTAGCTTGTTATAAAATTTCCTACCAATATAATCTGGTTTTTGTTCAAATAACCTACTATTGTGACCCATTATATGATAATCTGCTCTGTTTCGCGTATTATACTCATGAACATCTGAATTCTGGATCACACCACTTGTTTTCACATGCATTACAACTTCATATACATACAAAGATGGCACAGTTAATAGACCAAGCTTTTTAAATAAAGGCCTACAAGAGTCTAACCTATTCACTTTCTCTATACATCTGAGTGCCTTCTTTTGAATCTTAAACACTCTGTCCATATTTTGTTGAGATGAATTACCCCATACTAAAATAGCATACCTAATATGAGATAGTATAAGTCCATGGTAAGCAGTTAACAGTAGTTTTTTATCATTCAGCCTAGCAAGCTGCCGCAGGACAAATACCCCAGATGATATCTTATTACATATCCTCTTAATGTAAGGATGCCATGTTAATTTCCTGTCCAATAAAATTCCCAAGAATGCTACTTTCTCTTCTTGGTCTAATTCATTTTCCTCTACAAACACATTTATTTCTCTATCCTCTACTGAATTATATTTACTTTTGAATTGTAGGAATTGACATTTCTTACTATTTATTGTTAATTGCCTTTGCTTCAAGAATTGGACAATTGACTGTACTCCAGTAAAAGCATTTATTTCTAGACTATCTAATAAATAATTGTTAAAGATAAGCGATGTGTCATCAGCAAACAACAGAGCTCTGTGATCTTTTAACTCTTTTGGTAATTGGTTCACATACAACAGAAACAGTAAGGGACCCAGAATTGAGCCTTGAGGTACTCCAGCCTGGACCTCCAGTTTTTGAGATTTAATTTTTACTATTTCATTCCCATCCACCTTGGTAAGCTCAACACACTGGTTTCTACCTATGAGATATGATTCAAACCATTTTAGTTCTATACCATTCACACCTACAGTTTTTAGTATTTCCAATAATATTCTATGGTTCACACAATCAAAAGCTTTGGATAAATCAAGAAAAATTGCGGCTGCCTTCTCACCTGAATCTATTATATCTATTAGTCTTTCAACAAGGGATACTATTGCAGTCTTAGTAGATTTCCCTTTCTGGAACCCATGCTGTTCATCACATATGAAATTAATTTCTTCCAGGTGCATCAATAACCTATTTAAAACTACTCTTTCAAAAATTTTACTACTTATTACTGCAATCACGTCCATGACTGGACGTCAGTAGCAGAACTCTCCCTTTCCTATCTTTATTTCCCTCAGCTATATTTTTGGTTGCTGTCTTCAAAACCTCACTGTACGTTTTATTTCGACCATTTTCAGAGCATTTCCCATCATTTAGGTTAGATTCTATTTTTTTGCATTTGGACGGAGGTTCTATCATACATTTAGTATTATCAAATTTAGATTTTAGTTTCTTTATTTCCTCCGACATTAGACTACATTGATTTTTTAGATTTAGTATTTCTTTTTTATGGTCTTCATCTTGTAATTTTATAATCAGTTCCAAAGATTTAATTTCTTCTACCATCCCTAACCTTTCTTCCTCAGACGTTTTTAGAGTTACTTCTAATTGGTTTTTTAAATTAGTGTGGCTACTTTGTAGTTGAGCAACTTTTTCGGCTAAAGTAGTTTGAAGAACTGGGGTTTTTGGTTTTGGCGTTTTTGAATTTTGGTTTTGGGAACGCGTAAGTACTCTCGCTATGTTTACATTTCTATTATTAACCTTCGGTGTTTTACTTGAGCTCATCTTCCTATCTAAGAAATTATATTACTTGCAATAATAATAATTGATTTATAAATGATAGGATTTTAATTTGGTTATAATTTTAGTCAAGTAAACTATCTATGTTTATTTTTAAATCTTGAAAACCTAACCTCAAACTAACCTCTAAACGGTGTTTGGCTTATTAAAATAGAATTAAAAATTAAAATCTAAAACAAAATGATAAAACGTGATCAAGAAACAATTAATAATGAAATAAACACAAAATTAGGTACTTATCCGTGACTATTTATAACACAAAATCTTCCAAAACCCAGGAGCAAAATTATGTAGGACTTTCATTCACAACCTCTCAAGGTCAATTGCAGGGCAGATGCAGGCATCATCCGCAGTAGAAGAACTTTTTCCTGGTTATTCACTTTCCAGTGCTTCACTGCTGGAAAAACTGTTTTCAAGTCAGGAAACCACGGATTCGCCAAATATGTTAACATACCGAATAGCGAGTGCTCACACATTTCCAAATTATGCGTCAAATAGAGAAATTAGATGTACGAAACGATTATCTATAATATTTAGAGCTTCATGGATGGTTCAGATTTATTTTGAAAGCGTTTATTCATGAATCATATACGTGTACATCAAATTGTTTCATCAATTGTTATTGATAGTCATAATTGATAATTAATTACCTATTAACCCCGTACCTCACTCCATTAATATATTTATTTAAATTCCGATTTCCCTCAGGTTCGATTTTGTTGTTATTATAGCTATTCATGTTCTTCATAAACTTACTCTATACCTAAATTAAATGTTAGTTTATGAAAATACTATGCATAGTTCTATTTTTGTATGTAAAGTGTAATACTATTAGTCAATTGCAATAGGCGTAAGCCTTGAAATAATAATTATCAATAAAAATCTTATTCTGAATGTCACATTTTTTTATTGGTTTTGATGTAAAGGTTGTAACACTCTCCAGATAAGAATAAATATTGGTTTAATATCGATGTCTCATAAGTGAGTTGTAATATACAATATAAAAAAGTCAAAATGGTCAAAACAACATATCTTCTTCCCTAGATTTATTATAGTCTATATTCTTCAGCGCAGGGTGCACATAAGCTTTTAAATGTTAATCGTGATAAATTCCACAAGAAACAATCTAATAGAAGCCCTCGTTTCAAAAAAGACCTTCTCTGATTGGTTCTGTAACGTTATTTTTGACGTCACATGTGCCCTGCTTGGTCGCAGTCGGTAGAGCAAAGATTTTTGAATAGATTTAATATTTTTGTGACTCCTTAAAGAAAAGTACCACCAGTTTCTTACCAGCTCTTCTAGGAGCTCAAACAATTCTCTGCTTTCAATGGATGCAAACGTCAGCCGCTTTAACAGTTCATAGTTCTTATGACTGATTTGGTTGACTTCACAAATATAGATGCAGGAGAGGTAGATACATATAAGGGCTCTGATTTTTGTACTAGACAATATGGCATCGTCACCAATGCCACTCCCCACCATCTGACAATTGGTCAGCAATGTAAGATGATACCGAACGGAATCAAAGGCGATACTCTATCAGAATACCTTATTAATATTCTATTAATTTGTGTTGCTGCTGCAACTTAATACCATGACCCTTGAGTTCCTCCAAATCGGATGTGATGGTCCTGAACAATTCAAATAAATCTTGTGAACGTATTATTTCCAAAGATTTAATAATCAATGCTGTATATTGCAGATTTATCCAACTTATTTGGTGAAGAATATAGTTCATTGATAATTTAAATAATAGGCCAATACTGGTAATAAAATAGACTATAACAAGAATGGTCATGCATGAAGATAGGATAATAAATAAAGGGTACACCATTCAACAAATAAAAATATATAATTACACGAAAATATCAACGAGCAATAATAAAAAATAGAGCAACAAAAATAAAAATAATATGAGAATATATATATATATATATATATATATATATATATATATTATATATATATATATATATATATATATATATATATATATATATGTATGTATGTATGTATATATATATATATATATATATAATATATATATATATATATATATATATATTGAAAAATATCACAGATAGCTCACTAAAAGATTTTACTTTGCTTATCAGCATCAATTAATATCATGTGCTTCCTTAATCAGCATATATACTTTCAACTTATACAGCTCAGTTGTCGACTTGCTGTTGCTTGTCGAATAAAACTTATAAATCTTACTTCCAATAAATATGAAAAATATAAATATTAAAATATATCTCAGGGCTTGAGTTCAGCCTCTGGTGGAAATCAGATAAATCAATTTATCCTATGAACATGAGCTTCATAAAAATTCCAATAAATTACTTATAAAAAAGATATATGAGTGAGCATATATAATAATTCAAATATTAATAAATTCCATCTGTGCATATTTAAATCTCATAAATAGTTCTTAAGAATATTCCCTTTTCGTTTTAATATTTGCGCAAGTTTCGATATTAATTTTAATATTTAAATAACCCTTCGACAAGCTAGCTTTATTTAATTGTGATTTACTAGTAGCACTGAGAGCCCTCCTTAATAACTTTTCAAATAAACTCATGTGTCGATTTTTCACAATTATGATGGCAATTCAGATTCGTTTCGGTGTCCTAGGCCTTTTCTGGTGAGCTGCTGTCATCTTCTCCAATGGGATGATTTAAATTTAATGACTCCTGTCATACTACAACCTCACTGAGTCTTATGAAATTTAATTTTTAATTATTCAAACAACTTTAAATTTTCAATGTAAAATTATTCAAAAAGGGATCTAGTCTTGTGCTCTCAAAATTGGTGGCATCCCTGATGACCTCTGGCAAGCAAGTCAGTATGGATCTTCCCCCTATTCTTTTACAACCATACTTCTGACTTTTCAATTTACATAAAATTTAAATAATATCCACTCTCATTGGTGGATTTAAAATATTCCGCTATGACGTAATTTAATACTGTCAAATAATTCATACAAATATATTACTATCTATTGAGTGAATATTTTAGTCTTAAACTCTTATTTTACATTTGTTACATATAAATCTATACACTCTATAAAGATTACAATCTTTTATTATTTATATAAATAATATGTGTATATTTTAAATTGAATCGTTTTTAGCGCTGGTCAAATACCACATTGCGATTGGTACATCCCAAAACTGCATCATGTATCATTGCGCTGATTAAAATTACATCCCATTTCCTTTATCTTTTTGTTTTGTTTTTTACATTTTGTTCATGCTCGTTTGATATAATAAATATTTTTGTGTTTTCTTAATTGCTTTTTTGTTTACATTGACTTGGCATGCTTGCTTACTAAACCCTCTGATCATAGTCTATGCGAATGCTATTTATACGCAACTAATTTGCCACAAGGTGTCTGGCTAATTCTCAAAATATACGGCTCGACCGATTACTAAGGTCCCCGACTAGTAAATACCAAAGAACCTAACCTCAAAATATTATATATTTTATATTATTAAATAAATAGCAATAATACTTTTATTTTCATTTGGCTGTTCAAGATCATAGCCTTGAACTGTTAAAGCGGCCGACGTTTGCAGCCATCGAAAGTAGAGAATTGTTTGAGCTTCTAGAAGAGCTGGTAAGAAACTGGTGGTACTTTTCTTTAAGAAGTCACAAAAATATTAAATCTATTCAAAAATCTTTGCTCTACCGACTGCGACCAAGCAGGGCACATGTGACGTCAAAAATAATGTTACAGAACCAATCAGAGAAGGTCTTTTTTGAAACGAGGGCTTCTATTAGATTGTTTCTTGTGGAATTTAATCGTTTTAGCTTCTAGAAGAGCTGGTAAGAAACTGGTGGTACTTTTCTTTAAGAAGTCACAAAAATATTAAATCTATTCAAAAATCTTTGCTCTACCGACTGCGACCAAGCAGGGCACATGTGACGTCAAAAATAATGTTACAGAACCAATCAGAGAAGGTCTTTTTTGAAACGAGGGCTTCTATTAGATTGTTTCTTGTGGAATTTAATCACTTCTAACAAGATCTAACAATTTCTAACAAGATCAATGTAATTTTATTTGTTGTTAGATATTTTCTATTTTTTTATTATGGCTTAAAGTTGGAAAAATGCTATTCTTCAAATTCGAATTCAAATTTTGAACCGTTTTTTCTAGATTTAACAGCATGCATCAAGTGATGATCCTAAAGGGTAAAATCACCTGATTATTGCATTATTTTCGGTAGCATATAGCCTAAATCCTATATAAAATATTAATCGTGCACTTTTACAAGATCCAACAAAATTTATTCATAGAATAATTCAAAGTAGATGAATGACAGAATTTAAAAAAATGATGGTAATCAAGTTAAATATCATGCTCACTGCTTACAGGAATTCAAAATAGCCTTCATTTCTGTTTATGCAACTTCTGCTGCCGTTTATCAAGCTTCGAGTTGCCCGTCTCACTTTGTTGGGCCGTGTCTTCATCACTTTGAACGTCAATCGAATTCTGAGAATCAGTTCCTCTCTGGTCTCTACAGGTTCTCTGTAAACAATGTACCATTGGAGTAAGATCACTTACGGGTCCACCTCGGTCAATCCACCGCCAGTATAATTGTTATCAAGCCACCCACGGACGTTTCCAGCATGATGAGGGAGGCAGCCATCCAACTGGAGCCACATATTCTGCCTCAAATTGAGAGGCACGTCTTCCATCAATTCGTGAAGCTCATTGACCAGAAAGTCCATAAAAACTTCACCATTCCTTCTTGCAGGGAAAATGAATGGTCCATGTATGTGTATTGTAGAAATTTACAGCACCAGTTCTTGTGAATGTGCTTTTATCTGTGATCTGTCCATAAAATGTTTGAAACACAATCTTGTGCTAAGATCCAACGGCATAACTGCATCCTTGGAACAGTGTCAGGTTCATTGAACTCTTGAACTGGGGTATCATAAAATGGTCGAAAGTTATTGTTCTTCAATATTCTTTGAACTATCATTCTTGAAACATCAAACTCCCAGCTGCCCGCCGGATACTGGATCGAGGATTCTGCTCGAAATACTTTAGAATAACATTCTCAAAAGCTTCACAAATTGAGACGTACCTTGAAACTGATTTTAGACCCTCACCATCTTGACATCTGTCAATCTTAAAGACGTGTTATGAGATGGGTGTTTTCGGTCAGGAAAACGTCTCCTGTATATACGATCTCTGCATCTCTTGAATTGCATCCACACTCTCCATACACCAATAACATGTTCAAGTACTCAAACAAGGTAAATTTCATGATAATGAACGCGAACACTTCTCTACTAGCCAAAGTTGAAAGCACACTGAAAACTATACTAAAAATAGGCTGAAACATACACTTCTTGTTATTTTATTTAGGATTTATGGCACAGAGAATAATGCAAGTTATTGAATAAGTCATATCATTGTAGTAGAATGTTAAAATGTGATTAAAACTTTTGAATATTGTCAGAGAAAAATCAGGTGATTTCACCCTTAGGATCACCACTTGATGCATGCTGTTTGTGAATTTCCTCATTTTGAAGGTGTTCATTACAGATATTAGCAGTTTTGAACACTTTATCATGGAACTTACCTTTTCGAATTTATACTCATTCGAAAGCTTATGAAATGGAGAAGTTTTTAAAATATTGAAACCACTATAATTACCCCTATAATTACCCGGAAAAAATTTAGAAAGAACGGTTCAAAATTTGAATTCGAATTTGAAGAATAGCATTTTTCCAACTTTAAGCCATAATAAAAACTAAAAAATATCTAACAACAAATAAAATTACATTGATCTTGTTAGAAATGTCTTTCTCTTTCCAACAATACCCTTGAAATTGAAATTCGTCCAGTAGTTTTCCAGTTATTGAGTATTTAATGACCGGAAGTAGACATATTCTAAAAATATCGAAAAATCAATATATCTCGAAAACTAAGGTCGATAGGAAAAAAGTTTACTGAACATAATTCTTGTCAGAAATTTCGAGTAGAATCTATGGTTAACGGCTGTTACAACCGGACACCATATATATATATATATATATATATATATATATATATATATATATATATATATATATATATATATATATATATATATATATATATATGTCATATATAGACACTATATATATATAATACGTTCACGTTCATTAAAACTCAGTTTTTAAAAAGAAATTTTATTTGCGAAAAATACATGTTAACACAATCATCAAGTGGCTGGAGTAGACTAACTAAATGAGCGCGCTGAGAGCGACACTAAGCGGTACTGACAAAAATAGTAGTCAGCACATCAATTGTTTAAGTTTACATAATTCCTCCCTCCTTAAGTTTTTTTCGTCCCGAAAAATAAATTTGGGACACTCAAAAATTACAAAAATTAAAATGAAGTTACAAATTAAAGTTTACTAACTTAGATTAATTTCTAGGTGGTACAATATAGCTTATGGTAGGGGTTGATGATATTGGTTCTTGTGTATCAATTCGGTAATTTAGTACACTGGTTGGCTTCTTAAATTTGTAATAAACGATTATCAAAATTACAAGAAGTATAAATGTACTTAAAACAAAAATTACAATGTGGCGTGTCTTAAGGACGAAAGAATCCTCAAAAATTATTAAATCAAAATCTCTAGGTTCAATATCATCAAGTTCACTAACATCTTTCAAATCGATAAGTTTAGTATGAATTTTAAGTACAGTACATGACTTAATTTTTGTGCATATGTGGTAACTGAAGTAAACGGTAATTTTACATCTGTCATTTAATCATTGATATCCAGATTGATAAGGAAAGATGAAGGAGTATTTATAGTGCCATTATTGATATTAATTTGATCAAACTTATATCCTAAAATACAATTACAATTTTCGAAATAATTCATAAATGGTCTATCATTAATTATTTCTATTCTTACACAACTATCCAAATCCTTATTATTTACTACAGACAAAATACAGTTATCATGTATAATTTCTCCTGAAGTACAAAAAGAAATAGAAGAGAATATTTGACAATTGGTCAGTTCCCACATCATTTTCATTAATATTATCAATATTTGCATTAACTATCGAATTGTTACCTATTTGTTCATCAAGATCATTCAATATACTTTCATTTACCGACGGAGGAGCTTCATTGTTATGGAATCTTAGCAGATCATTGATATCAATGTCATCGAACTCATCATTGTTATTGGCATTGTCGTTGGCATTGTTCGCATTATTTTCCGCGGGAAAGCCTGGGAACAATTCTGAATCGTCAAAACCTGTAAATTCATCACTACTTTCCATCATATTTACATTGAAAGGCCGTGAGAGACAATCAGCAACACAATTTGAGCGACCTTTTATGAATTCTACGGTGTAATCATACTCTTCCATTAACAATTTCCATCTCATTAATTTAGCATTTGGTTCTTTTAGAGAATGAAGCCATTGGAGTGGCTTGTGATCTGTTCTTAGGGTGAATTTTCTTTTATACAAATATGGCCTGAAATGTTTCACTGCCCAAGTTATTGCCAACATTTCTTTGTCAATAGTATAGCCCAGTCAATGAAGGTCCAAAAAAGCAGTTTCGATCCGAAAATTAAATAAAAGCTGAATTTCCCACCATCGATAGAACCCTCCCAGAGGGTCATTCTCCCAAAAGTCCCAAGAAATCCCCTTGGAGCTTTCCGCCCCAGCCCCCTAAAACATGAAAAATGCAGGTAAACACGGGAAATCAATTATCTCTGTAACCATTGATCGGAAACAGTTCTATCATATGCCATTCGATTTGTTACATTATGGACTACAATATTAGTTATATTCATTTTTTCAATAAAATTGAGAGTTTTCTTGATAAAATAATATATATGTGAAAATATCAAGGGTTTGTAATTTGATTTTTTTGTTTTTTTCGATTAACTCCGAAACAAATAGTTTTAAAGGAAAATGAGCCAAATAATTAATGTAGCCACTCTCATTGCAAATCCATTGATGTATATTGTTATGTATTTGCGATTCGATTTGACGCTGTGGAAGGGGAAACAGTCGACGGGGTACGGCGTGGCTGACTCTCTTAGCCATAGTAAACAGCAACTGGATATCAATTATCTCTGTAACCATTAATCGGAAAAAAATCTATAATATGTCATTCGATTCGTTAAATTAAGGACTACAATATTAGTTATATTCATTTCCTCAATAAATCGAACAGTTTCCTTGATAAAATAATATATATGTGAAAATTAAGGGGTTTTTCGATTTGATTTTTGTTTTCTCCGATTAACTTCGAAGCAAATAATCTAAAGTAAATTAGACAAATATTTAATGTAGCCACATTCATTGCGAATCCATTGGTGTATATTGTTATTTATTTGCGATTCGATTTAACGCTGTGGAAGGGGAAACAGTCGACGCGGTACGGTGTGGCTGAATCTCTTCACCATAGTAAACAGTTGAATACAGTAGTAGGCCTACTGCTTTCTAAGTTGCATCTTATTCAAACTATGGCGCTCGAAACAATCAATTTTGTCTATTGTTTGGACATGCGATGAAACTAATTTTTCACATTTTAATTCTCTAAAATCATTTTGTTGTTATATATGTGCTAAATCATGCATTTATGCATGACAGACAAAGATATTGTTTGCAACCGATAAAATATTCATACTATTACTTAATATAATACATATTTAAATTATGTGTGTATGATCATAATTCTATGCTAAAATTTATCATAAGTTATGAATGTCAAAAACTGAGATAAATCATAGATTACAATAGTGTTAACAGTGGCAATTTCCTGAAAAATCATAGCGTGCAGTGTATGCTGTTTTCTCACAGTTAATATTCTCCAAGCCAGGTTGATAATAAACCTTCAGTTGAGCCAAATATATATGACGGCTGAGGCATAAAAAAATTTATACATTGGGCTTGTTGAGTTGAAACTTTCTATGGTTCTCTCTGTAAAGTAGCTTTTCTTCCGTTCTTACTAGTTGAATCTACATTATTTAGACAGTCCAATATGAAAATTCAGTAGATTCTAAAGATGAAAGCCATGCAAACATACAATTCAAGGAAGAGTAAGCATGCATAAAAGGTAGGAAAATCATGAAAGTGTTTCACATTTAACCACAAAGTACTCTACCGTATAAGCTTAATTGAAAGATGATTCATCATCTTCTATTATTTTTGTTAACATATCGATTTTTCACCTCCACTCGCATCTTGTCATTCATTACACAAGGTTGGCAGAAGCTTTTCTTTATGTCGATTAATGTTGATTGAAATTGACTTTGATTAGGGCACCAAAAGAATAGATCATTTTCTATTTGAAGCATTCAAATTAAATCTATTGAACATGATTTCTTATGACTTAGCATTCACAGATTTAGTTGGGTGAAGCTATTTGAAAAATGTACCTGATTATCAATTTCATGGTTTTTATTCCATTCTAGTTCATTGTGATCATTGAAGGGTTGATGTGATGAGTTAGTTCAAGTGAATTCTAGTACACAAGTGTATTGTGCTTATAATGGGCTCTTCTTTATTTTCTATCGATGTTTTGCTCCAGTAGAGAAAATTTCAAATGTTGGTCTCACATTTTATAATCTTTATAAATAATATAAATTAACGGTAATATGAATTTGATAAGTCCAGTATTAAATTCATCGATGTTGATTTTCATTGTATCGCTTTGTATCAATGTTATTTGCGCTGTTTGCAATTCATCACTATTCTCTCAAGAATTAGTTTTTTATGAATTTCATGATCTGAAAATTGAAATTCAAATGCTATTTGGATGACGTTCACATTCCACTGGTTTTTTTTACAATAATTGTTACGTTGAAGAGTGAGGCAATTCAATCCATTTGGAAGTAAAAGGAAATCACAGTGCGATTTGAACAGTGGATAGTAACTTTGAAATTCAGTTGCTCAATTCATTTCGGCTTGATACTATCATTTGTAATTATAGTTGATCATAAGTATGCATTGTATATAATGTTTATATTTCAGTTTGACTAATCTTCTATCACAGTCTCGCTTTCATTCATAAACATGATAATCCTAAATACGTTGATTACCTTAAAGGTGTAGCTTATCTTACGTCGAACAATGTACAATACACAAATTTTCACTGAATTACTATTATGATGATCATTGGAATTTCTGCCTGTGATTGAGAAAAAGTCATTTTTTGAGCCTTGAAATTCGTACCTAGAAAAAGTTGCATTATTACTAAAAATTTTGTTATTTTTACTATTTATTATAGGTACTGTACATTGATTTTTGTGATTATAGAGATCAACTACTTCATTCTGAATCACGATAAGGATAAACAGGGAAATTGTGAGAGGGGAATAGCATCTATAGTTAAATTTACATAGCATCATTTTGAAAGCTCTGATAATGATTGTGAACGGAACTGCAATTCTGGCTTGGTATTGCCTCTTCATGTTCAGTGAGAATAGAAAGCTTCAGAGTAATT
Organism: Nilaparvata lugens; assembly: GCF_014356525.2. Taxonomy (NCBI): domain Eukaryota; kingdom Metazoa; phylum Arthropoda; class Insecta; order Hemiptera; family Delphacidae; genus Nilaparvata; species Nilaparvata lugens. The sequence goes on along the minus strand of NC_052506.1, from coordinate 54,269,807 downwards.
CGTTCTCACTATATGTGATAATATTGGTAATATTTGGTAACATTTGTTGATATTTGAACCGAATATGCAACAAATTAATCTACTTTCAGCTTGAAAATTTTCAATTTATCAGGAGTACAGTGTTTCATATAGTATCTCAGGTAGGCCTAACCTTTTATTTTTTTTTTGTTCACGTGATCTGATGATATTCATCCCATTATCAAGTGTTTGAATTATAAAGAGTGATGAAAGAAGAGAAAACACAAGAAAAGCTATGAAAAGAAATTTTGAATCTTCATTTTTCACAAAATAAGGATAAGATGAAGCAGTTGGACACATAATATATCATGAAACTTCGTTGAAAAACATCAATATCTGGAACTAGAGTTATCAAATTGTGTTACCTCTGACTCGTATGGAGAAGGCACACTTCAAATTAATATAATAAATTCTGTGAGCAAACAACGAAATCCTAATTTTTAACAATGGTTGAATCAAGAAAATTGTAATATTTTTTTAGAGTATTGAAAAGTGAAAATCCATATACAGCGCATGTCAAAACAATAGACAAAATTAATTGTTTCGAGCGCCATAGTGTAAATGAGATGCAATGTAGACAGCAGTATTATTCTGTTTACTATGGTGAAGGGAGTCAGCCGCGTCGGCTGTTTCCCCTTTCACAGCGTCAACTTGAATCGCAAATACATAACAATATACATCAATGGATTTGCAATGAATGTAGCTACAATAATTATTTGTCACATTGTTCTTTAAAATTACTTGCTTCGAAGTTAATTGGAGAAAACAAAAAAATCAAATCGAAAAACCCCTTAATTTTTACATTATATTAGTTTATCAAGGAAACTGTTCGATTAATTGAGGAAATGAATCCAACTAATATTGTAGTCCTTAATTCAACGAATCGAATGACATATGATAGATTTTTTTCCGATTAATGGTTACAGAGATAATTGATTTCCAGTTTGCTGTTTACTATGGCTAAGAGAGTCAGCCGCGCCGTTCCGCTTCGACTGTTTCCCCTTCCACGGCGTCAAATCGAATCGAAAATACATAACAATATACATCAATGAATTTGCAATGAGAGTGGCTACATTAATTATTTGACTCATTTTTCTTTAAAACTACTTGCTTTGAAGTTAACCGAAGAAAACAAAAAAATCAAATCGCAAACCCCCTAAATTTTAACATATATATTATTTTATCAAGAAAACTGTTAATTTTATTGAAAAAATGAATATAACTAATATTGTAGTCCATAATGTAACAAAATCGAATGGCATATAATATAGCTGTTTCCGATCAATGGGTACAGAGATAATTGATTTTCCGTGATTATCTGCATTTTTCAACTTTGAGGGGGGGCTAGGGGGGAAAGCTCCAAGGAGATTTCTTGGGACTTTTGGGAGAATGACCCTCTGGGAGGGTTCTATCGATGGTAAAAGATTCAGCTTTTATTTAATTTTCGGATCGAAAAAACCTTTATTGACTGGGCTAGTAGAAAGATTTTGTTCAGCGGGATTGAGTGTTCTAGAAGCGAATGAAATTGGGAGATCTTTATTGTCAGTCATTTGACTAAGGACCGCCCCTAAGTTTACATTGGATGCGTCTGTTGTCAAAATATATGGATCATTCAATTTAGGTAACTGCAATATTGGTGCGTTAGTAATTGCTTCTTTCAGAAATTGACAGCTTCAATGAATTTAGGATCTTTTGGGTTTATAGTGGATGTTTTTCTCAATGCGTTAGTTAAAGGTTGAGCTATTTTAGCGAATCCTTTTATCATTTTTCTGTAGTATCCTGCCAAACCTAAAAATTGTTTTATTTGTTTAGTAGTTTGTGGAACGGGAAAATCTTCTATTGCTTTTACTTTTTCAGGATTAGGCTGAATGCCATTTTCCGAAACTATGTGACCTAGAAATAGAAGTTCTTTCTTAAAGAATTCGGTCTTGTCCAATTGTATTTTTAGTTGATGAGTTTTTAATCGTTTGAATACAACGTTCAGGTGTTTCATGTGCTCTTGTAAGCTATCACTAAAAATAATAATATCATCAAGATATACAAGAACATTTGGTAAATCACAAAATATCAAGTTCATTGTCCTTTGAAATTGAGGTGGACCATTTTTCAACCCAAATGGCATTCTGAGAAACTCATAATGACCATTTTCAGTACTAAAAGCTGTTTTTGGTATTGATTCGGGTTCCATTTCAATTTGATGGAATCCTGAAACAAGGTCAATAGCCGAAAAGTACGTTGCTCGACCGATTTTTGAGAACAAGTCTTCAATATTCGGGAGAGGAAATCTATCATCTTTAGTTTTGTTGTTTAATTTCCGATAATCTACTACAAGACGAACTTTGCGTTTTCCTGAAGCATCAGGTTTCTTCGGCACAACCCATAAGGGAGAGTTGTACGGAGAATTAGACGGTCTTATTATCTTTCGTTAGGAAGATAATAAGACCGTCTAATTCTCCGTACGTTGAGATAGGATAGCGGTAGTTTTTTGAATAAACAGTTTCTTCGTCTGTAGTCACTATTTTATGCTTGAGCAAGTTAGTAGCATTTAATATATCACCTTCGAGTTTTATTATTTCGGGATATTTCATAAGAGTACTAATAATGTATTCTTTCTCTTCTGAGTTCATATGCTCAGTTCTCAATAAAGAAGTGATTTCGTCAATGGAGAGGGGATTATCGATCATCTCACCCATGTACAATTCACATTCTTCTACAGAAACTGTTTCGATATTCAACGTTTTGTCACAATCACAAAAATATTCAATCTCAATAAAACCATTCCTATCAATATCAGTTACAATATTATACAACTGCAATTTCTTAATACTAACAATACATAGCTTATCTGATGGAGTGCAAGCATTAGTTTTTATTTTTAATTCATTCCAACCCTTGTTGATTCCAATATGACTCATTCCTAACAGTGGTATCGTGCAATCTTTCGTTATGAGAAAAATGGTCTTCAAATCAATTTTTGCTTTCAACCCTTGCAATGTTTGCTTTCCAATAAGAACATCATAATTATCGCTAAAATCATACACATAAAATTTTTCATCTTTATCAACACCAAGCATATTCTTAACATTAATATTTACACAACCTTTTCCATTAGATTCACCAGCGAGTGTACGAATTTTATAATCACAATCAATTATTTTTGTCTGAGGAGAAACCATTTGAGGTTTAATGAAATTATATTTACTACCTGTATCGATCAAAATTCGTGAATCATTGTAATGAATATGAGGCAAATCAAGAGAGATCGTATTCAAATCTAATACTAAGTTTTTGGATTGTTGTTCGAGCCTACTTCTAAAAAATGATTCATTTTCTCGCAAAGGTCACTTACAGCATTTTCCATAGATCTCATTCTAGCATCCTTGATTTCAAATTCGGAAAACTCATTCTCAGAAGATTCAATATTGTGAACTGGAAACTTTTGAAAGTTGGAAACTGTTCTCATGCTCACATCGTTTGATTTTTGATTCAAATTTTGGTTGTTATTATTGTTATATAGGTTTGCATTTGGATTACGATTGAAGATGTGATTTTGGAAACTTTGTCCATTACGAAATCTACTTTGAAAGGATTGTCCTCTGTTGAAATTAATTTGAGGCTGAGAGAAATTTCTCTGATTAAAATGATTTTGAGGTTGAGAAAAATTTCTCTGATTGAAATTGAAATCACGATTTTGAGATTGAGAAAAGTTTCTTTGATTTGAATTGTTTTGGTTTTGAAACTGTTGGAAATTTTTCGGATGCGAATTTTGATTGGAATTTGACGATTTTTGTTTTTCTTCAGATTTACTGAAAGTTTGATTCATTTGTGTTACATCAGTAGTAAATCCTAAATGTTTCAAATAAGCACTACTCTTATTGATAATAGCCTGTCTTGCATCACTGAGGTCTTTGATTCCTAGCATTTGTAGGTGAGCTCCAAGCTGGTGGTTGATTCCTTTGACTAAAATCATTACAATTTGTTTATCCAACTGAGATGAGATAGTTTCAAGAATTGGACCAGTTAGTCCATCGAGTTTGTGTCTTGAGATAATCACGGTTCTTCTTTGTTGCAGTCTATTTATGAATTGAATAGGGTGTTCTTTTTGGTGTGATTTCTTAGCAAGCAGTTCCATAGTTAATTGTTCTACTGTCCTATTATCGGCAAAATTGTTTTTCAAAACATCAATCAAATTTGAGAGGTCATCTACTGTACTGTTGAGGATTACATCTTTAGTAGGTCCATGTAATTTGTTTTTACAATAGTGAAGGAGAATCCAATGATTATCTGCTGCTTCCGCGATATGATTATTACAATAGTCATTTTTCAATTTTTCGACAACTTTGAGAAAGCTAAGTAGTTCTATTGGGTTTCCTGTATATTCAGGTATTATGTGTAGGTGATGTTTCACAATTGGTCTTGAAATAAGGGGGTTATCCATTGTGCTTTCACTGTTATCTTCACTATTACTGTCACTGATTGTAGATGTAGAAGATGTGTTACCTTGAACTGTGGAGTTTGATACAGCTGCAGCCAGAGCCAGGTACGATCTTAACCTTGGCCGGTAATCGATGAGAAGTTTATGGTCTGGTCTGCTATCCTTCTTGCCTTTCTTCCCCAGGATGGTGGTTGTTGGTGTTGATGTTGATGAGTCACTCTTCCACTTGACGGTCTTGATGATGGTTCATATCAGTTGCGACCCCGACTTTCGAATTTTCCGCAATCACTTGTGATTGATAATTGATCAATATAAACTGGCGGTTAAATAAACAGCACAATTTTCACGAAAATGTTCACGAAAAACTCTTCAGGGTCCCTGTTCGGACGCCAAATACGTTCACGTTCATTAAAACTCAGTTTTTAAAAAGAAATTTTATTCGCGAAAAATACATGTTAACACATCAAGTGGCTGGAGTAGACTAACTAAATAAGCGCGCTGAGAGCGACACTAAGCAGTACTGATAAAAATAGTAGTCAGCACATCAATTGTTTAAGTTTACATAATTTATATATATATATATATATATATATATATATATATATATATATATATATATATAGCACATAACAGAAGACACTTTAAAGTTTGTAATATAAATTAAAACAGGAGACATGATATAAATGGATTGAAAACACTTAAAAACTTACATTAGAAATGGGGGGAAATTTTCAGAGACTGAGTCTCCTTTATCAACCGAGCAGACTCGGTTGATATATATATATATATAATATATATATATATTATATATATATATATATATATATATATTATTTGTTGGGTTCCCCGATATTCTGTGTAATGCATGCAAATATTCCACTTTTCAGCTGATTAATTATGATTAATTCTATAGTCTGATCCTATCTTGATAGTGATATCAGAGTATGGAGGAATTCATTTTCTTTTCATATTATCCTTAAAATTCAAAATTTCAAAAAACCTTGTGTATACATCGACACACAGTAGAAAAAGGAATATTCCTGCCAAATCTCTCCAAAATCCAAATCTATTGTAGCTGTGAATGTCTTCTCTACAATGATGGGTGTCCCTTACATTTATTAAGAGTTTGAATCCCATAAATAGTTATAATATTTTCACAGTGCTCTACACAAGCTGCACCAGAAATGATAAGCAATGCGTTATTTTGTAACAGTAGCACCCTTTGAACTTCTGGAGTACAACCACTTAAAACCAATTCATATGCATAGACTCTCTGAAAGAATGCAAAGTAACACATTCTCAAATAGTGCTCAGGAACACAATATTTTAAATTCCGAAGTAGGTAAATCACTCTGCTTAGCTTGGAACAGACATTTTCAATGTGGGGGATCCAAGTACGAGGTTTCTGATCTAGAGTGATGCATAGAAGCTTTGCATTCTTTGCTCCATCACTGATTTGCCTCAAGCTGAGAACCAAAATATGAGTTGTGTTCAGGAAAAGGCGGTTTGTCCTGAACCAAGCTGCCTCATCCTGATGTCTTTATGCTTGAGAGGACTGAAATCACCATCAACAGCAATGCCATGTGGTACAGTTAGATGCTTTGAAAAACTTGAATTGATACAGTCTTACTACGACCATGTAAAAATCACTTCATTATCTTGCATTTTTTATTTTTGTGTTACGGTAGTTTCTCAATGAAGACATCATTTGTAATGAATGATAAATAAAATTAATAATTATTATTAAACGAAAATCCAAATCAAATGCTGTAAATCACCCCGAAGACTTCTGCTACTGCCAATATTGACAACAGGGTAAACAGCTAGATGTTACCCAACACCGAGCTGACAAATAATTTTTTTAATAGTAGCGCTCATCGAATTTCCATCTATTTGTTAGCCCTGTTGTCAATATTTGCAGTAGCAGAAGTCTTCAGGGTGATTTACAACATTTGATTTGGATTTTCGTTTAATAATAGTTATAAGCATTTGAATAAATTCAATCTCTCAGTTATTTCCAACTGTATAAATACAATTCATATATTTCTATCGTGTTCAATTTTTTATCAACTATAAATGATTTTAAAAAATACAGTAACTTAAAGACACACCACATAATACAAAACATTCCATTTATATTCTATTTCTATATGTTTATAGGTTATTTCATAGCAGCTCAGTTTATATTGTAATCAAGCAGTAGGTTTTTGAGTACCTGCTCTCCTGCTCTTACTTAATCCATAACATTAGAACTAATTCACTATCCACTGATATGCGCCGAGCTGGATTTCACTAAAAATCTGTGAAATATAGGTAAGTTCACAAATGAAGTGCTTTATTTCGTTATTATTTTTGTCCGAGCTCAAAGAATGAAGAGTTTGAAAAACCCAATCTTATTCTCATCTATATATAGTCACATTATATTATTGGCTCAACTTATATTCTTATAGCAAAATAATAGCCTTTTCATAGAAACTATCCTCAAAACATGAAATTAATCTTGAGTATGTTTCAGCCTAATTTTGGATTCTGGCTTAGATTGTTTCACAAGAGCTCTAAAGCAATGACACTTTATTGAGAAGCGGTTGTAAGACATATACAAATACATGCTCAGCTTGCAAACCCATAACATCAACGGCGTTTCAGGTATTGTAGCATTGTTCCGAAGGTTGAAGTAAATGTTTTCTAGTTTAATTCAATTATTATTTAAAATTTTTGTTCCTTCTCAATAGTTCCAAAACGTGAAGTTAATGTTTTAGTTCATTAATCATCCCGATTTTCTGTTTGCTTTTTAATCAGATGTACCTACAGTAATCCCGGGCTTGAAACGAGAGGAGAGTTATGGTGTCAGCACACCTTCGCCTTCAATTAAAGTGGCAGCTGTCCAGTCCAAGTCGAGTACGGTTGTCAAGGGCTTCGACGTTCCATCATCCAACAAGACTGCTAATACTCCATCGAACAAGGCTGGTGAGTTACAACGCTATAAAATCAATTATTCATCACAATCCGTTCTTTTTGTGTAGTTTGCTGCCATAATTAAAACTCAAAATTACTGCAAAAAAAGAATTCAAAATGTAGAATAAATAAATGTTGAAGTGGGATCAACTTTTTAAATGGCTCATATCATTCCTTCTTTCTCTGTATGACTGTCCAAGCCCCGAGAATAAGTATAGAGTATAATTGAAACAAAACATCTCGTCTTGGAGGCGAGAAATAGACGATGTACTCCTTATCTCACCCAAAACTTTCAGTGATCAGTCGTATAGGGGAGGTCCACGGCGTGGAATCATTCTCGAGGACACCATCATCATGGTGTTGTCATAAAGTATTCAATTATCATGAAATGTGTCAAATAACATCAATCCCATATATATCCACTAAAACTATCTAACAACACTGTTAGATTGTTGGATCAAAAGGTTTGTTGCGTTTTAAGACAAAGTAGTTCATAGGGGGGAACGCGCCATCCAAGCTCCCCATCAGCCGAGCTCCTTTTAAAACCACTTTTGAGGAGATTGGTTGACGGCATCTGCCTCTCTCTCTCTTGAGAGAGAAGTTCGGCTGACGGGGAGCTTGGTTATCGTGAGTGTGCGAGGAGCTTGGTTGTCGTCTACGATCCCGGCAACCAGTCCCCTCCTAATCAGTAGGTGATTGGCTGTCGGGGAGACTCGTTGACGCCAGCGTGCGAGGAGATTGGTGGTCGTTACCGAACCCGACAACCAAGCTCCTCTCACGCTCACGTTTGAGTGCCGGAGTTTTCGCGCCTGGTTTGCCCAGTCATTCATTGTTTTTTGATAAGTTATATCACATTTTTCAAGAACCAATAGTACAAACTTCATAAAGAGGTTCAGCTTGGGTATTAGTTCATATTTTTATGTTCTTATCTGAGAGCTACATTTCAAAACAACAAGCGAGTAAAGCTAGTTCAAAATACTCTGTTGAGTGATATTATGTACTAGAGAGACCCGTTTTAATGGAATTTGCAGGCGAGCGAAGCGAGCGTGTTTGCTTCATTAACACTGCTGGGGTCCAGGGGTCATGGAATTACTGGCAGTGGCGGATCCTGGAGGGTGGTGCCGAGGCAGCAAAATTATAAAGAAATTGAAGTGTCATAAATTTTAAAGTACAATATTATATTCTTGCAGTGATAAAAGTGATATAATTAACAAGCTCTTCTTCTAATAATCGAATTCATAGAATGTGTGAAACAGTTGTCTACTACTTCCCCGCGCGCTTCAAGCTGGTTTCAATGCCCAATAGGGGATCGGCTGTCGGGGAACTTGGTTGTAGTTAGCGTGCGTTAGCTGTCGGGTACGATCACGACAACCAGACCCCTCATATCCAGCAGGGGATCGACTGGCGGGGCTGTGAGAAGCTTGTCGGCGACAACCAAGCTCCTTCGTTCTAGTAGGGGATCGGCTGTCGGGGAGACTCGTTGACGGCAATGGTATTTCTTGCCAGGGAATCGGCTGACGCCTGTGGTCAAAATTGCGAGGAGCTTCATTGTCGGGGAGACAGGTTGGCGGCGACCCTCATAGGGACTACCAAGTTCCAAAGGCCGTTCTAGATAAGCGGAACTATTTGATTGGAAATTATTTGATGCGATTCTCGGGCAAACTAGAGTTTCTTAACATTTTAAAGAGATTTACATTGAAAATGTTTTTGTACATTGCTTGTTTTCAGACGCTTGTAACCTGAAGACTGGTGAAACAAATAGATCTCTCTCGCAAAGTCCCGAACCGGAACGGAAACCTCAGTCCTCCGTTGTAATTGGTGATAAGGACTCAGTTCAAAAAACGCCGCATTCCAACCGGTATGTTTTCCAATGGTATTTCAACAGGATATTTCCTCATTGATGACGCTTTCAGTTATAGCATCAGATTCAATCAAGTATTGTATAAAACCTTCCAGAAGTATGCCTAAATTCCATTATTTATATATTACAAATGACATTAATGTATAATCAGTTGGCCACATTTTCTAACTATATTTTGATTTATTTGAAATGTAGTGAGAAAATGTGATGTTTGACTGTTGATTAGGAGCGCAAAAGCGGAAGAGGAGTGGAAGAAGCGATGCAGCAGTGGTGGCAAAGAGCAGCTGCACATGGTGACGATAGGCCACGTGGACGCCGGCAAGAGCACCCTGATGGGTCACCTGCTCTATCGCCTCGGCCACGTCAACCAGAAGACCATGCACAAGTACGAGCAGGAGAGCAAGAAGATGGGCAAGCAGTCCTTCGTCTATGCCTGGATTCTCGACGAGACTGGCGAAGAAAGGTTTGTCCTTTCAGTCAGTCATCAACTCTTTCATGCTTTTAATCATTCAACTGCACGTAAATATTCCGATGACAATTGATCAATGTTGTCCACAGCTGATTGAAAATGACAATCAATTAAAACAGGCTTAGTCTCGGGATGTTTTTTCTTGTTTTCTTACTTTGCATTTATTTCATTATTGTGTCAGCGTCTTTTGATGTCTTGCTTATTATGCTTCATATTTCGTTTTATTTTGATATGTTGTTACTTATATGTAAATTCATGTAAATGCTTTAGTAAGTATTGAAATAAATTTTATTTCTAAGTACCATCGGACTATTTCCGTGTGGTTTACTATATTTGTTTGTTAGTTTTTTGACTCATTCCTACATTTATTGATTTTTTTTATAATTATAACATTCATATTCTAAGATAAAACAATTAACTAACTTTCATAGTACTTTTCGTAACAAGTCCGGTAACGATAATTTACCGCATAAGTATGATTGTTTCTGCCCGAAACGTAGTTGAGGGCAGAATTATCATATGAATGCGGTAAATACGTTACGTACAATATTTTTTGTCATACTTATCTGAGAAAGAATAATATTGCTGAGAAACAGAAACCATTACCTGCTGCTGCTACTTGTAAATACAAGTTACGTACAATATTTTTTGTCATACTTATCTGAGAAAGAATAATATTGCTGAGAAACAGAAACCATTACCTGCTGCTGCTCGAGCTACTGCATCCTATAAACATGGCCTAGCCCGTAGCGCCTAGTTCTTAAAAGACAGACCCTTCGAGCTCAAATAAAATAATACAGGCCTAAATTATAAGATTTCAGATGAGTTCTTATAACTTGAAACTCCTTAAATGAGTTCTCCAATTATTTGAGTTGGTATATTAATTACTCAGATGATATTAGGACTCAGTAGAATCCTAACATACTCGACTGTAAAGGTGCGTACAGATATACGCGCCGCGAACATGAGCAATTCACTTTTAATCAGCCGACTATATCTGTATTTTTACAGAAACGGTAAGATACAGATATAAAAAGCTTGGCATCAGCTGATTAAAAGTGAATTGCTCATGTTCGCGGCGCGTATATCTGTACGCACCTTTACAGTCGAGTATGTTAGGATTATTAGTACAGCATACTATACTGTAAAGAGATCATAATTTTATGTTCTCTTTAAGGTGCGTACAGATATACGCGCCGCGAACATGAGCAATTCACTTTTAATCAGCCGACTATATCTGTATTTTTACAGAAACGGTAAGATACAGATATAAAAAGCTTGGCATCAGCTGATTAAAAGTGAATTGCTCATGTTCGCGGCGCGTATATCTGTACGCACCTTAAAGAGAACATAAAATTATGATCTCTTTACAGTATAGTATGCTGTAATGAAAATCACATGTTTTCTTTTTCCGAAAACAGCTGTTTACCGGCTTGATTTGATGCATGGAAAACAGCTGCAATTGAGTAAGTAGGACAAAAACAATATTAACAGCAGTTAGTATACCTCTGCTCAATGAAAACTAAGAAAGTAAAAAATAAAGTATGAAATAAGTTGTATTTTTCTAGCTCCTGCTGGTTACCGTACTCATAAAATCACATTATTGGTGATATCCTCCAAATGACTTTAACATCTTTGATCTAGATATAGTCAAATGATGAAAACCGTAAGTCGATATCTTGAACCCCTTCTAAGATACTAGTAGTTCTGCGAACAGTATACCTCGCTCATGAATACAACTTTCAATCTAATGAGAAGGGCCAGTACAGTAAGTACAGTATATTGTGAAGATTTAGCCATGTCATCTATTATTTTCTCCATTGAAAGTGCTAGAGACACTGTTCCAGGGACACCGGACTTATCAAGGAGGTACCTTTATACCAAATACATAAAAATTTTACCTTTTAAATGAAAAAGACTAAGAAATTGTAAAAAAACCATAGATTTATTGATACTTAGGAAGACCGGTTTCGGTGTTCATCAGAGTTTATCAGAGATTGACAATGGTGTAATCACCGAAACCGGTCTTTCTAAGTATCAATAAATCTAGGTTTTTTGACAATTTCTTAGTCTTTTTCATTTAATATGAATAATTACCACAACATCAACTTCTCAACTACACAAAAAGAAAAAAAATTACCTTTATACCTTTACATACAAATTGTTTCTACAACTGCAGTATTGGACTCCAATACAATACAGATTTTTTAAAAAATAATTTATCAAATCAGTTTGACAAATCAATTTAATAATAATATGTTTCAATTTAATTATTCTATGTAATCATAATAATTTATTTTATAATGATATACTATTAGAATAAGATAAAACAATTAGTATCCATCTGCAAAAAATCTGGTAGGAACGAGATTTGAACCTGGGTACCACAGAGTGAGAGTCCACGGTCTAACCGACTCGGCTACCATGTGCTCGAAAAATAGGTGCGAAAAAGTATGAACAGGAATTGCTGTATCTTCAAAGACACATCCTTTCTGGATGAAGGTTAGAATGCGGTTTTTCAAATATTACAAAAAACCAGAGGTCTTATCAAAAATCGTTACACATAAGTTTCTGCGCCTTGTTTCAAAGAACTTGCATACCAAATTTCATCCAAATCGGACAATAACTGCGACTGTAACTGCGGTACAAACAAACAAACAGACAAAAGCCGATCGAGTCGAAACTAAGACCTCAGCTTCGCTTCGGTCAATAAACATTTGAAATGACTGATAAATCAAGCAAAAATTGAAGAAGTACATTTTAATCTAACCGATCAAATTATATTGCTGCAAATTTCAGTCAACACTCCTTCACATGACCTATTCAACACTTTTAAAAATATAATTTGATAGATCAAACTTCTACTGTACTCATTTCGTTTCAACTTTATTTATTAGTAATTTAATCAGTGTATATCTTTCATTTCATTTCATTTTTATTTCACCACCTACATCACAAGGATGAGGAGCAAGTCAAGGAAGTCGCTACTTGTCAATCACACTCTTCACTGGAAATTCCTTTAGTGAATAGAGTGGATTGTCTAAAAGGTATTTTTTTAGAGCTTGCTTAAATAGTTTAGGCTGTTTTATACTTTTTATATCATGTGGCAGGCAATTATGAAAACGAAGACCCCGTGTTTGCTGCTGTCTCTGCGTTTTCAGCAGTCTTCTGTGTGGCGGTCGAAATCGTTTTTTCCTCTTGTATTAATATGTTCATGTATATTGTTTCTACATTGCCTAACCGTTACATACATTTTTATATATAGATTTAAATGTCTTGATAGATATAGATGGATACTACTGTAAAACTTCTATCTTTTCTGAAATAAGGTCTGCAGTGAGCATCATATGGCAAACAGTTCATAATCCTTATTGATTTATTTTGGAAGATCAGTATTTGTTCTATGTTTGTGTACGGTGCGCTCCCCCAGGCTATTATGCGAAAACTGATGTGAGAGTCAAAGAGTGAATGATAGGCTATCATTGCAGTGCTTTTATCTGCTATACTTCTTATTCTTCTTATCCCATAGAGTGATGTGGATAATGTGCTCCTGCCATGTTAAGTTTCTATCCAATATTAAGCCCAGGAATCTTGCTGAACTCGAAATCTCCTCCTCAGTACTCAACTGGCTCCCAGCATTCATGATGGTCCTTGCCATCAAACCATTTCTTCTGAATGGTTTGAGGTATAACATGAGGTATGGCATGGATCCCATTGATGAAGTTTACGGCAATTATTTTTTATCGAGTTGAAATCATGTATCGCATGACCACCTCAAATCAGTTTTATTTTTAAAACAATAATGAAAATTCATCTTCAAATCAATCAATCACTAAATCAATAAAACCCCCTATGATTTTTGATGTATTAGGAAATTAGTATTCTGAATTTCATATCATCTTCGAATTTAAAAGGAATTAACTTACATTTTTAAAAATGCATATCAAAATGCTTAAGTCACTGGAAATTAGTATTCTGAATATTAGAGTAATTTTCACCCACTCTGTATAATAGCCTAGCTGCGTACAGATTTTTGCGCCACGAACACGTTCATTACGCTTTTCATCAGCTGATTATATCTGTATTTGTACAGATACGGAAACGGTAAGATACAGTTGTAATAAGTTTGGCATCAGCTTTTGGAAAGCGAAATGCGCGTTATCTTGTCGCAGAAGTCTTTGCACAGCTTTATCGATATGTTTCATGGCGCTAAAGTTGATTTGCTTGGGCAGGAGCCGAGGCATCACGATGGACGTGGGTCAGTCGCAAATCGAGACGACGAGTAAGTGTGTGACGCTGCTGGACGCCCCGGGTCACAAGGACTTCATCCCCAACATGATCACAGGCGCCGCCCAGGCCGACGTTGCGCTCCTCGTTGTAGATGCCACACGCGGCGAGTTTGAAACTGGGTAATTACCCATCAAAACACCTGCTAGTAGTTCTGTGAACAGTAGACCTCGCGCAGTTATAAACCACAGCCTCCTCTAACACGGTCCATTATAATAAATTTCGTCCTGTTGTGTCGTGACGGCGAGATATTCGTGTGAAAGCGGCTAATGGCTGTTTGTGCAGTGTACTATAGTGTTATTATAGATTATGGTCCCTCCACAAAGCTTTCGTCACCTGTACCGATTCGTTACAGTAAAAATGAAAATTTTTAAATTAATAATAATAGTTTCTCTGATTGCCAATGAATTGCAACCAGAGGAGTTTATTTACAAAACATTTTCATAATTATTATAATATACTTACAAAATAAGTTGCTAATAATAAACTTAGTCCCAATTATGATACCCCACTATAATGATATGTGTTGGGGTGATTTTACCTATTACTTTCTGAAACATGTACAAATAATTAAAAAAAATTTGTTAGTAATTTTAGTTATATGAGTAGTAATGTAGTTGTATAAGTGGAAGCTAAGTGATTATATCTAATAGAAATTTTAGTAAAATAGAATTTCTATTGAATTCGAATTTTTAGTCAGTTAAATTCTAGTATCAGAGTGAAAAAATATAATTTCAAATTTCTTTTAATACCTCACTAGTGCTGTGAAAATTGCATGCTGTAGAAACGTTTAATCCTGCATCATTTGTGACATAGTGGTAGAGTCCACTTACTGTCCAAATTTTGCTACACACCATCAAATAAAAAAGTCATCCTAATCTATCATATAACCACAGAACTCGATATGCTCCTTTCTGTCATTAGGTTTCGTGTAAGGAACCATCACCACACGTCACAAACTAGAAAATTTTCCCTTCCCATTGGCACAAACATTGTTCATTTCGGATTTTGAAATAGGTCCGTTATTTAGAATAAATCTGTATTTACAATGTCACGGACAAAACTACAAACGAATATTTATTTTTCATTCATATTCTAGCGGTTTACTCACAAATTTTACAGAGAATTTTTACACAAGAATAATAAAAATAACAGAATTAAACGATGATATGTATAGATTTTTGTTGATGGGGAGTCCCACAGATCCTCTATTTCTATTTTAGCCGACAATGGACGTCACAGCAATATCACTGTTGTGTCCGAAAACACAATACCGTACAAATAAATTTGGACTTGGAAGTGATCTGAAAGATACAACTTAGAATCAAATCAATCACAGTAAACATTACACATAACAGTTTAAAGAAAAAACAACAGACAAGATATAAAAAAAGACAAAGAAGTTCAACAAATGAAAAAGAAATATGTCAATAGATTTTCAATCAGAAATAAATTGAGCACTAATGAGGTATTAATAAACAGTAATGATTTTGGAGAACACACGAAATTGTATAGTGGAATAATACACCAAAATACCTTTTTTTGGTAGTTTATTCTTGAGTGATTGTATTTTCTTCTTCAGATTCGAAAGTGGGGGACAGACGAGAGAACATGCTCTATTAGTGCGTTCGTTAGGTGAGTTTTCTGTTCTGATTCTGTAGTCTGTAGTTATTGAACCATTCTTACTCTAACTTCAATTCTTAACAAACAGAAAAATACCCTAACTTTCGATTACACAATACAGCAGTGAATACAGTATTGTCAATACAGTTCAATATATATATCTATTATATTACATCCATCAGGAAATTAAAAATCCAAGTACCATTTTTTAAAACATTTATTCACAACATGTTTCATCTTATTAATGTCATTTTCAGTTGAGTGAATGAAAAAAGTAGTGCTTGAATTTTTAATTAAAAAGAAATAAGAGTAGCCCTCATTAAAAAGTTTCTATTGTATAATATATATCACACTGACTATTTCAAATCGTCTTATTCAATATGGATGTCCACTAAAATATTATATTTACAACCTCATAGTAAATGACAACATGGCTTTCAATGCATTAATATAATTATTCAGTATCCAATTAATTTTATTAATTGTCACAGGCTATACAACAACAGGTATTGACAATAGTCATGTACATTCAAAAAACAATTGAGCATTCTTATAAAGATTCAGGCCCGGCTGCACAAAAACCGGTTGAATTTGAATTGTGATTAAGTCTGAACCAATAAGAAAAGGATTTTTCGAAAAGAATGCTTCTCTGACTGGTTCTTGTGAAATTAATAGGAATTCGAATTTGACAGGCGTTTGTGGAACTTCTTGGACTTAATGACATTTCAACATGATCAAAATATATTTTATAAGGTAATAAATATGTCTGTTACAGCTCAATCATATCTCCGAATAAATAAGTATGTCAAAAATGAATAAAATGCTTACTATTCAATTAGTTGATGAAATAGCAGAGTGCAAGTAGTCTCTTTCGAAAAGCATGGTTGTAAAGTTTTGTTCTTGCAAGTTGTCATCATGCGTTGGAACAGCGAGGAGCGTGCGTTCGCCGTTTAGGTCTACTTTTTGATTGGCTGGCTCTTTAGTGGTTGCAGCACAGCGTGCCTTTCGGAATCGGTTTAATTTAGCCCCGTTGGCCAGTTTTACAAACCGAAAATCAATTGTTTCGTGGGTTACTGTGTTTAGAAGAACAGGTCAACAAAACGAAGATCTAAAGTTCCACAGCCCATTATATCACGTGAAAACACTGAGACATTGAGAGCTTTGCAATTTCAAATGTGTTCAGCACAATAATATGCGGCTGCTCTTGGACTTTTTGATCGTTCTGTGAGGAAGATTCTTCAAGAAGACCTCCATTTCCATCCATACAAAATTTATATAATCTACAAAATGGATGTTTTGAAGGAACACCTCCCAGAATGACTCATATCAATCGGAGGCGATTTGCAATGGCAGGTTCGATCTTCTTTTTTGCCCCCGTGTAATTTTTTTCTGTGGGGGTTTTGAAATCCCGTGTCTATATGAACCGTGAGAGGACCCTCCAAGATTTGAAAAACAACATACAGGTGAAAATTCCCAAAATTAAGATTGCAATAATGTGTGATATTAAATAGGTACCCTCAGTGTATCCAGAGTGGGGAAGGTACCTTCATGACATACTCTTCAAAACTACATGAAAGAAAACTTTGAATACATATTTACATTTTGAAAATAGAATAAAACTTTTTTGACTCTTATAATGCGTTTTATTAAGTTTGAAAAAAGAAATTATGATGCCGCACTCTGTATAACAACAATAATCAATAAATTCTGGAAGAATGGACATGATACTATCCAATAAGAGAAAGGTTTTATACATTCTGAACTATTAATTTTTTCAGTTTACATCGTAAGAAGTGGATTATGAGTTGAAAATCCGAAATATTTAATTATTATTAAACCAAAGTTAAACACTGTAAAAAGTATACAAATTCAATCTCTCATTAATTTTTACTTGAATATTCTATTATTTCTCACCTCTATTATTTATTATATTATCGTTTGATTGATATCCATTGGCAGGTGTAAACCAGTTGTGCGTGGCTGTAAACAAGTTGGATACGGTGTCGTGGTCAGAGGGGCGTTTTAAAGAGGTGGTTGGCAAGATGCAGTCGTTCTTGAAACAGGCTGGCTTCCGAGACAGTGACGTCACGTATGTGCCATGCAGCGGCCTCACCGGCGAGAACCTCACCGCGCCTCCCTCCGCCACCTGCGAGCAGTTGTCCTCCTGGTACAAGGGTCCTTGTCTTCTAGATGTCATAGGTACTCCTGACCCTTAATTTATTTTAACAAGTAGTAATATTGATAGCTAGGAGGACATATTGGATAGTCTACATTTTTTTAAAATGTATGAATTCAGGGCTACTTTCGTGTATTTATAAGATAGAAATTATAGTACCCTTTAAAATTAATAAAATAATAAAACAAGAATACAAATTGTAACTACTAGTTCCGGTGATCAAACCATCTTCAGGTTATAAAAATAAAGTTTCAATAAATGTTTACTAATAGTTTAGTTATTTTAAATAACCTCATCAAGAAATAGTATATTTCGCACCTAGAGTAGAAAATGAGATTTTTCCGGCTCGAAATCGGTTTTCAAGTTCGAGGCCGTAGGCCGAGGACTAGAAAAGATTGAGAGCCGGAAAAACATTTTTGCCCATGGTGTGAACGATATTTTTCGCCACACTACAGGTATTGCTGACAAAATAAATAAAGAATACTTGTTATTGTACCTATCTCTTGATTTTAGTGGTAGAAGATTTGCAGTCAGGATTTCAGATTCTTTTAAAATTTCACTTGGAATATCACAGGCATCGTCATTTTCAAGCATTTTGAAAATTCGGAATGCGCTAATCAACAATAAATAATTGAATAAAACTGGTTGCAAAGCGAATGCTGGATTAGTTTGATTTGAAACTCGAACTGAAATCATGGCGACTTCAGCTGATGAAGAAAGTGGACACTCGCCCGATCTAGCGGATGACTCATCAACTACGGACTTCCATGACCGGCTGGAAAGAGACAACTTTCTGGCCTAGACCAGAAAAGAAACCCTTTTTCTGACGTCAGACGAGAGTCGTCTGCAAACAAGGTCTTTCAGATCTACGTAGGGACTGGAAAACAGCTGCTTTCTGTGCAGCTGTTTTCCAGACTCTCGTCTGACGTCAGAAAAGGGTTTCTTTTCCGGTCTAGGCCAGAAAGTTGTCTCTTTCCAGCCGCTCATGGAAGTCTGTAGTTAATAAGTCATCCGCTAGATCGGGCGAGTGTCCACTTTCTTCATCAGCTGAAGTCGCCATGATTTCAGTTCGAGTTTCGAATCAAAATAATTCGCTTCGCAACCAGTTTTATTCAATTATTTATTGTTGATTAGCGCATTCCAAATTTTCAAAAATGCTTGAAGATGACGACGCCTGTGATATTCCAAGTGAAATTTTAAAAGAATCGGAAATCCTGACTGCAAATATTCTACCACTAAAATCAAGAGATAGGTACGATAACAAGTATTCTTTATTTTGTATTCTTTATTTATTTTGTCACAATACCTGTAGTGTGGCGAAAAATATCGTACGCACCACGGGCAAAATTTTTTTTCTGGCTCTCAATCTTTTCTAGTCCTCGGCCTACGGCCTCGAACTTGAAAACCGATTTCGAGCCGGAAAAATCTAATTTTCTGCTCTAGGTGCGAAATATACTATTAGCAGCTGCCCCTATCCATCAACTGATTTATTTGAGATTTTTTCGGAAATTGGGTTATGATTCTCCATATGTGTGATGTTTAGTATTTATTATTTTTATTAAGTTTAGAATGTGAATAAATTTGGAATTCCTCCATCACATTCAATTTTTCACAATCACGTCCAAATTCTAATATTGACATTATTATGTTCAATGCTTTTGTATTCATGGTTTGAATTTAGTAGCCCAGTCAAGTGTTATAAGGGGAAAAGTTTGGAAGACAATTTTTGACCCCGCAGTTCTGTTTAGGGTTGTGAGGAGGTAAACATATCAAAAGTCCCCACCCCCACCCCAAGATGTGACATTTTTGAAAAAACACATTTTCCTTCAATTTTTTGCTATTTTTGCTCTTATTACTTTTTGAATATCGATGGGAAAAATCCATGTTGATCATGAGCTTATAGAGCATCAAATTCTCTTCAATTTGATTTTTAATTTCACAAGTTTACGCACATCCCCACGACTGTTGCAGCAGCTTCAGTGTTGAGTGTGAGATCTTCAGTTATGCAAAAATAGACCAATTGACAAATGAATTTGGAGAGAATGTTTTGAACACAGTTTTTGACTTTGCAGCTTTGTTGGGACCAGTTAGGGGGTGAAACTATCAAAAGTCCCCATCCCTACCCCTTGTGCTAAAGTGATGGGGGTGTTTTAAAAGTTGCATTTTTCAATGTTTTGCTTACAGACTCATATCTTGCGAAAAATGCGTTCAATCGACATAGCATTCTATGTTGTGAGCCATTATCTTTTTTGTTGGAAATGACTCATCAGCTCTTACAACAAGGCCTGCCCACCTGAGCCTACCTACTCGGATAAGAGTAGGCCAGCACATCAGTGTGACCATACATGTTGTACATATCACGATTCTTTCTTCTGCACCACACTCCATCCAACAGCACTCCTCCAAAAATTCTGCGGAGAATCTTTCTTTCAAATATGCTGATCAAGTTCTCATCTGATCTTGTAAGAGTCCAAGTCTCACTGGCGTAGGTAAGCACTGGCAAAATTAGTGTTTGGTAGATCATTATTTTTGTTTTGCAGCTCAGTTTCTTTGACCTGAGATGTTTGGCCAAACCAAAGTATGCCCTATTTGCCAACAGGATTCCCCGCTTGACCTCATATTATGTATTCTCGTTTTTATGGTTGACCAAGGATCCGAGATATACAAATTCGTCTACCACTTCCAACCCACAGGCAGATATTAACTCTAATTGATTGGCATTGAACCTCTGAGCATAGGACCTTGATGAGACCATAATCTTTGTTTTCTGCTCATTCACAATCAAACCCATGTTACCTGCCGCCCTTTCCATGTGGCTGAATGCTTCCATCATATAGGACATTGATCTAGCAGCAATATGAATATCATCAGCATAGGCCAACAGCTGAACAGATTTATTGAGCAGTATTCCTCTAGTATCAATTTTGGAATCCCTGATCACCTTCTCAAGAGCAATATTAAAAAGCAGACATGCCAAGGCATCTCCTTGCCTAAGACCATTTACTGACTCGAATGTGTTAGACAGGAAGTTCTGTACTCTCACCTGACATTGGACTGAGGTCATTGTCATTCTAAAAGCCTTATGAGTTTTCCAGGTATTTCAAACTCATGCATGACCTCATACAACTTTTGCCTTTTAACACTGTCATATGCAGCCTTGAAATCCACAAACAAATGGAAAGAGTTCATATTATTCTCCAACATTTTCTCCATAACAAGCCGCAAACAGAATATCTGGTCCACTGTAGATCTTCCAGATCTATATCCTGCCTGGTAATTTCCTATTTTACAGTCAACGTGAGGTTTCAGTTTCTTGTATAATACATTTGAAAAAACCTTGTATCCAACACTCAAGAGGGTAATGCCTCTGTAGTTTTTGCAAATCATGGGGTGACTTTTCAACAATGGACATAGTATCCCTTGATTCCAATTTTGAGTCATCACGTCTCTTTTCCATGTTTCAATGACAATCTGGTGCATTGTCTGTATCAGAGTATCTCCTCCATTCTTGAGTAACTCTGCTACTACTCCATCCTTCCCCGGAGACTTATTGTTGTTGAGCTTTTGTATAGCTTCAACAACATCTTCCAGTGTTGGTTCCTCTATGTCTTCTGGACCTCCAGATAAAATTGTTGGCTCTAAGAAGTCAGGCTGCTTTTCTTCAGTCCCATTAAGTAGCTCTTCAAAATGCTCCTTCCATCTGTTCAGTACTGATGCCTGATCACTCAAAAGGGTACCATCCCTACTTCTGCAAACAACTGACCTTGGCATGAATTCTCCTCTCTGATCATTTATCAAAGCATAAAACTTTCTAGTTTTATTCTGCTGCCCTCTCATTCCCTCAAAACAATCGAATTTATTATTTTCAAATTCTCACTTTTTTCTTCTGTGCATCTTCTTTTCTTCTCTGCGTAGATCACGATAACTCTCTGCAGCATTCCTTGTTCTACGCTGCTGTAGAATTTTATAGGATTCATTTTTCTTATTTGAGATGTCACGACATTTCTCATCAAATCAAGTATCTACTCTTTGCCTGGCCACTCTTCCAAGGATCTCATTTGCTACACACCCCAGTACCTTTACACATTTTCCCACTTATCACATCCAACATCTTCAGTACCTTCTTCGCCTTTCTTGAAATCGCTCTGCTATATTCTGATCTCTTAGCGATGCAGTATTGTATTTGATCACTGGGGATCTTCTCATTGTCCTCACTCTTGAGATGCGTGCTCTCACCACAGCACCAACAAGATAATGGTCAGAGTCGATGTTTGCTCCCTTGTAGGTCCTTACACTGATCAAGTTGGAGAGCTGCCGTCCATCAATCAATACATGGTCAATTTGGTTTGCGGTCTCACCATTGGGAGAGACCCATGTAGCTTTGTGAATGTCTTTATGGGGATGAAGTGTGCTTCCTATAACCATCCTTTTAGATGCAGCAAAATTAATCAATCTCATGCCATTCTCATTGCTTTCGGTATGCAGGCTATTCTTTCCAATCACTCTGCTATTGATCCTTTCTTGTCCCACTTTAGCATTCATGTCACCTAAAATAATCTTGATATCATGTGCAGGACATGCATCATAGGCTCTCTCCAGTAGGTCATAGAAATCATCTTTTTCATCATCAGTTTTCTCATCTGTTGGTGCATAAGCATTGATTATGCTAACGTTGAAAAACCTCCCTCTAAATCTCAAAACACATAACTTGCTGCTGAGTGCTCTGAAATCCAATACAAGATTCTTCAACCTCTTTCCAACCAGGAACCCCACTCCAAAAGTGTGCTCCTTCTCGTTACAGCTGTAGTACAGATCATAATTGCCCTTCCTCAGCATTCCATGTCCCGTCCATCTTATTTCCTGAATAGCTGTTATATCTGCTCTGTAATCATCCATGACTTCCATCAGAAATTGCATTGCTCCACCACGGTACAATGTTCTATCATTCCATGTGAACATTCTCAAATCCACTTCCAGTCGTTTTTTCTTTTGGCTACCATATCTTTTATTCCGTAAGTCCGATCCAATCCGAGGCTCACTTTGAGGTTTCGTAACTTTATTTTTATTTTGTGCTGAGGGGTTGTTGGCCCCCCCCCCGCTGAACCCCTAACCTGGAGGACCAGGTAATTTTTCAGGTATTCTTCCTTAGCCTTTGACAAACCAATGCCGAACTACAAGGCAGCAGCCAATTTCCTGTTAGTTTTATGGTAAGAAGTTAATTATCGAAGGTTGTAGGTTACTTGTAGGTAGAAGGAGAAGTACAGTTCTGGGAGGAGAAGAGAAGACGATACGATATTAAACTGAACATGGGGAAGAAGGAGAAGAAGACATGAAAGGAGGAGCCTTTGAGGTTCTATTGAACTCCATCTGCAAGGCAGCAGTTTTGTTGCTGGTTTTGGTCCGCCCGGGGTATTTGATTTCCCCGGTACCCCCTATCTAGGAGGCATCCCCCTATCCGACACCTGGGGAGGCGCCCGCTTGGAGACCAGCAACTCCCACGGGTGTTCTCCTATCATTTAAATTAATTTTCAATTATTTATCATATTAATTTATTTTTCAATTATAAAACACTTGGCAGTAACAAACTATTATGAAACAAAAATGATTGAAAAAATGATAGAATTGCTAATTGAGAAGAAACAAAATGAGAATCAACAAGGTAATGCCAAAAATGAAAGAGAATTTATTTTCATAGCCTACCTTATAGTGCAAAAATAAACAATGCTATCAGAAAAACATTTCCAAAAACAAAATTCAATGTAAGTTTTAGATCTAGGGACAATGCATTAATATGTTACAAAGGTTCTCAAAAATAAATGATCAAGATAATATATTCGAAACAAGAGAAATTTTCTACAAAATACTTAGAAATTTTATACAAAATTATTTCGTAGAATTACTTATTTACTGTTTCAGACAGATTCAAGTGCCCTGAGCGACCAGTCTCCAAACCTTTCAGGCTCTCCATTAATGATATTTTCAAAGGCACCGGATCCGGGTTCTGTGTGTCTGGCAGAGTTGAAACCGGTATGGTACAACAAGGTGACAAACTTCTGGTTCAACCGCTCAATGAAACTGGTACCGTCAAAGGTATGATGTCTGTTCCGCACATTTTCTACAAAAAATATTGGATGATTCTTATAATCAATCGATTCTATTTATATTACTTTCTATTCCACAATGAGAGCATCTTCTAATGAAGTGGTGAACCTAAGAATAAATCAACAAGATATGATTTTCTTTCATTTAGTGAAAAGATCATTGTCGATGTGTTTTTACGATGCAAAAAGTAAGAAGCTCTCAATAATTACTGTGAAATAGAAGTTGTATTGTAATAGTATCATGTGTTTAAAAGAAAACCGTGTATTATAGAGCATCGCCAAGTATAAAAAACTGTAAATATTATTTTAAATAACTTATATAAAGCTGAAGAATTTTCATCCATTTTAGTAGTAGTGTGGAATCGTGCAAATAGTGTGTTATAATTACATGATTTTTATCTCATATTTTATTTTTTAGTTTCTGACAGTGATTGTTATATACACAGTTATTGTTTTGAATTTTTGACTCTTACCACTGTATATTGGTTTTTCGAGTTTGCCCATATCACTTTTTTGCTTTATGGCGCAAAACTATCATATAATTATCACTTTTCAATACATTAACGGCGATTTA
The DNA here is from genome assembly GCF_014356525.2 of Nilaparvata lugens. Classification (NCBI taxonomy): domain Eukaryota; kingdom Metazoa; phylum Arthropoda; class Insecta; order Hemiptera; family Delphacidae; genus Nilaparvata; species Nilaparvata lugens. The sequence goes on along the minus strand of NC_052506.1, from coordinate 54,245,308 downwards.
GTAATGCGGGATTCATGTTTGTTGCAGCTCTCTACATTGATGACGTGTCGGTGCAATCAGCGTTTGCTGGCGATTATGTGAACGTGACCCTGTCGAACATCGATCAGCAGAACATGGCGATCGGTTACATTTTGAGTGACCCCCTCCTGCCGGCCCCCGTCACTTGTAAAATCGAAGCAAGAATCGTCATTTTCAACATAACCGTCCCAATCACTTCTGGATTCCCTGTAAGTGAATCGAAAATACTTCTTGTGAAATAATTATGCCTTTGCATGATATTTTTGTCTTAGACAAACATCAGGTGAAACCAATGTACCTAGAATACATTGCTATTCTAGGTACCTTGGGTAAAACCATTGTAATTAGTATAGGCTTACATGTATTCTATTTACTCAGGATTAAAAAATCTACCACTGCATAGGTGCTGGTGACAATTCAGAAAAATGCTCAATCTCTCCCTAAACCACATTGTGATTTATCTCAAAATCATACATTTCCACCTGTCACCAGTTAATTTTTATTTCTTGCAATTGTTCATTTTATAAATAAAAATGCTTTTTTAGTGATGAAACATTTCATGTCATCTGAGAGAGTACTTCACGATAATTATTGAAGCCTGAATGAACAAGATCTTTCCCAACTCAAACCACGTTATGCTGACAGCAGACATTAGAATAATAATAAAATAATAAAATCCACATGCTCCATTGTACCAAGCGAGATCAACTCTCATCATAAGTCATCAAGATTTCTTCAATTATTAATATATGCATGGAATCATACATTCTTTCAATTATAAAATCCATGTAAATAATCCAGTATAACAGAAACAACAACTGTAAAGTAAAGAATTATTTCTGCAGTCACTCACTATTAATCATTGTAGTAACGAGTCTTATAGCTGCTCTATAGTGTTTGAGTGAGAGGTACTCTTTAAACTTCCAGTATTTCTTATAACAACCACTAGGTACAAATGCTTCCCATCCATCCAACCAATACTAAAAGTATCATTGTTTAATTATTGCTATATTTGATCAGAGTTTGTGTTGTATCGCATAATGTTGTGAAGGTGGTGTTACACCAGCAGTCACTGGTGGAGCCGGCCGTGATAGTGAAGCTGGTGGCTCAGTTGCACAAGAGCTCAGGCGAGGTGGTGAAGCGGCGGCCGCGCTGTCTGCTACGAAACACCACCGCACTTGTCATCATCGAGACGTCGCGGCCGATCTGCGTTGAACTCTATCGCAACATCAAGGAGCTCGGTCGGCTCATGCTCAGGAGTGCCGGCACCACTATAGCTGCCGGCCTTGTCACCAAGGTCTCTAAAATCATTCTATGATACAGTTCTTGAAATCTCTGAAGAAATGTTATAAGTTACATAGCCTCCATTTCGACGATTTAAAGTAAGAAAATAACATTGTTGGTGGAACATTTTAATTTAAAGTAGTAGCAATAATAGTAGAAAATACCCTAACCTTAATCACTTAACCTAGAAGTCTTTGACTCTGTTCGTTGCTTGTTCCCAATTGTATTGATGACATGAATAAATTATAAATGTGGTGAATCACCAAGGAAATTTAGGCTAGGTGACTAGATAAGGAAACAGCCAAGCTCGTTTCTGATACACTTCATTGAACGAACAAACGAACATCGAGTGTTCGTTCACACTTACCTATTGTTGGCTGAAACCCAGAATGTCCTCCGAATGGTTGATAATCAGCTGTTGGTGAGAATTAGCAAACGGAGGAGATTCTGGGTGTCGTGACTCAGATGTCGGCTGACAATCGGTAAGATGGAAATCTGCCATTTGTGACTATAGTGAGGTCCACGTTGAGGTGCGTACAGATATACGCGCCTCCAACCCGCTCCGCGCACGCTCCGCCCTCGTTCCACCATCACTCCGCAGTCGCACCGATCATGAACGTTTCGGGAGATGTTAGCTCTTCTCGCTCTTCTCCACTCTTGCTCCGCGGTCGATCATCAATCGATCTGCTCTAGTGACGTTCGATTGTGGAGCAGAGCGATAGTCTATACGCACCTTTATAAAGTCAGCACTGGATTAACATTTATGTTGCTATCCTTGTCTGTCATTAGACAAAGCAAATAGCGCTATCCTTTCCTAGCTCCGCAACGTTGCCAAATTGGTTTTCAACAATGTAGAAATATAATTGAAAATATATAGTTGAAAATATATTATTTTAATTTTATTTGACTAAAAAAATATATTTAGCCTACTTGACGAGTAAAATAGATTTTATTATTATTAATATTTTTAACAAGAATGAACAATATATATTATATCAGACCGGTATATCTGATATCGGCTATCAAATATTAAGGGTAGTTGCAATCAGAGAATCGACAACGCTGCTGTCCTATCTTCTCCACTGACATTATTTATTTATTTATTCCATTATAACGTGGATTATTGTTATATGTGTATAGTATTATAGTGAAGTGCACGTTATAATGGCAGTATTTGATTGACAGTAGTGTTGCTATCATTGGACAAAGCAGATAGCGCTATCCTTTTCTAGATTTGCAATGTTGTCAGTTTGCCTGAAATATATTATTCTTACTTTTGACAGTGACTGTACCGATGTACGGCCGAGTGTCTGGAATCTATGAACTTAAATGTAGTGATTTCTACAAATTTTATATCAGGCAGGCGGGTAAATTTTCATTTAAGGTTTCCAGAGCACATCCAAGCACTAAAATCAAAAATTATACACAAAAGTCGGCATTTGTTGAACACTTGATAGATTCAGGCCATAATTCCACAGATATAAATTCTAAATTATGGTAATAAAAGTGGAAAAATGAATGTTAAAGAAGAATTTCATATTTATGCAGCAGCAAAATTAAACAGAGAGATAAAATAATAATCTTAATTCAATTAGACACCAATAACCCCATTTGAGATAATCTGATGCTCTATCAGCTCATAATCAGCACGGATTTTTTTTTCATCCATCGTTCAAAAATTATAAGGCCGAAAAGATGAAAAAATTGGAGGCAGAAGTGTTTTTTTTTTTCAAACAATTGTCTCACCTTCAAGAGCGGATATCTCAGAAACTATGAGAGATATGGAAAAATGTAGATGACAGAACTTGTTGGTAATTTTGTCAGCTTCAATTTTGCACAGAATACAAATGTTCATAAGATGCATATTTCCCGAGATATATGCAATAAATGAAAAAATGGTAATTTCTAACCACCCCCACCCCTTTAGCACAGGGGGTAGTGGTGAGGACTTTTGATATGTTGATAAAAGTCCCTTTAGCACAGTTTCCCTTTAGTTTCCCTTTAGCACAGGGGGTAGTGGTGAGGACTTTTGATATGTTGAAAAAGCTGTGGAGTTGAAAATTGTGTTCCAAACTTTTCCCTCTATAATCTTTCGTTGACTGGACTAAAAGGAATTTGGAGGGGATGTTTAAACACAATTTTTGACTTTGCAGCTTTGTTAAGTCTAGTTAGGAGAGGAACTAAAGTTCCCATTCCTAACTCATGTGCTAAGGGGATGAGGGTGGTTTAAATGTTGCATTTCTCAGCGTTTTGCTCCCACGTTCATATCTTGAGAACAATGCGTTCAACTGACAAAACTAACTATTCAAAAATTAAGCTTAATAAATTCTCTACACTTTTTGTTCAGTGGTATTTTGTGTTACTCCCAACAGTTACCGAGATATTCGCTCTTGAAGGTGAGTAATTGTTGAAATAACAGGTTTTTATACAATTTTTTTGCTTTTTCAGGCCTTATAACTCTCCAACAATGCATCGTAAAAAACTTATGCTTATCGTAGGTTTGTAGAGCATTGAATTCTCTTTGAAATGATGTATTATGTCACTATTCCAAGTTTTCCTTTCATTGTTATTAATAGCAGCTTCAATGTAGGGGGTGAAATTTTCATTGCTTCAAGTGTCAACTTATCGGTTCCACACCTTCAACAGAGGGGATAAAGATGCGCACTTTTGTTATGTCCACCTACTAACTAGTCCAAATTAAGCTGCAAAGTCTAAAATTGTTTCACAGACACCCCCTCAAATGTCATTGTCAAACGATCAATTGTTGCAGCAATGAAAATTTCATCCCCTACATTGAAGCTGCTATAACAATGAAAAGAAAACTTGGAATAGTGAAATAATACATTATTTCAAAGAGAATTCAATGCTCTACAAACCTACGATAAGCATCAATTTTTACGATGCATTGTTGGATAGTTATAAGCCCTAAAAGAGCAAAACATTAAAAACTTTTTTATTTTGATAGCTTGATGATATACAAATCGAAAAACTTTGAAAAATATCACCAGTAGAAAGTTTATTTTTAGCCTTTGCACAGCCTTAATTTACCGAGGATGGATATAGGCTTATTCTTAATTTCTTATTGCTATTGAATTAATTTTTAATCAATTATTACAACAAATCTATTCAATTGATGATCAAAGTTTACACAACACTAAAAGCCCAACTAAACAGAGCTTTCTCCAAGTGATTCCTTAGCATAATTTATTGGTAACACGCGAGATTCATGAATGAAAGGTTGCGGGTTCGAGACCAAACTACTTTTTTGCTGAGAATTTTCAACTCTAATTTTCAACCCACGTAATTTTGACAAAATGACTGGACATAAGGAGATTGCATTTTATTTATTTATTTAATCATTCATTTTACAACACCATTTACCCTAATGCAAAGCACGGGTTACCTAGCTATGTTTAGTTGGGCTTTTAGTGTTGTGTAAACTTTGAATCACTAATTGAAAAGATTTATTGTAATAATTGATTAAAAATAAATTTAATAGCAATGAGAATAAGCCTATATCCATCCTTGGTAAATTAAGAATCTTTATGTGAAGTTGCAAGTTGATCAGTTCATTATTTCATACGTGATAACGCGTAATGCGTACGTTAATAGTGTATTTCCTATCGCCTTGCTTGTACTTACTAATTGTGATTGTACTTGCAATTACTTAGTTTATAATATTAATAGATGTTTTATTATAGTGAGGTCCACGTTAAAATGGCAGTGAAGAAAGATGGTATAACAGGGTTGCCAATTCTCTATATTTGACTCCATTTTGCCATAGACTGTACAAAAACACAGCCATCTTTATTGGATAGCTGTATCAAGATGTCCTCAAAATGTGATATTGAAGTTGGGTAGTTATATGTAAAGCCTTTTTTGTGTATTGACCTCTGTGTAACTGACACTTATATTTCTATATCGTACTCTACTAACTGAATTTTGTAATATCTGTTTCAGATCTTGTAAGAGTTTCAGATCGAGTTTAGAAAATAACCTGTATAAATGAAGTTTTCTACTGGAACTTTTGGACCTCTAACTTCTACAATAAAATTTATTGTTCTTATTTAAACGAATTGCTATTAAATAATACAATAATTAAACATCAACTTTACTTAACTTACTCACTTCATACTTCCTTCCTTAGTCATGACCAGAGATCTGGATTGACTGTGTCTGCAGTGGACCTGATTTGGTCGTTGTAGGGGTTGACGTTACGGCTAAATAAACACTTATCATGTTTTTTAACTGTTTAAACATTCTAAAATAGATTATTTTTCAAATTTGATCAAGATGGCCTTGTCTGTAAGGCTAGGCACACACCAGTTAGTCAAGACAAGACAACACATGATCAGACACGTTCAGTCACAATACTTCACATAGTTGCTTATGAAGACATGTCTAATTGCAATGACTTATCAGTGTGTGTTGCGTCATAAGCAACTATGGGAAGTATTGTGTCTGATCATGTCTTGTCTTGTCTTTACTAACTGTTGTGTGCCTAGCCTAAAAGTATCACATTTGTTGCTTACGGTTCAGATGGTGTTTCTTTTGGTCTCAAAGTATTCCTTCATATAGTAGAATGGTGACGTTATTAACCAGTTCTTGATTCTTTCCCTGAAGTTCCTGTCATCGAGGCTCTTCACTAAGATAGATATATTATATCTTTCTTGATCCATGAGCATGTATTAGATGTGTAAGTTCACGTCAAAAAATAAGAACACCTACACAAATAATAGAGTCCAAGTCAATAAGTTAGTGAATGATAGCATGCATGCATATATGGTTTCAGCGGTTATAGAGCATTGCAAGTGTAACATTAAATTGATTGAACAGTGGTATCCATCATTTGTAATGAATGATTGGTGACCTGTTTGGTAAGAGTAATAAAAGGGGGCGATTCACCAGTTCCCAGACGGGAACACTGTAAATTGTTGTTGCGTAGCATTTGATGGTAGAGCAAAAGCCGTTGTTTTTTTTTTAATATTATCAACTAGATATTTTTTGGAATTTGAAAGAAAAACATTTTTTTTCAGGAGTCAGATTTATTTTATTTAAAAGAAGAAATTTCTGTTTGATTTAAATGTGAATTTTAACATATTTTGGTTTTATAAAATTAGTTATGCTACAACTATTCTAATACAGAACAATTAAGGAGGGTTATGAAATTTTGAGCATTTAATCAATTTAAAAAAAATTGAATGTGGAACGATACCGTTATACAGTTGATGTCCATCCTAAGTTGCCATGGGGATGTCCAGCCACGGGGCAGCTCGGTCTGTCTCAGGAGGTAGGCGATCAAAAAGTGTGTGAAATTATTCAGAAGGAAAGTGGAAAGCTTTTTCTACTAGCTGGCTGTAGGGGAGACTAGAATGCTAGCCCCACTTCTACCTCTCCTCAGCGTTTTTAGTCTGTCTTTTAAAACTGTCTGATCAGCTTTTAGTTTTTAAAGTTGGAAAAAATTATTTATCTTCTTAAAGAAGGAACTGATGTTTGGGGGTATGTCAAACCTTGTGGTTCATGACATCTCCCCCTCCTCCACTGTGACAGCCGACCCTGGCTGTCCATTCTTGACTCAATGGGCTTGCTACAAAATGTTTTTACTTTAAAAAATAATTATCAAACTCTTTGAGGTTCCCTTCAGGAACTGTGACAAAGACAATAATTATCAAGTATGATTTAAAATTATTTCCTAAAATATACAGTATATAGAGTAGAAATATCCTTAAACACATAATTATGTTAACCTTATACAGTGTAATTCATTTTATAATATATTAAATGATTAAAAACAAATTTCCATTGATCCCTAAGTCTAATAGCTCTGATAAGTGGCACATAGTCAAGAATCATACAATAATATTTTTAAGTATCCAGAACTTTTTTTAATCTCCTATTAATCCAAGAAAATTTGTCTAGTAATCCCAAAACTATAACCTTTCTTTAAGTTCCCCTAATAGGTCTATCTACTCAATTCCCCTATGAAATCATTTTATCCATTTACCCTTATTAAAACTGTAACATAAAGTCACTTATTTTTAATAAATGACTTTGTATGCAACAATCGCCATTTTCAGTAATAAAAGATAATTATTAAATATTCAGAGTAGAACTTCCTAAAATATATAACATTGATACCAATTGAGTAAACTTATTATACATTTCCCATAACCTATGTAGTAATAGTTCTTGTAATAACAATTGACTACCTACATGATAAAGAGAATTTATTTCCCATTTCCAATAGGTGAAAAGGTCTTATTTATTTTAATTGGAAATTATTCATTGTAATATTCATCTTGGTAGTCCAAAAGATTACATCCAATCCTTGCTCATTTACAATAATAAAATTGAAAAATGATTCTATACTAATAAATTCCATTAGAATTCATGATTAATGCAGTGTTGATAATATACTAATAAGTTTCATTAATTATTATAATTCAATAATAATACTTTTTTTAATTATAATATAGTAATCAATAATATCGATTGATAATAATTCAACTATATTAATAATGGAAATTCAATCATATTTTACACGAAATATTTATCCTTAATTACAATCTTCCTATCAGATAATTATTGAGTAAACACATTTTATGATAAAAAATGAAAAATATGGGTCAGTGAATGATATTTGATCAATTATGTATAGAATAATATTCGATAATACAACTTTAAATTAAACTTCATTACATATATAATAAAAGTTCCTAAAAAATATTTATTCTTGATTGAAAGGAATCCTCTTTGTAGAGAAATACGTATAAATAAACATGGCAATGTATTGTGTGTACATAAAAATACAAGAATAGTCTAATATAGATATAAGTTCACATTTATAGTACGAATAATTATGTAATAAATCAATCAAATCAAATGAGACAAAAATCCTTAACAATTTTTATTAAAAATGAAAAAAGCGATTTTATTTTAATTAATCAATCTTGTGGTGTTGATTGTGAAAGTTATACATAATTTCAATCCTTCAACTCCACCATTTGAATGGCGGGCTTCTGTTGAGATTTTTGGATAATCAGTAGCATGTGAATCTTCAGTAACAAGTATAATAATGCCAAAGTGATTATTCCTAACCAAGCATAAATAAAATAGAATGCCATGGAAGTGGAATTAAAAATATCATGCCAACTGTTTGGTAGTGTTACTTTTTCGAATAAATCTGGAGCTATATTATTATGAATAAACAGAGTTGGTACAGTAACATTCCAGTCATCTTTTAAAATATCTGAGAAATTATCAAAATGCGGATTGTTATGGGGCTGGAAGGAATATATTTTTAGTGATTTAATATTTAGCCAGTGAAGAGGTAAAAAATGTTGGATTTTGGGAATGATTGGTGCACGGGAGTCACAAGGAAAGGTTGTTCTAATTAATGTCTTATTTTTGTACTGTAGCTCACAGCTGCACGGGATAGATATATGTAGAGTTCCTGGAAGATTTGTAGATAATATGTGATCTTCCCCTTCTTCATATTTGATTGTGGTTCCTGGCTGGTTGTTTGTTACATAGAACTCTGTCGGCGATACTTCTGTAATCTCACTATTATCTGTGCTGCTTATGCAGGAGAACACACAGAACTGTTGTAGCTGCTGAAGAGTTGATGACGCTACTAAATGTTCTGTACACTTTGATGATAATTTTCCCGAATGTTGTTGTCTAGGTAGATAGCAAAGCGTTGTTGTTTGTACTGGACAAAGCTCCAATTGCTTCCCAGTTAGAACTTGAATTGTGTCTTCGCTTTTCGCTATTATCATTTCATCTCTGGGTAGCCAACATGATTGATTTTTCCAGAATAGCGGGGTTGGAATGTTTTTGAATAATGTGAAGTTAGATGTTTTTGTGATGAATGGAACTTTCAGTGTGATTGTCACATCCTCTGTTATTTTACATGTCGTTATTGGTAGGTGGTAGAACTGATGATAATCTTCTATGTTAACTGCTATACGTTGATTTGTTGAATCCATATTCCTTTGTAATTGTAAGAGGTCTTTCTTCAACAATTCAGGTTTGATGACGTTTGAAGGGAGTAATTTCTGTTGACACCTCTCTTTAATTGATGTGATGAAATTTCTTCGAGTCAGGATATATAAGTCGGAGTAGAGGTGGAAAGTGTAGCCGATTATTAGATTGTAGAGTGATTCATCTGCTTCTAATTTGGAACTCATTTTGTTTTGGAGTTGAAGATATGCTGTGTGGAACTGGTTGGAGATGTCTTTTGTGAAGGAGTTCAATTCCGCCGTCACTTTGATTAAATCTTGGTGGTCCTCTTTCACAATACTTTTGAATGCGTTGAGGTGGTCTGTCAGGTGCTGTTCGTTGAATTCAAGTCCATGAAGCTCCCCGTCTGTTGCGGTACCGCAGCAAAATTGCAAGAAGTTTCCTATTGCATCGATGGACCTTGTAGAACGATTAGATTGTGTAGTTGATGTCTGTGGTTTATTGGTGTAGAGAGTGCTCATGTTTGATGATGTCATTTGTTGAATTATATAATTGCTCTATAATATTTGCGATAGAGCAATCAGCGTATAAACATTTCGGTAGAAAGACTTTATCTGCTTGAAGTAGAGTCATCTGCGCCGTTGGAAAGTTCATTTTGTAGCGGAGTGGCACAGAAGCTTGATAAACGTGTACATGAGGGATTGGTTGGAGAATAACTCCTGGAAACACTTTGACAGCTGCCGTTTCCATGAACAATATTATCAAAGACATTAGGGAAAGGGTATGAGGAAACATGACTGAGCGATGGGGTCTGGCTTCTCAAAGTTGATAATAAGCTATTTATGATAAGTTTATATTGATTATTTGTTCTGCATCTAGAATTACTATTTATTTTTAATTCAATTTAATTAATTTATTATTGTTATTGAAGATTCGCCACTGTAATTTGAAACATATACAGCCATAATATTTTTTTTCTAATTTAAAATTTGTCCTATTTGTTGGGTTTCTAAAAATTAATTTCTACTTGGAAAGATTCTAATGTAACATACACTAGCTAATTCCAATAGTGAAATTCACTATCACTCATCAATACATGCATATATTATTCACTCATTATTACTTGCATATAAATAATAATAATTATTATATACAAAAAATGTCCAGTCAATAATCATGAATATACCATTCAATGTTAAAAAAAATTAAATATAACTTAATAAAATTAACTTACAATATTTAGGCTAAGATAAAACTAAAAAAAAGATAAAAATGAAATTAATTAATACTTAAACATACTTATACTAAATTTACTTGTGTGATTGTTGCGTTGACCGCTCGTTCACCGGCTCGTCGTTCGCGTAGTCGCTGATCGCACGGGTCTCTCGGGTTTGGAGTAGCTTGGTTTCGCTGTCCAAGTCCTATTCGTTCGTCAGCTCAGGCGATTCGTCGTCATTCACGTAGTCGCTGATCCGTGTAATTTTTGAAGTCGCTTAGTTTCGTAGTCCAAGTGCTACTCGATCGCCGGCTCTCTGGCGACTTGTCGTTCACGTAGTCGCCGATCCGTGATTCTGTAGTGGCTTGGTCTCGTAATCCAAGTCCTACTCGATCTGCAGTTTGGGAAGGAGGCGCAGTGTAGTCGCTTATCTGTTGCAGCAGGTTGGCGCCCCGTTACTGCTTAGTAGAAAAGTTCTTAATCTGTTGACGAAATTTACAATATATTATTATTTAGATCTAATTTTATTCTTCAATAAAATGTACAACGGAATATCACATAATTATTAAACATTTTAATCTTCATTTCTATCAAAGTTGTCTCTTTCATAGTAGGGCTACAACCTGTTGATATGTACAATTTCGTGGAACGGTTGTCCACGCCTCGAGTTAATTATTTCGAAGTTCTGAGGAGACAATCTTTTCGTGACTTTGAAAGGTCCACGGTAAGGGTGATTCAATTTTTTACAGGAGTCTGATTGTGCTTGAGGGTAGGCAACTAGAACATTTGTTCCTGGTTGGATACTCAAGTCTCTGTATTTCTTGTCATGGGTTTCTTTTTGTTTCTCCTGAACCTTACTCATAATTTCAGGCAAACTTTTTCTGATTGCCACTAGCTCATTGAGGACATGCATCCTGTCTTGCTTGATTGCACTCGGCAGGAAGGCTATGCCTAATGGGCTTAGTGGATGGAAACCGTGGAGTAGGTAGAAAGAAGAATAACCCAGAGAACTTTGCTTTGAAATATTATAAGCAAAACAGACGTGACGAATATTGGAATGCCAGTTATTTTGTTTAATGTTCGAATAACACCTTAGCATTGTAACAAGCGTGGCATTATAACGTTCTGTTACTCCCTGAGTTGTGGGCATGTAACTTGATCCAAATTTTTGGGAAACTCCAAGTGATAAACACATCTCTTTGATAAGTTCGGCTTTGAAATTTGTACCATTGTCGGTATGAATAGTTCTGGGTAGACCATACAAAGAGGCGAAATTCAAAATAAAAGTTGCTGTATGTTTAGCGTCTATCGCAGTAGTTGGTTCGCAATACGCAAACCGTGTTGTGCGGTCTAGTGCCACAAAAATATATTTATATCTGCCACCCGATAGCGATAAGGGCCCTACCGCATCAATACAGACGGTGCTTAGGGGTTGATCCGTGATTGCTATTGGGCGCAGTAGCCCTACTGGCTTTTCTCTGCTCGTTTTGGAGATTTGACAAGTTGTGCAAGATTTAACATAGTCTATTACATCTTGGCGCATGGATGGCCAGTAGCACTTGTATTTTATTTTCGACAAGGTCTTATCAATCCCAAGGTGAGCACCATAATTTATATCATCATGATATTGCTTTAGTATTTGCTGAATAGCACTACCTGGTACTGCCAAGAGGTATTGCAGCCTTGTTTTAGTTTGCTCTTTATAAAAGAGAATATCATCGCGTAGGGTATAGTTGCGTGATTTTCGCGCAATTATTTTATCTGCTTTATCTAGATCAAATTGGTATATCTTACTCAGGAAAGGATCCTGTTTTTGCAGTAATCCTATATTAACAGTCAAAATATTGTTTATATTTTGCCATTCTTTTTCAATTGTTTTTTCTATTGGCGCTCTGAAGAGGGCATCAACTAATTGTAACGATTTTCCAGGCTTATATACAATTTCAAAGTCGTATTGTACCAATTTCGCAGCTAACTTCGCTAAGCGTGAATTTGGTTCTCGTATGCTTTTGTAATATTGAAGACTTGCGTGATCAGTTATTACTTGAAAATGTTTGTTAATGATTAGCGATCGAAAATGATTCACACTGTAAGTTACGGCAAGCATTTCCAAGTGAGTAGCGGGCCAGTTTTGTTCATTGTTAGTAAGTCTGCGAGATACGTAAGCTACTGGTTTTATTATACCATCCGTATCTTTCTGTGCTAAGCAGGCAGCGATCCCTATGGAACATGCATCCGTAATAACATACGTATCTTTGTTATCACAGAAGTGGGATAGTATTGGCTGTGTCATTAAACAATTTTTCAAGTCATCAAACGCTTTTTGGTGGCTCTCGTGCCATTCAAATTTGGCGTCTTTATGAGTCAATTGTGTAAGAGGGTATGCTCTTTTGGAGAGACAGGGAATGAATTTCCTGCAAAACGATGTAGCTCCAAGAAATCTTTTAACTTCAGTTACATTGGTAGGTTTGGGCATATTTTTTATAGCCTCTACATTTTCCGGAAGTGGCGAAATTCCCTGGTCTGATACCATGTGCCCAAGAATTTTCAATGATTTATAGCAAATTTTGGATTTTTCGGGGTTTAATTTCAGATTTGCTGCTCTCAGTCTTCTAAACACTTCTTCCAGATGTTTCTTGTGGTCATCAAGTGTAGAAGACATGATATAGATATCGTCAATGTAAATAAGAACGGATTTGTACAAGATGTCTGAAAATAAGTGTGTCATTCCTCTCATGGATGAGTTTGGGGATAAATTCAACCCCATAGGAGCGCATTTGAAGCTGAAAAGTCCTAGAGGTGTATTAAAGGCTGTGAGGTGTTTCGACTTTTCAGCTATCCTCATGGAATAAAAGGCTGAAGTTAAATCCAGGGTTGAGAGGAATTTTGCAGAACTTAAGGCTTCCAATATTGTAGAAGGATTTGGAAGAGGATATCTATCTTTTAGAATCTTATTGTTGAGTTTTTTATAATTTACCACAAGACGAGGCTTGTTATTCTTGTTATGCACTATAAATGCGGGTGAGGCATAATTCGATTTGGTTTCTTCGATTACGTTTGCTTTTAAAAGTCCTTTAAGGATTTCATCCATTTCTTCTCTTTCTTTAGTAGCTAGTTTATATGGAGGCGAAAAGATAGGAGTATCATCTGTGAGGTTGATTGTTACTGGTTCAAGAGTTGACACCGGAATATCATACTTAGGAAAGGATCCTGTTTTTGCAGTAATCCTATATTAACAGTCAAAATATTGTTTATATTTTGCCATTCTTTTTCAATTGTTTTTTCTATTGGCGCTCTGAAGAGGGCATCAACTAATTGTAACGATTTTCCAGGCTTATATACAATTTCAAAGTCGTATTGTACCAATTTCGCAGCTAACTTCGCTAAGCGTGAATTTGGTTCTCGTATGCTTTTGTAATATTGAAGACTTGCGTGATCAGTTATTACTTGAAAATGTTTGTTAATGATTAGCGATCGAAAATGATTCACACTGTAAGTTACGGCAAGCATTTCCAAGTGAGTGGCGGGCCAGTTTTGTTCATTGTTAGTAAGTCTGCGAGATACGTAAGCTACTGGTTTTATTATACCATCCGTATCTTTCTGTGCTAAGCAGGCAGCGATCCCTATGGAACATGCATCCGTAATAACATACGTATCTTTGTTATCACAGAAGTGGGATAGTATTGGCTGTGTCATTAAACAATTTTTCAAGTCATCAAACGCTTTTTGGTGGCTCTCGTGCCATTCAAATTTGGCGTCTTTATGAGTCAATTGTGTAAGTGGGTATGCTCTTTTGGAGAGACAGGGAATGAATTTCCTGCAAAACGATGTAGCTCCAAGAAATCTTTTAACTTCAGTTACATTGGTAGGTTTGGGCATATTTTTTATAGCCTCTACATTTCCCGGAAGTATGCTCTTTTGGAGAGACAGGGAATGAATTTCCTGCAAAACGATGTAGCTCCAAGAAATCTTTTAACTTCAGTTACATTGGTAGGTTTGGGCATATTTTTTATAGCCTCTACATTTCCCGGAAGTGGCGAAATTCCCTGGTCTGATACCATGTGCCCAAAAATTTTCAATGATTTATAGCAAATTTTGGATTTTTCGGGGTTTAATTTCAGATTTGCTGCTCTCAGTCTTCTAAACACTTCTTCCAGATGTTTCTTGTGGTCATCAAGTGTAGAAGACATGCTATAGATATCGTCAATGTAAATAAGAACGGATTTGTACAAGATGTCTGAAAATAAGTGTGTCATTCCTCTCATGAATGAGTTTGGGGATAAATTCAACCCCATAGGAGCGCATTTGAAACTAAAAAGTCCTAGAGGTGTATTAAAGGCTGTGAGGTGTTTCGACTTTTCAGCTATTCTCATGGAATAAAAGGCTGAAGTTAAATCCAGGGTTGAGAGGAATTTTGCAGAACTTAAGGCTTCCAATATTGTAGAAGAATTTGGAAGAGGATATCTATCTTTTAGAATCTCATTGTTGAGTTTTTTATCATTTACCACAAGACGAGGCTTGTTATTCTTGTTATGCACTATAAATGCGGGTGAGGCATAATTCGATTTGGTTTCTTCGATTACGTTTGCTTTTAAAAGTCCTTTAAGGATTTCATCCATTTCTTCTCTTTCTTTAGTAACTAGTTTATATGGAGGCGAAAAGATAGGATTATCATCTGTGAGGTTGATTGTTACTGGTTCAAGAGTTGACACCGGAATATCATACTTATGCTTCGAAAATACATCTGTGTATTTCGTAATTAATTTTTCAAAATCTTTATAATCTGTTTCCTTCAAGTTGGGATTTACATCAATCTTTTGAGTACCGGTATCATAAATTATAATATCTATATTTTTCTTTTCTTTGTTTTGTTCTTGAATGTTATATACTGATTCAACGAGAGGATCCTGTGATATAGTATTCTCTGTAATACTTTTCTTAATATCTTCAATATTTGAGCTTTGAATACTTATGTATCCAATGCATGCTCTGATTTTTAAAGAAACCATTATTTGTGAAAAATTGTAGGCAATGAATTTTATTTCTGTTTCCGTGACTTCCTGAATCGCGAAATTGACTTTTTCTCTATTAAGATACATCTCATTTGGTGTGAAATGCAAGCTCACATTTTCTTGTACATTCCAGATGTTTCTCACTGAAAATTCAGTAGAGTCATGAGATTTTATTATTACATCCGTCGGTAACCGAATAGATTGAGATTCATTGTAATCTGTATTGGGTACAACAGATTCATTAACAATGGGCGAAAATTGCGCTGTATAAGCTGTCTCGCTGAGATTGCCGAGTGATTGCCCACTGGAAAAAAATCAAAGTTTTACCTGACGTGTTGAAAACGTCAATTTGATAACCTTGCTTCGCGATTGTTCTTACTTGGAAACAAACATCGCTATCTTTGCACAAGGTATCTTTGCTGTCTTTGCTGAGGATTGAAAATCCTAAATTCATTGTCTGTTGGAAAATTAGACAATAGCAAGGGAATAGGATATGATTCGGCAGGCTGTATTCTAATATCTTTTTCCGTGTAAACTGAATACGCGACAGAAACTGGACTTTCTGAATGGGAATGAGATACTGTCTCTTCACTCGTTCTCATGGGAATCGTTAGATCTTTGTTCAAAATAATTTTCTTACAAGAGAAATCAATGAGAACATTATTTTCTTCCAAAAATCGATTTCCTAAGATTATGTCTGTCGATAACTCTTGTACTATGAAGAATAATTGAGAAAAGAGATTTTCTTGAATTGAGAATTTAACTTCTGCAATTCCAAGGAATGGAATCTCTTTTTGATTTGCAGCGTACAAAATCATGTCAGGTTTTTCTATTATAACATTTTCTTGTACCAAGTGCTTTCTGGCTAATGATATATTTGATCCAGTGTCAAAAAGGATGATAATGTTTCGTTTATTTGACATGGCTTTAATGTGGACAGCCGAATCTATTTGATTGCATGCTTCGGTGATTTTGGAGTTGGAAGGATGTTTGTTTGATAAATATGATTGAGGGTCTTGTATTAGATGTATCAGATTTTCTATTTTGTGAATTATTTCCGGTTTCTTTTCCATTGTGTTTAACGGTTTGTTATCGAGTGAATATTTATGTATCATATTGAGTTGGAAATCTTTGAGGCTCGCTATTTCGTCATCTTGTGAGAAAGCTTCTAGAGTTCTATACTTCAAGTAATAGTATAAGACATTCAAAAATTTTTCTACATTTGTGCAGAGATTGTGTTCTTTTGACTTTTTTCCTATGCGTATCACTCTTTTGATAGTCAGGTGTGAGTTGTTGGGGCCTTGAGGTAATAATTGTCGAACTTCAACTATTTTTTCAGCCAATCTTGTTATTTCTCTGTTAAATGGGCCAGTGGTTTCATCATAGATATAGAAATTCCTTGTTCTATTATCACTCACTAAAATTGAATCGTTATGCTGGACTATCGTCGCATCGTTTGCTTGTGAGTTATGAAAAAATCCATAAGTGGCGCAATGTTACATTTTTACTCATCCATTGTGGTAGTGATTCGTCATCAGAGTCAAGTAAATCATGTGTGATTTGGTCATTGAATACCTGAATTTAAGTTGCTATAGGGAAAGCATAGTTGTTCATTATGTAGTCAATAATGTGTGACAAATTCAATTTATTCATATTATCTTCCATGCGTAGGGGTTGTTTTAGTATTTGGGATTTAATTTTAGTTGGGTCTGTGTTGCATACCTGTTTCAATGGTTCTTGCTTATGATTTGGAAGATCCGATTTATCAGTTTTTTTCACGTATGTGTGTTTTCCATTATTTTTAACATCGTGAGATTCCTGTCTGGTATCGTATGATGACGTAATAATTCTACTATCATTTTGGGTGTTGACGGGTTGTCAAGATTGTTTTGATGCAGCTAGAGCGTAGGTCATAGTATTCTTTTGCTCTTGAATTCGTTTAATATTTACAGGACATCCGTTATTCACTACGCTAGTGTTTTTGGATGTCCTATTAAAACTACCGAAAAAGTCATGTATGTTTTCGTGTGGTGAAGCAGAATAGGTTGGTGGTGTGATAAAAGGCCTCTTTCTGTCAGCCATTTTGGTTTCTGTATCTGAATTTTCTTCAAGTGTTTCGGTTTGGATGCAAGAATTCGTATAGGTATTAATTGTTTCGGTTCGAGTGTAAAAATCTGTAGTGAAACTTTCTGTTTGAGTACATGAATTTGTTTTAATTGGTTCAGGGGGAAAAAATACGTTAGTTTTGCTGGCAGAAGGTGTTAATAGTTTATTTGGTGTATTTTCAAGGCTTTGTTCTCCTGCGCTTGCTAGTCTGAAATTTCTTCTTAGGTGGTTTTCAAGGACATATAAATCGGGATAATAATTGAAACTTCCTTTAATAAGACGAAGATTTGAGCGGACAAACTCAAGATCAGCGTTAGCGGGAATGTAAAGGTTGTATTCCTGCGATAATTTTTCTGCTGTTTCCAAATTAAGTTTGGAAGTTTGAACAGTACGCAAGTCAGTTAGAGTAGTTGAGGACATATTTCCTAGCACAATTCATAAAAACGAGATACATTTTATATATATGTATAACATGTAGCATAGCTGGATGATTGATCTAGGTCAGGCACGAAACAAATTAAAGCAATAAAAATCAATACAATAAGCAATAACTGTAGGATGACTCTTCTCACGCTCAATAGCGTTGACTGCTATTCAATGACAATATATATAATAATAATTCAAATAAAAATCTATATAGCATTTGGACTCAATATTTCATCAATTAGTGGGCTCAGACAGTTAATAGCCTTGGCATTGAAATAAAACATTCATTGAAAACACAACTTACTTCGAAATAACAATACACTTTCTTCCTGTAATAAGAAATTCATTTAAAATGGTTTGCTATTGGAGTTAATTCACTGATCAATCGCCAGTTTTTAGCTCTATTTAATTTAATTTGATTTCAAGAACTTTTGATTTGAGTTTTGCAAACATTTATGTATTCTATAATTTGAGGGACGGGGAAAGTCCAACATTTAACGTTAGATTAATCTGCTTTAATGTTTTTATTATTACCGCTTATTAATTTATTTGTGTAATGCAGAAATAAGCTCGGCGTAACCTCCACCATTTGTAACATTAAATTGATTGAACAGTGGTATCCATCATTTTTAATAAATGATTGGTGACCTGTTTGGTAAGAGTAATAAAAGGGGGCGATTCACCAGTTCCCAGACGGGAACACTGTAAATTGTTGTTGCGTAGCATTTGATGGTAGAGCAAAAGCCGTTGTTTTTTTTTAATATTATCAACTAGATATTTTTTGGAATTTGAAAGAAAAACATTTTTTTCAGGAGTCAGATTTATTTTATTTAAAAGAAGAAATTTCTGTTTGATTTAAATGTGAATTTTAACATATTTTGGTTTTATAAAATTAGTTATGCTACAACTATTCTAATACAGAACAATTAAGGATGGTTATGAAATTTTGAGCATTTAATCAATTTAAAAAAAATTAAAATTAACTTGTTGCCAATGATTTTTCAAAACGTTAGACAGAATTGTGTTGGACAGACTATTGTGTTTTTTTTATTTAAACAAGTTATTTGACAGTTCAAAAAACATTATTCATTTATAATTAATTTGGAATTTCTAAGTCGATGAAGCCAACATCTACTGCCAAATCCACCCATCTTCATGTCACCACAGTGATGTCATGCATCATATAGAAATTATAGAAAACTTTTTTGAGTTTGTTGTGTAAGTGTTTGTGGTGTTTAACTTACATTGTTGTTAAACATAGCTTGTTTTCCATAGCAGATTATTATTTATTTATGTAATTATTATTCATGAAAATGGTAATCTCCTGTGCAGCATATAAATTGCACTGAATTTTGAAGAAAAAAAGTGGAATATCTTTTCATGCGTAAGTTGAAATTTATACACATAAATATTGTAAGTTGTAACTGTAGTATTATCCTTGGTTATGATGTAAGTAGGAAAAAAAGTGGAATATCTTTTCATGCGTAAGTTGAAATTTATACACATAAATATTGTAAGTTGTAACTGTAATATTATCCTTGGTTATGATGTAAGTTAACTTATTGCAGCATGACAATAAATTAGTTTTGTAGGCTACCGGACCTTATTATTTTCAAAACACATTATAACTTTGAAGCCGATATCACATAACACATTATAACTTAACCGACATCGTTTTTGCCCATAGCTAGAAATAACCTAAAAACTAAAATAGAAATAATCTGAAATAGACACAATCTGAAAGTTTTCCGTACGATGCGTGACGTCACTGCTGTGACGTCAAGATGGGAGGATTTGGCAGTAGATGTTGGCTTCAGAGGCTAGACTTCCCAGCCTGTCTATTCTATAACTGGTCTAAGTATATAGCCGAATTCCCCTTAGACCAGTTACAGAATAGACACGGTCTATTGTATATTCATTTTCATACTGAAAGTCGATGAAGCCAACATCTACTGCCATATCACCATATCGTGACATCAGTATCGGATAGAAAACTTTTCTGCAGAGTTTGTTTACATTGACTGCGTTCATGGGAGGTTGCGGTACATGTACGATTTCGACCAAGGACACGAAAATGCGTTCGGTGGGAGCTTTTGACAGTTCAGGTACCGGTCGCCATCTTGGAACAGAGTGGAGTGGTGCATGCTCACTTGCACCACATACATGCTCACTTGCACCGCTGGAAAAGTATGTTCCACAAAACCGGTACCGGGATCAACGCTTCTTATTGGTCGAGAGTAGAAGCGTTGGTTGTCTGCTGTTTTGTTAGGTTATGTCTTATGTCTTCACATCCAGAATCTATAGACTAAAAAAGGATGAGGCGTACAAAGTATTTTATTTCATTGATGGAATTAATTACAGTGGACATAAATCAAGAAACTTCAATTATTAACATTTTGCTAATATTCCATAGAACGTTTTATTCATTAACACTAATTGCATAGAAAAAGTAGTCAAATTTTCATTGATGACAGCACAAGCCATCATTGATTATTAAAAAGAACTTTATAAGAAAAAGCATGATTAGCCTAGTGCTTCTATAAGAACTAATCAATACTCCAGCCTTGTTGTGATAAGATAACATAGGTCTAAAATAGTAGTATTCACCTGATGTAGCCAACATTACATTTTTGATAAGGTCTGTTGCAACCTACATAAAAGATAATATTGGCTTGGACAAGCTTGTATAATAAATTTTAAAATATATATTTTTTCAAACTATAAATTAATAATTATTATTGATTCAATAATAATGAATAATAGCTGAAATGTTCATATTGATAACACCTTTATTATGTTTGTCAACACCAATCTGTAAACGATTAATTTCAAAAGTACGGGCCAAAAATGGTGAACCAGAATTTGATTTTCGTTCGGTGGGAGCAAGTAGTGGTGCACCAGTCACGTGGTTTCTGGTTACTGCCACAAAGTAGGAGGAATTGATTAGTGATTTAATACTTCATATTTATCGTGATATATTACAGTATGTTTTTTCACCTTACAAATCGTACCAGATAGAATAGAACATTGCATACACATTCATGATTGTGTGCGGCTGTGTGGGCATTATACTCATGCATGTTGATGTTACAGATTTTTGTGTTGAAAAATTAGAGTTGGGTAGCTTAGGGGGTTGGGTTTTTGTTTGGAATTGCAATATGCTGGAATGGGTTGGAGACCAGATTGAAGTAGTTTATTGAATGAGTGAAGCGAATTGTTAAATTGACTTGCCAAGAAACAGTATGCCTGAGAAACCAAAGAATGAATGATTGCAATTGCCAAAAACTTGATTACAGTAAAAGTATAAAACACCTAGGAATAACTTTCGATTCTGATATGAGATTCAAATCACACAACGATTCACTAAAAAACATAATGAGAGCAGCACTTTATAAGTGTTCTAGAATAAGTAGCTATTTTCCTGTTGGCACTAAAAGAATTATTTACTACCGTATTCAATGATACAGAGTACCCTGTACTCTGGTATCTCAATATACAGTGTAGCTCCGAAATATATAAAACAGCCATTACAGAATATTGTAAAAAAGATAATAAGAACTCTTTTTAATGGTATTGATCGCCAGCTATTGGGAATTATGTCCATGGGGGCCCTAGCCAATTATACTGATTTGACAAGGAATTATTTCATAAACCAATTTAGAGAAATAAATGAAATAAACTATGAATTGAGAAACAGAATATTTAGACCCCAGAGATTCAACAATAATTATGGTAAAAGAACTCCAGAGTGCAGAATACCATATCTTCTGAACTCATTGCCTCTGGAATTGCAAAATTTACAAAGAAGGGGTGAAGTTCGGCCAAAATTGAAATTATTTTTCATTGCAATAATTGATGATTGACATATGACATATGGTTGGATTTACTGTAAAAATGCAAGCTCACAATAGTTTCTCAGACTAGCAATCATTTAATAATATTTATATGGGAAGGTTTTACATTTTATTATAAGTAATTATTTATGAATTTCTAATTTGCTTTGTTAATAACATTCATTCAAGATATTATATATTTATATTTGTTTATTATGTAAGTTATTGCAACATAGTAAATGTTTTTAGTATTTTTTTCAATATTCCTCAAATAGCTTAAAGCTAGAGGGATTAAATATATATATATATATATATATATATATATATATATATATATATATATGAATTTTGTATTTAATGAGATGTGTATTGAAATTGAAATAAATTGAAACTATCAGCATTCCTCAAGTCAATCAGCGTTCGTCTATTTGTAAGATTTTTTATCTTTCCAATCGTGCTTCTAAGCTCAAACGTGTAGAGAACTTCTATTTCTCAGCGTTCTCCACCGATCCTATTGCATATATCATCATACTCTAAATCAAATTTGTATGTGTGTTTGTGTGTGAATAGGCAGACGTGTGTGAGTATAAATGTTAGTGAGTGTAGCGAATTCTACTGTTCTCCGAACTAATAGTTATGAAACATTTCATAATCATATAAAGTAGAATACCCGTTTCCTGATTTTATGATACAATGGTAATTAAAAGATTTACTGTTATCTTCAAGGATTATAAATAGTTTTTCAAACGAAAATTGTATAATAAAGTGATTGACCATGTCACCTCAATTTAATTAATTGATTATAAATAATTTATTAATAATTTAGTAAATCAGGTCCGAATTAATTAATAATTTAATTAATTGAGCACCTCCGCTCTGTAATTGGCGCTTGTGCGAGTGTGCAGGAGTGCAGGACAAGTTTGTAGGATAACTGCAGTGAACCATGATAACACGATTACAAACGCATCCACCCCTAGTAGGCCTAGGCAATAAAATTTTTAGCACATGGAATTAGGGATATTTTATTTTTTTCAATTATATCACTTTCTGCTTCTCATACTGAGTCTAAAAGAATTGTTTTATCCACCTAATACGAAATTTAAGTTTTATATTGTTTATCGTATTGTATGTTGACATTCCAATCCACTCTCAACTGCAACGGACAAATAATGAGCTGTCTTTGATTAAAATGAATGAATTGCCTTTTGTGACAGCTAGTCTCTGTAAACTACCTTTAAACAGTTGCTCTAGTGAGCCAGGGTGTCAATTTGTAGATTGTAGATTCCAACCAGTTTGACACACGCACAACTGCCAACGCCCTTCTTGCAGAAAGGTGTTGCTGAAGCCTACGTGAACAATAGTATTTCAAAACATTGTTATTCGAGGAGCTATTCGCAAGTAATTGTCAATAAGGGCCTGTCTATTATAAACTGTAGGATGTTGAACCAACTAATATACAGTCGAACCTCTCTATAACAAACCTCCACCTAACGAAATCCTCTACACAACGAATTTTTACCTGGTCCCATGACATTTTAGAGTTTTTGCTGCTTATTCACCTCTATTTAACGAATTTCGGACCTCTCAACAACAAAGTTTTCTCTTGACTTCAACATACAAAGTGTAGTTTGTATAGGAAGCAGACGGTCATTTTCAAGGAATTCTTCAGTTTCAGCAGAAAGGTCAATAGACCAAAAAATAATGGCAATTCAGGTAGGAAGAAGATAGGGTGGTAAGACAGTCAATAGAGGGTGAAACACATGTCGGAAATTGAATTCCAAGAGCTTATCATTATTGTAGACCAGGCAGGTGAATGACTGGACTTTCCCATTCTTGCTTTTGTCACACATTCACAATTCTTTGAACCGACTATGATGATGATGATGTTGACTGTGACGAACCTGAGGAGAAGAATACCGGTACGTCAGATCAAGAAGTTCTAGAGGCTTTCAAAATTATCAGGCAAGGATTAAAACTGAAAAATAGTGTACCAGACATGTCCGAGTGTTTGAATAGATGTGTCATTTATCGAACATGATGTTTTATTCAAATGCAAAATCCAACCGATATTACTCACTTTTTCAAATATAAAACAAAAAAAATAGGAAATTTGAGTTATTATAGTATTTATAGTGTAGTTATTGACAAAAAAACCATATTTTGCGTTCCATCTAATAGTAGTGTAAAAAGTTGAAAAATATTGCTACAGAGTATGTACTTTGATTAAGCTCTGCTAATAGTACAAATCAAGCTTTCTGGAAATTAATTGGTGAGTTTACTTATTAGATTCTACAAATATTGAAAAAACATGTTTTTTCAACAGCATAAATTTTTAATTTTTTATATTAATATTGGCCTAATAGGTACCCTACCTACGTTTGCGATGATATGTTTTATGGACCATATTCATTTATTTACCGCCGTGATACGATATTATAAGATCCATAGGATCGTGAAGGTTTTCTTGACAGAACCTCTCAATAACGAATACCTCTCAGCAGCGATTTTTTTCTCGGGATAATCGACTTCGTTATACAGAGGTTCGACTGTATTTTCATTTTCATAGTATTGCTTTTCGTAACATATTGAAGGACTGATGAATTTCGAAGTATTTTCTATTCTTGTTGTGAATATAGATGTTATTGTGAAATGTTGAATATTATTGTTCAACTTTGAGCTCATATATTCTTTTGGTATTCATGATAAATTAAGCTTAGTAAATATATTTTGTTCATTTATAGTGGTTTTGTATAGACTAATTATTGAACTAGCGTGAGTTTTAACTTTTGACTTACTGAAGGACAAAGTCGTTGTCCGTCTGTTTGTATGTTCTACAATAACTTTAGTAAGAATTGATCCACCTTCTCATATTATTAACACGTATTCTCCGAACCCTTTTACAGGTCAAGTTCATTGGACAACAAATTGACTCACTCTTTCGTCCTTTTTCAGGATATAAAAATAACATTGAAAGTGCATAAGAAAAAAATTGTTATGATCTATCATTTGGTCAGCTGAAGAATTATTTGCATGCAATTACTACAGTTTTTCCATTCATTTGTAACATCATCTGAGGTTATTTGGGAGCAAAGTTGGTAGACTGTCTACTAACGTTGATTTGGGAGCTATCACACACGCTGATATATGATTTTAGCTGGTTCATTATACTTTACAACTTTTGTACCAACAAAATGATACGGGTTGATATAATTATCAATTTGCGGTTTTGGCTATTTATTTTCTCTTGGAACTTTGTATCGAAATCATGTATCAAACATTAAAAAAAATGATTTTGGATCCATATGAGTGTCAAAGATGTTGAAGGGACAGAGTAATATTTTTAGAGTAATTTTTCATTTCAAATAACATTCTCAATGGAAACTGCTGTCAAATTATTATTGTAAGAGAAATATTTAGCAGCTTTATTAATTCTCATAAACTCTGTATAGGCTAATCAAAAGTTGAGGGTTTCAAAGATTACAATGCAAAACAGTTCTTGAGCAAGTTCTCTGAACCACGAGGGTCACAAGTTCATACAGATAGAAAAAATATAAATTCTTTTAACCGTATATTATCATAATATGCTAGAATATTATCAGTAGTTATTAGTAATTTTTGATATAGTGATAGCTAATACAGTTAGTAGGTTATAGTAATTGCAAAAATAATAGACTATTTATTATTTGATATAGCCTATTACTAAATAAGTTTCATAGAATGTGTAAATTATTTATTATGCAGATTTTTATATAATTTGCATTCATCAATTCTATTGAATTTTCATTCTGGGATATATTATATCACACACTGTCAAAAAATGTATTACTTTATATTTCTTTACTATAAAATATATTATTGAAAGGAAATAAATTATGGAGGTTTCTGTTTTCTTCTTGATCCATTCATTATTTGAGTTTATGAATTTTGTACTCAGAAATAAATATGGCTGTCTAGCAAGTAGTCAAATAGAAAAAAGCATGAAATATTTTTTCTGTACACCCAGTTTCCAGTAAGTTACAATCAATCCAGAAGATATAAAGAATAATTTTATTTGACTTTTTATTAATGGACTAATCATATGAATAGATGGTATGGTGATTTAATAATAAATTATTTGATTTGAAGTTTCACTTTGAATTGAAAAAAGTATAACAATAATTGATGGAGAGCCTCAATTTAATCATTGATAAAAATTAATCTGGAAGGATCTCATTATCAGATTATTTGTCAATGTGTAATAGAATTGACTCATTTATTAATTAATTTATGCATTCATAGAAATAAAATAATTCCAAACTTATTATGAATTATATTGGAAAGGAACAACAGCTTTTATGTTGATATCAGCAGCATGAGATAATACTGACAATAGGGAAATTATGGAGTACTGTAGTATCACACAGAAAATATATTTTGCTTTCTCCTCTCTGAGAACTGAGCAACTGAGAAGTTACTGTAGTAGTGTGTGATTCACTGTATGGTGTATGCGTGTGTGCGTATGCGCTTCATAAAATTGAAAAGACAGCAGAGCAGAGCAAGCCGATCATCTACTAGTAATATTGGATAATTGCCAATCGTGACTTGTTTTTATTTTGTTGAATGTGGATGTGGAATGACAATAGCGGAGCAAGGGGAGGAGGTGACAGAGTACTACAACTGTTGGAGGGGGATTTCTGAATTAGCGGGGAAGGCCTGTCGATGGTACTGATGGTACTGATCTCTCGTAGCGAGTTAAAGAACTAACTGTTAGTCACCCACTTTACCCCCCTCCACAGCCACTCCACACTGCTGGTCACCCATTTAGCGCAACATTAGATGAGTTCTCTGTCCACTTAGTAAGTGCAGTAACACTCATATGGATCCAAAATCATTTTTTTAAATGTTTGATACATGATTTCGATACATAGTTCCAAGAGAAAATAAATAGCCAAACTTGTCCTGCACACTCGCACAAGCGCCAATTACAGAGCGGAGGTGCTCAATTAATTAAATTATTAATTAATTCACACCTAATTTACTAAATTATTAATAAATTATTTATAATCAATTAATTAAATTGAGGTGACATGGTCAATCACTTTATTATACAATTTTCGTTTGAAAAACTATTTATAAACCTTGAAGATAACA
This sequence comes from Nilaparvata lugens, assembly GCF_014356525.2. NCBI lineage: Eukaryota > Metazoa > Arthropoda > Insecta > Hemiptera > Delphacidae > Nilaparvata > Nilaparvata lugens. Next base: position 54,218,321 of record NC_052506.1, on the reverse strand, counting down.
GTAAATCTTTTAATTACCATTGTATCATAAAATCAGGAAACGGGTATTCTACTTTATATGGTTATGAAATGTTTCATAACTATTAGTTCGGAGAACAGTAGAACTCGCTACACTCACTAACATTTATACTCACACACGTCTGCCTATTCACACACAAACACACATACAAATTTGATTTAGAGTATGATGATATATGCAATAGGATCGGTGGAGAACGCTGAGAAATAGAAGTTCTCTACACGTTTGAGCTTAGAAGCATGATTGGAAAGATAAAAAATTCAACAAATAGACAAACGCTGATTGACTTGAAATATAGAATTCGCTTCGCTCATTCAATAAGCATACCTCAATCTGGTCTCCAACCCATTCCAGCATATTGCAATTCCAAACAAAAACCAAACCCCCTAAGCTACCCAACTCTAATTTTTCAACACAAAAATCTGTAACATCAACATGCATGAGCATAACGCCCACACAGCCACACAATCATGAATGTTCTATTCTATCTGGTTCGATTTGTAAGGTGAAAAAACATACTGTAATACCTATATCACGATAAATATGAAGTATTAAATCACTTATTTGAAATGTGAAAATATAAAGATAAAACTAAGTGAAAAACATCAGTAAACAACAATATTTACAAAAAATATGCACATACTCTATCACTACGCTTGGCCCTTGATGGTGAAGCTTCCTTCTGACTTGAACGGTCTTTGGCCAAACCAAAAACCTATAACCCCATAACCTACCCAACTCTAATTTTTCAACACAAGAATCTATAACATGCATGTGTATAATAACCATGCAGCTGCACATAATCATGAATATGTAAAAGGGTACTCGACAGCAGATAATTCATTTGAAATTTAATCTTATTTCATTGGCAGAATTGAAAACAGCAAAAAAGGTGGTAAATTATATGCCTTCTTTGTGGACTACCGGGCTGCATTCGATACAGTGAATAGAGGAGCTTTGTTTTATAAATTATCATCTATGGGACTGTCCACTAGGTTTCTTTCAGTAATAAAGAGCTTGTATAGTGGCACAAACTCGAGTGTGTGGTATAAGGATGGCATAAACGGAATCGTTTGGTACAGATACAGGTGGGGCTCAACCAACTGACCCAACTCCCATTTGACCCAACCTACCACTAGACCCAATTTTTTAAAATAGAGAGAAACCGCGAAACCATTTGACCCAATAGACATCTGACCCAATATACCATTTGTCCCAACTCTATGGAATATCAAAAGAACCAACTGACCCAATTGACATCTGACCCAACCTACCACTTGACCCAACTACTGTGCTGCACTCTGGCAAAACGTCTGCAATGTTCCAGGCTTGGTTACTCTCTACCTACGGTCTACTCTTCAGGTAAAAGTCTAGAAGGCCTTGAAACCAAGCACAACTGTTTTGAGAGTTCTCGCTATCTTTGAGGTTAGATTTGTGTTATTTTGTGATTTTGAGGTTAGATCTGTATTATTAAATTTGGATGAGGTTATTAGATTTGGTAAAACCACCATAAAAGCATCTTATCAATCAGTAAATGATTGATGATTATTCAATTTGATATAGGTAACTTTTCACAACTAGATTTTACCTTACTCCAAGTATTGTAGTCTATTGTTGCTATCATAGTTTTTATTAAGTCAGAAAAAAGCTGTTGACAGGTATCCTACAGCCTACGATATAAGTTCTGTAAGACAATGGAATTGAGTTACTGTATTAGAAATAGAAATTGGAAATGAATATTTATGGACATTCCTTATAACCTAGGTTAAAACCTACAACATAAATAATTGTAGAGAATGACTTTGATGGAATCTGCCTTAAAAAATTTCCTCACAAGTTTCTTCCCTCAGTAAATTTGGATAAGTGTTTCTAGAATACATCGATTTAGAGTAGTCTACCTACATAGTTTTATGAATATTTCAGAAGCTATGTTTCTGGTTGTACTATTTATTTACTGAGAAATAAACAATTTGCACAACGAAATTTGTAAAAAAATCAAATAATCTCCATGATATAGTACCCTACAATTCTCGGTTACCGGTAATTATGAGACTGCATTTCTCAGTTGAGTTATTTATTGAAGTTGTTGAAGGAGTACCACTCATCAAGATGTTTTGCACACCATAAACTATGCCACAAGAGCGCAGCACAGTAGTTGGGTCTAGTGGTAGGTTGGGTCAGATGTCAATTGGGTCAGATGGTTTTGTGATGTTCATAATATTGGGGCAAATGGTATATTGGGTCAGATGTCTATTGGGTCAAGTGGTTTCGCGACTTTTCTCGATTTAAAAAAATTGGGTCAAGTGGTAGGTTGGGTCAAATGGGAATTGGGTCAGTTGGTATGCACCCATACAGGTCTCAGACAAGGCTGCTTACTCAGTCCTTTGCTGTTTGCATTGTTTTTGAATGATATTGAGGAGGAATTGAGAGGAGGTGCCACTATGGGTGGTTTTAAGCTCGGTGTACTCATGTATGCCGATGATATTGTGGTGCTGGCAGATACTCCAAGAGAATTACAAGGCATGATAGAAAGGTTAGAGCAGTATTGTGAGAGGTGGAGACTAGAGATAAACCTGGAGAAATCGAAAATTATTATTTTTAGAAAAGGTGGAAGAAGAAGAGGTGATGAAAAGTGGGTTTTTAATGGAGAAGCTATAGAAATTGTTAACAGGTATAAATACCTAGGAGTAACACTCACGCCAAACTTGAGTTTCACCCCGCACCTAGCTGATAGATTGAAATGCGCAAAGAGAGGTTTGAATGCTGCATGGAATTAGGTGATAAATGATTGAAAGGTGCCGTTAGCTTCCAAATGGGTATTGTTTAGAGCGGTAGCAAGAGCGATAATGTGTTATGGAGCTCAGATATGGGGATATAGAAAATTCGAGGAAGCAGAGAAGCTCAAACGATATTTCATAAAAAGATTGTTTGGTTTACCCTATAATATGCTCAACTATGTCATTTTTCTGGAAAATATGGAGTCATCAATATATTATTTCACTCACAGTTTGCAGTCTTGGTATATTGTAAAAGTTTTGTCTTATACGAAGGATAGGTATCCGAAAAAATTAGCGTTACAAATAATCAGTCAGAGATTGTCATTGTATAAACATTGGAATGATATGGCCAGAGATTTAGAGATAAACTTGAATAGACAGAGCTTTGCCAATTGGAAAGGAGAACTAAAAAAATTGAGAGAAGGCGTGAATAAGTGTGAGATAGAATGATTTCAAAGTAAGGCAGCAGAAGCAGGATACCACAAAATTTATAAAAGTTTAAATCTAGATTTAGGGAATGACAGTTACCTTAAAAGCGATATCACCTATTTTGGGGACCCAAGAGTTTACAGTAATTATTATGAATGGTAGTGATTGGAGAAGCCTCGCATTACACTGTAGAGATGCGTGGAAATACCGAAGGTTTTTGATAAATAACTTCAATTATTAAGTTACAACTCGCGCTTCACGCTCGGTAGGGGGCTTCGCCCCCTGCACCCCCAGTAGGATGGTTTAGCAGCCTCCGCGCTTCGGCTGGGAGGCGGGCTTCGCCCGCCCAATCGTCTTTTATGACTGTATAGTGTTGGGTAGCAGCCTCCACGCTTCGCCCGCCCAATTGTTTGCTATGACTATATAGGGTTGGATAGCAGCCTCCGTGCTTCGCGCTCCAGCTGGAATATGGGCTTCACCCGCACAATTGTCTTTTACGACTAAATAGTGTTGGGTGGCAGCCTATTATTCATATTACGAAATCCCTAATGAAATGAGATCTTTCAAAACGTACTGTCTTCAATGAGTACAGGGTTACAATTTTTCAAAAATAAGTAAAGTTTTAAGAAAAAATTTATTTTGATGAATTCTCATTCTTCATCAACAATATCCTCCGATTTTTACCATTTAAATTTATAATTAAAATTCCTTTGGGCGTAGTTTTGTGTTCTACAATTGAGACAAGGTAGAGTGCTCTTTCTCAGATTCTCAAGTACACCTGTGTAATATTACATTTTTTCTCGATTAAAATCGAATCTTCAATTCGAGATCTATAAAACTTGATAGTAAATATCAGAGTAATCAATATGCGGACAACTTTTTAACTGAGAATTTATTGTAAATAATTGTGTTGCATTCCATGGTATCACCGAAACAGAGAAACAGAATTAATAGATTATTATAAATATAGAGGATATATAAATTTAAAATAACAGTTTCGAAATAAAGTTTTATTGAGAACAAATGTAAAATGTAAATTCTAAACTTGTAATTTATAATTTTTTGGAATTTAATATCGGTGATGTGTTCATGAAGTCATCACTGATTCTGAGGTGTGGTTTTTGCTCTGACTTGTTTGTTCTTCTCTAAAAATGATGGCTGGCTATGTGTTCTAATTTTGTGATCTCTGAATATTTTTCTGTTTAATTGAAATTTTAATGTTTTAAATTGAGTTTTGAACATTTGTATGGTGTTCTAAGTTTGTGTATTTTGATTTGTGTGTCTACAAGCCTATAGCCATTGTTTTCAACTATATAAACTGGATAAGTATTTTAGCTTGTAATGATGCTAGGATGTTTAAGTGTGTAAGGTATTGTATTGTGGATTTGTGTTGTATATTGCCAAAATTCTTCTGAAGATTATAAGTTGGTTTGCTCTGAAAACTGGATTTCTCATTCATAGGCGATAGATCCATTCATAGTTTATCAAGAATCTACCACTTTGGAGCCGATAACTTCCTGTGTGAAATGCTATCCAACCTATTTAGGAGAAAATGGTAGCACAGCACCTGATAACAATGCTCCTTGTATTTTGGAAAATACCTTATTTTTAGCTTCAATCATCACCAGCAACTCCATAATCTTGTCATAACATTGAGATTTCGCACCATGATATAAGTTCATTAGATCATGTTCTATAAGAATGAGCATGAGTAATACTAATACAAAGAATAATACTAGGGAAAGTATCTTTGATTTCATGATTTATTCAACAATCTAATCTTACACTAGGATCATATTCTCCCATGAATCGTTTTCAGCAACTAAAAGAGGATATTCTGTTCTAAAATTCAAGATCAAGTATTTTTCTATAATTCATCTGAATATAGAAATTGGCCATTTCTTTGTGTACTGGAAAATGAACCATATATTTAAGGTATATTTGGGTCATTCTGTATCTTGCACAAGGAAATCTTGCATGAAAAAATTGGACTTTTCTCATGTATCCAAATTGAGAATTCAGATCTACAATATAAAATGCAAGCACACCCATTTTTGATGTCTATAGTGACTGAACTATAGTAACTGTGGTTTTTTCAAACACCACTTGTGAAATAGGTGGGGGGGGGATCGGGGCGATCCGCACCTGTCGCCACCTTCTATAGAAGATAGATGTGACTCACGTTATAACATTATAATTAGTCCAGTCAATTTAGGCATGAAAAAGAGGCAATATTTTATATTCATTGTAGTTCTGATTTTTTAGGGTTTGTATGCATGAGAGAAGACCAGAACCAATTTTCGCATGCAAAATTTCCTTGTACAGAGTGGCCCAAATACCTAATATGTCTGGTTCATTCTCCAGTTCTGAGCTATTACAATCAAATCCAGTCATTGGACAAAAAAAAATTCTCTCTCTCCTTTTTTACTGTAAAATTAAGAATAAAATGAAATCATTCAGACCTCTCTAACTTCAATCAGTTCTATCCTACAGTTTTTTCCAAAACGAGTAGAATTTCATGGAAAAATCAATTTTGATAAATCTTATAGTTTTTAATCAACAATATCTTCCGATTTTCACAATTCAAAAATGTATAATTCAACATCCTACTAGGCGTAATTTTGTGCTCTACAATCTGAGAACAAGTAGAACGCTCTATCTCAAAGATTTTCAGGACACCTCAAGGATAGAAATTTCATTCATAACTTTTGATACAATGTTCAGATCTTCCCGTACGCTCTTTCTTTTCGGCTTGTCAAGGTAGTTGGAAATCATATATCATGAGTCAAGTTCCTAAGATAAATGGGAAATTTTTTGTTGAGTGTACACTGTACTTCAACCCATATTCCATACACAAAATAATGACAATTTATTTATTCTATGCTGCATATCTTATGAAATAATTCAGCTATAAAATCAAAATCTAGTCAAGGATGTGAGGAATTTCCTCCTCTTCTCACTCCAATCAACAATACTTTCGATTTCAATACCATTAGAAAGTTACAACCGATTGAAAAAGTGACGATTGAAGTTTTACCATTTTTTCGCAATTCCACTGTTAATCAAGAGTCTCTTAAACGAGGATCATACATAATAGAAACTCATGATTGGTTCTAAATTTTATCCTATAGGAGCTCAGTTACCATAAATGTTTATCTTCAACTACTGTTTTCCATCTTAGAACTACCGAGATCGTGAATATGAGGAGAATATCTTCAATCTCTTGATATTTTCAAGTGATTGAATCGTACCATGCGTCCAAGTGAACTATGAATAAAAATGATAAAATCAACAGCATTTTTTGTGTTACAAGTTTATCAACATGGTCGGAATTGATTAGCAGATTCAGCCACAAAGTTTCTTCTAAAAGGTCATGAAGATTATTTCAAAATCGATTTACAATTTTAGATTTGCTCTTTATTGCTCTACTTATAATTTTGTATTATATCAAGCAAAGGAAATAAATTTACGACAAAAATACACATACATAATAACAGGGGTAGGTAAATCTTTTTAAAGAGTATCAATCAATTTCCTCATTATAATATACAATGAAACTGGATGTTATTTTACTGAATGCTAAGAAGATAATGGCTCTTATAAGTTTATAATGAGAGAAATTCATTGAATTTTCAAATTACTCCCTCTTCCCCAATCTCCCACTAGACAGCTAGCCTTACAGCATTTAGTTCATAATGCAAAATTAGAACTTTCCAGTATGGGTACAGTCCATGAAAAAGGTTGACAACCGTTGGCTATTCAATGAGAACAAAAAGCAACTGAAATAATATTATTAAGGTTAACAATCTTTGGCTATTCAATGAAAAAAAAGTAACTGAAACAATATTATTGTTAATGAGCAGTTTTGACATCATTTATTAAAATCATTTTAGAACAATAATAGAGAAATATAATGCTGCATTACACAGCACCTCAAGAACATGTCATGATTAAAATTATTCCATGCTCTTTCTCAATTTTTAAGTTCAAAATCGCAATATTGTGGATTAAATTAGATTGATTTAAATTTTTTCAATTATTGAATTGAAGTACATAATGTAATAAAGTTTGGATTATATTACATTTTTATAATGGACAATAGTTTATCTGGCCACTCATTCACTTATTGTTTTCTAGTTCTTGTTGATTAGAAATAAAAATTAATCCTCTTCGTCACTGGAGACGCAGCGTTCATGCGATCTGGAGAGTTGAGAGTAGCAAGTGATTAGAATATTGTCCAGGCGCTGGCTTACATTGAGCATACATGAGAGAGGCAGAGAATTTGACTTCGGATTACTGTTAGGGGGTCTTTAGTGTATATGAAACTTGATGTCGTCACGTCCCAGGGTGGTCGACAGCTTGGGGGGAGGGGGGTAAGTTGTAAAAAACGCGCGCTTATAAAATCGCCTGTCCTGCAGTTACTATTCATAGTACAGCTTTTATTTTTTTCTCAATATCATGTACACATAACTGGCTTTCAATGTGGTCCTCTACATTTTTGCGATAAACCGCATAGTTTTTCCGTAAAAAAATAAAATATCTCGAAAAATGTATTTTTTTATTATGGACTTTTTGTTATTTCTCGAATATTGAAGTCATTAGCCGACTTAGAGGAAAAGGCGCCCAATAAACGTTGTAGGCCGTTTCTTCCTGAATCCAATGATATATATAGTTTGGGGGTTACGATCATAGATGCGGCGGTGGGAGGGGGATAAGTAGCACTGTTACGCTGCGGCGCGGTCCTCCCCCATGATTAATGCGCGTAATGGCCTGTCTATCCCATCGCTCCTACTAGTCTTTGCATTTAAATTATGTATTTCAGGAACGCTATCTTATGTATTTTCGGTCGCTGAACACGATTTTTCAACTCTCAAGTCTCAATAATTGATAACTCTCATCATAATATACTAATTATGGTCAAAATTACAAACTTCATCTCATTCTGCAAGGAAACTAAGAAATGACTGTTTGAAATAAACGAAACTTGGGTTTCAAGAAATATATTAGGATAGAATAATGATAATATTTATATGTGTTTATGTTCTATTGTTTTTATCTCAAATTAATTTATTGTGATGCGCTGCAGGCTAAATTATATTATTAATTGCACACTGGCCACGCTTACTTGATATAGTGGTCAGTTAATTTCCAAGAAATATTTGTGGAATTTCTTAGTTCTTCATGGTGGAAATGGAATTCATCATTCATTCATTATCATAATGATTATGTTTAGTATAAAAATGTTAATCTTTCGTGAATCTTCAGTTTGTCATGAACTTTTGAGAAATTATATCCAATATAATAATAGATATGTGTCAAATCAAAATGAAATGAAAATTTAAATATTCATTCATATTATTTCTAATAGTATTATTATAATGATATTTCACTAAATCTTGATTGATTCAACCATTATCGTATTCCCGTTCAGACTGTTTTGAAATGGTAACAAGTTATTCAGTATCAAAATTTGGGATTCGAATAGTTTGCCATGCCTGTTATTCTTTCCCAAACATATTAATATGATTTGTAATTTTATCCACAAATGAATGAATGAATGTATGTATCTCTGCACGTAGCTAACGTATGGATTATTCCTTTATAGATTCTTGCATGTCACATTAATGAATCTCTGCCACAGATTTAGAAATCAAGTCTCGATGGTTTGGAGAGCATATTATTGGAGTGATTCTTTTACTCTGCTGCTTCTAATATGTTCACTACCTTTGTTTGATTTTAGACCATAGACATGAAAAGCTATGTCCACCTGTATCACTCCATCTTTATTGAGAATTTTCATAACTCTTCTCATCACAAAGTTTCCATAATCTTGTAGCGTATTGAAGTTTTGAAGAGTGAAGTAGGAGTTGAGTTCAGGAGAGCCATGTCATCATTATGCGAATTTGTCAACGATATTTAGGGATTTAGTCAAATCCACAACTAGTTTCACTTACAATTTCATGGGCCAAGTGAGATTAAGAGTTTTTTTTCAAATATCCATCAGATGTTGACAGAGATTGCGGTTATTGTAGAAATGCATGCTGCACTAAAACTTCAATGCTGAATTATCTTTAAACAGCTACCTAGTAAAAATACAGAGATCAGATCTTTTTGTTCTAGAATCAACTAAGACTAAGATTTTTGTTTGATTGCATCGTGGAGAAAGAAAGAACTCTGTTTCTTTTTATAGGTGAGAATACACTTTTACAATTTGCCACAACCATGTTCAGATAAAAATCGTTGGAGACCGAATAACTATTTCTTTCTATACGTTCAAAAGAGAATCACACACTTCTTCACTTGCTTCCAGACCATTGATAACATTATGCAGATTCTGTTGTCCATCAGAGTCTTGAAGAAAAATGTTATGTTCTCTTGAGAAGGTTATGCTTCTAGAAATCATTCTCATCTCTCATTATTCTTGTTTTACTCCATTCGATGACTTTCTTCACAATCTCCAGTGATATCCATAATAAAGTCAACATACTTGAACAGAATATCTTGATGAAAGATTTATTTATATAGTAGCAGCCATTTTAGGAGAGCCTTTGAAGAACTAGCTATTCCAATCACTCAGTTTTGGATGATCGAATAAGGGTTTGCTCCAAAGTATGATCGGTTGTCACATTTATTAAATTTTCAAGGTTTCATTTGACAGAGAGTCAATGTATTGAGTTAATGTTTCCTTATTGGAAATTATTTTCTACTTCTAAGGGTATTTTTTCTATATTTACTAGATATAACACAGACTCCATAACATAGTTTGTGTGATTGAATGAAAAAAGTATGGGATCTTTTCTCGTACAGTTTCTATGTGCAATACCAGAGTCCTTCCTTATGAGCATGAATACAATTTAAGATAATTTAAACTATGTTACAATAATCAGTCATAAATTTCAAGTAGTCATTGATTTTGCATTGTGATTCTAAAAAAACTCCACAAATAGCTCCTGTCTTCTTTCAAATATACTTTGACAATCTCTCATGTTTGAACCGTTCATGAGTCCTTGTAGTTGTTTCATGGAATTGATTGCTTGCTCTCACACCTTAATTATACTGATCTCCCCTCAATAGATTTCCAACAGTATTCTCTCCAAATATTTCAAATTCAAGAAAGATATCTCCCATTCCACTTCCATTCAAGTACCACCCCAAGACAATCAGTCAAACTCAGCCAGATGAAAAGTGTCTATTCGTAGATATAAGTCACAGAAATCAGTTGATAAAGCTGCGTTTACACCAAAGTTATTAACAAAATGTTAATAACTTAATCTTTAAAGACTCTATTAGATTAACGGAACTTGGCAAACACATATGTCCATCATGTGTATGATAAGTTATGTTCAATGTAATAGAATCTATAAAGATTAAGTTATATTAACATCTCGTTAATAACTTTGGTGTAAACGCAGCTTTAGAGTTGTATTTCCTTTGTAATAAAATATTTAGTCATATCACATGGGAGTAATTGGCATTATTTGTGTTCCAAATGTAAATTTATATTAAGAAAATATTTTACTCCTGTTACACGGTTCTCTATATGGGGTAGCCTATATTATTTGTTTAACTTATTCCATTACTTGACTTTCGCAATTCCAAAGTGATCATTGAACTAAATTGAATAATTATTCTCTCTTAATGGAATATCAGTTTTTTATCGACTGAGAAACACATATAGGATTCCTAACAAGATGGTTTATCATTGCAATGTAATCATAAATAATGATAATGAGATGAAGTTTGTAATTTTGACCATAATAAGTATATTTTGATGAGAATTATCAATTATTGAGACTTGAGAGTTCAAAAATCGTGTTCAGCGACCGAAAATACATAAGATAGAGTTCCTGAAATACATAATTTGAAAGCATAGACTAGTAGGAGCGATGCGATAGACCATTACGCACATTAATCATGGGGGAGGATTGCGCCGCAGCGTATCAGTGCTACTTATACCCCTCCCACCGCCGCATCTATGATCGTAACCCCCAAACTATATATATCATTGGATTCAGGAAGAAACGGCCTACAACGTTTATTGGGCGCCTTTTCCTCTGAGTCGGCTAATGACTTCAATATTCGAGAAATAACAAAAAGTCCATAAAAAAATACATTTTTCAAGATATTTTATTTTTTTACGGAAAAACTATGCGGTTTATCGCAAAAATGTAGAGGTCCACATTGAAAGCCAGTTATGTGTAGATAATATTGAGAAAAAATTAAAAGCTGTACTATGAATATTAACTGCAGGACAGGCGATTTTATAAGCGCGCGATTTTTACAACTTACCCCCCTCCCCACCAAGCTGTCGACCACCCTGGGACGTGACGACATCGAGTTTCATATACACTAAAGACCCCCTAACAATAATCCGAAGTCAAATTCTCTGCCTCTCTCATGTATGCTCAATGTAAGCCAGCGCCTGGACTAATAAGAAAAATGAATGTCTAGTCTATGTATTATTAGCAAAACAATGACATGCATGCCTCAAGCCACAAATGCTGTCAGAAGTTGTTTTGCTGGGGGGTGAGAGTGCAGAGTGGTGTGAACTAGTTTGTTGGAGAGGGAAGTGTAGGATGCCAATGACTCCCCACTACGTCCCCCTACTAGAGTACTAATCCAGCTCAGACAGAAATCGTCATTTGCGTATACAAGCGCTTTCTACCGGTATAAATGATACTACACATTAGGCGAAACAATAGTCGGTAAGAATGTTCCCTCTGATCCCTTCTTCTTTGTGGTTACTGCTAACTTTGCCGAAGCCGTACATGCACCGCAACCTCCCATGAACACAATCATTGTTTTCTATCCGATGCCGACGTCACGATATGGTGATATGGCAGTAGATGTTGGCTTCATCGACTTTCAGTATGAATATTCAATGGGCCGTGTCTATTCTATATAAGTAGTGCAAACGTCACTTGAGAAGGTCTTGTCTTGTAATCTAGATGGCATAGAACTTCTCAAAAGTCAAAACTCAAAACCGAAAATAGACAAAAATAATGAGGTTATGTCAATGCTCCGTAAATAACTTCCAAGAAAAGAATGTTTGTTTTCAACATATTTGTTGAAACCATGAGTAAAATTCAGTGTTAAATGGTGAGTAATGTAGAATTTAATCGATTGGGACAGTGAGAAGCAAATTAGAGTTTCTTACTTTTCTAGTAGTAACAATATTTTTGCTGGTATTCAAATCTCTATTATGTAGTATTTCGACAAGCTGATGATAACATCCTAATTTTTTATTTGATGGTTGCTGAAATTACTTAACTTACTATACTATTTTGAATGCAAGTAGTTCACTCATAATATTATCTTAAAATAAAGAACCAAAGCTAATTTAAGTTATGGCCCATAGGTTACTAAGCTGTGTATCATAATTATTAAGTTTCTTGTCAGCTTGTAAATTATCCATTTTCAATTTTTAGGCCTACCGGTACTTGTTGACTGAGTGAAGTTACTGTAAGGTCTAAGATTCAATTTGACGGGTTTCATTACTCTTTATGTATGTTTATATTTATGTTCCGCATTTACGGCGACACGCGGGAATAGATTTCTATGAAATTTGATAGGTATGTTCCTTTTATAATTATTGCATGCCAACGTAGTTCTATATAGGCTATATATATATATATATATATATAATATATATATATATATATATATATATATATATATCGCACCTTGGCAAGAACACCGTGTCATCTCAAAAAAGTACATTTTTGGAAAATCGTAATCAAAGTTTCATGAGCACATAAATTAATTAATATCAAAAAATCATCGCATATTTCTAGTTTATTCTCTTAAACATCTTTTCTACAATGTTTTGCATTATTGTATTTCTCTCTGAAAAATACGAATATTAATGGAAACAGAGATTAATGCAAATGGTTCTTGATGTCACGTTCTTCCTGCCTGAATACTATTGACCAGTCTTAGTTATCACGTCCATTTTCTTAATTCACAACACACTTAAAGGTGCATCCACATGTTATAGCTCTACCGAAATTGATAAAAACTCATAAATTTATAACTGCTGCAAAGAATAAATAGCAAGTATTCATGTATTGAAACTTTGGATACAGCAACTGTGTAACAATGTAGCTGTTAGCAAAAAATAGCTTGTAAAACTCATTGATTGCGGATATCTTGCCCAGCTGTATAAAGCATAGCTACAACATTTTGCTATAGGTAATACTTCTTACAAGTTTCTTGAAATAATCTAGTTTTATATAAATTATAATGGTAATCGAGCTATATTCATGAATATTTTCATAAAATAATAGCCAATCATAACTGAATAAACCAATCTGTAACTAAATAGTTTTGTTATTTGGCATATCCTGATGGTTTTGTAACAAACAGTATAAGTTAAAGCAGCTATTCTAACAGAAATTTTCCCATTCTTCAGCCCTGTTGTGCCTGAAAAGCAACTTGTTACAATAGAAACATCTTTATTGGAATTGTTGCATCAATTTTCATACAGCCTGTTATGAAATATCAGGGTACGTTGTCCGACCTTTACATTTACACTGTAGCATACTTTATGCTACTAGTGATGCAAACTTTGTCGTATTCACTGTCTATTGTCTTGCTCAATCCATAACTTTAATTCTCACTTTCAATCAGTGTTTTTTCACTTCAAATAAAAGGTGGGATGCATCTCATAAATTGATAGTCTATAGCGCATCGTTTACAAAGGGTATTAATAACTCAAGTTATCAATAAAAATGCATTGTTTAATAGTAAATCTTAAACAGTTTAATAAAAAAATAATGAAATCCCTGAGCATCACATTAATACATAAAGAATAATAAAATACAAATAGTATAGAACAATAGAGTTTGGATTACAATCATTCATAGTGCATCTTGTGATATCCAATGTGTTCATGAAGAAAACTTTACAAACCCGAATTTCCTTACCATTCTTAGTGGAATAGTAATAGTGGAATAGCCCAGTTCACTTTTCTGGATTTATCAGTTTGATTATGGGTAGTTACATCCTTTTTTTGGCGAGTGATGAACTCTCTCTGCCTCGTTACATCTCCAATTTCCCAATATTCAGAGAATATTTTTTGCCTATCTTCATCACTGAATTTAGATGCACAGTCGAAAATACAGTCATCACATGCAGGTTTCAAAGCTCGAGCAGGTCTAGTTGTCTTACTTTTTTTCTTGATATATTGTTGGCCAGTATTGCGGAGTTTTTTTCTTTTATTGTCTTCCCACTTTGAAGGATCCGCTATTCTTTTCTTTCCCTTTTCTGCCACTAATGTGGATGGAGCGTAACTCAGTTCATCCTCCTCATTATCGATAACTTCTTCTTGAGAACATAGAACAGGAACATCACCTGTGAAACGGTTGTCAGTTTCTGCAGCTACATCTGTGAGAAATGCATCATTGCCGTCAGATGGAGAAACTTGATGTGTTTGAGCCAAATTTTCCAGTTCATCTAACATGCTTGTGAGATTCTCCTGGGTCTCTACATGAGCAATTGATTCTACTAGAAGAGATGCAAGTTCTTCATTGGTGATTTTGGGTTGAGGTTGATCGAAGTCATCAAAGGTCATTTGATGAGTTATTGTCGAATTATTGTTCTCTTCCATCTTCTCTTGTTTATTTTCACTCACCTTAGTTGTGTCAGACCCATCAGACAGTAGCGTCATTTTTAACAATGTAATATTTTCATTGCTTATTTCACAATAAAAATGTTTGTGTTCAAAACTCAGCTCCGCCCAAACACTGCCAGGATCCAGCTTCCAGGACTCACCAACATTTTGGGTGATGAGCGATTTCTTCGGATGTTGAATGTGAGAAGTTGCTGGCACAACTTTTACCATTCTCAAAAGTTTCTCCCCTCTGCTCTTCGGTATCTGAAAGAAAACTAACATACCAGTAATATCAATATTATAAATGAATAGTATTTAGCTGCTAATTATAAAAATTGGGATACTGATAAAATAATTTTAATTTTGTAATGTCGCAGCTTTATTTCCATTGTAATAATAAATGTGAAATGTCTACCTGTGGGATTGGAATGAGCATTTAAATGGTATTTCATGGATTATTGATTTGAATGAAAAGGACAAGAGTTATTCCATATCGAAATTTATTTATATTCACCACTCGAAATTGTTAAGAAATATAAGTTGAATGAGGAAAGAAGATAAATCAAAATCAGAATCAAAAAGTTAAAAAAATCTTTAGATTATTATATAGGCTAATAATGATGAGTCAATTATTAAAAGAGAATTAGTTTTTATTCCCAATATAGACTGAAAGGCTACACACATTATGAGTGTTCTAATAAAATCATGCATAAATTATTTAGCTAAACATTCATGAAGCAAACAACCGAATGATAAAGCATTCACAGTAGGCCTAAGTGATTTCATTCTGACTTTATGATGTTTATCATTTTGTATAGAAGGATCCAGCAATTGAAAACAGATATGAGTCACCAGTGGTGACTCACTACTTCTACACTACTTAAATACAAACTATTTGTTTTTGATGGCTTTGGGCTCCTTGAACAGACAATAGTCCATTAATGTGAGCTTAAATACATAATGTATCATGTATTATTTTGACTCTAATGAAGCTTCAAATATCATTACATGTAGATGTAGTTATTGTACCGGTATGTATAAATATTGATAAATAAACTCGATTGTCTAGGTTGTGATAAATATGCATTACATTATTAGTGTGAAATCTGAATAAATAACTGGCTACTTTTCAAACGAAATCTGAAAGAGATCATAACGATTTCAATAATTATTATTAATTCATTGCAAATAATAGAAGCAGGCTGTACAGGAAACCACAAGATTAAAATCAATTATCATGTAAAAAGTAATGCAATTGAAGCAAGAACAATGAGACATTATCGGCACTACTGTGGGTAAAGCTTACCTTGATGCAAGAAGACTGTGCCATCTCGATGTCACGTTCTTCTTGACGTAGGGTCCTCCCTCTACCAATGTCGCAGCACTACTGGCTGGAAGATACGATGTTCTTGCCTTATTATCCTCATCAACTGCTCACAAGAATACTGTGATCAGCACTCCAAACGGGTACGGTTTGAGTTATGTTTGTCACGTTGTTCTTGAACTGTAGAGCTCGTGAAAACGAATACGATGATGTATAATACTAAAAATCCATTATTTTTGAGATGTCACGGTGTTCTTGCCGAGGTGCGATATATATATATATATATATATATATATATATATATATATATATATATATATATATATATATATATATATATAGTTTTTTTTATCAATCGTTCAAGAATCATATATATATATATACTGTATATATGATTCTTGAACGATTGATAAAAAAAACCGTGCTGATAGAGCATCAAGTTGTCTTCAATTTTATGTATATTTTCACTATATTCTACGAATCTCCCTACGACTGTTGCAGCAGTTTTAGAGTTGAGAGTGATATTTTCTGTTCAGCAACAATAGATCAGTTGACAATGAAATTTGGAGGGAATGTTTGGAACACAATTTTTGACTTTGCAGCTTTGTTAAGACTAGTTTGGAGGTGATCATATCAAAAATCCTACATCATGTGCTGGAGGGATGAGGGTGGTTTGAAAGATGCATTTTCCACTTATTACTTACATGCTTTTATCTTGAGAACATTGTGTTCTATTGCCATAGTCAACTAAATAAAAATGAAGCTTAATAAATTTCTTACAAGTTTTGTTTGATAGAGGTATTTCGATAAATCCGATACTTTTCGAGATATTTATTTTCTAAAGTGATGCATTTTCGAAAAACCAGTTTTTCAGGTCTTATAACTTTTCAACAATTGATGAAACAATAATGTGCTAATTACGAGATTGTAGAGCATTAAATTATATTTCATTTCATGTATAATTTGACTATTTCACGCATTTCAATACGACTGTTGCAGCAGTTTTACTTTTGTGTGTCTTTGTTTGGTAGGAAGTTTAGAAACACCCCCTGTGTTTAGTTCCGCAGACTGTCCAATAGGTACTCAATATGGATGTACATACTCAAGCACACTGCCAATATTCATGATGACAATAGTGTGATATTCGAAGAAAGTCACTTGTTGCAAATCTTGAGATTTGACTCTCAAAACTAAAATTACTGCAACAGCGTATGGGAATGCGTAAAATAGTCGAATTATACATGAAATGAGAGATAATTTAGTCCTCTAAAATCTCGTGATCAGCACATTCTTGTTCCATCAATTGTTGAAAAGTTATAAGAAAAGAAAGAGCGAAAAAATGGAAGAAAAACTGGTTTTTCGAAAATGCATCACTTTAAAACATAAATATCTCAAAAAGTATCGGATTTATCGAAAAACCTTTACCAAACAAAACTTGTAGGAAATTTATTAAGCTTCATTTTCATGTAGTTGATTATGTCAATAGAACACATTGTTCCCAAGATATAAGCATGTAAGTAATAAGTGGAAAATGCAACTTTCAAACCACCCTCATCCATTCAGCACATGATGTAGGGCTTGGGATTTTCTATATGCTCACCTCAAAACTAGTCTCAACAAAGCTGCAGAGTCGAAAATTGTGTTCCAAACATTCCCTCTAAATTTCATTGTCAACTGATCTATTGTTGCTGAACAGAAAATTTCACTCTCAACACTAAAACTGCTGCAACAGTCGTTGGGAGATGCAAAAAATATAGTGAAAATATACATCAAATTGATGATAGTTTGATGCTCTATCAGCTCATAATAAGCACGGACTTTTTATCAATCGTTCAAAAATTATACGGTCGAAAATATGGAAAAATTGGAGGCAAAAGTGTTTTTTCAAAAAATGTGTCACCTTCAAGAGCGGATATCTCAGAAACTATGAGAAATATGGAAAAAATGTGAAGGACAAAACTTGTTGATAATTTTGTATGCTTCAATTTTGCACAGAATACAAATGTTCATAAGATGCATAGTTCCCGAGATATATTATGCAAAAAATTAAAAAATGGTACTTTCAAACCATCCCCACCCCTTTAGCAAAGGGGGTAGGGGTGAGGACTTATGATATGTTAATCCTCTTACTATCCTTAAAAGAGCTTTGGAGTTGAAAATTGTGTTTCAAACTGTTCTCTCTATACCTTTATTTGAACATTCGTTGTCTGGACTAGTATCCAGATAAAAATTTCGGGAAGAGTTCGTAACAGTGGAGTAACTTTGGGATGACACCGAGGGGTGTGGGAGGACCCCCCACCAAAGGGGCTTCCCCCGGACAAGTATGAAAATGTACCTTTAATTTCATGCGATTTTACGCAATTTCCACTTGAATACAAACATTCCATTAAAGTTTTTTTGTTTCCATTAGGCCACTCATTAGGTACTTCGATTTTCCACTAAAAATTTTATTGTTAAGGCCTAAGGGTTTTTCGATTGAATAACAAATAGAATGGAATCTAGTAGAATTTCTTAAGTCAATCAATTGTTTAAATAATTATAATTTTGTAGTAGCTCTATCCATTATTAGATAACAAGCTAGAATGCTTTATTTTTGGCTCCAATAAAACACTATTACAACCAAACCTATTTCTACTTGAGTGCTTGAACTCACATTTTTTTGGGGGGTGGGGGATAAAACATTTTTTCCAAACATAAGGGGGATGTGTTCCCCTGTCCACGATAGAAACTACACCCGTTGATCATAATAATTATTCCAATTATTGGAATACTCTATAAAAAGCTGCTAGAGCTTTTTATAGTTCAAGGATATGAACTATAAGCAGTCACATTTTTCATCCACATGTATTAAACTAAATAAACTATAATCATCTAGAGCAATATGAGCTATATTGAATTTCTTCATGATAATAGATTGTGAACTACAGAAATTTTAAGTAGTAGTTTCCTGCTATCTAGTCCCTACGCACTAAACCACACATTGTCTACAAGAAAATTAATTAAAATACAATATGAAGAAAATATGGCATTAGAAGCAAAGTCCCATCTCGGGGGGGGGGGGTGTTCATTTTTTAATGACATCTCCATATCTTCCCTTGATGATTAGCATTATTGATACACCAACCCAAACAGCCATTAGTCGTCTTTACACCGATATCCCGCTGACACGACAGGACAGGACAGAATTTACTCTGATGGACGGTTTGGGCATAGAAGACTGTGGTTTATAACTGTGCGGGGTCTACTGTTCACAGAACTACTAGTCATTACTAAATTTGAAAACAACAATAATAGTTTCTATCAATACCTATTCCAAATTATGAACTAGTCTATGCACAATTATTATGTTAAATCAACTTTGAAGAGTCTCTTGAACGAGCCAATTAGGGAAAGACATTCAGCAATATCAAACATGTTTGAGTTTCAAAAACAGCTATTCAGGATCCGTTCACACAGGAACACCTTCTTGTTACATGATTTCTCATAAGAGACAATTCGTTTGTTTCAACTTGCACTCTTATCGACCCACATCTTTCCTCACTCCTCTTTCAAATACGAGTTACTACACTAGCATATTTATAACAAATGAGGTTCCGTTTGATATCTGACCTTGAGTCGGTATAAGTATTATTTTGTTTGTAAACTGAGAGTACGAATAATGGCCGGGACACACATAACCGCACCGAGCCCGGGCCGACGTACGGCCGAGCTAAGCCCGCGACACGGTGATGGTCGTGGGAGAACACACGTACTCCGTGCGACAGCCGTGTCTCAGTTATATAGTGCTACTGTGTACTGATTTCTGAATGTGTAAAACTATTAATAATATTAATTATATATATTATATTAGTATATTAATAATATAACACTATTAAAAGCTTGTTACATCCGATTTAAATTTATTTTTTTCCTTTTAAACGAATTACCTGTAGACACAGAAGATGAGAATTATAGTGCTGGTATATATTTCGGTGCATAACTATACCATCATAAGTCATGCATCGGAAATTTACATATATGTTTCATTGTATATCAGCCATAAAATTGTTATCTTCTGCCTTCTGCGCTATCAAATATCTACACGTAATTAGCTTTAAATTTAAAATTTGAGACACAGTCACGAGTTCCTTCTTTTATACTTTTTTTGTTTATTTTATTATTCATTATATACTTTATTATATTATTTATTATATATGTTTATTATACCTTTGGCTTAACTTATTATTTGGTTCTACTTTCACTTTTGGTTCAACTTATTTTCCGTTCAACCATATTTCTCATAACTTTGATCGTACAAAACTGAAAATTCCGTATCCCTTCAATAAGTTTTTCACTCTCCATGTTACACGAGGCCGCACCGTCACCGTCAAAAAGTGAACTGAACTAGTCGGTGACGGCGCGGGCAACAAACACGGCGACGGTGCTGGCGCGGTGCGGTAGTATGTTTCCCTACACGTTTGAAAGCCTTTGTGTTCACACTCGCCGTAGTACGTCCGACACTCGGCCGTACGTCGGTGCGAGCTCGGTGCGGTTATGTGTGTCCCGGCCTTAAAACGGGCAGGTCGATGTTTAGCTTCCAGTTTTGGTCGCGCTCACGATCGACCTACATGTAAAGGCAAACGCATTCAATAACAGACGAACGAATGCCGAAAGACTGAAGAAACTATCACCCCAGGTGTTCGAATGTTGCACAGACGTCCTTTTGTCTCAATAATATGTCTGTCTGCATGCAGACGTTTGATTTTTCTCCGTCTGTATGCGTTCGCCTCACATTTTAAAGCATGGAAGTAAACAGAACGATCAAGTCTCATTCGCGTATCTGCGCGACGACATCCAAGATGTTTTACAATAATTACTTACATTGATGATTGATCTGTAAATGATTCACATAAGGAGAAATGAATCAAGCCATGATTCTATCTATTACATTTAAAACTATCAGCTTCAACTGTATAGTTAAAACGAACACTATGTAAACTGTCCTTGTAACATAATTTTGCTATAATAACTATTCATTGAAATCAATAGTGTAATTGTAATGTACCTAGAACATTTGGATTGTTCTATAAACTAGAATTGGAACCGTTTTGGATTTTAGCCTATGGTACTTTTCTAGAAGTTGTATAATTCTGAATTATTTAATAAATTAATAAATTTACAACTATTACAGGTAGCAAGAGTCTCACTTTGAACGTACTGATGAGAATGTAGAATTATCTTCATCTCCAGAAAGTTACCGTTGAATATCAAAATGACGCCTCTTGAAGATTTCATGTATCTATTGAACTCTGTTCTGCTTGGCGAAGAACCAGTAAGTAACGACGTAATTCAATTAAAAATTACATATTTGATTGTTTCTCAGTTAAATGTCATTAATGTCACTATCAAAGTTCTTTGCGAATTCTATCTGTGCAGATGCACCAAAATTAGGAAGAAAATAAGTTTTGGCCTTACTTTGTTAAAGTATTTCATGAATAAATAAATAGATGCAGGAATATTTTGACATTGACATTCAACTTATAAGGGTTAGTTAGGCATGATGCACAACTTACCTGATTATATAGAAAATCGAAACTTTTCTCAATTCAATGTTGGATATGATTTGGCTTTCTAAAAAGCATTACCGCTCTTGTTTCTGCATTTTTTTGGTGTTTTATTTTCACGATCCTTCTCATTGAAATTTTAAGAGAAACTATAATCTATATCATGGAATTTTCTTGTACAGTGAGATTCACTCCAAACTGTCAGCATCCCTTATGATGCTGACCTTCAATGCTCCCATCCAATCAATGCTGACAGTTTGGAGTGAAACAAACTCACTACATCGATTCTCCTCGTCGATAGTGTCGTGTCAGTCGCACAAGTTTTTAAGTCTACTTTGGTTTTTCGTTTCATTATTTAATTTATAGAGGGGTTCAAAAATATGCATACACTTTGTTTTCTGGCTCTAAATTCTGTGAAATAACTCAACCATTTTCTAATTAACTTGATGTTGATTTGAGTGTTATATTTTTGTATTTTGGGAGGGGGGGGGGGTGTTAGTTTATCACGGTCAAAATTGAAAACTCTTAGTTTTTTGTGAGTGAAAATGGACTACATTTTAGAAAAGTGGTACCCTTTGTTTAGAGAGAGCACTTGGCAGAGAGTCAATGGAGCCGCCTCTAGAGGCATCTCCACTCTGAAGAGATGGTATGGTTAGATGTTAGCTCCCTAAGCTTGGATAAAAAAATAAAAATATAATGATTTTTCAAGAAACATCTCTGGACATGAAGATACACATTGTACACTTAAATTGCAAATAATTATTTGATGATTCTTCCTGAGACAGCTTTGATAGCTGTCCTGAGATTGAAAGGACTAGTGAAATAAAATATTTGGGTTTGATAATTGAGGAGAGATTCAAGTGGAGAGGCATATTGAATACCTATGCGATAGATTAAGGTTTGTCTCGTATACATTTTTTATACTTGATTTATCAACGTTGAGAATGCTTTATTTTGCAATTGAGCAATCTCTGTTAAATTATGGCTTAGTGGTTTGGGGAGGTACGTACCAATGACACTTTTTTACCACTATTTATTGTTCAGAAAATGATCATAAAAACCATATTAAATAATCCCATATTGTTCCCTTCAAAAATTGTATTCAGTGATCTGAGAGTCATGTATGTCAATCCGTGAACTCTATGAGCATAGCATATTTAAATATTTCAATAAACATAGAAGCTCGTTTCAAGAATTAATGTAACTCATAGAACAAGATACAATTTACATAGATATCTCACTTATGATTCTAATTTAACGGCCATTTGTAAGCAGCTGGTATACATTGCTCCAAAGATTGTAAATTGCATCCTGAACGAGCTCATCGGTGAACCTATCAAGTTTGTCCCAATAAATATTAAAAACTGAATACTTCACAATTATTACTTCCATCATAATATTGTATGAGATCAAAACTTTTTCAACTTTTTCAACTATTCATTATTGTCAAGATTAACCCACAATTGATAGCATTTAAGTTTAATATACTTTCTATTTTTCACATAAAAAGATTAAATTTTAAATGATTAGCTCAAGATTTGGAAACAGTTAATAAGTACTCCTACTGGTGAACAAATGTTTCATGCCAGTAGTCTTAACCTCCAGCCGTATAAGAATAAGATGTCCGATTTAGCTATTCAGAATAATAATTATTGTCTAATTGTCACAACTTTGTATTATTTTTGTTTTTGGTGAAATATATCAAATTACATTGAAATGGCCCTAATTCATAGCATTGTAATTTTAAATATATCAAATTACATTGAAATGGCCCTAATTCGTGTTTTTTAATGCTATCTAAATATGGGAGAAAAATAGTGCAAGTTTTTCTCCAAGTAGTTTTTCTCTCCCGATTTGTGTTTTTTTAATAAAATAAATAAACTTGCAGTGAAAGTGAAGAACAAAATAACAGTTCAATAATTATGAATCTTACTCTGTATTGTAGTTTAATTTTTTGTCAAAAGATAGTGTGGCATGCAAACTGTGAGGGTGTGATGCCGTTTCAGACCACCTTAGCATCTTGGGTGATTTCGCACGTATCCCAGCGTATTGATACGCATACTATGAACAGTTCACAACAAAATATATTCTTTCATATTTATTGCATTTTATCACATTTTGAGCTGGCTCATTGTTTAGCACAAAGCACATGTGCTGCCCGAGATATGGAGCGACTAAATTGGAAATCATAGCATTGACGAAGCGTATTATGTAGTGTCAGCGATGTCAGATTGTTTGAAATGTGTAGATTGATTAGCATTAGGAGATACATCTTTCAAAAGATGTCACTCAAGCTATGTAAGGCGGTCTGGAACGGCTTATCATTGCGTTACCAACATATTATGTATCAAAAAGTGTATACATTTTTTTGGACCCCATGTATATTACATGAAACCCCATGAAATATTACATTAATTTCAATCTTGACTTGATCACCACTTTGATTCAAGTGGTAGTCAATAGCATAATAGAAACCATTCTATGTTTAAATGTGTTTTTTCAGACCGTGGAAGACTTTATCCTACTGGTTGGAACATTAGTAGCGTTTGTGGCATTTGTGCTATGGTGCTGCTTCCCGATTGTACCGAAAGAGGCGAATGCGCCCCTACAGTATGACACTCGCAACTACAAGAAACTTGACAACTCCTATGAAGCCGTGTCATAGCCACTAACCAACAGTCGGTTCATTTATAAAATTCGTCCCTCTTAATGAAACTCGGATCTCATCTAAATTTCTATTTCTTCAGCAGATTGACAACTTGTAGAAAATATTAGCACCATTAGATGATGTTCCCAATAAGGTATCATTCCTTCTATATTTATATTACTGTTTCAAACAATGTAACTAACTGTTCATATTCCTACTAATCTAGAATAGTTACGTACAAGTCTATTTGATTGATTTTGTTGAATGCTTTGATTGACAATTTACTAGTAATAACTGAGTATTATCTGAAATGAGTATCAGAATGTGGAGATCAGCAGAATAATAATAATTGTTTCACTACTTTTTCTATGAAATTAGATATTTTCTACAACTTTATGTAGCTGAAGCTGATACATATATTTCAACTTGAATTCTTTAAAGCAAACGCAAATAGCAGCAAACAGACAAAGGAAAATCAAACGTATGCTTGCAGATCTGAGCAGACAGACGGATGTCTGTGTGCGTTACAACATTTAAACACCTGGGGAGGGATTTTTCCGTTTTCTGTCTGTTGCTGTGTGCGTTCGCCTTTAGATCTCAAACTATCTTCACCTTATTGGTGTATTATAGGAATGAGTTTGAGAATAAACATGGAGTATTTGTTCTTGTTTTAAAATTGGATACTAGAGTACTGTACTGGCAAAATATTGATGTATCCAAACATTTGATTGTCAGTGAATGAATTAAGTTCTAATTTATAAGATATTCTTCATTTAATTAATCAGTTTTATTGAAATGATAAAGTCGAAAGTTCATGGTTCTCAGTACAACTTGATAGGTAATTATATTATTATTGTCCACTATACAAGTGCTCTGTTAAAAAGTTAATGTTGTATGATCTTGAGTGCCACTAGAATCAATTCGATGAAAATTACCAATGGATATAAGAAATCAAATCGAATACAACCCCTTTCTAGGGAAAATTAACATGGTAACTTGAATCATCTTCACTTCTAAACAATTATTCAAAGAATTAGCTATTCAAAGATTAGCTTCTCTATGGGAGACAATTATTGAATTGAAAAATCAATTTTTATCAAGAAGTATATAAAAAATAATTTTCTCGTTGAAAGATCTCTCTTTGGACGATTATTAAGTTTACAAATGAACCTAAAACTTGAAATATAATTCATATTTTATCAATAGTAGCTTAGGGCCCCATTAGACCTGCATATTTTATGATAAGGCTTCCAATAATGAGTCAGCTCTTGATATGTGATTGCACATATCTGTGGTTAGCTTTCAAATAAAAAATGTGACTATCTGGTGAAAAATGAATGATTTGAGACTTTATTATCCTCGTTTCAAATAGTTCATTCATTTTCTTTAAATAACACAAATAGCATTGAATGCAAATTATACATCAAATACAGATACAGTATAAATGACAATTTTTTGAAGGTTCATCAGTGAAAGGTGTTGAGTAGAATTTCGTATTAGGTTTTTTCTAATACAGAGTTATTCTAAATGATGGACCCGTTTTTAAACATTCATATATTACTAAAGTACCAATCCTAAATGAGCAATCTTTATACCAATGGAAAGAGAAAGTTTCAAATTTTGTGGCGGTTAGTGATGGTTCCATAACTGGCCGGTAGAATTCTCACAATAATAGGCCGCCATATCACTGCTGTCGTGCACTCAATAACACCAGTTACGCTTTCTCGTGTGTGGGTATGAGTTTGGCTACCGTGTAGATGTTTGCCGTGCAGCAGCCGGAGGCCACATTGAACACTTGTAAGGTATTAAAAAAACCTTTGAAACTTTCTCTTTCCATTGGTAGATTGTCCATTTTGCATTTTTACTTTAATATATACCAAGTTTTGGAAATGGGTCCATCATTTAGAATAACTCTGTATAAGTATATGTAAGTCCGCATATCTTGAACAATCTGATCAATAACTCATGGAATGTTTATTTCGCTAACCTTTTCGCAAAATATGCAGGTCTGATGGGGCGCCCTTAGATTTGTGCTGCAGTATTCGAAATATTACATTTGTAAAATAGTATCCAACCAAGTTCATGTAATATTCAATCTAAAATGATCTCTCAATCCATCTAGTCATGTAACATTAGTTTTGTTTATTTTTTGATCATACAAGACTTGATTATTCATGCATTTAATTATAAAGTATATGTTTGTATGCATTCATATCATATTATTATTATTTAACCCCAATAACTCACCATCTATTTTGAACTTGTGCACTTTTGAACACCACTGCGTCAGAGGATGCGAATTGAATACATCAATGTTTCCATTCAACCAATGCTGACAGTTCAAAGTGAAACTTAGAACGAGTTGAATTTACTAATGTAATGCTTTCTTGGATGAACGAGTCTCCCCTCAAAGATTTCGATTGCAAAATTTATGTTCATCTTGTAATGCCTTCTTGGATTACAAGTTGTAAACAAGATTAAACTTGATTAAAAAATGTAATAATTAGTCAAATAAAATAATAATAAAATTGAACGTTTATGCCTTCTTGTATTACATGATTGTAAACAAGATTGAACTTGATTACAAGATGTATGCCCGGTTGCAGAGTCGTTACATAAAATCAAACATAGCTATGTGAGACATAGTTCAAAATCACTGACATAAATGGTTGGTCGTTGCACAGTCGTTTGCCAAAGCCCATTGAGCTATATCTCTAATTAGCATCACACATAAGTCACCCTGCAGCTCTATTCACTTTTTTCCGTACATGCTCCAATCCAATCAATGTCTTGGCATCGGGGAAAGTTTCAATCGACATCACTGTGAACACACCTGAAAGATCTCACATAAAATTGATAAACAATATGGCGACTCTTGGCTTTTGGCGAGATTTCTCACCATATTTAGCAATTTGGAGGTTATAAACAACTTAAAAAAACATAGGGAGAGAAAATAGTTATTTGTGCAACTAGTGCGCAAAGTGACAGTTTGCTGCACCGAAAGAAACGTTTACGCCCGAGCCGTAGGCGAGGGCGGAATGGTTTCTTGAGTGCAGCAGAGGAGCTTTGCGCACTTATTTCACATTAAGTTTTTCCTACAGTTACCATTGAATATGAAAAGTGGGTAATTATGGGTAAAATTGCCTGAAATCCATCAAATGTTTTTCTGTGTAATTTTATTATTGATAAAACCTTAATTTATTGTCAAATAGAATAAAAATGTTGTCCTTGGTTATAATATCTAATACTAATAATTTGCGCGTTTTGCTTCGTTGCACCTCTGCTCACTATAGCAGCCCAGTCACTGTTACCAACTTCATTTTGATTTTGCTGCACTGTTGCTCCATATAACCTACTAAGTATTTTGTGTTGCCATGTTGCAAATCTGGAGTGCAGAAAAATTTTTCCCGCACTAGAGCGGAAAAGTGATTCTTTGCGTTCTGTAATCAGTGCAGCAATGGCCACTTTTCAACGTAACTGTAGGAAAAATAATTTACTTATATACAGATGGTTTTTCATAAACATCTTTCAAAAAAAGCTATCACAACCTCTAAAATGCATTTTTCTACAACTGCTCCTAAAAATAGCTATATATGTATTAAGAGCGTAATGCATGACTTTATCGCTTGCGCAAAACAGTTATCACGCGAAGTGGAGCGTGATAATTTTGCAAGAGCGATAAAGAAGCATTACGCGCGAATTACATACAAAATTTTTTCTACAACTGCCCAAACCTGTTAAATTACTTATATCGGCGGAGTTACAATTACCGACTTTTTAGGTTGAAATCTGACTTTTTGGCGAGCTGCTTACAATCAGCTGATTAGGAAGTGTAAAGAAACTCTTCTGCGCATGCGCGAATGATTTGGGAGCGGTAAAGTGAATCTACTGCGCATGCGCGGATGGTTAGCGAGCGAAAAAGTAGATTCTCCTCAGAAATAAGACGTTTTACAAGGAGAATTGAGTGTGTAAATTCTTTCTTTACGCGCAGTTGTAGAAAAAAGAATTTACATACTCAATTCTCCTCGTAAAACAGCTCATTTCTGAGGAGAATCTACTTTTTCGCTCGCTAATCATCTGTGCATGCGCAGTAGATTTTCTTTCCGCTCGCTAATCATTTGTGCATGCGCAGAAGAGTTTCTTTACGCTTGCTAATCAGCTGATGATGAGCAGCTCGCCAAAAGTAGGTCAGATCTTAACCTAAAAAGTCGGTAATTGTACCGGTTCTACATTCTGCAGCCATGATGGATATCAGTGAAGACGAATTATTATCAACTCCGCCAGATGTGAGTAATTTAACAGGTTTGGGCAGTTGTAGAATAGTATATTTCGAACCTAGAGCAGAAAATGAGATTTTTCTGGCTCAAAATCGGTTTTCAAGTCCGAGGCCGTAGGCCGAGGACTAGAAAAAATTAAGAGCCAGAAAAACATTTCTGCCCATGGTGCAAACGCTATTTTTCGCCACACTCAAAAATAAACAATATATATATATATGAGAATAGTTGTTTACTAAGCACTTCCAAAAGCAGAAGTGGAAGGTGATAGCTCTAGCAAATCTGAGGTAATCTGAATATCAGGAAATTGTTCAAGTATTTTTATTTTTTATTCTGATTTGTCTAAATAACCTAAAAGATGATGTTCAATTATGTGGGAGGTTGAGTTTATACTTTTTTATTCTTTCAAATGACAATAAGTTGATATTATTATAAATGTTTTAATTATTGAATAATGAACACAAATAATGAAAAGTTTTTTGATCAGCTGTTTTTTGATCACCTTTCTTAGTTCCATGTTAGCGGCTGGAAAGGGTACTCTTTCCGGCCTAGGCCGGAAAGAAACCTGTTCTGACGTCAGACGAGAGCCGTCTGCAAACAATGTCTTTCAGATCTACGTAGGGACTGGAAAACAGCAGCTTTCTGTGCAGTGTGGCGAAAAAAAATTTGTATGTAAGTCGCACATTACACTCTTAATACATAAATAGCTATTGACGAGAGTATATATTGGATTTAACAGCACGACTTCGGGCCCATAACTTAACTGACCGTTTTTAGCTATTGGAGACATTAATAAGGTCTTTCTGATGATTGTGCAACAAAATCATGTGTCTAATTGGGCGTTTTTAGTTTTATGGGAGCTATAGTTTACTTTGACATTATTTGTGCAACGTAAAGTTGAGTTATGGCTTCATTGTTAAATGCCTGATTTTATGTGACGACTCTGCAACCGGCCAATAGTTTAGAATCACTGATATAATGGTTGGTCGTTGCACAGTCGTTAGCTGAAGCCCATTTAGCTATATCTCGAATTGGCATCACACATGAGTCACACTGCAGCTCTATTCACTTTTTTCCGTACATACTTCTATCCAACCAATGTCTTGGCATTGGGGAAAGTTTCAATCGACATCACTGTGAACAGACCTAAAAGACCTCATAAAATTGATAAACAATATAGCGACTCTTGGCTTTTGGCAAGATTTCTCACCATATTTAGCGATTTGGAGGTTATAAACAACTTAAAAACATATGGAGAGAAAAAATAATTTACTTATATTGAAGATGGTTTTTCGTAAACATCTTTCAAAAAAGCTATCACAACCTCTAAAATTCATTTGGTGGGAGTTGATATAGGATTTAACAGCACGACTACGGCCCATAACTTAAATGACCGTTATTAGCTATTGGAGACATTAATAAGGTCTTTCTGATGATTGTGCAACAAAATCATGTGTCTAATTGGGCGTTTTTAGTTTTATGGGAGCTATAGTTTACTTTGACATTATTTGTGCAACGAAAAGTTGAGTTATGGCTTCATTGTTAAATGCCTGATTTTAACTTCATGTGACGACTCTGCAACCGGGCAGTAATAATGTTTTAGTCTCCAACCGAAGAAGAAATTATTGTAATGTAAAATTAAGGGTTTTCATCTTGGGTGTGTGCTGGACAGAATATACCTGACTTTAATTTACCCTTATCATTTGGTTATACTGGATGTATGGTTATACTCAATTTCACCCCTTAGTTTGGAGCAGAAGGAATTCTTTTCAAATTCATCTTAGAATACAAATCCACGATGTGATCATTCGTATGTCATGCAGACATGACTGGAAGGAAAAATAAATATTAATGCTATAATATCATCAATTTTATTTTTTTATTTACAATAAGTAACAAAACACAATCACGTTAGCAGTAATAATATTATTCTTATTTACACAGATTGCGACTTGAAATTCACAAATTAATCTAGGACTTTACAAACAAACTTAAACTGCGTTTACACAGGAGTTAACTTGACTGAATCGTCAAAAATTTCTCTTGACAAAAGTTAATAACTCATGTTTTTAACAGAAAATTCCTTGTTATTAACATTAACAAGATCTTCTTATCAATATAATTGTCTTTCATATGATTTAATTTAACGAGATAATTCATAATATGATATAACAGCCGGAATAAAAGCAAAAAATTGTCTTCAAAATACTTTAAATTGAAACAGGTGTGATCTTCAACATAATGATCTTCATCTGACCTAATGTAAATAAATTATAATGCGTTTACACATGGCTTACTTTAGATGGCTTCTATTCTATAGTAGGCTGTGGTTTACACCAAAGTTTATAACATAAGTTTTCAACATAGTTTTGTTAGCTAGTTTTGTTATCAACAAAAGTTAATAACTTTGTCACGTGTTTCGTCTGCAGCTGTAGTTTTTAGGGAACAGCTGTAGTTGTAGAGTAGGGATGCTGGGCGCGGGGGTTGCGGGGAAGATAGGAACCTGTTATTAACAAAAGTTAACACGATAAAAGAGGCTTTTGTTATTAACATAACACATTTCCTTTGATCTTAACCGACTCTCGATGGATAACATAAATCTTGTTGATAACAAGGAATTTTCTGTTAAAAACACGAGTTATCAACTTTTGTGAAGATAAATTTTTGTCGATTCAGTCAAGTTGATAACTTTTTATTAATAGCTCATGTTATTAACTCCGGTGTAAACGCTGCTTTAAACAGCTAAATAATAAAAAATCAAGACCAGTAACAATTTTTTGGGGAGTATATTAGCAATAGACTGCTTTTGGCTAGAGTCTAGGCCTAAAGCCATTATATATGTCATCAAATTTTTGATTGGAATCTATTGGTTATTTTCATCACAAAAATTAAACGACGGCCACTCATTATGAATTCAAAAATAATAATTTAGTTTTACTAACCTCACTTTGTTCAAGACTTTTCACATACCAATTAAGCACACCTCTGAACCTAGAATTTTGCCGGTTAGGGATCAGGTTGAGTTATGTTTATTGAGTTATGTTTATGCTTTTAAATGGCAATAATATGATTGAAGGGGTTAGGGATGAGATCAATACATCGATAAGTACTGTATCGACTGCACGCAAAATTGTGTTTGGGATCAAACAAAAATTTGATGACAGGTATAATGGCACTGGACCTAGAGTTATGCCCTGCTTTCTATAAGGCTAGGCACACACCAGTTAGTCAAGACAAGACAAGACACGTTTAGTCACAATACTTCACATAGTTGCTTATTTATTTATTTATTTATTCTAGATATTACAATTCACTTAATTGGATAGAAACACAGACCAACGTCCAAAACGTCTCTTATTCCAAATTTTGTTGAAAAATAATGTCAAAATTAAGGTTATGTTCACCTCGTCCAATAAAACACAAATTTATGCTATGAGGAAAGTTAAAGATCAAAGTACTGTCCAAAAATATATATGAGCTGGAAATTTTGAATTCAGAATAATTAAAATACCAAATTATAGTCAAATATTGCACTTAATAACACCGCACTTTGAATAAATTAAGTTATTTTAGAAAATTTTGAAGCCAAAAATATACACACAACTTTCCACTGAAGATATGAAGATATGTCTAATTGCAATGACTAATCGGCGTGTGTTGCTTCATAAGCAGCTATGTGAAGTATTGTGACTAATCGTGACTAGACTTGTCTTGAGTAACTGGTGTGTGCCCACCCTTAGTTGATGATAAGAGGATGACTATTAACAGACTAGAACGGTGTTATAAGAAGGCTAAACACTATTATACTGTATATACAGTTCATCTGTACAAATGATGGATCAAGTTTCTACAATCTTAACTATTTTATCTTACATGGTAAAATATTTTCAAATTAATAAACGTCCTAATTCTGTTTTCAACAAATAACAAGTCTATTTACATTATAATCAGTAATTTTATATTGTAAATTGATGTTTGAGTATTATGTGAGATCAACATTACATATTCACATGTAGGCCTATAACATGAGTAAATACCAAGTTCTTGAACTTATAGTCCAGTCAATATAGACATAAAAAAGGGGGTGTGCTTGCAATTCATATTGTAGTTCTGATTTTTTAATATATTATTTGGGTACATAAGAGAAGTCCAGAACCACTTTATTCATGCAAAATTTCCTTTTGCTAGATACAAAAACAGAGTGGCCCAAAAACATCGTATTTTCGGCTCATTTTCCAGTTTTCAGCTATTTCTGCCAAATCTCGCAATCGGACAGAAAAATTTGCCTCTCGCTTTTTTTTAGATTGAAACATTATGAATGAAATGAGATCATTCGGAACTCTCTATCTCTAATGAGTACTGAGTTATGATTTTTCAAAAATGAGTGAAATTTGAAGAAAAAATCAATTTTGATGAATTTTAGTTTTTGATCAACAATATCTTCCGATTGTTACCATTTAGATGTATATTCCAAAATCCCTCTGGGCGTATCTTTGTGCTCTACAATCTGAGATTAGGAATAATGCTCTACAATCTGATATTAGGTAGAGCGCTCTATCCTATAAAGATTTCCAGGTACACCTGACAACAATGCTCCTTGTATTGTGAAAAACACCTAATTTTCAGCTTCAACCATCATCACCAACCACATTTTCCTCACATTGATATTTCGCACAATGTCATAAGTTCATGACATTATGTTCTATGAGAATCACTCGTTAGATGCACTTCATTCCAGTATTTCCTAACTAAAATATAAATTGCATGCACCAATGTATATAGTGACTGGACTATTAGTTGAACGATTTTAATAATCCGTCTTTGGGCAATGAAGTATGGAGGATTTGGAGTAGCTGTTAGATACTCATTTTTAAATGAAATTCAATTTTTTCTTATCTGGTCGTGTGTTCTTAAAATTATGCCATTTTAATAATCTGAGAGGAGAAGTATTGTAAGTTTGCTTGTTTACAAAAAATAGCATGTGTAAAATTGCGTATGTTTTTGTTCAGAATAATGTAGACAATGTGAGAAGTTCAGGACAGAGTGCTGTGCAAGAGATAGCCTTACCGAATCTGCCTTGGAACTCTTCGAAGATTGGGAGTGGTTGAAAATTGGGATTTTCTGCTTTAGCAATGGCGAATAATTGACTGTTTAGTGAAGCATTAGTCAAAACTTTTTATTATTGTTCCTTACTTTTTGAGAAAACGCCACTGTCAATTCAGATAAGTAATCTAATAATGTTTCATGTTATTTTCTGCCACCATTGAGCAGATAACACATGCACCTCAATACTATATAGTTCTATAGTGGTCAGGGACCTGTAACCTTGTGACTTCTGACTATTTTTTATGGGCTAGCTAAAGGAACGGGTGTATATAAAAAATACGTTCACTCAAGTCCCGTGTGAGATAACATAAGAAATGCGAGCGATATTATCACGCAATGCTTTAGAGGAGTATGGAAAAATTCTGAAAAAATTTTGTATTCACAAAATTGACGTCATTCAAAATATGTTATTCTCCGTACGTAACCTTTTCTAAAATGTTTTGCTCTAATTATCGAAATGACAGCATCCAAGGCACATACTGGAAAAATAATAATTTGAGTTTTGTTCAAAACAGCGATTCCAAACCCTCCATACTCCATTGCCCAACTCTAACAATTATGAAAGCAACAATTAAAAAATTATGAACAAATTATACAAAAATAAAAAATTATTATTTTATCACTCTTTATAAGAAACTAATTAATTTACTCATCACTACTAAATCAGTTGAATTCATCATCAAGAAAGCAGTAGGTCCTAGTGAGAGAGGAGAATAAGTTAACTTGAAGAACATAAATACTGAGTAATGTAGGCTACTAGTGCTTAATGATAGCTGAAGTAAGTTAGGCTACATTATTTTTCATGAAAAAAAGTAAATGAAAAATGTATGTTTAAAAATCTAAATTGTCAAAATTCTAATTACTTTTGAACTTATTTCAAACATCATTTGCTTGGTTTTACAATTTGACACACTTTTCTAGTTAACAATAATGTAATTTTGTTCCAAGCAAATTTCATTGTCAACGATTGAAAGTATTCCTTGAATCTCTGCGACTTCAAATTATCATAAAAAGACAATCTTCTCCAATTGGATAGTCGTAATTAAATAATATTCAAAGAGTGTGAACATTTTACCTGAACAATAGCTCCTCTAGGAGTTGAAGGGTGCCTGTAACTTATGGTAACTTTAGTCTTGCGCACATCTTTGCGAATCATCGTGCAGGATATGGTATGGCAACGGTTGCAGGACAATTTTGAAGCCTTGATAAAGTGGTTGAAATGAACAATCGTTCCTCGTTCGGCAAACGATTCGCATCAGGCACAGATGTGCATAAGTCTTTACTCTAAAACCAGGTAGAAGGGAGAGGCTACCTACGTGAAGCCCTACCTTCTACATAAATGTTCGATATTAATATCACGTTTTAGTATAAGACAGTTACGGTATGGTGGCTTAAATTATAAATTAAATGGACAGCCCAATGCAAAAAGGGTGAATGTAAAACATTTACGAAATTGAGCTTCAAGTGCATTTGATTCATCAGCAGCTGTAAAACACGATCATACGATATGCTAGCTAGAACACTAGAGTAAGGCCGGCCACTAACGAACCGAACATGTTTGACAGACAATTTGTGTCATGGGCAGAAGCTTCGACCATATTATAGAATATTATAGGAACCTATAAATGTTCGAGGGGCGAAAGGCTTCGAACAAATTTTCCGAGGTTGGGTTTTTATATCTTCGATTTTTGCCATTATTATAGTGTAGAGCCTACTAGGAAATTGAATATGGTAGAGAAATAATTAAAATAATCTCTCAATACTCTGATCATCCTCTTTTCATCTCAATTCATCACTATGGTAGAATCGCCTAACATTAAATTTGTTCAATGTAACTTGACTAAAATTAATCAAATTCTTGCGAGAAATAGCATAATTCATTCTTTTAGAATTTGATTAATTATTAAAATATACCTATATGTATATTGGAAGGTGAGTGAAGCAACTCAAAACTTCAATTATTTCTCTCTCACATTCAATTATAATTATAATTGAATGTGAGAGAGAAACAATTGATATTAACAGAGCTCTTTTCTAGTAGAATAGTCACAACAAAAAACTAGAATATTTTACCACCTAAGGTTTTTTGCAAAAATCTGGTGTGGCGCACTCACAAAACTTTCCTTGACGTTATGAAAATTGATCACCTGACGCTAATGTTCACGCGCATCTCAAGTCTACTTGAAGATCTGAGCCAGCTGGTGACAGGACAATAACGCTGGAGACATACGAGGTCTGCTATCTCTTCATAGTGAATCATTTAATAGAATCAACAGTTTGCAATTGGATAATCACATTTTCTCGAATTTCGAGCTTATTTTCAATTTTAGGTGGAAATGTTACTGAACATTAATTGTAGTAGATTTTCATGCTCAACCTTTTCCACTTGAATTTTTTTGTAAAAATTGCATCTGAAGCCTGATAATTGGGTAAATAAAATCAAACTTTGCATAGATGGGGTGGAGCTCCTGAATTTTTTACAGATTTGGGACTTATGGCAATTGATAGAGCTTATCAATGACTATTTTAGGAATAAATTTGATCAAAATCGTTGGAGCCGTTTTCGAGGAGATCGCGAAAAACCCTGTTTTTGACAACATTTTCTCCATTTCAGCCGCCATCTTGAATCGAATTTGATCGAAATTGTTCGTGACGGATACTTATAGCGTAAGGACCTTAAGTTCCAAATTTCAAGTCATTCCGTTAATTGGGAGATGAGATATCGTGTACACAGACGCACATACACTCATACACTCATATACACACACACACACACACACACACACACACACACACACACACATATATATATATATATATATTATATATATATATATTATATATATATATATACAGACCAATACCCAAAAACCACTTTTCTGGACTCCGGGGACCTTGAAACGTATAGAAATTTAGAAATTGGGGTACCTTGATTTTTTCGGAAAGCAATACTTTCCTTACCTATGGTAATAGGGCAAGGAAAGTAAAAATGTAAAATTTGGTTGTCACAAACGATGAATAAAACGATCAATAAAAAAAAATGAAAGGCTAGTACAATTCGAAATGTGTTTCATAGGAGTTTTAGATCTAAAAAGATAGCTATGGGCTATTTTCTATACAGAGTGGATGAAAAGTCTGAGAACGGCTTAATATCTCATACACAAAGGTAATTTGACTGTGAGTGTGAAACTGTATTGATTTGCGTATCGATACTTATCGTATTGCATATCGATACAACGAAAAAAATATCGTATCATTTTGCATCGATACACAAGGGCATATCGATACAAGGAGACCCTGTATCGTATCGTATTGTATCATATCCATTTCCATGCAGTGTTGCCATTCCAAAAACTTTTAACAAAACTTTGAAAATTACTAAAATTTTTGCTTATATTCTAGATTATGATAGCCTAAATATTCTATGCTTGATTTTACAATAATTTTTACCTGCCGTGGCACCATACAATACTTTTGACGCTGCTGTACAATATCAGGTCAGGGATTACAAAACAAATGTGGCAACACCGTAACCATGAGGCTGAGGCATGATTCATGCTCACAGAACAATAATGGCTCAATTCGTTCAGGGGACTTCCGGATCTGCTTCACGGGTTACGCTTACGCATTTACAATATTAGGATTGTAACTTGTTCTTGTTGTATGTATTATAGTAGTTTGAATTGTGTAGTTGTTGTCTTTTATTTATAAATTTCATATTTATTTCATATTTTAAAATGGCTCCACCAGTTAGAAGTTACATAAATCAGTATTTTAACAGAATAGATAGTCTTTGCTTTAAATGTAAGATTTGTGGGACTGAGGTTAAAACATCTGGGAATACAACAAATTTAATGACCCACATGAAAAGGAAACACCCAGGCCTTCATGAGGCTAGAACTAAAACAGCAGAAACAGAAGCAGTAGCGACAACTTCAAGAAGTTCAAGCACAAGCTCACCTGGCCCTGGATCATCCAAAATCAAGGACCAAAACCAAATGAAAATGAAGAAACAAACTGGAATTAGAGAGGTAAGAAAATAGGCATTTCTATTCTTTAGGTTGATAGGCCCAGGCCTACCTATCATAGGTTGTGCGGTTTTGTGTAAACTGGGAAACTGGCTCAATCAAATTGTTCTTAGTGTAGACATATACCATGTAGGTGAACATATTATAGCTTATAGGCCTACATATTTTGTCAAAACTTTTCATTCTGAATCAGTTGTCATGATCGAAAATGTCTGAAAAGGTCAAATAAAATATTTATGACCTCTGAAAGTTGAAATTTTGTCTACTATTTTCCAATTTTATATCTTTTTGCTGCACAGAGTGTATATAAAAATAGTAAAATTTTCCGAGAAATCCAATGAGACTAGTTACAAGATTGTAACTTCGGTAGATATTGAGATAAAAAATGTGATTTTTCAAATTCAAAGTAGCCTAAATTGACTTACTACTTTATTTTATGATAAACAGGTAATTTGAATTCATGGAACTTGTAAGTTAGAGAATTTAATTCTGAAGATGAAATGTCCAGTCATTTAAAGATGCAGATGCAGTTATTTATTGAGATATTTTGCAAAATGAGCTAGAAAGAAGTTCATGGAGGTTCAAGAAGTTCAGAAGTATGAATGGTAGGTTGACTTGACTAATTGATCTCTAAACAGGTATTGCAATCCATGAACTAGTAGAGAATTCGATTCTGAAGATAAAATGT
Source organism: Nilaparvata lugens (assembly GCF_014356525.2). Taxonomy (NCBI): domain Eukaryota; kingdom Metazoa; phylum Arthropoda; class Insecta; order Hemiptera; family Delphacidae; genus Nilaparvata; species Nilaparvata lugens. The sequence goes on along the minus strand of NC_052506.1, from coordinate 54,179,876 downwards.
CCAGTGACTCAATAGTCCAAATAAGTCAAAATGCAGTAGTTATTGAGATATTTGGAAAAGTATGCATCAAACAGTGATTTTTCAAGTTTAAAGGAGGCTAGGTCAGATCAGGATAGGTGCTGATCAAGGTTAGGTTGGGTGTTGGCAATTCTACAGTAAAGTGGCCTGGGGTCCAACTTTTTTATATCAAGAAATAGGTTAGGCATAGTTATAATTAACACTCCAGTGCTCGCATGGAGCAGGCATACTGATACTTATGCTGTGAAAAGTTGGCAGCAATGATGACCTTGAGCGGTGATCTACCTTCCTACCAAGTCTCTATTTATGTGTTAGTCTACCAGTTGTTGTCTTAGAGCGAGTTTGTAACGTCTGACAATCGATTATTTCTAGTGGTGCATTCTTGAAGCACGGGTATGCTCCACGCGACTACTGCATTCACAGTTTTTAAATTTTTTGAGTTCTTGATTTTTTTTAGTATTTATATTTTCTGTGATATAAATGTGTAGTAAAGACATATTTTTCTTTTAAATTGAATAATGGGTGATCGAGTACTACTCAACGACCACGAGCAGTTGCGCCGATGGTTGTCTGAAGCTGAGGATGACAATGAAATTATTTTCGGTGTTGAAGATGAAGATGAACTGGAAGTGGACCACGTTGAAATGCCCAACTCTGGATGCATGGAAGAGGGTAGTGACCACGAAATGGAATTAATTGATACAGAACCTACAAGGGAAGAAATTCATGAAACTGGACGTTCACCATCTCCATCTTTGAACTCTGAATTTTATTTGGGAAAGGATAGAACTACAAGATGATACCTTGATCCTCAAGTAACTCGTACATCCCGGACCCCCAGACACAATATCATTCCTGTATTTCACCGACCAGGACCACAAGGTAATGCCAGAAATGCCCAATCACCTGCAATGGCATTTCAGTGTATAATAGACAATGACATGGTTTTGAAGATTGTAGAATATACAAACATATATATTGAGAAAGTTAGGGCCAATTTTGAGAGAGATAGAGATGCTAGGGACACCGATGTTCATGAGATCAAAGCATTGATAGGACTGTTGTTACTTGCAGGTGCATTGAAAGCGGGTAGAAGAAATGTGCTTGATATGTGGGACATGACTTGTGGTACAGGAGTTGAATCAGCATATGTTACAATGAGTATGAACCGATTCAGATTTCTTCTACATTGTCTCCATTTTGACAATATTCATAGCCGAGATGAACAAAAAAGTGTTGACAAATTAGCTGCTTTTCGGGAAATTTTTGAAAACTTTGTATCAAATTGTAAGAGCTCATACAAGCCAACAGACTATTTGACCATTGATGAACAGCTAGTGGGTTTTAGAGGTAATTGCCCTTTCAGAGTGTATATGCCAAGTAAACCAGCAAAATATGGAATCAAAGTGTTTGCTCTTGTCTCTACCTCAAAATTTTATGCCACAAATCTCGAAATATATGTGGGAAAACAGCTAGATGGACCTTTCAAAAATAGCAATAGTACTGAAGATTTGGTGTTGCGGCTAGTGGAGCCTATTGCTGGGTCAAACCGGAACATAACATGTGATAATTGGTTTATGTCTGTATCCCTTGCAAAGAGACTACGAGAAGAGAAGAAAATAACCATTGTTGCCACTCTACGTAAGAATAAGCGTGAAATACCACCTAATTTTCTACCTGCTCGAGACAGAGAAGTGAAAAGTAGCCTGTTTGGTTTTCAAAAAAACTGCACCCTTGTGTCGTACGTGCCTAAGAAGAATAAAGCGGTTGTAATGCTTTCTACCATGCATGATAGTGCTGCCATCGATACAGAGACTGGGGATGAAAAGAAACCTGTTATAATAACATCGTATAATGAAACAAAGTATGGAGTTGATATACTAGACAAAATGTGTTGTCAGTATGATGTGAGCCGAAACTCTCGTAGGTGGCCTCTGACACTTTTTTCCACATACTAAATGTTGCAGGCGTGAATGCTTTGACAATCTACAAGGCAAATCAAGGGAATGTCCTTGTGTCCAGATTGGATTTTTTGAAAAGATTGGCATTTGAACTGATGAGACCTCATATGGAGCACCGTATCAGCCTTCACACAATACCCAAACAAATAAGGACCAGAGGACGACTTCTATTGAATCTGGATCAAGGAGGAGCAGACCCAACTCAACAGCTACTGCAACCGCCTCGAACTGCTGAAACTGGAAGATGCTACCTGTGTGGTAGGGCACGGAACAAAACCACAAGAAAATCTTGTATCAAGTGCAATAATTGGGTTTGTTTAGATCATCTAAGAAGTGTTTGCACCGAGTGTCTTGAATAAGGAAAGTTTAATTTTTTATCATTTGTGAGGATTACATTTTTAGACATTTGAGAGCATTTAATTATCTAAAATTTTTTTAGTAACATTACAATATTATTTGAGAACATTCAATTTTCTAAAATTTGTGTAGTAGCATTACAATATTATTTCATATAAACTTTCAATTTCATAATTCTCGATTTATTCTATTTTATTTTTTATTGAGGCTGAAAATAAAAAATATTAATTTTCATCAATGTATATTGTTTCATCCCAACCGAAAATGACAAATGACATCATTAAATGACAATTAAATATCAAAATAGTCATGAAAATAGGGTGGAGCACGATTGTGCTCCACACGATCACTCATTTTAGAGTAATCCACGCGAGCAGTGGAGTGTTAAATAGAGTCTTGTAAAGTGATATCAACCTTACCTTAACTTATCACAACCATAACCTAACCCTATATCAATCTAACTTGTTATAATATATAGTGCAATTGTCTCATAACTATTGGGTTTTTCCAGGCTCTGCTGCCAAATTCCTTCAAAGGGAAATCTTCACAACCAAAACGGACTGACCTACCACCCTTACCAGATGATTCAGATCCAGATGATCCAAAGAGGATGCCAGGAGTGGTGGCTCCTTCTCCATCAGCATCCACAACTCTTTCTGTGCCATCAACTTAAAAAACTACTCTTTCTGTGGCAACAACTTTGAATACCAAAACCCGCAGTAGCCTGAGCCCACGGATTATTCAGCCCATATTCCAATAAATAAAAAATGGTCAATTTCTATATTCAAAGCAAAGATCAAGTAATGATTTTTATAATAAGGGGTTATCGAGATACATAGCCTTGAATATTTATTTTTATTTATTTATTGTATAAAATACTATAATCATAATACAATTATGACATTGGAGGAAAAACTAGGCTAAGCCTGTACTATTTCTCTCCAAAAATTTTGATAAAATGTTAATGTTGTCCAAAAGATAAGGTTATATAGTCACACACTGCTTCGTCACTTGATTTTCGGTCCAGAAATGATGATTTAAAATTTTGAATTTTGAAGGTTGATTTTATACTCTAAATGAATCACAATAAATTAAAAACTTTAGAAATATTGCACTTATTTAAAAAAATTGAATACAAAATCAAAAACCTACTCACTATTTGTTATTCACAGCTTTTTATAATAAGGGGTTATCGAGATACATAGCCTTGAATATTTATTTTTATTTATTTTATTTATTTATTGTATAAAATACTATAATCATAATACAATTATGACATTTCAATATAGAAATTGACCATTTTTAATGTATTGGAATATGGGCTAATGTACACTCAACAATAAATTTTCCATTTTTCCACCGAATTTGACTTATGATGCATGATTTTGGACCGCCTTGACGAGACGAGGAGAATGAAGTGTAGTACGATGAAATCTGAGCATTGTGTCAAATGTTATAAGTGTTTGAAATTTTGATCCTTGAGGTAACCTTAAGCACACCTCTCCACTAGGAAGTACTGAAATGAAGTGCATCTAACGGGTGATTCTCATAAAAAATAATATCATGAACTTATTTCATTGTGCGAAATATCAATGTGAGGACAATGTAGTTGGTGATGATGGTTGAAGCTGAAAATTAGGTGTTTTCTACAATACAAGGAGCATTGTTGTCAGGTGTACCTGGAAATCTATATGAGATAGAGCGCTCTACCTGATCTCAAATTGTAGAGCACAAAGATACGCCAAGAGGGATTGTGAATTATACATCTCAATTGGAAGATATTGTTGATCATAAACTAAAATTCATCAAAATTGATTTTTTCTTCAAATTTCACTCATTTTTGAAAAATCATAACTCAGTACTCATTGAGTACGATCTGGGAGGACCTGATCTACCTGGTGCACCGGGGCAGACTAACCGCGTTCCATGGGAGCTTTTGACAGTTCATAAACCGGTCGCCATCTTTGAATGAGGAATTCTGAATGATTCAGGATTTTATAATCTGAAAAAAGGCGGAAGTAAATTTTTCTGTCCGATTACGAGATTTGGCAGAAATAGCTGAAAACTGAAAAATGAGCCGAAAATACAAGGTTTATGGGCCACTCTATATGTAGCACAAGGAAATTTTGCATGAAGAAATTGGTTCTGAACTTCTCTAATCTACCCAAATAATATATTAAAAAATCAGAACTACAATATAAATTGCAAGCACACCCCCTTTTTTTATGTCTATATTGACTGGACTATCAATACCATGCAAAGAAATGAAATACATAAGTGGTATTGATTAAAATGTGAATATCTTCTAAACGTTTGAGATATAGATGTGCCATTTTTGTCATTCATTGTTTCTTGAAATTCCGTATCGAAATCAAGTATCTCATGACCACCTTCCTATTCAAAATGGCGGATCCAAGATGGCAGACCAGATTTTTAAAGTCATAGTAAAATATTATTTTCAATGATATTTTTACTATGCATTGTTGGAGAGTTATAAGCCCTGAAACATCAATAAATTTGATAAAAAACTGCTATTTTAACAATATATTTCACACCTTTGAGAGCAAATATCTCGAAAACTGTTTGAGATATCACAAAAATTCTACTCTACAAAAATTGCAGAGGATTTAGCAAGCTTCATTTGATACATTCTCCTCCCAACTAGTCCCAACAAAACTGCTAAGTCAAAAATTGTATTCAGAGCATTCAGTCCGAATTCCGTTATCAAATGGTCTATTGTTGCAAACTAAAGATTTCACACTCAACACTAAAGCTGCTGCAAAAGTCGTAGGGAAATGCGCTAAAATGTGAAATCAAACATTAAACTGAAGATAATTCATTGCTCTATAAGCTCATAAGCAGCACGTATTTCTTCCATTAACATTGAAAAAGTTATAAGAGCAAAAGTAGCAAAAAATTGGAGGTAAACGTGTTTTTTTCAAAAATGTCACACCTTCAAGATTGGATATTATTATTTTTGAAGGGACAGATTCAAGGATCCGAAGGTTCATCAAAGAGCCCCACACGTCAACCGAAGCTTATTATGTTCCCAAGTAGAACGTTAGTTAGGTAAACCAATACCCTGTGTCCTACAAGAACCATGAGTTTTTCCCTATGCACAATCACCATTCCCTAACATCCCATTTAACACCTTGTTGCTTGTCGCAATCCAGTGTGATATGCTTGGCAATCTCTTCAGACTGATTGGTCCTCATGACCTATGTGATTTCCACTACTGGCCTTCTTTGAAGGTCCTTCCACTGAGGAAGGGGTCACCAAGTTGCGAGCACCCTCGACTCGAGCTCTTGACCTACATTTGTGCCTGGAGCTCCATGTATCTCTGGTCTCTTAATTTTTTTTCTTTTTGCCCCTCCAAAAATTTGCAGGGTCAAAAGCCTTACCTCTCCCAAGAAGTTTTGCCTGAGTGGCCACCCTTCTTTGAACAGTGGTGAGGTTTGGTCTCTCCACCCACAAACTTGTGAAACTACATGAGTTTTTGTAGGTCTTTGAGTCTTTTTGTAGGTCCTATGAGGATACAATGGTCGGATATCTCAAAAACTATCGAAAATATAGGAAAAGTCGTTGTATGAATATTATAGGAAATGATGTAAGGTTCAATTTTGTATTTAACAGTTTTGTCCATAAGGTACATAGTTTTTGAGTTACATGCCAGAAACCAAAACGTGGTACCTTTGAACAACCCCCACCCACTTTAGCACAGTGAGTAGGGGTAGGGACTTTTGATATGTTCATCTCCTTACTACCCTAAACAGAACTGAGGGGTCAAAAATTGTCTTCCAAACTTTTACCTCTATAACCTTTCCTAGACTGGACTAAAATTTGTAAGCACTAAATTTAATTGTCAAATAACCATGGTTTTGATGAAAGTTGGACAACACAACTTTTGTTGACATTTTTAATTTTCTTGTCCTATTACCATAGGTAAGGAAAGTATTGCTGTCCGAAAAAAATTAAGGTACCCCAATTTCTAAACTTTTATACGTTTCAAGGTCCCCAGAGTCCAAAAAAGTGGTTTTTGGGTATTGGTCTGTATGTGTGCGTGTGTGTGTGTGTGTGTGTGTGTGTGTGTTTGTGTGAGTGTATGTGTAGGCCTACACGATATCTCATCTCCCAATTAACGGAATGACTAGAAATTGGGAACTTGAGGTCCTCACAATATAAGGATCTGACCCGAACAATTTCGATCGAATGCAATTCAAGATGGCGGCTAAAATGAAGAAAATGTTGCCAAAAACAGGGTTTTTCGCGGTTTTCTCGAAAACGGCTCCAACGATTTTCATTAAATTTATACCTAGAATAGTCATTGATAAGCTGTATCAACTGCCACAAGTCCCAGATCTGTAAAAATTTCAGGAGCTCCGCCCCATCTACACAATGTTTGATTTCAGATTCCCAATTATCAGGCTTCAGATACAATACTTTAAACAAAAAAATTCAAGTGGAAAGGATTGAGCATGACAATCTCTACAATTAATGTTCAATAATAACATTTTCACTTAAAATTGAAAATAAGCTCGAAATTTGAGAAAATGTGATCATCCAATAATTGCAAACTGTTGGCAACTGTTGATTCTATTGAATCATTCACTATGAAGAGATAGCAGACCTTGTATGTCTCCAGCGTTATTGTCCTGTCACCAGCTGGCTCAGATCTTTGTTGACCGAGCGAAGTGAGGTCTAAGATTCAAGTCGACGGTTTGGCATTTTTCTTGATGTTCAAATGTTTATATGTTTATATTTTGCGCATTTACAGTGAAACGCGGTAATATATTTTCATAAAATTTTACAGGTATGTTCCTTTTTTAATTGCGCGTCGACTTATATACAAGGTTTTTGGAAATTCTGCATTTCAAGGATAATATAAAAGGAAAAAGGAGCCTCCTTCATATGCCAATATTAGAGTAGAAATCAGACTATTTATTCATCATAAATCAGCTGACAAGTGATTACACAAATGTTTGGAGAAGCCAGTCTATTGCTGTATTTCCAAAAAGTCTACAGTTTCAATCAGGTACTTGTGGATGAGAATACTGCGTGAGGTCTACTGTTCACAGAACTACTAGTTTATAAGTAGACTTGAGATGCGCGTGCACACTAGCGTCAGGTGATCAATTTTCAAAACAACAAGGAAAGTTTGTGAGGGTGCCACACCAGATTTTTTTTATGTGTTGCTGAAAGGGGTGAGTTTGTGGGACAAAGTATGGATGGAGCAGGCAATATGAGAGGTAAATATACTGGCCTAAAACGATTATACAAAAATATTACCCTAAAACGTTTCATGTATGGTGTTGTTTTCACCAATTCACTTTGATTGTTGGAAAATATTTGGAAATGTGCACACAAATGAGACATTTATTCCAGTTCTTGGAAGAGTGCTAAGTTTTCATGCCAGAGCACAGACGACATCATGTTTTTTATGAAAAACTTGGAGGAATGGAGCAGAACCAAAAGAAAACAATGACGGAAAAGGGCACAATACACCAGTTGGTAAAGCCGAAATGATGCCATGCAGACAGTCATAATCTGTTTTGAAATTCTGAAACAGACTTTGTCTGAGTTGTGCCTTGTTGACAGTCACTCAGACAGAAGCATCAGCAAGTGCTTTGGTCAAGAAGCTCTTGGTCTTTGGCATAGTCTCTACCATGCTTCAGTCAAAGCCATTTTCAAAGAATTGTCACCTATATCAAAGTGCTCACAATCTGGAGCTCTTGACTACATTGTTTCCCCTAAAATTATTGATGCCTCAAAATTTGGTCGAACTTTGAAGCCAGACTGGATGGGAAACAGTAATATCAGAAATTACTGAAATTTGTGAAGAGCACAATGTAGTACAACCTATTTGCCAAAACAGAAAAGAAAATGGAAAAGGTTCATGGATGAAATAGCTGTGGACAAAACAATAGTAGAGCCATTTAAAAAAATAAAAGTGGAAGTGGCCAAGTTTTGGGATCTCTGCAGCAGCAAATATCTGAATGGTTCCCAGAAAGAACCCTAGCTTTGCTTATACAGAAGTCAGTTTCATTTAATTTCATTTTTTTCATCCCACTGACCACCTATGAAAGGGGTATAAGGATTTGTCAATTATAATCTAAGTCATCAATCTTTGCATTCCATAATGCAAAAAGAATTCCTCACTGGAATAAGGACAAACCTGCAACAACTCCTCACCTCACTCCTCACCTTAATTCTGAACTTTTCACCTGTAAGAGCCTTTACGTGTGTTGGCAATGAATTATAAAGCCGAATTCCTGCACTCTTTAATACATACCAGTTCGATGAATGTCATCTCTGAGGTTTTGTCTATATCTGATATTGTATGAGTGGAACAACTCTCCTGTATTAAACCTAACTTTATTCTTATCAATAAAACAAAGAGCCTCCAAAATATATACACCTGGTAGTGGGAGAATCTTTAACTCTTTGAAATAACCTCTAAGACTTGCTCTAATAGATTCACCCACCATCACTCTAACTGCCCACTTTTGAATCCTAAATATATGTGTTGCATGAGTTGAATTGCCCCAAAATATAACACCGTATGAAAGAAGAGAATGGAACACAGCAAAATAAACACTTCTAAGCGTTTCTAAGAACAAATACTGCCGAGTTCAGTTTGCTTTTTAGTTGGTCTAGATGAGGTCGCCAGGAGAGTTCAGAGACCAGCACTACTCCAAGTACCTTTGCCTCATTTGCTGAACCTATGTTTCCATCTCTCATATCCAATACTGCTTCCCGAGCCGTTCTGAATGGAATCTGCATAGTCTTATTGTAATTTAGTACCAACATATTTGAGGCCAGCCATTCTTCTAGTTTCTGAAGAGCTCTTCTACTTTCAGATTCCATATCATGCTGACTGTTACTTTTCAATAAAATACATCATCAGCGTATAAAACACAGTGTGCTGGTTCAAGGTGTGGTGGCAAGTCGTTAATATATAGAAGGAAAAGCAAAGGACCAAGGACTGATCCCTGAGGGATCCCACTCCTCGCCTGTAACCATTCCGACTGATACACAAAAGAGTGAGACTGTATTTTCACCCGCTGATATCTCTCATCAAAGTATGATACGAACCACTTGAGAACCTTGCCTTCAAAACCATATAATTTCATCTTTTTCAATAAAATTTCAATGTTTACAAGATCGAAAGCTTTGGAAAGATTGGCAATCAGGCCACATACCCTGGATCCTCCATCCACAGAATTCAGCACTTCATTTATAAAAGAAAGAAGCGCATCACCTGTAGAAGTGCCGGGCCTGAATCCAAACTGTTTAGGGGACAGCAGTTTTAACTTGTTTAAGTACTTTCTTAATCTGTGGAGCACTATGTATTCGAATATCTTCAGAAATACAGGTGGATTGGCAATCGGTCTGAGATTTTCAGGAAGCTTGTGGTTACCTTTCTTATAAATGGGGACTACCTTAGAATATTTCAACTTTAATGGTACACAACCGGTTTTCATTGATTTATTAAAGATATAAGTCAGAGGTTCAATTATATGTTCGGCTGTCTGTTTTACTAGATAGTTTGAAATATTGTAGTGATCATAGGATTTTTTAATGATTTAATTATCTTTCTGAGTTCTGTTCTACTTGGATATTTAGCCATGAAGGAATAATTCCTTCATGATAACCCAACAACTTTGGGTAAAAAGGTAGACATTGACGAGCTGTGCATATTTTATGATTTAGATAAAGAAGGAATCATTGATGAGCTGGGGATATTTGCAACTATCTACAGAGCTATCTACTCAAGTATCGACATCAATGATGAAGCTTTTATGGAAGAAAATACACAACATAATAACAAAGCCGAAGCTGGCTCATTCCACCAAGATGACAGAACATCAGGAAGTTTCACTGACAATGGCCCATATAAAACCAGAGCAAATTCTCATGAGCAAGAGCATGGAGCATAAGGTTTTGCTCATGAGCATTAGGTAGAAGCATTAGCATTTGCTCATTTTTATATGAATAAGCTTTACCTTATACTCTTACCTTATGCTCCTGAACTCTGGAGAAAATTTGCTAACGTATTTTAAAGATTTTTCATCAGCTGATTCGCTTTTGTAGCCTTACTTTGTTTTTATAGCTCACGGAACCGCTAAATATGCAAGTAGGGGGCACCACTTGTGTTTGCCTCGTCTGCTCTGTTTTCTATTTATGAATAGAGTTTTAGGTTAGTTAAGTTTGGAATTTTGAAATAATAGCGTGAAAAAATGTCATCTCTATAATAATCTTCAGCATATTCTTATAATATCAATAGTCTTCTTATAATCGTCTACACTCTCATCTTCTTAAATGCCTATTTCCTATTCTGTGATGGTTATCTTTATATCGAATAGGTATCTTTTGTATCTATCCTTTTGTAGGGATAATGGTGATATATAAATCATGGTTGAATCTAAAAAGAGTTTTATAGTTTTCAACTATTGGTTGTGATTGTGTCTTTTATAGTTTCCTCTTACTCACACGAATTAGTTGAGCCATTTTACTATGAGCAAATGGTGAAAAGCTGCTCCAGAGTACTCACCTTTTTGGAAGCATTTGCTTCAAAAGTTGAGCAAATGCTCTAGTTTATTCATACAATTTTGAACAAAAGCTTTTACTTTTGAGCAAATGCTCAAACTATTTTTTTGATGAGTATGAGCAAAAGGTTTTGCTCACGTTTATTCATAGAAAATGAAGCAAATGCTTCATATTTTGGAAGTATAAGCAAATGCTCAACTTTATTCATATGGCCCAATGAAGAGACTAATTACCAACAAACTGTACATAGATGGTTGGGAAGAGGGTTTATTAGGCCATATAGGTGCCTCTTGAATCTCTCAGGGCTGCCAATCCTCCTACTAGAGTAAATGCACCAGTAATAGACAATTCACCAGTAATTGGCACTTCATTATTCATTTACTAGTTGTAAGCTTTCTATTGGCTGTTTTCTTCATCAGTTAATATCTTACACTTTTCTCCACCATCTACTGCAGAGCTGAATCGGGTGTTTGTTGGTGTCTGAGTTGAGGAAATTTTTTGTTGTTCAGCTGCTCAATTTCATCAATTTTCTAAGGAAAAAACTAAGAGGTAAGTGTTCACATGTTGCTATCTGTACAGTGTGTAGATGGAAATATAAATTAAGAAATAATATCACTGGTTTCTTTATTAAAAATCTATAATTTAATAACCTCAATTTTTTGGAGCGAAAATAGGGGTGCCAATTACTAGAAATTGATTATGCTGTTTCCCCCACTTATTGGCAGTGACTGCCAATTAATGAGTTCATAAAAATCTAGTAATTGGCACTGAATATAATTTTTCTCTAAGGCCGTAGGTAAGTACAAAACAAAATAGTGAAATTCTATAGTTACTGAGTGAGGTGGTAGAAACTTGTCTAGGCTAGTTAACTAGGCCAATAAAGTATACTTACACTATTTATTGTTTAATTAGATATTCGAGGGACTTTGTGGTAGCCTAGCTAATGATTTTTTTTGTTTGCAGATAAGCATGGCGCGGTCTAAGAAAAAATGACTGAAGTTTGAATACAGTGAAGCTGATATGGATGCAGCTATTGCCGCAGAGAGAGAAGAAGAAACTGCTTTTGCTGTTAGTAGGAGATTTGGTGTGCCGATGTCAACCCTTGTGAGTAAAGCAACTGGTAAAACTCCAATCCAGTGGAAGATGGGACCACCGCTTACTTTGGGACATACCATTTAAAAGATGATAACTAACTGAATCTGCTGGATTTTCAGTTAAACAAAAAGTGACAGAAATGAAAATTGAAACCAATTTTACAAATGGTACTCCAGGGAAGAAGTGGATAGAGCTTTTTCTAAATCAACATCCCAATATAGTTTTGCATGAGACAGAAAAACTAAGTAAAGTGTGTGCTTCAGTCACTGAAAAAGAAATCCATGTGTGGTTTGCAGAAGTTCAAGATTATGTTCCTGAAAAAATCTTTGTGAAGTTTTGAAAGATCCTACATGGATCTTCAACCTAGAAGAGACTGGCTTCATGCTTTGTCTTAATACAGGCAAAGTTTTAGCAGCCAAAGGCCAGAAGAACATCTATGAAGTACTTTCCGGTTCTGCTAAGGAAAATATAACAGTTCTAACAACTGTAAATGCTGCTAGGAAAAGTGCTCCTACACTTGTTGTGTATCCTGGCCAGATAAAAACCATTTTTCCTGCAAACATCGATTGGGCTCTAGGCAGATCTGAATCCAGCTGGATGAATGGTAATGTTTTTTTTTTGAATTTATAGCCAATAATTTCCATCATTGGTTAAAACAGCAAAAAATAAAGATGCCAACTATTTTGTTTATGGACGGGTATTCAGCACATCTTACCTACCATTTGAGCAAATTTCGTGCAGACCATGAAATAGTTCTCATTGCATTACCAACAAATGCCACACATCCACTGAAACCACTGATTATGGGCCTTACTGGTTTACCTCATTCTTGGAGCATAATAAGGAACTATCAGTAAGGTTGTATAATAATATCAAAAGGAGTATAGCTGAAATGAGCCTGTCTGTAATAAAAAGCTATTTTTGAAAAATCGACTGTAATTCTTGCAAGTGTAACACCTGATAAAATAATAGATTTTGTTGAAACGAACATGACAGATGATCCTGGGAGATCCATAGTTATAACTAACTGAAAGTAAGCAAACAGCACATATTTGTGCCAGCCTCTGGATGTTTCATTCTTTGAACCTCTCAAACGTTCATGGAGAGCCCAACTTTTAGAGTGGAAAAGGTCTAATAGAGGGTCAATTCCAAAAGACAAATTTCCAAGGATATTGAAGAACTCGTTGAATAGGATGAAAATATCATTAAATCTCAAAGCAGGATTTATGGCTTGTGGTATATCTCCACTAAGTCCTAATGAAGTCCTGAAAAGGCTTTCTGATAGAGACAATGTATCAATGATGAGAGGTGAAGGTGATGCAGCACAGACAAATGAAAATGACATGCCATGGTCTGAACGTTTTGTTGACATCATAAAAATGACAAGGTTTGGGGAGGGACCAAAACAAAGGGTTTCACACAAGAAGGTGTCAGCAGCTCTTGGATAGAGTGTGTCTGTGGAGTATTTCTAAGAACATGTTGAACCAGGCTTCACTTTGGAAAGGGAAGAGTCCTCTAGTCAGTCAAGTGAATCTAGTGATGATGGCAACTGTAATACACAAGAAATTCCTCTTCCAGATTTTGATAATATAAAAGATAATGATTTTCTTCTTGTTAAATTGAATTATGATGAAGAACCGAGAAAATCAGTCCAGAAAAATTTCATCTGTAAAGTGATTGGACAGTTTGAAAACAATGAGTGGCCCTGTTCATTCCTTAGAAAAAGTACCAAATGTGACCAGACTTTCATTTTTCCAACTGTGATGGTCGAACTATCTGTGAAGAAAAACAATATAATAAAAGTTTGAGAACAACCCATTATTAGCAGAGGTAGTCATATTTTCCAGTCTTCTTCTATCAATCAGTACAAAATTCGATAAAACAAAATTGTAATTAAAGACAACTACCAAGCCAAACAGTGGTCTCAGTCAGTGAGAGAGGTTGGATGGAAACCACTTCTTCAATTGGTTTCGTGATGTATTTTAAAAAAACATTGGGGAACAAAGACCAGTGTTGTTGATTCATGATGGTCATGCAAGCCACATTTGAACCAATCTTATAAGATTGGCTCAACAGAATCAAGTGACAATCATGAAATTGCCACCCCATAACACCCATGCTCAAAACAAACTGGGATAAAGAGCTGTGTAAATGCAGTGACAGAACCCTAGGAAAAATTCTAAAGCCTGATTTTTTAGCTATTTTAACAAAATGTGCTGATCATATCTCACCAAATATAATAAAAAAAAGCTTCAGGGCAACAGGCATTTACGATTCAGAAAAAAGGTCCAAACAAAGAAGCTATTTCTCAAAACATTTTCTCTGCAAGTGACCTTTCAAGATACAAGAAGTATCTTACTGACAGTAATCCCCAACAACAGGCTTTAGCAACAACTGACAACCACCAACAACAAACCTCCTCTGAGCCACCTGCAATGGAGCACCCAGCGATTGCTGAGCAATCACAACACACTGAGCAACCATCGTCAATGGAGCACCCAGCGATTGCTGAACAACTGCAACACACTGAGCAACCACCGTCGATAGAGCACCCAGCGATTGCTGAGTAACCACAACACACTGAGCAACCACCATCAATGGAGCACCCAGCGATTGCTGAGCAAGCAGAACACACTGAGCAACCACCTACAATGGAGCAGCCAGCAAGTGCTGAACAACAATGGAGTCTCTCAAAGGAGACTAATTCTATTTCCACTACATGATATGAACTAATTGATCAAATTGAACTAATTTCATGAATTGAGTGATGTGTTATGTATTTAGCTGTATTTTTCAACAAAACTACTTATTTTTCCTGTTTTTTATAATATGAAATTATGTACAATAGGGGAAAGTTGGACAAAACCGGGACGTTGGGTAAAACCGGGACGTTGGGTAAAACCGGGACATGCTGTTTTGTGGCTGTATGGTACTGCAGTACCATATGATTGCAGTCAACTGGCAATCACTTGAACTACGTGACCACTCACCATTAGAAGTTCTAATGAGTCGTTGACTCGTTTACCGGTTCAGTTATAAAGTAGTTAACTAGTTAATTTAAACGTTTTGCCTTTTAATATTTTTTTTAAACTTTTTATTAATTATTATTAAGATGTCTGATGTAGAAGAAAGTACTAGTGATGAAGAGAAACGTCTTCCAGGAAAAAAACACAGACTAGGAAGGGAAAAAGTACTTCTGAAAATAAGAGAAAATTCGTTCATAAATATAGGGCAGAGTGGGAAAGGGATAGTGCATTTAAAGACTGGATAAAACCAAACAAAAAAGGGGCAGAATATTTCCACTGTAGGATTTGTAATGATGACAATAAAGCAGGTTTGTCAGCTGTTAAAAAACATTGCATGTCTGAAAAACACTTAAAAAACTGTAGGTCAGTGAAATCGTCAAATTTGGGGCAGAATATTTCCACTGTAGGATTTGTAATGATGACAATAAAGCAGGTTTGTCAGCTGTTAAAAAACATTGCATGTCTGAAAAACACTTAAAAAACTGTAGGTCAGTGAAATCGTCAAATTCGTTAGTTCAAAGCTTTTCTCAAGCAACTACTTCGAAAAATAAGGTGAAAAAGGGAGAAATAAGACTAGCTAGTTTTATTGCCGAGCACAACATTTCTATAGAGACTTCTGACCACTTGGTAGAACTAATCAAATCTGTTTGTCCGGACTCCAAAATTGCAAAAAATATGTCTTGTAATAGAAGTAAGTGCACTGCTCTCATAAACAACGTTATTGGTAAATCAGAATTTGAAGAATTAGTTACTCTAATGCAGAATAATAAATTTAGTATTATTGTTGATGAATCTACCAATAGAACATCTGAAAAACACCTTGCAGTAGTAGTGAGAACCTGCACTGATGACTTGAACATTTGCGATGATTTTTTAGCTTTATTGGAAGTCACAGATGGGACTGCTTTGGGGCTGTATAAACTTCTCACCCAATTTTTCAATGACAACGGGATTCCATACAAATCCAATTTATTAGGGTTTGCTGCTGATGGGACAAACACAATGATGGGTGCCAAACAGTCTCTGCAATCTTTATTGAAACAAGATGTACCCAACCTGTTCATTATGAAATGTGTTTGTCATTCACTAGCGCTATGTGCTTCATATGCCTGCGAGAAGATTCCCAAGGACGTGGATAATTTAATAAGGAATATTTACAACTATTTCAAATCGAGTCCTAAAAGGCAGAATGAGTTTAAGGAGTTTCAAAAATTTGTGGAGATGAAGCCACACAAATTGTTGAGGCCTTGCCAAACAAGGTGGCTATCTCTTCTTGCGTGTGTTGAAAGAGTTCTAGAACAATATCCAGCCTTATATTCTATATGTTCGAGGAGAATACCTGATTGATGAGAATGCAAAGCACATTTATGACAGTCTGACAGAAATAAACAAATTGTATCTTTTTTTCTGGAACATATACTGCCCACCATTGTCAATTTAAATTTAGAGTTCCAATCAAAAAACCCGAAAATTCAGAACCTCTACTCCCACATTGAAACAGCCTACAAAACAATCTTGGATTGCTATGTTGACCATCAGCTGATGAAAGAGATAGATGTCACACAGTTCCAATACAGGAATCCAAGTAACTTTGCTAAGCTTGAAAATATTTATTTAGGTGCTAAATGCACTGAAATTCTGTCAAGCGAAAATCCTGTAGTCACAAGACAAGAAATTCAAACATTCCGGATCAACTGCCTGAACTTCTACGTAGAGTGCGCACACCAGATTTTTCAAAGATTCCCTTTTCATTCAGATCATGTAAAATGCCTCAAAAATTTGAAATTCCTTGACAAAAACAAATTCAATCTCTAGCTCCAGCTTCTTTATCATTCAAAAAAGTTATTAATGTTTATACTGTAGCTTTAGACAGGGAGTGGCGTTTACTCAGAAATACACCCATAGAACTACAGGAAAAGATCAAAGTTCTACTGTATCGTTTTGGAAGGAAGTAAAGAAAACAAAAAAAGGAGATGACATGGAAGCTTTTCCAAATCTAAATTCATTCGTCGCCCAAATATTCACTCTTCCACATAGCAGCGCTTGTGTTGAGAGGGTGTTCAGCGCAGTGAATCTCAATAAAACAAAAACACGTAACAGACTGAGAACTAAAACCTTGACTGGTTTGCTACATAAAAAAACTTTATTAAGACAAAAAACAAGAGCTGCTTCGACTTTGAAGTCAACAACAAAATGTTGATGAAACATAACAATGATTATGTACTAGATAAATAAAAATTGAACAAAGTGTAAATAGGATTATTTTTTGATTTCCAGTAGTATTTAATTATTTCATTTGCATGTATGATTTCTTTTGTAAACATGACTCAGTGTGGGTGCTTACTTGCGTGTTTATAATTGTGTGCATGCATAATAATATTATAAAATAATTACGATAATAGCCTAATTATTATGTCTGATAATAGGAAGAAATATTATGGTAGGTTAGAGTGGGGAAATTGGGAAGAAAGTGGGGAAATTTCGTTGGTCTCAGTGGGGAGGAATATTTTTTTTCACCTGCCAACACTGATTAGAACAGTCTGAGCTGAGTTGCAAGTTAGAACGGATGTTTGCCGATTAGAAAAAAATTTATCAAGTTTTCATGTGAAATTATTGTGAGTTCTCATCAAAATGTTTCATCTTTAAAAACCTTTCCAGTCAGCAACAAGTCAAAAGTAAGTAATATGTCGAATTCATCATCATTTGAAAAGTATTTAACCCTAGAGTTTCTTTGAAAAATCTTGTCTAACTTTGTGTTGCCACCATCTTAATCTTTATGTGCTGTGTGGGGCAAAACCGGGACAAAGACTGTCGTCCAAAACCAGGACGCCCCGGTTTTACCCCACTTTATTTGCAGTTCATATTTTATCATTCATGGCAATTTTAATAATTTATTAGTAAGTTGTAAATATCCTTTTTTATAGAATAACAGGATTTGATAATGCAGAACTGGAATGAAAATTGAAACTAGTTTTTTTATATTCTCAATTCACTTCAACTAGGTATTATTGTTTCAGACATTGTTTCAGACATGCCTCGCAACTATGTCAGAAAGACTACCAGACAGAGTTGGTCCCAGGAAAGCATGGCTGCTGCTATATCAGACGTTCTTCTTGGGCATATGGCCTACAGGAAAGCATCTGCAGCTTTTAATGTTCCACAATCCACACTGGAAGATAGAGTAAGAAAAGCTCGTCAACAGAATATTTCAGCAGAGTGTGCAGCAGAGAAGAGACTAGGTCATTTTACATCAGTTTTCACTCATGATCAAGAGAAAGAAATAGTGCAACACCTCCTCTTCTTAGAAGAAAGGTTGTTTGGCATGACACTACAGGATCTTCAAAGACTTGCTTTTGAATTGGCTGAGAGAAACAACATTCCAAATTCATTCAACAGAGAGAAAAAAATGGCAGAAAAGGATTGGATGTACAGCTTCCTTCAAAGGCATCCTCAGGTCTCTTTGAGAAATCCTGAGAAGACATCTCTTTCTCGTGCAATAGGATTCAATAGAGTTGTAGTGGGAAAGTTCTATGACAACCATCAACATCTGCTGGAAGCTCATTTTCCATTTCACCAAAACTTGTGATGCCTCCTCCTCAAGACTTAAATAGATCCGATCCACAAAAAAGAACTGGAAGGAAAAAAGGTAGAACGTAATCCTCACCTCCAGCCCCTACAAGACTGAGCTGGAGAATGAAAAAGAAGAAAAAGAGAAGAAGAAAACTCCAAAAAGAAAGTTAATGATGATCCCAAATGAAGATAAAGATGCTGCAAACAAGAAGAATTGACAAGAAAAGCAAAAGGAAATTAAGAATAAACAAACACAGGCAAAGAAAACTAAGTGCATTGACAAATCAGCTTCGACTTCGAAAATACAGGATGGAGGCTGGAGACCTGCAGACAACAAGAATCAAAGAGTTGCAGAAGAAAAGAAGAGTAGGCCACATGTACAACCTCAGCTGAAAAAGAAAACTGAAAACTTTCAGAAAACAAGTTCTGAAATTTCTGAAGAAGAAGATGAAGAAGCCTGCCTATTCTGCAATGAACTTTATGCTGAATCAAAAGGAAAGGAAGGTTGGATTCAGTGTGACGTTTGCAAGGGATGGGCCCATGAAGCGTGCTCCAATACTGAAGAAGATGATGAAACATTTGTATGTGATTTTTGTACTGAAGCAAATTATTTATTTAAATGAACAGAATGTACAAGATTTGTAATGCAAGGATGAAAGAAATATGATTTGAATAAAAATATTGATGAAAAATAAGTTTTCAATGTTAATCAAATGATGTCCCGATTTTACCCAACCTATGGGGCAAAACCAGAACAAATGAAATTTTTGTAACATTTCATTCTAGACAAAACGGTATGATTAAAGTATACAGAAAGTGAACAGATAATCGATTAAAGGAAGTTTTATTGAAAACTGTAATGTAAAGTTATGCAATAAAATTACAGTAAATGCTCAAAAATGTTGCCATTAACTTCAATGCATCTTTCTGCTCGTTTAAGAATTGCTCTTGTTGCTTTTCGTAGTTCTACGGGGCTCTCCTTTAACTGCACAAAGGCTTCATTAATTCGATCAAGTAACGCCTCACGGGAATTTACTTTGACCTCGTAAACATGATCTTTCATCCATCCCCATATGCAGAAGTCCAATGGCGTATGATCTGGTGACCTTGGTGGCCAGTGTATAGGACCACCACGACCGATCCATTTATTTGGGAACTGATGATTTAGATAGGTGGAAACATCATTTGAAAAATGTGGCGGTGCGCCATCATGCTGGAAGTACATCTTGCGTCGCGTTGCAAGAGGAACATCTTCCAGCAATGTCGGTAATTCTTCTTGAAGAAACTGTAAGTACGCCTGACCTGTTAAGCGCTCTAGAAAAATAAACGGTCCAATTAGCTTATCATCAATAACACCACACCATACATTAATGTTAAAACGGTATTGAAAGTTACGTTCAATTGTTGCATGAGGGTTCTCTTCTGCCCATGAATGTTGGTTTCGTAAATTGTTGATACCATCACGAGTGAACTGTGACTCATCGGTAAATAAAATGTACTTGAAGAGTTGACGATGATTGACTAACCAATTGCAGTACTCCAAGCGATGTTCATTGTCTCCTGGTTGTAAATGCTGTACTTTTTGTTTATGGTAGGGATAAAGGTTGCTCTTATTAAGTGTTCTCCAAACATTACTTTGCGAAACCCTAAACCGCTTTGAAATACGTCTTGTACTAATACCTGGACTACGTTCAACAGCAGCAATAATGTTTTCTTCTACATTAACATCATGTTGGCGAGGGCGGTCAGACTGGATCTTTACGCTTGGAAGTGATCCTGTTTCCCGTAACGTACGAAATGTAGAAATAATGGTTCTAGCATTTGGAATTCTACGGTAAGGGTAACGTTGTCTGTATTCTTCCACAGCGATTGTAGCATTGCCTTCACATACACCGTAAATAAACACCATATCGGCGTATTCTTCAGTTGAAAAAAGTATGGCATTACTACTCCAACAATTTAATAATTACTATGGACAAAACAATGCTAACACGGACTAAAATTCAATACGACGAACAGAACAATACACACGTGGACTAAAACTCAGTTGTTACCTCTCAAGGAATTAAAATTCTACATTTCAAATCACATCATTGTTGATCAGCTGTTATTGTAGTGCCAACTTATGAAAAACAAATTATCCGCTCAACATGTGTATTTTTTTTTATTATTTATGTTTGTTGTTTATGTTTATTTCTTTATTTTAAAACTGTGTTTTAATATTATTTTATTTTGAAATTTTAGTAAAAAAATTAAGGTGTTAAATTTAAGTAAAAATCATTAACTTTTTACAGATCTTTAATAAGAAATCAACAGAGTTATTGTCGGCCAAATGAAAAACGTGTGTTGTTCTGTTTTCAATAAAACTTCCTTTAATCGATTATCTGTTCACTTTCTGTATACTTTAATCATACCGTTTTGTTTAGAATTAAATTTTCTACAAGTTTTGTTCTGAAATTTGATCAGTTTATTGGTAAAATAACAAAGCGATTGCTGGCCAAATGTAAAAATTGTGTTTTTTTACTCAATGTTTTTGCATTTTACACTGGATTACTCAAAAACTACTCATCTTACAGTTCTGGGACCTGTTCTAATCAATTTTTCAGGTAAAAAACCATAAGAAACAATGGCATTTGCCCCTAAATTTAACTTCCCAGAATTTCAGAGAGTCTTCATTTACTCAGCGGAACTGAAATCCAGGCGAAATCTTTAACTCTGTATAACTCGCTAACGAAACATTTCCGGACCTATGTTTATATAAGTTTTTTTCATTATTTTTACATATTGAATGAGCTCTCAAAGTTACCGCATATCCTCGTGAATCACCCTGTATATGTAAATATGGGAGTGTGTAAATATATAGATATGTGAATGTTAATATTTTGATAGAATGTAATTTTATTGTATATAGTTATGGGGCCAGGCATACATTGCCAAGTATGGAAATTTCATCAAAAGTATGATCATGACCTAGAACATGACACACTATAATGGATAATTCTCCGTGTGGGTCTATGGCATATGTGGATCAGCTTTTATCCCCTGTTGTTAGTACCAAATACAAGTATTCACAACAGGCCAACCTCTTACCAGAATGGAGAGGTGCCAATCAAAAGGGACATGCAGGTCCTGGCTGGCGCAAACAATAGACCTTATTGCACTTCAATAATTTTCTGATTTTCAGATAAGAGTTGCGATGGAAAAAAATTACGTAACTACAAAAATATATGTGAGTAGGGATACCTTGTCATGTCATTATAGCCAGACCACAATGATAGAAGTTAATACTTTTATACAGTAGTTAACATAGGTTACAGTCAGTCTGAATTTTCACAAGAAAAAAGTTCCACTGATGATATGTTATTTTTGGTTCACTGTGTATCATGTTTCTATTATAGTCTAGGCAATTCATAAGTACTGAATTTGAACGTTCATGAAAATTTCACAGATGATATTATAATAATGAACCAACGAGTTGTAGGCTATTCCTTACAGAGTATAATGAGAATTTTCATAATGGCAAGGAAAGTTGTGTGAGCACGCCACACCAGATTTTTTGATTTGTTCATACCTGAAACAGCAGGGCTTGAAGGAGCAAAACTCTTGATTTATGATGGCCACAATTCTTACATATTATTGAAACTTGTTGAATTGGCAGAAAGAACAATGTCATACTTTTTGCCTTCCACACACATATCACATATCCTCCAACCTTTGCGTGTGGCTGTAGATGTGGATGGGGCTACAAAACTTCTTCAATGAAACAAAATTCCATAATGTAGACAAGCCTAATTTTCCAAGAGTTCTGAAAAGGCCTTTCTGGGGGCTATCTCAGTTGTGCAAATGCTATTAGTGGGTTTGAAGCAGCTGGAATTTATCTTCTGAACAAGGAGAAGGTTTTCAAGAAGATTCATACCACAGCTGCATTTGAAGAGGTTAATGAAGTTTCTGTAACAGCCTCTAGGCCTACTTCATCAGTAAGTAATACTACATCACAGTCCACACAAATGTCTGATAAATCTGCTTCACTGACTCTGAAAAAGCTCTAGAGCAATCTCTCTATTGTCTGTTCTAAGAATGACACACAAACCCCATGAATCTGTTAGCAGAAAGTGATCGACTTGTACATTTGCTGTAAGTTTGACTTCACCAGAAGCCAAAAACGTTTACAATCTATCGAAAGAAGAAGCAAAATGTTGAACAAATGGGGATAAAAAAGACGAAATTAAAAAGAAACTGATTGAAGAAAACAGCAGCTCTTTGGATGAAGCTGTTAATGATTCCTCTGGAAGATTTGGAGATGGACAATGCAATAAAGAAGCCTGATTCTGTGGAAGATGAAGACTGGTTGCTTGTTCAGTTGTGTTAAATATTTTTTGCCCATCTGTTCTTGGATTAAGGATATTATTCTTACCTTTTTGAAATTGTGTTCCAGGAGAATGTCCTACCATCCTCCATCCTTGTGCTATGGAAACTGGCACTGACCCAACTGTAAGTCAACACACAGTCAGTTCTACTGAAATGATATATTCTTCCAGTGTTACTACTGATGTAAGTGACAAGTCAGTGAAGTCTTGACAACAAATGTGACAATGCAAATGACCCAGATAATGTGCAACTGACTCAAGATTCTTGTGTCAATCATACACAATGTATCAGTTCGCCTCTAGACTTCGAGGAGTAAACATCGTGTGCTGTGCGCTCTATTTGTTATCAGTTTTGTCGGGTCAATAATGATTTGTTCAAAGTGTTATTCAGATGTTCCAGAGCAGGATTTTATAACATGTAAATCTTGTGGCACAAAATGTCATTTTTTGTGTCAACTGATTAAAGAATCAAATTTTAGAAAAATGTCGGTTGTTAATAGAGCGAAGTGGAAGAGCATTGCCTGTAAGACAGGCTCTGTTGGGTCGTCGGATAGTGCAGCGTCAACAGATAGTGCAGCGTTATCAGTGCAAGCATTGTCTACTGCCAGCAATGCCAATAACAAACAATCACTTTCTGTGTTGGATATACAGGCTATTGGACGTGTAGTTAAAGAAATAATAAGTTCTGAACTGTCACCCACATTCAAAGAAGATTTCCAATCAATGAAACATTCTATAGAATTCATGTCCAATGAGTTTGATTCTTTCAAAAACGATCTACTAGAACATAAGGAAGAAGTTAATAAATTAAATAAGGAAGTCATGACACTTAAACAAGAAAATGAAAAATTGAAAAACGAAGTGGCAGGGATATACGCGCAAAGACAGTGTTGTTGTAACGGGTATTCCAGAAACAAAAAGTGAATCAGTGTTTGAACTTTTCAATAAACTTTCTTCTGTTATTAAAAGTCCTGTTGTTTCGAATGGTCTGGGTACTGCACATAGACTACCATCTTGGGGAAAAGAGCAAATCAAGCCGATTGTCTTCAAATTCGTTCGAAGACAAGACAAAGAAGACTGGCTGGCCGATTTCAAACAAGCTGCTAGTGAAGATAATGGAGGTGTGGGGATTTCTACAAAGACGCTGTGTCGGTCTCTTGCTGAAGGTTGTGTGTGCGCTTATCAGCATCTCACCCCCACCACAATGGAACTGTTCAGAGAAACGAAAAAACTTGCGACCCAGAAAGGATAACGGTTTGTTTGGATAAGAGATGGTAAGATTCTTGTAAGAAAGGAGGAAGGTGAGAAGCCTATACAAGTGAAAAATGAGATGGACCTCAAGAAAATCTAGGTTTAAAACAAAAACGGGTTTTTTCTATTCAGCTAATATTTCTATTTAATTTTCAATGGAAATTTGCGATTTAGTAGAGGATCTTGATCTTATAGACAGATGTGAAACAATTAATTTAAAAAATTTAAACGAGATAGCAACGTTTTTTCATTCAATATCATTAAAAGTTTTTCATTTGAACATAAGAAGTATTAATAACTTCAATGAATTGTGTTTATTTTTATCTAGTGTTCATGCGCAATATGATTTAATAGTTCTCCCTGAGACGTGGCTATCACAAGATTCTGGTTTCGAGTTGAACAATTATAATAAGGTTGTGAAACCAACAAAATTTAATAAATCTGATGGAATAGTAATTTATGTTAAACATGGAATAAAATTAGATATTCTGGATATAAATATTGGTAATACTAATTCTTTAAATTTTAAAATAACATATGGAGATGTAGAGTTTTGCTGTGCAGCATTGTATAGATCACCTAATGATACCGACGCTTTGGCTTTTTTAGATGATTTGGAGATATTCCTTAGTCAAACAACTTGTTATGAAAACAAAATCTTGATTGGAGATACAAATATTGATATTTTGGGTAATGATCCAACGCAAATAGGTCATAAATACTTGAATATGCTTTTGGAATATGGTTATACTAATTATTTACATGGTTGCACTAGACATTCATTATATCGTGAATCATGTATTGATCATATGTTTCTCAAATCTAAGATATGTACATTGAACCCAGCTATATACAATTGTTCTATAACAGATCATGAAGCTATTATGGGGCGAATTCAGTTTATAAAAAATAGTAGTTTAGAGCCTAATAAGAAGCCTGTACAGTATGATGCATTATTTTTTGACGACCACCTGTTTAAAATTAAAATTAAAGAAGTGTCATGGGATGGAGTCTATTATGAAAAGGATGCTAAAGTAGCTTTTAGCAGATTCTATGATAAAATAGTAGATGTTTTTAATTCATGTTCATCTTCGAAGCAGAAAAGTAGTAATAGAAAGAAACGATTGAAACCTTGGATAACTAAAGGGTTATTGAAATGTATCAGGAAAAGTAATATGTCACTTAAAATAAGGGAGCAGCCATTTAACACAATTAATGTTCGTTATTATAAGAAATACAACACTATTTTGAAGGCACTGATACATTCTGCAAAGGAGATTTTCTTTAGAAATGAGTTTGTAAATTGCGGTAAGGACTTGAAAAAGGTGTGGAAAACTATAAATGACACTACTGATTCCAAATCTCTAGACCAAAATGTTATTCAAGAAATTAATAAACCTGATGGTAGAGTAGTAAAATCCACTGAAAGTGAACAAATGGCTGAAGAGTTTAATAAATTTTTCATTGATGTTGGACAGAAAATTTCGAATAGGGTCAAAGAGACAGGTTCAAATTCAAATCATATCCAGTATAAGGTCGATAGATCATTTTGTAGGTTGTTTTTCTTTTATCCAGCTACGGCCTGTGAGGTGAGAAATAACATATTGGGGCTTAAAAAAGGTACTGCTCCGAGAGTAGATGGAATCTATTCAAAATGTCTGATAGAAAATTCTTCAGCAATATGTGACCCGTTGAAGCATATTATAAATCTTTGCTTCCAACAGGGGTATTTTCCAGATGAAATGAAAATAGCTACAGTTATTCCTCTCTATAAGGGTGGTGGTAGTAGGACTGAACTTGGTAACTATCGTCCTATCTCCCTACTCTCAAGTATATCCAAAGTAATTGAAAAGTGTGTAAAGTCGAGGCTCGTATCCTATTTGGAAAAACACAACATTTTGTTCAGTAATCAATATGGATTTCGAAAAGGTATGAGTACATCCAATGCAATTTTTAGAGTAACAAGAGAAATTTTGAGCAAATTAGATAATGGGGACAAATGCTTAGGAATATTTCTGGATTTACAAAAAGCATTTGACACAGTTGACCATAGAATTCTAATGGATAAAATGGAAGCAATAGGAATAAGAGGTATTGCATTGTCATTCTTTGAGTCATATTTAAATTGTAGAAGACAAAAAGTTAGGCTTGATAAAAAGACAAGTGGACTATTAAATGTGAATATTGGAGTTCCACAAGGAACAGTGCTTGGGCCAGTTTTGTTCTTAATATACATAAATGATTTATTAAATATAAATCTAGGGAATTGCTACTTGTACTCTTTTGCAGATGACACAGTTGCTATAGTTTGGGGGGAAACTTGACCAATCACCTTCCAGAGAGCTAATAAATGCTTTGATGTTATCAAGTCCTGGTTAAAGAATAGTCTCCTACATTTGAATATTCAAAAAACTAGATTTCTTCCCTTTTCATTGTCGTCCTCTGGATTGCCTCCCGATAATACTGACTGTAAACTAGTATCACATAATATAAATTGTGCCAGTCCATACTACAGCTGTGGATGTCCTACATTAGAGAAAGAAAATGAAATAAAATATTTAGGTGTGTATGTGTGTGTGTGTGTATGTGTGTGTGTGTGTATGTCTGTGAACACGATAACTCCATTCGTAATTAACCGATCGACTTGAAATTTTTAACTTAAGGTCCCTATACCATGAGGACCCGACAATAAGAAATTCAATAAAATTCAATTCAAGATGGCGGAAAAAATGGCGGATAATTACTAAAAAACCATGTTTTTCACGTTTTTCTCGAAAATGGCTCTAACGATTTTCTTCAAATTTATATCATGGATAGCTATTTATAAGCCCTATCAACTAGCATAAAACTCATTTCTGGGAAAATTTCTGGAGCTCCATAATATTCTTGAGAAAAATGGCGGAAAATGACTAAAAAACCATGTTTTTCACGGTTTTCTCGAAAAAGGCTCCAACGATTTTCTTCAAATTTATACCATGGATAGCTATTTTTAAGCCCTATCAACTGGCATAAGTTTCATTTCTGGGAAAATTTCAGGAGCTCCGTAATATTCTTCAGAAAAATGGCGGATAATGACTAAAAATCCATGTTTTCCACCGTTTTCTCGAAAACTGCTCTAATGATTTACTTCAAATTCATACCATGGATAGATATTCATAAGAACTATCAACTGGCATGAGTCTCATTTCTGGGAAAATTCCATGAGCTCCATAATATTCTTGAGAAAAATGGCGGATAATGACCAAAAACCAGGTTTTTCACGGTTTTCTCGAAAACGGCTCTAACGATTTTCTTCAAATTCAAGCCATGGGTAGCTATTCATAAGTCCTATCAAATGACATGAGTTTTTTCCTTGGAAAATTGCAGGAGCTCCGTAATATTCTTGAGAAAAATGGCGGATAATTACTAAAAAACCATGTTTTTCACGATTTTTTCAAAATAACTTGACCGATTTTTTTCAAATTCATACTCTGTATAGTTATTTATCAGCTCTATTAACTGGCATGAGTCTCCTTTCTGGGAAACTCATGGGGGGTCCACCCCATCCTTGAGAAATGGACTTTGTAACCTCCTTCTCGTGCATGAGGTAGGTAGGTAGAGCAGTTCATAAAAAGAACACATATTATCGAGATATTTCATCTGTAGAACAGCTGTTTTGACGACTTTAAAAAAATGACGACTAAAAAAATCATTGAATTTCACAATTTACACAAAGGAAAAAGTACTCTGAAAACAATTATATATACACATATACAAAAGTCTGATCGTAGTTTCGAATATGAGCAAGGAAAGTTGTGTGAGTGTACCACACCAGATTTTTTAGTGTTGATACCCTATTTGAAATAAATCTTTTCAAGTTTGTGTATTTAAGACGTTCAGAGTTTCCAGTTATGGATGAACATGTATATTCCACTCGTCGAAATCTTGCTAATAAATTAAAAGAACCCTTTACAAGAAGTAGAGTGGCCTCCTTACATGCTTTTGCTAAGGGACCACGACTTTTCAATAAACTGCAATCAGATATATCAGATGCACCCAGTTACAATTTGTTTAAGAATAGACTTAATCGCTTCTATGAAGAAAAACGTTTAATAGAGGTGTAATATTATTTACATTTTTTTGCTGTCTTCATTCAAATGTAATTTATTGTTAAAGATTCATAATCCCATCTTGTGAAAAGCACACTGATTATTGTATAAAATTTACTTTATTGTTTGATACCTCAAAATTGTTATTGTATTATAATTATTAAGTTGACTCAACTAGAGAGCGAGACATCCCTCAACACAGGTTTAGCCTAAAGAGGAATGCACTGTGGTTTTTTTCTGTTACATGCTTAATATTATTATCTATGTTCAATTATTATGCTTAAGGTATGTATTTGTATTACCAATTGTAATGTTCAACCATTATGTTTAATGTATGTATTTGTATTACCAATTATTGTAAAAATGCAGTGAAATAAACGAATTATTATATTATTATTATTATTATCAGTAAAGAAGACAACACAACAATAGAAGTTGATAATAGCACCACTGAAAATCAGTTTGAGCTTGCTGAGGAGTTATATTTTACTAACTCTACCGATATTTAGATACCCAACTGTAATGCTGAAGAATGCTGCAAATGATTCAGTTTATGTATTAGAAAATAATAAAATTCTGATAACATAAATAATAAGAATTCTGATAGTGAAAATAATTGTAGCAAAAATAATGAAAATTAAGATGGCAAAAATAATGAAAATGTTGATGATGAAACAAATGATGGCACAACTGCAGAGAAAGAAAATGATGTTGATGGGGTATGTAAGAGGAGTAGATAGATTTTGCCGGTTCTGGGACAAGGTCAAATGAATTGAATGAAAAATTGGCTGACATCTGATTCATCACATGCTCAGGAAATGTATGTTTAATAACAGATGTTTCTAGTTAGTTTCTCCATATGAATCGATAGTCAGGAAGACAAACTATCGATTCCCAGTAATATCAATTCTCTGTAATATAGCTGTTGGCAACACTGAGTATTTTTCTACAGCTGTACACTGAGAAGGAAGCTTTCCCACTCTGTGAGCTGTTATTTTTACTCATTAGCTGGGTGGAAAAATTTGGTGCAAATTCAGTATTGGTTTGTTTTATTTGTTTGTATGCTATGATTATTTTGATGTTATAATATTAGTTTCAGTACAGTAAAACATGAGTCGATCTCCACTTGGTGAAAATACTATTCAGCAGCTTGTTGAAAATGATGAGTTTATTAACTAAGCTGAATTGAATCATTTGTCTAGTTCCTCATCACATTGTGAAGATAGTGACCTCAGGACAAATATATTTGGGAATGAAACAGTTAGTACTCAAGCAACATCTTTGGTTGAGCCTGCAAATCAGTCTTCTGAAGAAGAGGACAATCATCCCAACTGCAATTATCCAAGTACAAATAATATTGATGATTTGAACTTAGACCCTACTTTTGACCCAGATCAACCAGATAGTGAAGTGCAAAGGGGGTTTCTTAGACATTTAGAAGCAAGGCAGCCTATAAACATGTTTACAATTTTTATTCAGGTAGCCTACTTGTAGTAGGCCTTTAATAACCTAGTCTCTAGGTCTGAATTGCTATCTTTTTCATTTTTCAAGAAGTTAGAAGTTGACAAAAGTTTATTTATTTATTTATTTAAAGTATAATTTTTAGTATTTAATGATAATGTATAGCCTAGACTAGCCAGTTTGTGTATGGTAGAGAATTATCACAAGAAAGAGAGAAATCTAATCAACTATTTAGATTTAAACTCATTCAAGCTTGATTGATTAGATTAACATTAAATGATCAGATTCAAAACATTATTTAACCAAGATAACATTTTGCATTTCATGATAAGATAAGATAGCATTTCATGCTAACAATCTTTTACACTTTCATTGAGTTGGCCTAATCACAAAATACATTTTTTATAATGCAGCTAGTAGTTTTCACAAACAGATTTATTGGAAATAACATCATCATTTGACTTTGAAGTATTTCATTACATTCTAAGTCCTAAACTTCCATTATCCTTGTTGCACCTCAAAATATTGTAAACCCATAGTTTATCAATACAATAACAAAACTAACCTGACTATTAGAACATTTACTTTGTCTTTGGTACCTATCTATGAATTAATCTTCTTTTAATTTATTCAAATTAACTTGGAAACAAAATTACATAGCTTAGATTGTTATAGAAATAACTTGATCAGAGTCAGTGTAATTGAATATTGAAAGACTGCCATTGAAAAAAGATAAAATAGGTACTATTTTCCTGGTTGACCATTGCTACCAAACTCATTTAAAACTAAAATAGTAATGTATTTGAAAAATTTATTCATGCTCTATTGATCGAAATATTGCGTGATGCCAGGTATATCAATGTAAATAGTATAAATTAAAACAGGAGACACACAACATAGATGGATTAAAGACACTGAAAAACTTACATTATAATCGGAAATATTCAAGGAACTGTGTTCCTTTTCTCGACCGAGCAGAAAGTGTAATGCAAGTTTTTCAGTGTTTTTAATCTATCTATGTCGTGTGTCTCCTGTTTCAATTCATATTATAAAACTTTAAAGTCTTTTCTGTTATGTGATATGAATGTAAGTAGGCTATATACTTATGGTATGTATAGTCTATCTAATGTAAATAGTTTATTGAGGCCCAGTTCACTTCTAATTTATTCAAAGTCCAAACTATGTATTATCATTGATGATTAACTTCACTTTATCTCCAAAATGGATACGGTATATATTGAAAGATTAAATATGTTTATTTTTTCAGGTACCATTTACAAACAAAATATTGAAGAGAATGTGCTCAAAAGGAAATGCATATATGAATTCTTTTTTGTTGACCAGGATGGAAAAATTCTTTGGAACCCATAGTTAGAATAAGTTAGTTAGGTAAGATAAAATTCCACTCATTTTTTAAAATTTATGTAGACGATGTCATTTTTTACAGTTTCCCATTTTTTCAAAAAGTTTATCCACTTCGATGTTTTATTATCGATTTGATGTTAGATATTCAAATAGTAAGACATAACTATGGTATGTGACTAAAATAATTGAAAAACTGACTGAATTTTGAAATCATTAATAGCTTACAGTATACAATATTTCGAAACAACGTGAAACCACATGAGATGAAGATGGACAGTTGAGAAGAGTGTTTAAAAAACAATGTATTCACTTATCATTCAGGGAATAGAGCTGTTCATAATATTTGGGATTCCTTCCATAAAGAAATAATTTATGTAACAGAATCTAATAATGTGATAACATTAAATCAATAATTTGATGTTAAAATGTATCACATTATTAGATTTTGTTACATAAATTTCTTTATGGAAGGAATCCCAAATATTATGAACAGCTCTATTCCCTGAATGATAAGTGAATACATTGTTTTTAAAACAATCTTCTCAAATGTCCATCTTGATCTTGAGTGAATGTTGAACTTTATGAATGACCATACATTAAAACTATGAATAGATGACTTCAAAAATTCACTCAGCAAGTGCTGGTAGAAAATACTGAATAATTATAGCTTTGATGACAGTGATTCCACCTTTTAAAATTTATGATTGAATTCATGAAATACCTGCATTATTTTGAGAGATTTATGTATTTACAGTTTGGTATTTATTTTCAAATCACTTAGTTCTACTTATAATGTTGTAGATAATCATAATTTCAGATTAAGCAATTAATTTATTGATTATTCCCATTTGTTTCATTAAACTTGTTTCTCTGAATGTAGAACTAATAATTACTTTATGCAGTACATTTGGAAGAGTTTAGTAAACCAAACGGTCGAGAAGTAGGCCTACTGACCACAGAAATAAATGAATTGTTCATGTTATCCAAAAATATGTTGTTCACCAACAAGTTCTTTTGATCTTGGGGCACACTGATTAATCCCAATTCCTGCATGGAGATTTATTTATTTATTCAATCAATCATTCAGAATTACACAACTTACAGATTGATGCTAATAATAATTCAACTGATTGTTGGTTTATTGGAATTTCTCATATAATATTACTTTGTCATTATTGGGGGGTTTCTTCCCAAGAAATATAATTAAAAACTTATACAGATTACAAATAATCAATTTCAGAATTCTGCAAAGTTTTTTTATAATGAATTATAAATAATTATCAATAACTTTTTGATTTCAGGCCTAGAGGTGTACCAGCCAGAAGTAGAGGATGACAAAGAAAATCAACTATGAATAATATTCCATGGATATGATTCATGTATGATGTAGTAGCCTACAGAAGAAAGAGATGAACTAATCTAAGAAATATATTCATTTTTTCAGTACATCTTGATGTGTTTATTTCATTTTATTCATAACAATATCTTCTTTTTCTGATCGCTCCTGCTAACTGCTTCAATTCAGGTAGTTTTGAAGAAAACAGCAAGTGACATGAAGCTAATAAAATGAGTTTTGATGGTTTATACTTGAGGGATTTTTAAAATTATATTCAACCCAACAGCATCGAACTCTTATTAACAACTTTATTGGTTCTGTATGGCTTCTCCTTTTTTGGAAATAATAACATTATTCAACATTGCTGACTAGCAAATGCTACAGGTAACGTGTAGTTAAATAATAGACTTGAATTGGATATAAAATAGGGTATCACAATTATGTATTGCATTAAGAATTAAGTAATAGTACTTATGTACTGCATTGAAGGGGTAATAATTCTTTGAATATGAAAAATAACTCAAGCAAAAGTTGAAAATATTATGTTCCAAGCCACATCAAATATAATCACTTTCAATTCTACCTTCTAGGCTATAGTATATTTCCAAGGTTTTGATTAAAATTAATAAGCTTTTAGAACATTATAGTAGATAAGGAGTTTGAATGGCTACTCTAGTTCTAATTAATACCCTAATAAAGTATTAATTTTAATAGGGCAACTTTAATGTTTAATTATAGAAAATAGCTAGTAGGCCTACCCTAAAATATTCAAAATAAGCATGAGCATGCAGTTTCTAATTATGTCATTGTCAAGAGAGTCCTTATTGAACAAGTCGAAACTAATCATGTTTCATTTTGGAATATCACAAGGGTACTAGTTACCTTCTATAATTAATAGATATTTATCCATTTTAAAATAGGTTATGTGTTTTTTAAAGTACCATAACAGAACCTGTTTATTCTAGCAAGATATAGTTATCTCAACAATAATTATTAGAATTAGTTCCCCTGTTTGAATACACTTTGTACTTACATGTCATATGTGTTACAGTAATCTATAATAATAATAATTTTTAATATTCGTATAGCTTTTACTGGTGAGGAGTCCCTAATTGAACCTTGCCTGAAAAGGCATATTGATTTAGGCAGGCAATGGGCCTCACGATTCTTATTTAAGTATATCAGCCAGGACCGTAACTATCCAATGATCAAAAAGGGGACTGCTAAAATAAAATTGCATAAAAAACGTTTACAATATTTATTTCTCTTGGTGTAATATAACCCGTAGATTCCAAAAATGCCAAAAGTAAAGCACTCATTTATTAATTTGAATTTTTTTTCGATAGAGCTTCAATAGGCCTTTGAAGTTGAATACGGTACTCATAGTAGGTAGGCCTACCTATACACGATGTGATTCAAGGAACATGCATTGACTCTGAAGGCAATTGATTCTAGTTAATAAAATAATTATAATAATATATTATTAATAATGGAATGCTTCTAGTTAATAAAATAATATCTTATTAATAATGAAATACAATCAGTTACTTCAAATAATTCACCCTTACAAATTTCAAGCATAGGAAATGAAAAGTTAACTCTTTGATTGACATGCCTATAAAGCATAAAATTTAGCATAATTGAAGTAACTAATAATTGTGGAAAAGTTATCTGTTACAAAAGTTATAAAAAGCAATTTATTCACTTTATTGAATTAAATATCCAATAATCATTTTAGAATTACCTTTTGGACAACCCAAAAAGTTCATTACCCATAACACATAAAGCAAAATTCATGTCAAAGAACTAGTTCTTTGAATGTTACTGTTTCTGCCCGCTTGGGTGCGCTGCAATCGATTCTGCTTCTGCCCGTTACGAAAACACAGCTTAATAGCAATGCATAACAATTTATCCGCCGTAAATATAACCAAATAGGAAATGGAAACAGAAACCTCAACTGGAGACCAGTGAGCTTTGTTGAAATGAAAGCATTTTTTGCAGTAATTTTCAACATGGGTTTGATTCAAACCATGCATTGATCTGTATTGGTCAACAGTAAGCTTGCAAAATATGCCTTGGTTAGGCAAAATGTTTTCTCAGAACCGTTTTGAAGCAATTCTTTGATTTTTTCATATTGTCAATACTCAAAACTTGACAAAACCTAGGGGACCAGGATATGATCCATGTGCTCATTTTACCCCTATTCTAGACCACGCTAATGCTGTTTTCAGAAGACATTACACACCTCATGAACAAATTTCGTTTGATGAAAGTCTTGTGGGTACAAAAAACCACACACAATATTGCTACAATACATGCCGAACAAACATAATCATAAATGGGGGTTAAAATTTTGGTTGCTATGTGACAGTGTTTCCAACTACTGTGTGTCATTGTTTTGTTACAAAGGTGCAAGAGGTAATGATGCCAAAGAACCAGCTGGACTTGGATACACAGTTGCAATGAAACTTTCAGAGATGCGTAATTTATCCAATAAAGGTTTTCATGTATTCATAGATAACTTTTTTAAATCGATCCCTCTGGCAAAAGCATTTTATTCTAAATTGACACAAATGACTGGCACTCTGAGACTAAATAGGAAGGGTATACCAGCAGTTATGAAACCAAGACTGAATGTAGGAGAAAACAAGTACTGCCATAAAGAGTTCATGCTTATGCTTGGAAGCTGACTGAAAAAAAACAAGTTCTATTGTTGACAAACTCTACAGCTGTCAGTGAGACAAAATCCAAGAAAAAGGGGAACAAAGTGTTTATTACCAGTCGACCTTCATTGATTCATCAGTACAACTCATATATGGGGGGTGTGGACTCATCTGATCAAATGTTGTATTGTTATCTTGATGAACGCCGTTCCAAGAAGTACTGGAAGAAACTGGCATTCCACATCATAGGACACATCGCGGCATTGGTTTGACAAGGTTCTAACAAAATTTTTAAAATCGAGTTAATGTCAGCATTGAAATCCCCATAATCAGATCTATTGAAAAAACTGACTTTGAGCGCAATCTGTTGAGAAATAGCAGAACTACTAGAATGTTATGGTTCTAACTGAGATACATTTCAAGGAGATTTTAGTGTGACAAGGTTCTATCTGCTGTTTCACCAGCTGTTCATTTTCATTGAACGGGAAATGTACACTACGCTCAGGTCAATTACTGACCGGCTGCTTGGCCATCAAACAAGCCATTGCACAGATAAGCTTCTTACTTCAGACATTGCTCATCTTCTTGACCTTTACTCTACTCTTTCAGGCCAGGAAATCAAGTATAAATTTCATATGTTAACACATTATCCAACCTACTTGTTGAGATTTGGTCCTTTGTGGCACACATGGGGTATGAAGTTTGAAAGCAAATTGAGGATTGCAAAAATAATAGCTAGAAGTAGTTCCCTCAGAATTAACATTTGCAAAACTATTGCTGTAAAAAATCAATGGTCTTTGAACAATACATTGTTGAAGAAAAATGGATCTTGGCTTATCATTGGGAAAGAAGGTTATCCTAGATTTTCGCTTACTAGCTGAGTATGAGGTTGATGATTCTTTCCAATATTCAGTACCATGTGTTAAGTTGGAAGGGTAACTTTGGAAAAAAATTACCTGGTTGCTTATAATATTTTTAAAGAAAATTATCTCCCTATCTTTGCTAAAATTGAACAAATATTTTTGAAAAATGACAATACAGTTAGTTTTTATTGTTCCAAATACGAGACACTAACATTTTTGCCTCACTTCCAGACTTATCAGATTCAAGTTTCGAATGAGAAGTAAATTATAACCTCTAAGGATATCATATTCATTGAACCTTGTCATATAAGCTGTTACTCAAAACTATTGATCACTCTAAGGCATCCAATAGATTAAACTACTTTATAAAAAACTATATTTTAAAATTTAAAAATTGTTTTGAATATTTATTTGTTTTTTTATGAAATCTGTATTTTATGATTAACCATGTTATGTTTTAACTACAGAAAAATTAATATTTCCATAGTGACTTGGTAATCTTTGGAAGTTTTATATATTAATATTAATTTCTCAATCGTGAATATTAATGTTTTTCGTTTTGATAAAATCTGTATTTTATTATTAAACAAGTTCACTGCAAATGTATGAGCACTACCAAAAGAACTACTTGTATTATTTTTCTGCTTAGTAGATACAAGTTACCAGTTGAACTTTTTGAAACAAGAAGTCTATTGAGAAGCAGGGCTTATTGTACAATGTATAACTTCAGATAATATATATAGTGTCTAAACACCAGATATGCATAGTCTAAACTAAGTGCAATACTAAACTAAGATTATACAAAGCTCATTTATTCATGTTTAGCATTTATTCTAATGTTTATTACTATTCCGAATTTAAACCAACAGTTGATCAACCAAAGCTTAACATGAGATGGTGATTTAGTTTGAACAAACAAAACAATTAGCTGATAATTCAAAGCTTAAACTGAGATGGTGATGTTGTATTAAATTATAAACCAACAGCTGACAAATCAAAGCTTAAACTGAGATCCTGTTGTACTTCAATTTGAACTGATAAATCAAAGCTTGAACTGAGTTTTAGTTTAAACTTATGATGCAGCATACACTGAGTTTAAAAAGAATTGTATCAGCTCATTGTGTTGAATCTCGTACATCAAGATTCATTAGTCCCTAGTTTTTTCTCTCCATTTTTGTATTTGCCTCGCAAATATGTTGTCTTCGTCAGCAGATTACGTCACCATAGTACGTCATTTATAGCTAGAAAGATGTTTCGATATAGATTGGTAGCTCTGGTTGCTCTAGGTTGGTAACTCTGCATGAGGACACTTTTTTGGAGCGTCCTTTTTGAAATAGTGTTAATACATTTGTTGTGAAGTATTTATCTTCTATGTGAGTCCTAAAATTATGATTTGTTTTTTGCCACTCAAGTTTTTCTCTCTTTTTTATTTGTATTGTTTATTCATAGATGACGCTTTGTGTCCCGCGTCATCTTTCCTATGCTTCCATTGAGCATGAGGCGCCAAACCTTTTGTGCCTTTCCGGTTTTTGGTGGAAGAAGCCACACACTCGATCTAAGATGGTGACGAAAGTTTGTCAGTTAGCGTCGGTGTCACATCATTTTTATGTATTTCCTTAATGGAATACTATTCCTTCATTTTTTCACCAACACTTTGTGTTAGTAATCTCATTATGTCTTAATTTCAATTAATCTTACCAATATAATTAACCTCCAAGTAATTATGCTCCGTCACAAATACATTAGTGTTCATAGCACAAGGCCATGCTTCCAGTTTATAATCTAAAGTGTTTTCATCAAGTTATAATTGGAATGGTAACGTTTTGGGCTTAAGCCTGTTGAACCTTCACATTAAGTTACATCATGAGAATCTACATAAGTCAGCAGTTTCTATACATTTTCTTGGAACTCTCCTGGAACTGTTTGAGCCAGCTTTCTCATGCATCGAGCGGCAGTCCTGCTTACTCCATCGAAGTGTGATGTACTCAAATTTCACTTGTCTAAGTTGTATAAATCCAAATTTTGTAAAAAAAGATCTCTTTTTAAAAAGAAATCTCGCGAAACCCATTATTTAGCTGGAGCAGTCGGTAGGACACAGTCGAGTTTGTTCATCGTTAATTGTGACGTATGGGTTATATGACCTATCATTGACAACCATCAGTTTTAACTGTTCACGGCCATGTTTAACGAAAATTTACGCGAGTGAAAATTTGAAGTGTTTGTGCAATGCAACGAGTGCATCAACATCAACTTTCTTCGAGATATTCTTCATCATTTCGCTAAGAGGATATCAGGGAGATGAGCTGCTGGAAGATAGTATTCGTTTTAGAGTAAGTTAATTCAACATTATAGTATTATCATTGTTAATTTTATTATCATTGTTATTATTATTATTGGAAGAATATTGTGAAAATGACAACTCCGGCACAAGCAGCTGCAGCTGTAGCCCAACCTCAAGTTCCTGTATTGAGAAAGGAATTTTTAGATATGATACCGGGATTTTCTGGTATCATAAGCATTATTACTGCTTAACAGTTTAGTATCAATTTGTGATAAGATCGTTGCCAAAGTTCAAGTCACATCAAATCCTGATGACTTTCAGAACGAATATCTGTTCTCCACAATCATTACTAGACTTAAAGGTAGAGCACTAGAGTTAGTAACTAGTGGAAATACATACTCATGGCCCGAAGTAAGGAGAGTACTTCTCGAAGGTTACCTCAACAAACGAGACTGTTTCACATTGAACATTGGAATGTCCGGAATGAAAGAAGAACACTCTGAAAGCCCTGTTCATTTCCATGAAAGAATTCAAAAAAATACTGAACCTTCAACTTGCATTTTTCCTGACAAAAATGGCACCAACTTCAGGTATTCTTTGCAAATATGCAAAGAAACTGGCCCTCAGAGTATTTTTGAGAGGACTCAATGAGCCCTTAGAATCTCTAATGTGAACAAAAAACCCTTCAAGTCTCAGGCTTGAATTCACCAAAAATGATTCAACTGGAGCTTCAACAAGCTTGGCTAACTCATGCTTCCACGACTGTCGTTTGAACTTGTAACAAATCGTTACAGGAGTCAAATTCATTTATCATATTTTTATCTTGTTATTGAACTAAGTTTCCGAAAACAACCTATCCTTTTAATTTTTGACATTGGATAGAAGAAGACAAAGCTTGTTTGTCTTCAACCATGTTAGCAAGTTAAAATCAGTTTTTTGATAAGCCGTTATGTTATACTCTCTATTTTTTGTCTCATTCTTCCGTAATACCTTTTAGTCCTTCTCTCATAGCTTGCTCTCTCACTCTCTGATTATCAAAATTGTTTTCCTCTTTCTTGGTACCATCTCTGCCTCAGTCGACGTTTTCAGATTCATTAGAAGTCTTGCTTTGCTCCCGACTAGTTGATATTTTGTAGATCCAGTTTTAATACTAAAGCAGTAGCCTAATAATTCAAGATGTAGTCAGTTACTAAGTTTTTCCTTTCAAATGTAATTTTTTTAGTAGTTTCCTCAAATTTTTATTAATATCAGTAGCTCAGAAGCAGAAGGTAGTAACTCCAAAATTGTCGATTTTGAGTTATTTACACCGTTGTATTCAGGAAAACAGCCTCTATAAGATGCAGAACAGAGTAAGTCCATTAACACATGCTGAATCGAGATTTAGAAATTATAATGGAGTAAGTCCAGTCAATGTCCTAGTAGCAGAATGTAGTAAAAGTACTTACTAAACTAAGCTTCAACCAAACGGTCAAGAATGCTAGTGGCAGAATGCAGTAATGGAGTTACTCCCTTCTGCTTCTGCTAAAAACATAGGAGATTATAGCCGTTCTGATTTAAGTGGCACTTGCTCCGTTCTGCATCTAGTGGATCTAGATCTATTGTACTGTTTCTGTTTCCATTCTGTAGTTACTACGGTTACGCTGTTCATAGCGGTGTTTGGTAATGGTGTAGTTTACTTGAATTTCAATCAAATTAAATTGAATTATTGTCTGGAATTATTTCAATTTCGACATGGAAAGAGCACGGATTCTTGTGAATTTAGCAAAAAAGCGTTACAAAGAACAAGTTGATAGTGAAGGTAAGAATGTATTCTCAATCATTAGCCTACCGACCATACCGCATGTTTCAATAATTAGGTTTGATTTTAGTTAAGGTTTGTTTGGAGTTTCAAATAATGCTGATTTCTATCAATGATTTCAAATAATGCACATGACAATCTATCAAGTAAATCGCATTTTACATTGCACTTGTTCCATAAATCATAATATTATAGCCATTGGAAAACAATTATTTTTAGGTTACCTAGTTGGGCAAATAGGCCTATGGTAGATTTATTTAAGTACGGTATTGGTAGACAATTTATAATGATTGTGCTAATTGTTTGCGGTTCTATTACATGTTTGAAATATATCAACAGATCATACAGTACAATGTCAATTTTGTAATGAAAATTAATTTTGAAAGTATGTTACATACCTTTAAAAAATGCATGTTTCGTAATATGGTAAAGGCAACTGGTAATTTACACTAATAATGACTTGATGTCAGAGATGTTAACACTGTTAAACAAATTTAATACTGCCATTTAATACTGATTATTCAATCTTTTACCTAATTATATTCATTATAACTTATTACAATAATAAGTATTGTTACAGTAATTCAGTTCAATTGTACCTAATTATCTTATTTTATTTTCAGATGATTTTCAAAAGGCAGCTGAATCTGCAACTCATCAGAAAGAGGACACACTGTACTCGAATTGTCAAGGTAACTCATATTTTCAATAATGATTATTTATTACCATCATCCAATAATAAGCTTTTGTCAAACTTACATTTAAGAGCAAATAGGGTCATAATTAATTATTCTCAATTACGGTTTAATGAGCCGTTTGGGTTTAAACTCTAGATATTGTAGACTTTGCTAAATGTGGACAATACATCATTACTACTACTATATTATTTGAACCAACATTATAATTATTGAAAGTTTCACCACTTTCATCTAGTTTGAAAATACTGCTTGCAACTACACAGGAAGATGGATCTAACAGGGGTGACAGCTTCAGTATGAATGACAACTATGATAACATCCATATAAATTAGATGCTTGGGCTTAGATATTATTATAGAGATTTCCATAAACTCAAACATGAGAGCAAAATAATTCAGTAGGCTATGGTAGGCTATCTATTCACATGATTTTTTTGCTGAAATAATCTAGCACATTGATAACACTTTTATGTAAAACTATGATTCATGATTTGATGCTTTTCATACTGATTTCCTGTCTAAGCGTTGTGCAGTTAATCTTGAATTAATTAAATAAATAATCATTAGCCTACACTATAGCATATTAATTTCTAAATGAAATTTAAATTAACTTCTCAATGAATTCGAGTAGCTTCAGAATTAGCTTTGTAGTTGTAATGCAGTTTTACTAATTTGAAGTACTGTAAACTTATACGTTTTCAAAGCTTGATGTCACAGGCTACATAGCCTATTTATAAAAATTGACCATAATTTATTCATACAACATCCTTTTTTTACAGATAACCTTCAACAAACAGCTCAGACTGAGACTCTCCAGAATGATGGATCATTGTGCACAAAAAACAAGATACAGTATTGTTCATATCTGAATAGCTTATATTTATAAGGACTTGAAAATTCACATTTTGGGCGATTAAAATAGGGAAATTTAGAAATACTGCAACCATAGACTATCTATTCACTGTTATCAGTGAAAAGCTCTGTAATAATGAATAGTTGATGCATTATTATAACAACAATGATTAATCTTGTTACTTCTGCATGACTATTGTGAATTATGGTAGGCCTTCTAAACTTCTAATCTTCTCCTCAGCTGGATTCTGAAATATTTATGGGTGATTAGAATAGCAAAGTAGACAGACCTACATTAGAGGCGTCCGTCTGTTTTCCTGTATTATTGATATTGGGAATTTATACTATAGTCTGTCCAAGCAAAGAAGACCCTTTGGCAAGATGAGAAATTAATGACTCCACCTAAGTCAATATTGATTCAAAAATTATTGAATTAGTCTCAATCGTAGGAAACATTCAGATCTACAATTTGAGATCAAACGAATATTTTTGAACCAATATTGACCGAGCTGGAGTCACTTTCTCATCTTGCCAGAGGGTCTTCTTTGCTTGGACAGACTATACCTACTGTAAATAATATTCAATATTATGGAAAAGTTTGAAAGTGTTTATTGAATGGGCCTCGGTTTTTTGTATTAACCTTAGATTTGCATACAATTATTCATTTCCTATTAAGCCTGTCATTATGCAATTTGCTTGTAACTGCTGTTAGACTGTTTTAGATGATAGCACTGTTTCCATTATTTCAGATTCCAGCTTGGCTGCTGATGATGACATGGCCCTCCCGACAATAGAAGCATGTGTGATCCCAATCATCAATGATGTCACACCATCTCTACTAAGCAACAATGAAGAGTTAGTGAAAGGTCCATTAGCAGTTTCAGAACAATCCTTATTTCTTGAAAGTGTAAATTCTTTGGACACAGGTGATTTCATCATTCTGCCTTTTGAAAACAGTAATAACAAATATGAAGTTACAGAGATGGAGGAAATTTCGTTTAGTGAGAGTCTGAGCAATAATGCTAGTCAAAAATTAACAGAATCCGTAATGAGTTCACAAGTCTCCAGTGTTAGTGAAGGAGACAATGAGAAAAATGATCCCGACTGGAATCCAGATGGAGTAAGTGACGAGGTAGGTTTAAGTGATGCTGACAATGAAGAAGAAGGTAATATTGAGGAGGAGGAGGATCAAATAAGAACAGACACAATAAGTCATGAAGAGCAAG
This sequence comes from Nilaparvata lugens, assembly GCF_014356525.2. Taxonomy (NCBI): domain Eukaryota; kingdom Metazoa; phylum Arthropoda; class Insecta; order Hemiptera; family Delphacidae; genus Nilaparvata; species Nilaparvata lugens. Next base: position 54,137,054 of record NC_052506.1, on the reverse strand, counting down.
TGAGTATGGAGGAGGAGAACAGTGAAAGAAGAAATAATGAGGAAGGAGAATTATCAGAGGAAATCGATAGAGGAAGGAAACGGAAAGTGAACCACCTCACAAATGGAAGAGAAATGCTGCTAAACAAAAAAGATTGAAAGGGAAAGCATACCAGTCTGCAGCTCACAAATCAGACAAATTTCAACATGAGAGAAGTTTGAAACCGCCTTGTTCTATAACTTGCAGAAATAAATGTGCGTCTAAACTAAGTGAAGAGGATAGAAGAAATCTCCATGAGCGTTTTTGGGAGGATTTTGAAACCTGGGATCAGAGGCGCCAGTATGTAGTTTCATGCCTTGAAATTACTGAACCTGCTCGTATTAGAATGAAAAACGGTGAGAGGGAAGGTAAGAGGAAGACTACAAGAAAGTATAATTTTATTATTGATGATAAAAAAGTGGATGTTTGCCAAAGAATGTTTCTAAACACTCTTTCAATCACAGAAAGATTTGTTTCAATTACTGTTTCAAAAAGAGATCCTTCTGGTAGTGGGATAATAATGAGTGACAGAAGAGGAAAGCATGAACCTTCAAACAAAGCTAGTGATGAAGTTTTAAAGCTCATAAAAAATCACATTTCATCATTCCCAAAATATGAGAGTTATTATTCCAGAGAAAAGTCAAGCAGGCTCTATCTTGGACCTGAACTGAATTTATCAATAATGCATGCAATGTTCATAGAAAATTGTAGAGCTAACAATATTGATACAAAGACTGTTGGTTCTGAATGGCTGTATAGAAAAGTTTTCAATGAAAATTTCAATTTAGGATTCCATCCTCCTACAAATGCTACCTGTGATAGGTGTGATGAATTGAGAATTTCTATAGAGAATGAGAAAAATTCAGAAGAAAAAGTTCTGCTGGAGGAGAGTAAGAAGCAGCATATTGAAGATTCTAGTAATAGATATGACTTAAAGAAAAAGGATAAGGAAAGGTCGAAAAAAGACACAAAGGAGCATGTGATAATGCTTGACATGCAAAAATGTTTGCCATGTCCATTATTGAAGAACTGCCAGCAATTTATTCTAGAAAGTTGTGGTGACAAAAATGTTTGACATGTCCATTATTGAAGAACTGCCAGCAATTTATTCAAGAAAGTTGTGGGTTCTTAATGCTTCTTTATCGCTCTTGCAAAATTAAAACTGTTTTGCGCGAGCGATAAAGTCGCGCATTACGCTCTTAATACATAAATAGCTATTTGCTTATTAAAATCTGCACAATATTTACAAAATCCGAAAATTAGCTAAAGCTGGTCAAAATTTACAATTTTTGGTACTTGGGTATTATAGCAGAAACACCATGTTTAGAATGCAAGGATCCATACTTGGGCCACTTTTATTTATCATCTACATAAATGACTTACCAAGTTTGATAAGCAATTGTCACATTGACAACCAACCCTACCTTTTTGCTGACGATCTAGGTCTAATAGTGAATGGTTCTGATAAACAAAGTGTAGATACAGTGGTTGAAACAAGCACATTGGCTATAAGAGATTGGTGTGCATCAAACAGTTTAAGCTTGAACCTACAAAAAACCAACGACCTTCAGTTCAGCTTCAACACCAGGTCCACCGACATAGGCTATCTAAAGTTCTTGGGTTTTATGCTAGACACTAATTTAAACTGGAAGTGCCATATAACATACATAGCTGGGAAGCTGAGTAAAGGTTTATTTGTATTGCGCAGGCTGAGACATATTGTTAGACATGATGTTCTAATGAGTGTGTATTATGCTCATATCTTTAGTCATCTAGCTTATGGCATACAATTGTGGGGAAACTGTTCCACAATTATCACACTTTTCAGACTGCAGAAGAGGGCTGTAAGAATTATCTGTAAGGAACCACCCCGAGCTTCATGTAGAGCGCTATTCCGTAGATTAAGGTTATTGACTCTGCCTTCACTTTATGTGTTTTCATGTTGTTTATATGTTAAAAAGCACCTGAGTAATTTTAGATTAAATGGTGATATCCATAGTTACCCCACAAGAAGCAGTCTTAATGTTAGAATTGAGAGTAATCAATATACAAGCTCTCAGAAAAATTGGAAATACATGTCGGTAAAGCTATTCAATGAACTTGATGTTGACGTTCGAACGATGAACGTTCCACAATTCAAGACTCACTTGAGGGATTTGCTAATAGAAAGGTGCCTGTATTCTGTGAGAGAGTTTTTTGTCTGACCAAAGCTAACTGTGATATATTGTAAATTGTGTTAGGCGTCTAAGTGTCTGCTATTATTATATTGTATTATTTTACTGTTTACTAATTGTATTGTCGGTCTTTGTATAATCTATTGTAGAAAATGACGTTGTTTGTAACATTTTTATGTTCCTTGACAATAAATGATTGATTGATTGATTGATTGAATATATATTTTTTACCACTATATCAATTTATAATATCAGTTAAATAAATGGCTGAATTGCTGGGATCAGTTCAGAGTTGTAATTTTTTGCCTTTTTTAATCATTTTTCAAATGAGTTGAAGTCTCATTTTCTGAACCATGACACAATCCTAGCTAGCTTCATCTGCTTGATGCCACAAGGAGAACTCCCCCCCCCCCAACAGAAGCAGATGAAGAACACATGATAACTCTTGTTGAAATACAACAAGCATGTATATGCTGATGATTTGAAATCATGTAGTGAACGAGCAGCCATTGGAGGGCTGCAGCTTTGGTGGGAAACAGCTGGAGAATTAAAATAAATTCAAATGAGGGAATGAACTTTTTCACAGCCTGTAACAAAGACATTTTTCAGACATTCCATTCCCTAAAAATGTGTTTTGATTATCAATTTAATGTGTTTTGATCATCTATTTAATGTGTTTTGGTTATCAATTTAAAGTTTTTTGATTATTGAAGAAAGTTAAAACTAGTATACTTATGTACATAGTTTGGGTAATCTATGATAAAAAAGATTTCTATCAGGTATGACTGCATTAGCATTACATTGATTTCATTTTGCTGTACACCCCCCCCCCCTTTAACTAGATCCTACGCCTCTGGTCATAACCATACCTCATGTCGTTGTTCAATCCAAACTCTCAATAATTATCAAGCGTAACTCCACTTAATGTCATTGTTGACTTCAATAATCTATACCGTACTTGAATAATTTTAATTATTTCACAGCATGTCCAATAAAGACATACAATGAATTGCATAGGCCTTGTAGAACATGCATTTCAGTTCAATTATAGGTAGGTAGGCTATACATCCTCAAAATGTGTTGTTTTTGTGAACGTCATTGAATAACTTCAACTTTATCCTTATTCATAAATTTCTCACCCACTTATTTTCCAAAGTTGAGACAGAATTAGTATTATGCTAACTGCTAGATTTGATTGAAGTTGTTTTTATAATAGAATGCTTGCATTGAGAATAATTTGAGCTCTAACGTTCTTTATTGAAAGAAATAAGGCAAATGCTAGTAACAATATGATATACCTAATAATATTCATAGCAACTAAACAATGATATCGACTAAAGTATGATTACATTGAGAATGTTATTTGCCTAATACTAAACATCTGAAAGAAGGTTTTAATTCAAACTAGCTTGCAGGATTGAAAGTTTTGACAAAACCATCCATTCAATACTGATAAGTGAAGCAGATAATTGATTCAAATGCTACATCACCTAAATATGGAATCAAGCTTATAATGATAAAAATTCCAATGTATCAATATGTTTCATTCTTTTTTTTAACTTTATTATTGCTATGATTGAGAAAGATAGATATTTGTAGTATTGATCTATAAGGTTTTTATGAAACGATATTTTATATTAATGATTTGTTTCCTGTGCAGGGTCAATAATGAGTGAAAGATCAAGAAAAATCGTGGTCATGGTGAAGGAGATGATAAAGCAGAAAGGTAGAACAGAAAATGAACTGTCATCAGCAATCTCTCCAAACAATTTTGTGACACTAGTAAATGCACAAACAAATGAAAATCCTCAGTCAACAACATTATTGCAAGAAAGTGGAACAAGAGATGGACAGTCATCAGCAATCGTGCTGAACAATTTTGTGACAACACCTGAAAATGAACAATATAACCGCAGGTGTGGTTCAACATCACTCGAAGCTCTATTCAAGCCTTCTGAGCTATCAGATTTCAATCCCAATTCAAAACTAAAGTCTGATCCATAGTTATCTTAATCTATTTTTATACTTTCTTTTTCATTGTTACTAACATTATCAACAATTGTGTTTTTTCGGGTTCACTAGTTTTCACACTGGATTTGGAATTGTATTCAACAGAAGCTGCTGATAGTGTACATTTCCTTTTAGGCTCGGCAATGCAGTCTGTTATTGGCGAAGGTGAGCGTTTTTGAGACAGTCTTTATTGGCCCTTACAGAGGCAATTGAGGATCTACAGTTGAAGTGGATTCTTATGTGTATGTTTGAGACGATTGGTCTGCAAGTACAATGGCAACAGCAGCCTCAACTATTCAATTTGCGAACACTCCGTACACGGTGCATGCAAGTTGGCTTTTCCATCCTATTTAGTAGAAAGAACGATTAAAAATACTAACCCTCTGCAGCTTTCCAAGCTTGACTGAACATAATCATATTTACTGAATAGGTTTAAACTGACTTTCATGATAACTTTTGCAAATGATTTGCTCACTTCTTACTAAAGGATTCCCAACAATGCATGTATATGCTGATTAATCACAATTTTTACCAGAATAGATAATGGTAAGGCAGTATCTAGATCTACAACCAATAATTTATTGCAGATAATTATCAAATTACAGTAATATAAGCGCCTTTAGCCTATCCCACCCCTCGACACACAAGTGATCCTGCCCTTGTCAACTTTGGACTTTCAACAAAATTTCAGTTAATTGTAAGATGTAAAAAAACTCATTTCATAACTCGGGAAAAAAGTTCCGGGTTAATCCTGTCGATTCTCTCAATCGTTGACTTGATTTTGTGCATGAATAAATACATCGATAAGATACACAGAGAAAACGCAATAGATCAAATATCAGAGGACAACTCCCTCAATACATAGGAATATCGAACAGAGTCATGTATTCCGCTGCTCTTTCTTACACTTGAATTTGAATTTGATTGCGGTAGTAATCAATAAATTGTTGCAAAATCTTAATTTCTATATTATTTTCCTGCTGAAAACAGTAGTCAATATTTTCATTCAAGAAGGTTGAAATCCAAAAATGGATTTACTAGTATGGCTTTCAAAATCCTGAATTGACATAGTGTAGAAGATTGCCTTACATTAATTTTATCAATCATTGATAATTCAGTACAGAATTTCATTTCCAACATTCTTAATGTGAAAGAAGTGAAATCCTTTTGCACACATAACAATAATTCATATTGAAACGTACAATGTTGACAATGAAAGGCTTGAAATATTCGTCAGTAGTTCAAAACTAAAATACAATTTAGATTTGTAAGGGATTGATAACAATCTTATTGTATTATCAGGCACTTTTCATAATATTGTAATTTGATGCATAATTCATTCTCCTTGCAAAATTCTTTTATTGAAATTTGGTATTTTCAATCATTTTACATTTAGATAATAATAATTATTATTATCAGGTGCGTATTATTGAGTATAACAAAGATGTTTCAACAGTCATACAAGAATTAGGAAAATATCTAAGAAAATAGAAGTTCAAGAATTTAATAACAATGGAAGTTAAAGTTGAATAACGTAGCCAATATCACAAAGTGAGCGCATAAGAAGCAAAAATTATGTCTTAATCAGACCGCCATTCTTCAAATTGATTAGTACACGAAGAATACATAAAAACTGTCTTCCCAATCGACAATTCGACAATTGATCTCCCCCAAGATTTCAACTTGGCATTCATATCTCAAGAATTAAAAAATTTTCCTTCAAAAATTTGTTACATTTAGGTAACTTGATGTATACAAATCGAAATACTTCGAGAAATGTCACTAGTAAACATTTTTTTAAAAGCGTGGCGCACAGCTTCAAATGGAAAAGACAAATTTTGTGTTTTTATTCCAAAGAGACACAAGTTTTTGTTGTTACACAATTATTTCTAATGAACTTAATCTCTTGCATTTACTATGGTTTAATAATGAAGTAACAACCAAAAGAAGTTTCTTGTGTAAATGTTTCTCAATGGCTGTGACGATTTAAACTTTTTTATCCAGTACTACAACACCACTCGCACTATTCAACAATAAAATGCAAATCACATTGAGATAGGGCAAAGTTATCCAAGCACTCCCAGACAGTATGCAATCGAGGCACTAAGCATTGAAACGACGGCTAAGAACTAGCGTACTTACAGAACGGTTGCACTTGTACCAGCTCTACAATCACAATACACCGTTACCATAGAAACTATGGACAGTTGCAGCGAGAGAGTGCAGAGGGTGAGATTAGGCCGGCACCAGTTTGAGCAGGAGAGCAGTGAGTACGGTTGCGTTTCTCTCCTTGGTGACCCACTCAGTGGCTTCGTTCACCTTGTAGGAGCCGGGGCGAAGCAGCACTTGGAAGGCCGCATGGGCCATCATTTTTTTCTGTGTTTTCGGATCTATGTACCTGAGGGCGAACACAATATTATAAAAGCGGTGCTTTTATATGAATTATGGGCAGAAACAGAGACAGAAAATGTACCACAGTACACTTCAACGACCAATTTTGGTTGAATGAGAGGGAAAGTATTGACACAACTGGTAGCAATAAATAGAAGTGATTTGAAAATAGAGCGGGAAGATATAACATTGAAGTAACATAATTGTGATGAAAACCACTTAAAGATACTATTTTAGAGGTTATCAAATCAATTCAGCTTGATTTTTCAAAAACAATAATCAAGTCAAATCAACATATTGATTGTTCATAACACCTTGGAAGCTTCAGATGTTTAGAAAAGTGAGGCAAAGTGTAGGCGATTGCAAGGCAAGTGATAGCCACGGATACGTTCTCTAATGCCTGTAAATGAATGATTTGGAACAGTTTGAAAACGTGAAACCAAATTAAGATGGTCAAATTTTAGATAGCCATCTGTGAACGGAAATATGTTATGAATATCTGATATTAGATAGTCATAATACGATTAGTCTATAAGATAACAATTTCATACTATACTAAACCAAATACTAATCTAATACTACTACTACTACTACTACTACAACTACTACTACTACTACTACTACTACTACTACTACTCATTGACTCTACGGCCCTTGAAGAGCCTTGGCCTCCTCCACAAGTCTTTTCCATACACCTCTGTCCTGTGCTCGCTGTCTCCACCTTCTCACACCCAAGGATTGAAGGTCTGCCTCCAGTCGTCCAAACATCTCTTGCGTGATCGGCCTCGCTTTCTTTGTCCCCCTGGTTGATGATACAGAGACATACGTGCTGTACGGGTTTCCGGCATACGTTCCACATGGCCCAACCAACGAATTCTTGCTCTTCTAATTTCAGTAACAATGATCGGTTGCCCATACAGATTATAGAGCTCATCATTTTTTCTGAGTAGCACTAATCTAATACAGTATAAAAAAGACACTTACTGATACTTGGTGCTTGTGATGTGCTGTATTGACGGTGAGAAGACAAGTTGGGTCGCATCACAATCGTCCTGTTTCGAATGCAATTTCCTTTGCACATTTTGACCAACACCTAGTTCACCTGAAACAATACAACAGCTTAATTAAGCGACAGTCAATAAGTTATCAATAATCACATACAGTAGGCCTACACTCGATTTAAAATGATTGAAGATGCTTATCAGAACAATCAGTGAAGCAAGAAATTTTTAGTTTGGTGCTTTTATATGGAGCTTCTATATGGAGCAGATAATGCTACTTCCAGCATATCACCATTATTATTATAAAATCGTAATTAATAAATACGTGAGGGTACCCAAAAATAACTGGAATTGCTCTGTTGTGAGCCTTTTATAGTACGAAATTATGCCGCTAGAGGCGTGCAATGAAACTCATTGTTAGTTCAGTGCTGCTTAATTCAACAATCTATCTTGTTCTGTTCGTCTGCAGTGATAGTTTTCGCGAGCGCTGTTTTGTTCGTATTTCGTTTTTTGTGATAGCCACTTCAAATAAGCAACATGCAGCTGAGAAATTCTGTTTATTATTGAAAAAAAAAAATGCTGCTGAAACTGTGTTAATGTTGAAGACTGGCTAAAAAGATGACCCTATGAGATAAACTCAAGTGTACAATATTGGTTTATTTGATTTTAAAATGAAAATATATGTCAATTGATGGCAAAATTTGGTCTAGACGTACTTCAACTGCCCAAATTGTCGGCATAAATTCAAGACAAAAAAGACCCAATTTTGTGACAGACAGGCGACTGGATCTTGTATCACATCGTGCTTGTGTGCACCTGCACACATAGCAATCTCTATTCGGCCATTTTTTGTTAAGGCTGTGCAAAGGCTAGAAATAAACTCTCTACTCGTGATATTGTTCTAAGTTTTTCGATTTGTATATCATTAAGCTATCAAAATGAAAAAGTTTTCTAGGAAAACATTTTTTTCCGATCATTACTTTTTGAGATATGAGCGACTGAAGTTTGAATTTTTGGGACAGAACATTTCAAATTCAGTACGATATAAATCCATGAGATTTAGAGGATAGATTCTTCATGGCATTGTTGATCAAGTATAGCTTAACAAAAATTTTCTGAAAATATCAATTTTAAATATCAAGTTATTCAATTTACCAAAAATAACTCAACTAAAAGTTATTTTTGGTTATTTTTAGTAACTTTGAATATTGAATAACTTTCTCGAAAATCTATATTTTCAAAAAATTATTGTTTTACTAGATCAACAATACCATAAAGAATCTATCCTCTAAATCTCATGGATTTATCTCTTACCGAATTTGAAATGTTCTGTCCCAAAAATTCAAACTTTAGGCGCTCGTATCTCAAAAAGAAATGATTAGAAAAAAATGTTTTCCTGAGAAAACTTTTTCATTTTGATAGCTTGATGATATACAAATCAAAATACTTTGAAAATTGTGCTATTTCCCAAATTTAGATAACATTTTGAAAGTCAAAAATATGATTTAACTTTTTTTAAATTTGGTTCATTTTCACTTAAAAACAACAAAAACTATGAATTTTCAAATTTTGAAAAACTACATAAAATATAATACTTGAATCCCCAATTTCTGAATTTCTATACGTTTCTAGGTCCCCTGAGTCCAAAAAAAGTGGTTTTGGGTATTGGTGTGTGTGTGTGTGTGTGTGTGTGTGTGTGTGTGTGTGTGTGTGTGTGTGTGTGTGTGTGTGTGTATGAGTGTATGTGCGTCTGTGTACACGATATCTCATCTCCCAATTAAAGGAATGACTTGAAATTTGGAACTTAAGGTCCTCACGCTAAGTGTGTGTGTGTGTGTGTGTGTGTGTGGTGTGTGTGTGTGTGTGTGTGTGTGTGTGTGTGTGTGTGTGTGGTGTGTGTGTGTGTGTGTGTGTGTGTGTGTGTGTGTGTGTGTGTGTGTGTGTGTGTGTGTGTGTGTGTGTGTGTGTGTGTGTGTGTGTGTCTGTGTGCACGATATCTCATCTCTCAATTAACGGAATTACTTGAAATTTGGAACCAAAGGTCCTTACAATATAAGGATCCGACACGAACGATTTCGATCTAATGCAATTCAAGATGGCGGCTGAAATGGCAAAAATGTTGTCAAAAACAGAGTTTTTTGCGATTTTCTCGAAAACGGCTCCAACGATTTTGATCAAATTTATACCAAAAATAGTCATTGATAAGCTCTATCAACTGCCACAAGTCCCATATATGTAAAAATCCCAAGAGCTCCGCCCCATCTATGCAAAGTTTGATTTTAGATTCCCAATTATCAGGCTTCAGATACAATTCAAACAAAAAATTCCAAGTGGAAGAGATTGAGCATGAAAATCTCTACAATTGATGTTCAGTAACATTTTCACCTAAAATTGAAAATAAACACGAAATTCGAGAAAATGTTATTATTTCAATTGCAAACTGTTAGCAACTGTTGATTCTATTAAATCATTCACTATGAAGAGATAGCAGACTTCGTGTGTCTCCAACGTTATTGTCCTATCACCAGCTGGCTTGGATCTTCGAATAGTAGACTTGAGATGCGCGTGAACACTAGCGTCAGGTGATAAATTTTCATAACGGCAAGGAAAGTTGTGTGAGCCACACCAGATTTTTATAATACTACTAGTAGTTCTGTGAACAGTAGACCTCACGCAGTATTCTCATCTACAAGTACCTGATTGAAACTATAGACCTTATGGAAATACAGCAATAGACTGGCTTCTCCACACAGCTGTGTAATCACTTGTCAGCTGATTTAAGATGAATAATTCTATAGTCTGATTTTTACTCTAATATTGGCGTATGAAGGAGGCTCCTTTTTCCTTTTATATTATCCTTGAAATGCAAAATTTCCAAAAATCTTGTATATACGTCGACGGGCAATTAAAAAAGGAACATAACTGTCAAATTTTATGAAAATCTATTTCCGTGTTTCGCCATTTAAACATTAAGAGAAATGCCAAACCGTCGACTTGAATCTTAGACCTCACTTCGCTCGGTCAATTATTATTGTATAATATTATTCACATTAATTTAAATTGAGAGTATTTTGAAGGGGATGAGGTTGTATATTGTAAGACATTTAAAAATATAAAGCTTTTAAAAAAATTCCGGTTATTTTTGGGTATCTGTAGTAGTATAATATCATCATTATCAAAATATAATTTTGAAAAATTGCTGCTAGAATCCAAACAGGAGAACAACAAAATCACTAGTTTTGGCCTAGTAGCTTCTAAATAAATTACAATTCATGTACTGTATTACTTGATTTTATTCATGTTCTTTATTCATTCTAGATAGAATGAATAACAATGCGTACAACAATGAATCATTTCTACAATCTTGACAATATTTTAGAAAATAAATTCCAAGGTTAGAATGTCCATAGCTCATGTAATGGAAAATGCACAACATACTTTTCAATGAATACTTTTCAATGAAAGAGCTTATTATGTCTGCAATAGCTGAAAACGGACAGTTAAGTTATGGGCCGGAAGTCGTGCTCTTAAATCCAATATATACTTCCACCAAATGCATTTTAGAGGTTGTGATAGCTTTTTTTAAAATGTGTTTACGAAAAACCATCTGTATAAAAGTAAATTATTTTTTCCTACGGATACCTTGAAAAGTGACCATTCCTGCACTGATTACAGAACGCAAAGTATTACTTTGTGTACTCCAGATTTGCAACATGGCAACACAAAATTGTTGGTGGGTTATATGGATTATTGCACGAAAACAAAAATTAACTTGGTAACAATGACTGTGGTTAGATTTAGATAAGAATCATTTCAATGGCTACCCTACATTTATGATAAAATCCCAATCTAGAAATCCAAAATAAGAATAATGTTCATCTAAATCATAATTAAATAATCATCATTTACGAATTCTCATCATTTGTTAATAAATAATAGTTCTTTTCTATTGATAATTATTATTTCAACTGCAAGCAATGAGAAAAGTAGCAAATATACATTATAAAATTCGAATTTTTAGGTTAAATGATTACCGTTCTATTTCCATATAAATAAACACAAGAATACTACAATAATAATATTCTCTGTTGTCTATGTTATTTTTATAAATTTTTTCAGTTTACTTTGAGAATTTTTCTCGGTAATTTGAGCAAAAGTCTAAATTTCTTAATTCTGTTTTGGTACTTTTTAGCTGGATGAAACAAACTTAGGTACGATTCTTCCCGCCAGGTCGCGCGCTTGTCGGTTCAGCCATCTTGCAGCCATCCCAATCAGCTGTTGGCGTGTATTTTGAATGCAAATTTTTTGTTCTATCTGTATTTTTTCTGATTTTTGAATGAATAAAAATAAGAATTTTGGCTGAGAATTTTCGACTTTAATTGGATTATTAATTTTAAAATTAATTAAGATTGTTATTAATAACAGCATCACACACACAAACATTTGATGGATTTCAGCCATCATTTTACCCATAATCAACCACTTCTCATATTCAATAGTAACTGTAGAAAAAGTTTAATGTGAAATATGTGAGCAGAGTTCCTCTGCTGCACTCAAGAAGCCAATAGTTATTTGTGCAACTAGTGCAGCAAAGTGACACTTTGCTGCACTGAAAGAAACGTTTATGCACGAGCCGTAGGCGAGTGCAGAATGATGGTTTCTTGAGTGCAGCAAAGGAGCTTTGCGCACGTATTTCACATTAAATTTTTCTTTCCATTTACCATTGAATGTAAGAAATAGGTAATTGAAGGTAAAAATGTCTCATAATTCATCAACTTTTTTTGAGTGTTAAATAATTGTGGCTCTTGAATTGCTGATAATGAAGTATTGCAATCATTACACACAGAAATGTTCAGAAGTTAATGGAAATGACAATAGACATGATATTTCAGAGTTATCCAGGAGTCAATTATTTTTATCTCATCTACAAAAAATCATAGAATAGTACTGTAATGAAGATTATAATAACAATAGTTATTTGTATATCTAGAGTGAAAAGTACGACTTTTTCTCCCTGTGGGAAAAAGTTCGAAGCAATTTTCCTGAGGGAGAAAAAGTATTTTTTGCTCGTGATGTACACAACATTTTTCCTCCATCTACATTTTTTATAGAAACTGCAAATAAAATCATTCTAATAACTTACGTATTGGTGACAATGATTCCTAACAACATAACCTAAATCTAAAACCTGAAAACCGGTCGTCTGATTGGCACTGCCGATTGCACTATCTATCAGCAAAAGTTGTAACAATTATATCAGCTGAGCAGCTACCAAAAATGGCTGACTCCAGATCACGTGGTTCAGATTTGAATTGCAGATAAAAAATATTTGTTGGCTGGTATTTTGAATGGAATAAAATATTTTAAAAATTGTATAAATTTTTATTGTCTACTAATATTAAGAATATAATAATTATCATACAAACATATATTTCATGAGTTAATCAAATTTCTGGTTGTGGTATTGAATTCAGTTGACTCAATGACAGACACCTCTATTATGCTTTCTCATCTGAGCTTAGACCTTCTAACCTATTACAATGTAAGTTTCAAAATAGAGATGCTCCCCATGTTATTTAAATGGAGTCACTTTTACTCCCTAGGGAGTTTATTTGTTTTTTACTACCGAGAGTGAAAAAGTGACACTTTAGTATTAGGTTTCAGGGAGTAAAGTAAGTACTTTAGACAGTAGGTGGAGGAAAAATAATATGATTGATGTTAGAAAAAAATTCCTTTCTACATATTTATGAAATAATATAGTTTTACTCATTTTGCTTTAGATCTAGTATTTACAGGGTTACCTCTACCTTTACCTTTTTCGGAGAGTAAAAAAGGAATTCAAAAATTCTTCTTTCTTGTATGTTTATTGTTTTTCTTCAATTATTAGTCAATTTTATGAGCTACAGCTGCTGCCTACTATGTCTCACTTCCACAATCACATTCAACACTATCCACATTTATTTTTTACACAAATTACCACGAAAATCAATCAAGAAACAACAAATTTGCATTTAAAATACACGCCAACTGCTGATTTGAATGATGGAAGTATGAAGAACCAACAGGCGCGCGACCTAGCGGAAAAAATTGTAACTTTGTTCGTTCCATCTTTCCAACTATCTAAAAACAGTTTCCAGAAATTTAGATTTACAAACGGTCTCAAATTACAAAAAAAATGCTCAAAGTAGCCTAAAAATATTAATAAAAATAACATAGGCACCAGAGAATTTTGATTGTAGTTTTTTTATTCACATGGATAACAATGAACGGTAATTATTTAACCTCAAAATTCAAATTTCATAATGTGTATTTGCTAGACTACATTTCTCATTGCTTGCAGTTGCAATAATAATTATCAATAAAAGAGAAACATTATTTATTATTAAATGATAAGAAGTAATTATTTAATTATGATTCACATGAACATGATTCTTATTTTGGATTTCTAGAATGAGATTTTATCATAAATGTAGCCATTGAAATGATTCTTATCCAAACACAGGCATTCTAACCAACTTAATTTTGGTTTTCGCACACCAATCATCCATATAACCCACTAACTATTTTGTGTTGTCATGTTGCAAATCTGAAGTAATCACTTTGCTCACTAGTGCGGAAAAGTGATTCTTTGTGTTCTGTAATCAGTGCAGGAATGGTCACTTTTCAAGGCGACTGTAGGAAAATAACTATTTCTCTTCATAATTATGTTTTTTCAAGTTGTTTATAACCTCTGAATCGCTAAATATGGTGAGAAATCTTGCCAAAAGCCAAGATTTGCCATATGGTTTATCAGTTTTATGTGAGGTCTTTTAGGTCTGTTCACAGTAATGTCGATTGAGACTTTCCCCGATGCCAAGACATTGGTTGGATAGAAGCATGTACAGAAATGTATGGAAAAAGTGAATATAGCTGCAGTGTGACTTGTGTGTGATGCTAATTCGAGATATAGCTAAATGGGCTTGGGCAAGTGACTGCACAAAGACCAACCATTTACGTCAGTGATTTTAAAGTATGTCTCACATAGCTATGTTTGATTTTATATAATGACTCTGCAACCAGGCATTAGTTACCCAAAAATCGTTGTCAGTAATGCCCGGTTGCAGAGTCGTTACATAAAATCAAACATAGCTATGTGATACATAGTTTAAAGTCACTGAAATAAATGGTTGGTCGTTGCACAGTCATTAGCTGAATCCCATTTAGCTATATCTCGAATTAGCATCACACACAAGTGACACTGCAGCTATATTCACTTTTTCCATACATTTCTGTACATGCTTCTATCCAACCAATGTCTTGGCATCGGGGAAAGTTTCGATCGACATTACTGTGAACAGACCTAAAAGACCTCACATAAAACTGATAAACCATATGGCAAATCTTGGCTTTTGGCGAGATTTCTCACCACATTTAGCAATAATATTACAGATGTGTTGTAATAAACATCTTTCAAAAAAAGCTATCACAACCTCTAAAATGCATTCGGCGAATGTAGATATTGGACTTAACAGCACGACTACGGGCCCATAACTTAAATGACCGTTTTTAGCTATTGGAGACTCATTTAGCTAAATGACATAAGCTTTTTTGACGACTCTGCAACGAAATCATGTGTTTTTGGGCGTTTTTAGTTTTATAGGAGCTATAGTTTACTTTGACATCTGTGCAACAAAAAGTGGAGTTATGGCTTCATAAATAAGTTAAATGCCTGATTTTAACTTTATGTGACAACTCTGCAACCGGGCATAAGTGTGATGATTAGTTGCATTGCTATCACCTCACTTTGGACAACACATTCAACTGTGTATTTTAAAAGTCAATCAAGTTAGCGATGCCTTATGGTGTCACCCAGTTGCTCTTATGTACTCATCTTGACATTACGGAATATTTTTATTGAATCATGCAATGTTTTCAAATTATATTGCTAAAAATTTTATAATCACAGCTGATAAGTTTCTCTCCTCCTCTCTTTAGTTTTCAACAAACGATGGAAATTTCTGTTTCAATCAGCTGCCACTTGGATGATCAATTTTTCCTCTCAAGCTGTTATCTCAGAGATGCGTCTCAGCTCAAATTTTTGTATCACGGACAAACTATTTGCTATGAGCATCTTATGATCTGCCCTCGATCGGGGATAAATAAAGAATTTAGGCCACAGCTTGGCATGAAAATTATCGAGTCTAATCATTTGAATAATTAATTGATGTGTTGGAAGTGCTCTGTAGAATAGTAGACTAATTGTGGAATATTGGGCGGGGCTTAAAAGTCGACCTCGACTGTATCCATTGGCAATTAATATTCCCCGATGACAGTTTTAAAATTAGCAGTGATCATATTATTTTTGCTTTTGCTTGATACAATTGAAAATTGAATTCCAAATCAAGTTTATTTGGAATTTGTTGACTCTGGTATCCATGGATCTCTTGCTTATTCTGGAATTTCTAGCATAGCCTATTGCTTAAGCTGATTTACACCAAAGCTGGTTCAAAAGCTGAAAATAAACTTTCTACTGGTGATATTTTTCAAAGTTTTTCGATTTGTCGATTTGTATATCACCAAGCTATCAAAATTAAAAAGTTTTCTCAGGAAAAGTTTTCAAATTCGGTAAGAGATTAATTCATGACATTTAGCAGATAGATTCTTAATGGTATTGTTGATCTAGTAAAACAAAAATTTTCTGAAAATATCAATTTTCGATATAGTTATTCAATTTAATAAAAATGACCAAAAATAACTTTTGAGTCTCTTGAGTAACTCTTGAGTCATTTTTGGTAAATTGAATAACTTTTTCGAAAATCTATAATTTGGGAAAATTTTTGATTTACATGATCAACGATACCATGAAGAATTTATCCTTCAAATCTTATGGATTAACCTCTTACCGAATTTGAAATGTTCTGTCCCAAAAATTTAAACTTTAGGCGCTCATATCTCAAAAAGTAATGATCAGAAATATTTTTCCCTTTTTTTTCATTTCACTTATTCAAAAGTGTAAAAGCAGCCAATCCACTGATTCTTTCTTCCATGGAAGTCCATTTATATAATTATACAGAGTGGGTGAAAAGTCCGAGAAGGGCTAAATATCTCATACACAAAGGTTATTTGACAGTGGGTGGGATTGGAAATCCTACTCAAATTAAAAATACTACTCTACTATGACTTCAAAAATCTGGTCCGCCATCTTGGATCCGCCATATTGAATGCAACTTTATTTTTTAAATGGGAAAGTGGTCATGCAATACATGATTTCGCTACGAGATTTAAAAAAAAAATGAATGGTGAAAACCGCACATCAATATCTCAAACCGTTCAGAAGATATTTACATTATTAATCAATACCACTTATGTATTCATTTCTGATGTGCATGATATTGATTAATAATGTGAATATCTTCTGAATGGTTTGAGATATCGATATGCAGTTTTTGCCATTCATTTTTTCTTGAAATCTCGTATCGAAATCATGTATTGCATGACCACCTTCCTATTTAAAAGAATAAAGTTGTATTCAATATGGCGGATCCAAGATGGTGGACCATATTTTTAAAGTCAACGGTTTTTGCCATTCTTTTTTTCTTGAAATTTCGTATCGAAATCATGTATCGCATGACCACCTTCCTATTTAAAAAAATAAAGTTGCATTCAATATGGCAGATCCAAGATGGCGGACCAGATTTTTGAAGTCATAGTAGAGTAGTATTTTCAATTTGAGTAGGATTCTCAATCACACCCACCATCAAATAACCTTTGTGTATGAGATATTGAGCCATTCTCGGACTTTTCACCCATCCTGTATAAGAGTCCATTCATAAATGGTCTGCCCAATTAATGTGGCTGATTTCTCATGTCCTAAACTTTACTATCATAAATATTAAAGTGGGAATTTTTAAGTGGACATTTAACGCTGTGTTTACACCAAAGTTATTAGCAAAATGTTAATAACTAAATCCTGATTCTATTAGATTGAACATAAATTGTCATACACATGATGAACATATATGTGATTGACAAGTTCCATTCACTCAAATAGAATCTATAAGGATTAAGTTATTAACATTTTGTTAATAACTTTGTTGTAAACCCAGCTTAAAAGTTAATTTGCATAATTCTGAATAGAGTTTATTCAATCACTTTGATTATTAACTACCATTATATGGTTTCTTTCTTTAATCTTAGCTTGAAACCAAAAGCTTAGGGATGAAAATTTGGATGTAAATTACATGTAACTTGATTTAATTTTTATCTAAATTGACAACTTTAGTATTTACTTGTGATTTTTTAATATCAATATCAATAGGGTTGTATTGTGTCATGTAATGACATCATGAAAGGAAATAGGACCAGCTGATGGAATATTATGTTTTTTCTTCATAGTTTTTAGCTGATTTTGAAACATGTAAATATCAGTCCCAGTAGCTCAAAAGCCTGTTCAATTTCAATCATGATTAAATTTAATGAGAACTAATCAGAGCAAAGGTTTTTTTTAATAGAAGGCTTCTCTGATTGGTTCTCATGGTATTTAGTCCGGATTAGGAATTAACAGACAGTACAACTGGCTCTCTCAAGGCCATGGCTGAATACAAACATAGAGCAACAGAGGAACCAACACAACAGAAGCTAAAGGAATTACTCACATTTCTATCACCTCACAATAAACATCAATTAAACTACCATATGTTTGGAGAGTTCAATTTTAAATTTCTTTTGCAATCATCCAGTCACTTTCTGTACCTATTCTTCCAGATGTTCCATGAATACTGCAATGTTTTAAAATGAGGTTGCCAAATTTGGTAACTTAACTATAGCTATTTTATAATCTTTTTCACTTGCTCACACTTTCTTTCTCACGTTTTCAACAGAGTATGGATACTTTTTTGATCAGCTGCTACTTGAGGGACCAATAATCCTTTCTGAAAGAACTTCAGCAAATTCCTCCATAGTTGAGACCTGTTCCAAAATAATTTTTACTTTCCTTTCCTTATCATAGGTACGGAAAGTATTGCTTTCCAAAAAAAATTGAGGTACCCAAATTTATAAATTTCTATACGTTTCAAGGTCCCCTGAGTCCAAAAACATGGTTTTTGGATATTGGTCTGTATGTATGTGTGTGGTATGTATGAGTGTATGTGTGTCTGTGTACACGATATCTCATCTCCCAATTAACGGAATGACTTGAAATTTGGAACTTAAGGTCCTTACAATATAAGGATCCGACACAAACAATTTAGATCAAATGCAATTCAAGATGGCGGCTAAAATGCTGTCAAAAACAGGGTTTTTGTGATTTTCTTGAAAACGGCTCCAACAATTTTGATCAAATTTATACCTATGAATAATGTCTATCAACTGCTACAAGTCCCATATCAGTGGAGAGAAAAGGAGAATTCTGGAACAACCTTGACCTTGTTTCCAATGTTCAAGGTCACCAAACCTAAGGTGGACCACCCAAACCTTGTTTCCAAAGGGCCCCCAACTCCCCCACCCACACCACCAAAAAATATATGGATATTATGTATCTTAACCACAGAATAAGAAAATTCCTTTATTAATATTTGGAATTTATAAAAGAATTATTTTTAATTTAAAAAATCAAAAAGATTATTTCTATTTCCTATTGTAATCAATGTATTTTGAAAAAATTAAAAAAATTAAATTAGAAATCAAAAAAATTATTTTCTATCAAAATCAATGTATTTTGATGGAAAGAATAAGAAATGTTGTTTGACATTTCTCAATATCTATCTTAATTAACTAGATAATTGAGAAAAACTGACTCACATTGTGAGTTTTTGAAAATATCATTAAAAAATATATGGATATTATGTATCTTGACTGCAGGATAAGAAAAGTCCTTTGATATTTTTTGATAACTCTAATAAAAAGGGTGTTAATGGGTAAAATATTTGGAAACTATAAAAAATTATTTTTAATTTTGAAAAATTCAAAAAAATTATTCTCTATCACAATTGATGTATTTCAATGAGTTGAATAAGAAATCTCTTTTGACATTTTTTGATAACTCTAATAAGAAGGGTGTTAATGGGTAAAATATTTGGAAATTATTTTTAATTGAAAAAAAATATTTTCTATTGCAATCAATGTATTTTGATTAGATGAATAAGAAAGTCCTTTGAAATTTTCTGATAACTATCTTAATTAATAAGATATTTTCATATAGGTAAGAAATCACCTTACTATACTTTCAAGGAAGGCTATTTCAAAGACCTCCACTCCACCTTCCCAGTCACATGCCCAATGGCCATGCCCACCAATCAGCATTAGAGGCTTCCATGGGGGGGACCTGTCACTCTAGCTCAAGATGCAGGACCTGTCACTCTACACTAAGATGGTTATGGAGAACTATCACTCCAGATTAATATGTCCATGGTAGACCTGTGACTCTAGATCAAGATGTCCATGGGAGACCTGCCACTCTAGATCAAGATGTACATGGGGACCTGTCACTCTAGATCAAAATGGCATTCAAGATAGGCATTTTCAATGACTCCACCTTCTCCTGTGACATGACTCCACCTTCTCCTGTGACATGACTCATGCAACATAGACATTTTCAATGACCCCCACTCCTCCTGTCACTAATGACCATGCTCACCAGTCTCTCTATCAGTATTCAACATGTCTGTATGGCAAAGTAGGGTCATCCACTCAGCTCCACTCAATGGTCAGTCTGTGTTCAGTCACTGGCACTCGGCATCCTAATGTACTTATAGCTAAACTATATCTAAGAGGTTGGTAATAAGTGTACAGTCTGGAATACAATTAGTTCTTTATTGATCAATTAATCATCTATTTCATTAAAAAGTTTACTACAAACAGATATATCTCTGTTCTATAATCCAAGTTGTTCACTATATTGAAAAGTGATGTATCCATGATGTTCCTCCTTGACCCCATGTCAAGCAGGTGATATTCCAGGTAGTAGACTCCTTCTCCAGCACTAGTCCTTGGCAAGTCCTCCATGTTGATGTCTGGTAGTCTTCAGATGATATTCAGTGATACCTCTAGACTACTGTTTCGAGTCAGAGGTATAGGTGTAGTAGTATTTCTCACCACTACATCATCCTCCTCCCCTCCTCCTCCTCCTCCTCCTATTCCTCTTCTACCTTATTGTTCTCCTCCATCTCCATATCAGATTCCTCTTCCTCTTCCTCATCTTCTATATGATCCTCATCCTTCTTCAGATCAAATGGGAAGATTGATGATAAATTTCTCACCATATTCACCCCACTTTGAGAATTGGAGTACCATCTTCTCTATTGTTCCAGATACACAGGTGATCCACAAAATATCTGTTCTCCACACAATGAATCTAATCTGCTATGTATCCAATATATATCCATATCTTATGTTGGCTTATGATTTATTTGTTTGATGTACATACTGGTCAGTGTTTATCAGTATTCTGAGGTCTGAAAGTTTGAGCTCAGCTATTTATACATCTTGGACCCACCTCAAGTGCCAAGTGCCACTGACTGAACAGTTCGAGGACTCTCTTAGAGGACTTGCCAAGGACTAATGCTGGAGAAGGAGTCTACTACCTGGAACATCACCTGCTTGACATGGGGCCAAGTAGAAACATCATGGATACATCACTTTTCTGCACACTCAATATAGTGAACAACTTGGATTATAGAACAGAGATATATCTGTTTGTAGTAAACTTTTTAATGAAATAGATGATGAATTGATCAATAAAGAACTAATTGTATTCCAAACTGTATACTTATTACCATCCTCTTAGATATAGTTTAGATAAGTACATTAGGATGCCAAGCACCACTGACTGAACAGTGAATGAACACTGACTGACCACTGACTGAACTGTGAATGACCAGTGACTGAGCAGTGATTGAACACTGACTGACCACTGAGTGGAGCTGAGTGGATGACCCAACTTTGCCATACAGACATGTTGAATACTGATAGAGAGACTGGTGAGCATGGTCATTAGTGACAGGAGGAGTGGGGGTCATTGAAAATGTCTATGTTGAATAAGTCATGTCACAGGAGGAGGTGGAGTTATTGAAAATTTCTATCTTGAATGCTATTTTGATCTAGAGTGACAGGCCCCCAATGGACATCTTGATCTAGTGATAGGTCTACCATGTACATATTAATCTAGAGTGATAGGTCTCCACAACAATCTTAGTATAGAGTGACTAATGCTGATAGGTGGGTGTGGCCATTGGAGACAGGAAAGGTAGAGTGGAGGTTGTTGAAACAGCCTTTGTTGAAAGTATGGTAAGGTGATTTATTACCTATATGATATTTTCAAAAAAACATTATTTAGAGGGAATTTTTACATTTCTCAGTTGGAGTCCTACAATGTGAGTCAGTTTTTCTCAATTATCTCGTTAATTAAGATAGATATTGAAAAATGTCAAAGGACATTTCTTATTCTTTCCATCAAAATACATTGATTTTGAAAGAAAATATTTTTTTTAATTAGAAATATTTTTTTTTATAATTTCCAAATATTTTACCCATTCTTATTAGACTTATCAAAAAAATGTCAAAGGACTTTTCTTATTCTGCAGAAACAAGGTTTGGGTGGTCCAGCTTAGGTTTGGTGACATTGAACATTAGAAACAAGGTCAAGGTTGTTCCAGAATTCTCCTTTTCTCTCTACTCATATCTGTGAAAATTTCAGGAGCTCCACCCCATCTATGCAAAGTTTTATATTGGATTGTCAGGCTTCAGATACAATTTAAACAAATAATTTCAAAGTGGCACTTTTAAATTAAAAGTGGAAAAGATTGAGCATGAAAATCTCTACAATTAATGTTCAGTAACATTTTCACCTGAAATTGAAAATAAGCTCAAAATTTGAGATTGTGATTATTCAATTGCAAACTGTTGGCAACTGTTGATTCTATTAGATCATTCACTATGAAGAGATAGGGGACCTTGTGTCTCCAGTATTATTGTCCTGTCACCAGCTGGCTCAAATCTTTGGATAGTAGACTTGTGATGCGCGTGAACACTAGCATCAGGGGATCAAGTTTCATTATGGCAAGGAAAGTTGTGTGAGTGGGCCACACCAGATTTTTAAAACTGTCATCTGATTTACACATCTCCAATATTTAGAACTAGCTTACCCGAGCTTCGTACCACCAAAAAGTCAATGTATCTCATATCACAATTGACTTTATTTGGTGAATCATGAAATTTATCTGACAATCAATATTTTCATTTACATCTCAATAAGGACTTCCGATGTGCTTAGTCATGCAGCATTTATTATTCCAAAAACATATTATTCTGAATCAATTGGTAGTAATATCTATCAGTAAAGTGTTGAATTAAAAACATAGATAGGTTAAATCAGTGTTTCAAAGATGATTTGAATGTTTTCATAGTTGTTGATTGTCAATAGATGGTCCAGGAAATATGCGATGTACGATGAATCACACAGGATTCCATATTCTTTCCATCTTCCATTTTAGGATGAATTATATTAGAAAAAATTTTTACATTGGAAAAAATTGTAACATTTTTTACATTAGAAAAAATTGTAAATGATTCTGTCTTTCTTTAGTAATTAATGAATGCAATGAGAACAACACTCTTTCATGAGGTGAATATTTTTTTCCAACATTTTCCAGTTTCTCAATGTAGGGGAGTGATAGGTCTTTATCTACACTTCAACTCCAAACTACTGTTTTAATACCAGTACACAATTTATCAGAGGGTGACGTGTTTATTACAGCTGGTAACTTTAGATGCTAGATCATAATATTATCACATTAAGATCTTGAATCATGATAATCTTTCCGTTCTTTGGTAGCCGCTCGACCGACAATTTCAAAAACATAGGTATGTAAAATGGATTAATAAATCATTATTATTAGCCCCCCTATTGAGATTTCTGGTCAGAAACCATTCCCAATATTCACACAACATATTCCCAAAGTTTCATACCGTTCTGTCATGTAGTTTTCAAGTCTATAGGAGAAAAACAAACAAACACACAGACATTCATTTATATATATATATATATATATATATATTATATATATATATATATATATATATATATATATATATATATATAGCCTATATATATAAAGCACATAACAGAAGACACTTTAAAGTTTGTAATATAAATTAAAACAGGAGACACAAGATATAAATAGATTGAAAACACTTAGAAACTTACATTAGAAATGGGGGGAAATTTTCGGAGACCGAGTCTCCTTTCTCAACCTGGCAGTCTGCTGGCTTGAGAAAGGAGACTCAGTATCCTTAAATTTCCCCCCATTTCTAATGTAAGTTTTTAAGTGTTTTCAATCTATTTATATCTTGTGTCTCCTGTTTTAATTTATATTACAAACTTTAAAGTGCCTTCTGTTATGTGCTTTATATATATATATATATATATATATATATATATATATATATATATATAACATATGCAATTTAAAGCTTGAAATTTATCAATTTTACTCAGAGATGGTGCCACTATCACCCGCCTCACCAATTTGCGTTTACTATAGTAGACAAATTATCATACATGACTAACCTTTCATAAAGATACTCGAACAATAATATTACGAAAATCAAATTCATATGGTGAATGTATACAATCATGGAGAAACGATAGCGTAAGTTACACTATAGTTTCTCTATGATACAACTAACTATACGACCTCATAACAGAGGAAGTCAATGAAGGTAAGTGCCAAAGAAATTAAGTACTGAAGTATAAGGTACTATGTAAAGTATCTAAAATCTTCGATGAATGATGATTTCTACTCAATAATGATTTGATTTACCGTGTGTGAACAGTTGTCCGAGATCGAGTATGGTGCGCACAGTGGTTAGAGGCGTGCCGATGAAGGCGACATGCCATTGGTCGGTTGCAGTTGTGGTTGCGGTGGAGCCAGCCGCCTTTGGTCGTAGCGGCAGTCGCAGCCAGCCCACCGGGTGACCACCCCCCACTCCCTTACTGCTCGCCGTGCAGCACTCTGCGCAGTAGCAGGCTATCGACAGCCAACTGAAGAAGCCGTCTGTAAGCACCAACAAAACTCCATCATTATGCCATTCATAATGGCATTTTATTAATCAATAAAAGGTACCTGATCTGACTTCGAACCTTCTCATTCCCATATTTTTCTAAACCTGCCGATACTTCATTCAGGTTTGTAATTACTTTTGATATTCTTCAACTTTATATGGTATGATTGATACATAATAAATAGAAAAATAAAAAAAATTAACCAATACCTTTTTTGGAGTACACTGCAATAGGTGAATTTACCTATTTTTTAATTTTTTTTACATCTTTTTTGCCCATAAAAAACAAAATACAAAATAAAAACTTACAAAAGAAATATTCTAGATTATAATATTATGCTATTTTACGAAAAAAATTAAAATTATATGGCACCAACGAGCAAGGGCAAAACCCTGACCGCTGAGTGAGAGTATCAGCTGTTTAGACAATATAAAAAAAGAAATATTCTAGATTATAATATTATGCTATTTTACAAAAAAATTAAAATTACATGGCACCACCCAGCAAGGGCAAAACCCTGACCGCTGAGTGAGAGTATCGGCTGTTTAGACAATATAAAAATGTATTTAGTAATAATCAAAGCTACAAAAATCGAAGTTCAACAATAAATTACTAGTAATTATAATATTTGACTGATGTCAAAGAAAAATTTTTGTATCACCCACTTATTTATCTGTTCCAACCTCTGTCTACCCCTATTAGAAAGAGATTCTGACAATGCATTTGGCATGATATTTATTATTTTTGAGCTAAGATAACCCAATTGTCTTCGCACTATTGTCAAATCTGAATAGTTAATATTATAAATTTTATGAGATCGGTAGCTGTCGTTATTTTTTTAACGCATTATTGTAACTGTATAATGCAATATCAGCCAAAATAGACAATACTGAAATGGTAATACTTTATTTTACGTATACATTTTAAGAAAACATACAAGTCAAAGGAAGCAAAATCGGTTAAACATGGGTAATAACATGTTCAATATGACCCCCATTCAATTTGAGGCAACACTTGTGTATCGTTCTTGTAGGTTTTGCACCATTTTTATGAAAAATAAAAATCTTGTGCGAGAGGCTAAAGCTCACATCGAGCTGTAAAGCCAGAAGAAGAAAAAGAAGAAGAAGATGGTGGATCCTCACGGAAGATGTTTTCTTTCACCATTCCCCACACGTAGGCGTCAGGTATTGTAAGATCGGGAGAGTGGGCTGGGTAAGGAAAGTTTGTTCTATGGGAGATGAGACGGTTGCCAAAGGTTTGTCGGAGGAAAGCAATGTTGTTAACGGCAGTGCGACTGGTTGCGCCATCCTGCTGGAGCCACTGTGAACCTAACGGCAGGTTTCGTGCACGACAAAATCTCCCGAGGTCACACACAAAACGATCAACAAAGGCCTTTTTATCGATACTGATTTACAGTAACAGTCTCTCCATTATTGCCTTCAAAAAAGTATGATCCCACTATACCCCTCCCTGACACAGCGCACCAAATGGTTACACGTTTACTATGCTGTGGCCTCTCTACAACAATGTAAGGACGTTCGAGTACAAGGAAACGTGTTGTCTGCTTGTTTATGTAACCATTAAGGTTCACATGACACTCATCTGTGAACCATTAATCACTTAGAAAATCAGGTTCTAGACCAACCGCACGTCCATTTCCGTATGAGCGAAAATAATGCTCTACGATAAAATTGTTTTCTACAGTTGTTAGCACCATGTTAACAAAAACTAACCTCAAATAAGGAAGAAGTAATGAACGACACCTTATTTTTCCTCTCCCTATCATTTTGATAATGTTCTTATTGTATAAATGAATTTTAGTAACGCGAAGCCGTGGCAACAATCACCAATTGAATCAGCTGACCGAGAACGCAACTACAGCTGATTCAGTTTCAGTACTTTCATTTTGGCTGATACGGTATAATCGAATCAAATCAAGTTTTATTCAGTTACATCAAATCACAGATAACATTACAGGTCATTAATTACAGCTTGCCTGCAAACAAAAGTGAAACTGATTCAAAATTGTAACTTGAATGATCATGCTTCATTCTCCTTTATTTAGGTTAAACTATCATCATCCATTGTTCACGTACCAACTTAGGCAATTATTCAAGTAAATAACTATAAATGTAACTGTGAAGCAGATTATATTTGTACCAGGCAGTCCTATGGTCGACTTGAATCTTAGACAGGAGTTGAAGTACTCGCACGAGTAGGAGGAAGCCTTGAGGGAGTTGGCGGTGGCCGAGAGAGGCGTGGAGGCGAGACTGCTATCGAGGGGTAGTGGAGGTGGTGGCGGAGGCGGGGGCAGAGGCTTGTTGATAGCGCCACCACTCGGCGACTTCACAAACGAAGTGTTGGCGCGATTCAGACCCGTCTTGTGATCGCAGTTGGTGTCTGACATGTGGTATCTGGATATTTCTGCCGCAGTCTGCTGCTGCTGCTGCTGTTGCTGAAGGGACAGGTTCTCGTTGGACGCTATTGACTTGGGGTCCAATTCGGTGTCGTCGTCTGCGTCGCTGTCGGCCGAAGCCGTAGCCGCAAACGACACAGCCGCCGCAGCTGACGCTGACGCGGTCATCATTTCCACCTGCAAACAAGCATATAAATCCATTATTGATAACAAACATATACATAAAAGTGATCTAGTTCATGTTTTTGATTGATTTGTCAATTACCGAATGTCAAATAAAAAGGGAACAATGTATTTAAAAGTTTGTATACTAAATAGGAAAAGTATCTAATAAAATCTGGAATATTGCTTTCTATACATGTAGTGTTTGATAATTTGTGGTAAAAAAAAATTTGTGTAAAAAAGTGGTTTTTGGGTATTGGTCTGTGTGTGTGTGTGTGTGTGTGTGTGTGTGTGTGTGTGTGTGTGTGTGTGTGTGTGTGTGTGTGTGTGTGTGTACACGATATCTCATCTCCCATTTAACGGAATGTTAATGTTATTGTCCTGTCACCAGCTGGCTCAAATCTTTGAATAGTAGACTTGAGATGCGCGGGAACACTAGCGTCAGGTGATCAATTTTCATAACGGCAAGGAAAGTTGTGTGAGCCACACCAGATTTTTATAATACTACTAGTAGTTCTCAGATTTTTAACCCTTTTATTCAAATTCATAAACCTTCATTCAACCTTTAACCCATTTTTAATACTGACAATCAGCTACCTTCCATCCATCAGGACATTCCAGACTTATGTAGAAGGGAGCTAAAGTCCAGAAGGCCAGCGATCAGGATGGCAGAGCAGTTAAGAGACGAGAGGTTCTCCCTGACCAGAAGATGGAGAGAGGAAGCGCCCTAGGAATGCCAGAGAGCTATTTCTCAGGCACTGGGCCTCCTGGTTTTGAGCTTCTCCGGTACATCTGGGTGGCACTTAACAGAATCCGATCCAAGCATGGGAGATGCAATGCATCATTTTTCAAATGGGGACTTGCAGACTCCCCACTATGTGACTGTGGAGCGATGGAGCAGACAGTGCACCACATCATATTTGAATGTGAGAGACGTGCCTACCTGGGTGAGGCTAAGGACTTTATTGTAGCCAGTCCCCAAGCAATACAGTACATTTCAACTCTTGATGTGCACTTATAACAGTGTGAAAATTTCTCGACTTTGACAAAAATGCCATATGCTAAATAAATAATAACCCTGAGTAAAATACTGTTGTAAATGTGCTTTTGTAATCAACACTTTATTCATTAAAAGTTTACATTCAAGAACAAGATAAAAATAGAATAAAACATCATCTTTGAACGTATCTCATAAAACTCTAACTTGTTATCTTTTCATAAGTAGTTTGTTTCCAGAACAATCACCTTGGCAACTGTGTTCACATCATAAGTATCCAATGTAGGGCTAGCCTACATCAATACTATAAAGAAAGAGTGTAAATACAATAAGGAAAGATTCCATACGAGACAATCTTCTACCCCAAAAGTAATGATTGTGAAATGAACCGTCCAAAACTGCTTTCACTATTGAAATGTTTAAAAATCAGGATATGTTTTTAGTCCAAGAATTTGAACAAACTGAAAATTTGGAATTTATACAATAATAACCGGTTATATTAATTTATACAATAGTACGGTTATACAATAATAACCGAACTAAAAAATATACTTCACTCTAAAATCAATCAAAACTGCAAACCTAATGAATTATTTTAAAAAATGTGGGTGTGAATCTCGTTTACCGTAGGGTAACCAGATCATTGCCAGAAAAACCCAGGACACTTTCCATCTTCACCCCCCTCACTGAAATTGTACGTTTCTAAGAAGTAATGTTACTTAAACAACTCAAAACATCGTTAACAATATAAAATCAAATTTTTATTTTCCCAGAAACATAATGGCATGACAATGGTTATACAAAAAAGTAAAATACAATATAAAATGAAAAATGATATATAAATTTATTAAACGGGAAGTCCCTGCAAAGTTCGAAAAACCTGAGCGCAGAGACTGACTGTTCAATAACTAATAATAATGCAAGAGAATAATTATGGGATAACGTGCAACTACAGTAGTTCTGTTATTTATTTCGCCAAAATACAAGATACTAACAAGTGTCAACTTGACGGTATACCAACTTTAGCACTAACTAAAGTTCAGCTCCTAACTAGTCTTAATAAAACTGCAGAGTCAAAAATTATGTTCCAGATATTGTGTCCAAATTACATTGTCAAATGATCTATTGTTGTTGTATTGAGAATTTCACACTCAACACTAAAGCTGCTATAACAATTGATGGAAAGCATAAAATGGTGAAATAATACATCAAATTGACGAGAATTGAATCCTCTACAACTATAGTCCAGTCACTATATACATTGGTGCATGCAATTTGCAAAATGCATGTAGTTCTGATTTTTTAATATATTATTTGGGTACATAAGATAAGTCCAGAACCAATTTCTGCATGCAGAATTTCCTTGTGCTAGATACAGGGTGGCCCAAAAACCTCGTATTTTCGGCTCATTTTCCAGTTCTCAGCTATTTCTGCCAAATCTCGTAATCGGACAGAAAAATTTACTCTCGCCTTTTTTTTAGATTATAAAATTCAGAATGAAATGAGATAATTTGTAACTTTCTATCTCTAATTAGTATTGAGTTATGATTTTTCAAAAATGACTGAAATTTGAAGAAAAAATCAATTTTGATGAATTTTAGTTTTTGATCAATAGAGAGATAGAGAGTACCGAATTATCTCATTTTATTATGAATTTTATAATATAAAAAAAAGGAGAGAGTAAATTTTTCTGTCCGATTACGAGATTTGGCAGAAATAGCTGAGAACTGGAAAATGAGCCGAAAATACGAGGTTTTTGGGCCACCCTGTATCTAGCACAAGGAAATTTCGCATGAAGAAATTGGTTCTGGACTTCTCTTATGTACCCAAATAACAAATCTTAAATCTTACAATCAATGGACAGCAGCACACAAATCTTCGATTTGCCGATGACGTGATGTTAGTAGCAGAGAGTGCTGTCTAAATGCCCAGAAAACCACGGTAATGACCAACTCGGAAAAAACAAGAGTTGAAGTTAGCTGCCGGAATAGATAATACGTAGATGAATACGAGTATTTGGGTCAGGTATTGTCATTTTCTAACCGTACAGCCAGGGAAATCAAACACAGAATAGAGAAAGGATGGAAAAAGTATTGGGGGGTTGGAGAAAAATTTCAAAGTAAACTAATCCAACGATTTAAAAGCAAAAGCTCTGACCATGTGCATATACCCTGTTATATTATATGGTTCCCAAACTTGATCGCTTACAGAGGTACTGGATAAGAAGCTCGAAACAACGCAGACAAGAATGGTGTGCGGCATTCTAGGGATTGAGTTGACTCAAAGAGTTAGGAACACAGATATATTAAGAACAGTGTATCTACAAAAGGAGGCACATATAACAAAGTGGAAGTGGGCAGGGCATGTTGCAAGAATGTCTCACGAACGATGGACCAGGATGTGCACTGAGTGGGTTCCTAGAGACAGAATCAGAAATAGAGGACGGCCAAATACCAGATGGAGGGACGAACTCTGTCAGCGAGTGGGGCATGCCTGGGCAACAACTGCCAGGGTTAGAAAATTGTGGAGCCTGATAGTGAGCGGATTATAATATTACATGGACTCAAAAAAATTATATTCTTTAACCTGAATAATAACTATTGCAAATATGTAAAATCTATTTAATGCCAATCAGAAACGTACCTCATTTAGAGAAGCTTTTGTTCAATTGTGAATGTAAATAAAGCTTTATTATTATTATAATTGTTTCAAGAAACCTTTGCAGTTTCGAGCTTAGTGGGAAGGGGTACTGGGGGCAAGCAAGCGTATAACGATGGGGTCTCTTCGGTTCCAGGTTTGTACCATGTATACTAACACCCTGAAAAAAATCATCTTTCCTCTAATTTGTTGCGCATCAATAATTTTATTGACCAAGCTATATAATACAGGATACTTTTTACAGGTGATTTTAGTATTGCAGCATATTTTTATTATGAAATGCATATTACAGGAATTGTAATATTTATTTCATAAGACCTGCTTATAAGAGTATACAGCAGTCGCAATAATATTGTCTGATAGATAAATATCAATAGGTCTGCCAACAAACTTCAATTAAGAAGATCTAGATTCTAATATACCTACGTTCTAGGCACCGACATCTCCATTAGGTGGCTTCTTAAGGACAACACCTAGTTCATAAGAAAGATATAACTTTGAAAGTATAAAATCGATAAGTTAGTGAATGAATGTTTTGAACAAGGAACATACCTGAATGTTTTCATTAGTTTTGTCACTTTTCGCCCTCATTGGATCTTCTCTGCTCGGGATGTCAACTGGAGATTCTTTCTCGTGACTCTCAAGATCGGCTTTCTCTTGTGTCACCTCATTCAATTCATTTTCATCATCGTCAATCTCCTGGTTGTCAGTGCTGATTCTGAAATCGTTCTCGATACTGTCCAAAGTTCCTTTCCTCAGTACCGCGGGTGCTTCACTTTCGGCTAGAACGTTCGATGTATCCTTTTGAGGAGTGATTATCGAGACCTGTAACGGAAGCAAGGTTTTATTAATGTAACAGAAAACATAATTGTAGACAATAATGACTATTATTAGTTATACTGTAAACTCATAATAGTTTCTAATTTGGCCAGAAACATTTGTAAAATTGAATAGACTAGGTCAGGAGATATGGGAGCCAAAATGCGATGAAAGGACTTGGGGAGCTAGGTAATAATTGTGAGATTGATGAAGTAATTGGGGAAGAAAATATTGTGAGGTCATGAAAGGCCAATCGAGTGACTGAGCCTTGTGGTTAGAATGTTTGAGGAGTGGGCATCATTAAAAATGATGGATGAGATTATTATAAAATGGAAACAAGAAGGAGAGGGAGGCCCAGGACGATATGGCTGTTCGATCTCTGTGTGCTGGCAGTGGTGGAGGGCCCGGGAGCGAGAGGCCAAGGTCCACCCAGGACTATAGAGCCGCATAAAGTTAGTAAGAATAGACTAGCCCCGTGCAGCACACAGAGTTGCTTGCTTTCATCAAATTTCAAGATCTTATTGAATTTTGCTCTCTCACTTGCATTTGAGTCCGATTTTTATAAGAATCTAAAAAAATGAGTAGCCGAAGCCATCACTGAAGCCAGATTGTCAGTGCATTTCTGCAGGGCTCAAGAGTTACAGTTTGTAAATTGATTATCTCGAACAAAAAATTATTTATATCTAAATACAAATTTCCTATTCAGAGTTTCTATAATGAGGTCCATGTTATAATGGCATTGTGTGATTTGCAATGGTGTTGCTATCCTTGTCTATCATTCAACAAAGCAGATGGCGCTATTTCTTTCACGCTTTGCGATGTTTCCACATCGTTTATCAACAATGTAGAAATTCAACTAATTGACAAAATATTTAACCATAATTAGAATATTTCAATCATGAAAATTTATTATTACATCTCTAGAATATATTTTCTTGTCAAATAAGATATGATTAACTACTTTCAACAATAATGAACATTTTAATTGATCAGATATCCAGTATCAGCTGTTTGGGTGGCAAGGCTGAGATCTGGCAACCATTTTCTCCTATCTTCCTACACTGCCATTATAACGTGGACCTCACTATAGGATACCAAGAATCACGCCCATTCGATCCTGTGAAGAGTTTTTCATCAGACTTATCTTACTCGCATTTAATCCTAGACCTTTCACTACTAACTTCTACGAGGTCGTTCAACATAAATTTCATCTCATCAGAATTCTTTGAAACTACATCACATCATCAGCAAATCTGATATTTGATAAATGATATTCATTTATGGATAAACCTATATTTTCCCACCCTTATAATCAACCACACGATAATAGGCCGATGGAAATTGGAAGAGCTATGGAGGAGCTCTAAGGAAGAAAGTTCTAAGGGGCGGTTTCCGAGCTCGGGATCTGTAAGTTCTGGACTTACAGAGTCCAGTAATAGAATAAGCACTCGGGTCTAAATCGACTTTCTGAGTCATGGGTTTCAATCAATCGCCCCCTGTGGGTTGGGGGAGCTCTGAGTTGACCACCTGACTCAGCAATTTGTCACACCAAACACCAAAATACGCCCACAGTATCCCGGCTTGCCGTAGGAGGCGACTAACGGGACCCCTTTCCAAAGCTCTTATTCCCTCTCCCTTCTTCTCTTCTATATGCTTTGGAACTTTCAAATTTCTAGAATGGTACTATTTTCATTGACTTAGCTTTGTGCCATTCTTACTTTACTCTTTCTGTCGGCCTCCCTTGGCCATATTCTTCTTCTTTTCCTTTTCCTTTTCTGGTCCGCCAAATTGGGGGTTGGTCGTAGAACTTAAGACTCAAATAACAATTTTTAAAGAAGCCAAACGGCGATCCTTAGAAAGACAGGTCCTGATACAACAAATATTCCTGGAGGTAAAACAGTCCCCTATTCGGATCTCCAGGAGGGGACAGTATTGGGAGATGGCATTGTGAGATGCGCAGGGAGGGCAAAGACGGCAGCAAAAAAAGTACTGAAGCTGGCAACCTGGAATGTTCAGACTATGCTTAGACCAGGTAAAATGATGGAAATCGCAGAGGAAATTACTAAATTTGACTTGGATATCGTGGCTCTGCAGGAAATTAGATGACAGGGCCAAGGCAGAATTGACAAAGAGAACTTCACAATGTACTATAGTGGACCAGAAACTAGAACAGGACTGTTCGGAACAGGCTTCATAATAAGCAAAAAACTAGAAAAGCACATTTTAGTATTCGACCCTGTATCTGATAGAATTTATAAATTGAAAATTAAATGTCGCCTCAGAAACACCACAATAATATCTGTACATGCACCCACTGAAGAAAAAATTAATGATGATAAGGAAGAGTTCTATGACATCCTGAAGAAAACTGTAGAAGAGTCTCCAAAATATGATATGAAACTGATATAAGGAGTCTTCAATGCTAAGGTCGGCCAAGAAACTTTCATGGCGGATGTGGCCGGAACATTTTCATTGCATGAGGAAAAAAGTGATAATGGCAGAATGTTGGGACAGTTTGCGGCCTCCTGTAATATGATCATTGAAAGTACTTGCTTCAAACACAAAAAAATCAACCTTGGAACTTGGTCTGTACCGGGAAGTGATCAGGTAAATCAGAATGACCATATACTAGTTGTTAAAAGACATGCATCATCGGTGATGGACGTTAGAGGACCAAATTGTGAGACAGACCACTTCCTGGTTAGAGTTAAGGTGAGAGAAAGACTGTCAAACCAACAAAGATGTAAGAACGAAAGAAGAATCTGATGTAATTCTGAAAAATTGAAGGTTACTCAGGAAAGTGAGAGATACAGACAGAAGCTGGAGGAAAAGCTTGATCAAGGTACTTGGATACATTCTGTGGAAAATTACTGGAGGGGCATGGAAAGGGCGATAGTGGAAGCTGCTAAGGAAACAATTGGTGAAGAGCCTAAAACAAGAAATGGGAAGTGGTATGATGAGGAGTGCCAAAGGAGGATTGAAAGAAGAAATGAAGACAGGAAAAGAATGCTACAGAGAAGGAAAAGACAGAACTATGAAAATTATAGGGAGAAGCCAGCAAAACATGTAGACGAAAGAAAAGAGAATCATTAAAAAGACAGCTGGAAAACATAGAAGCCTTGCAAGAGAGGAGAGATGACAGAGCCTTCTACAAAGAAGTGAGAAGCATGATCAAAAGTTACCAGCCAAGATTGAATATTTGTAATGACAGGGATGGAAATGCTGTGACGGAGGAAGATAAGGTGTTGGATAGATGGGTGGAATATTTTGAGATTGCACTGAATGAACAACAAAGAAATGAGGATGAAGAGAATAGCATCTTTCTTGGACCAGAAATTAATGTGGAATAGCCTACTCATGATGAAGTAAAGAGTGCTATTGGACGACTCAATAACAATAGAGCTCCAGGAAATGACCAGATAATAGCTGAGCTGATAAAACATGGTGGAGAAGGGCTGAGCAGGGAGCTGCATCAACTGATTTGCCAAGTCTGGAAAGAGGAAGTGATGCCAGGTGATTGGAATGTTGGAATCATTGTCTCCATATATAAGAAAGGAAACAAGAAGGAGTGCTGCAACTACAGAGCCATAACCCTACTCAATCTGGCCTACAAGACATTCTCAATCATATTAATGGACAGAATTTCAATATATGCAGAGGAAATAATAGGTGAATATCAGTGCGGAATCAGAAGAGGGAGGAGAACCTCTGATAAAATATTTACCATGCGACAAGCGTTAGAACAATGTATAGAGTATGACAGGGATGTACATCTACTGTTTGTGGACTTCAAGCAGGCATTTGATTCAATAAATAGAGGACAGCTTATCAAGGCACTTGAATCATTTGGCATTCCTAAAAAACTTATGCGACTGGTGAAGATGAGTCTGGAAGGGTCTATGGCAAGGATAGCAATTGGAGGAAGGAAAAGCACAGAGATATGCATCACCAATGGAGTAAAACAAGGCGATGCGCTAGCGGCGGTATTAATCAGCCTCGCTTTGCATCATGCTATACAGAAGCTGAACCTGGGTGGAAATATATTTTTCAGAATGAGCCAGGTAGGATTATATGCAGATGACGTGGTTTTATGCAGATGGCGTGAAATGCTAACTGCATAAGGGAATGCTTTTCCAGCTTAGAAAGCGAGGCACAAAAAATGGGGTTGCAATGATGGGAAAACAAAATATATGAGAATGTCCGCAGTGAACACTAGAAGAAGAATGATTGACTTGGAGGTGGGAGAGAGAGTATTTGAAGGGGTGAATGAGTTTAAGTACCTTGGCACTATCCTCAATGCTGGAAACAATAAGACAGATGAAATTCAGAAACGTATTATGAGTGGGAACAGAGCATACTATATAAATAAGAGACTAATGACATCAAAAGTACTAGGTAAAAATAGTGGAATGAGGCTTTATAAAACTCTGATCAGACCTATTGTATGCTATGGTTCTGAGTCATGGACAATGACTAAGAAAGACGAGGAATTGTGAGGAGAATTTTTGGTGCGGTAAGGGTAGCAGCGGATACATGGAGGAGAAGGAGGAATGCAGAGGTGGAGGAAGCACTGCAGGGTGAGAATATTGTTAGATTTGTCAAGTCCCAGAGAATAAGATGGCTTGGCCATGTGTGGAGAATGGATAATGAGAGGCTTCCAAGAGCGACACTGAATGGAAAAGTAGATGGACCTAGAAGGAGAGGTCGTCCAAGAAAGAGATGGATAGATGGTGTGGAGGAGGACCTTAGAGTGATGGGAGTGAGAAACTGGAGAGAGTTGTGTCAGGATCGACCAAGATGGAGGAGAATCGTGGCGGAGGCCAAGGCCCACAGAGGGCTGTAGCGCCATAGGGTAGGTAGGTAGGGGTTTCAATCAATCAATCTATCAATAATTTTATTCAAATCAACACAATACAATATACATAAAAGAAATCAGAACACAAAAAATCACAATCAAAAATAAATTTCTAATAAAATACAAAAACAGGCTTCATGGTGAGATGTGCTGAAAAGGAAGAAAGGCGGAAAAATACCTAGCCAACTACGGTTTCCCATGTAATAGGCACGTGGAGGGTATAAAGGGTAAAGGGTAAGGTATGAAGGCGAAGAGGAGAAGAAAAGGGAAGTATTGGAGAAGAAAGTAGGAAAAAAGAGAAAAATGTGCAAAAATTGTAAGCGAGTCCACTTTCAACAAATCTGTATATCTAAAAGAATTGACCTTGCAAACAGTAGTTTGAGCAGAAATCCCGAGATTCATACGTCGATATGGAAGAAAAGGTTACTGTATGTCCAGGTTTTTATTTCTAGTTCAGTTTTTCTACTAATCTTAGAGTCTATGAGGAAGTGGTCCGGAATAAGGTTTATTATTTTAGTGCTTATATAGATCAATTGTTTCCTTAAACATTCAATATTGGTGTGATATGTGACATATCTATTTGCAGTGAGCCTTGAATGATAATTATTTGCAATTGAATTTGAACTGCGAGGAAAAAGTTTGAGTTTATTATATTTTATCGAGTATTCAATTATGGTTTTAATATACAGAAAATTTCAGAAGTAGTGTCGAACTAGTCTCCTCGCTATTTTGATCACAGGCGTCAGTAAATCCCCTGGCAAAATATACCATTGCCGTCAACTAGTATCCTCGACAGGAAATCCCCTACTAGAACGAAGGAGCTTAGTTGTCGGCGACAATAAAGCTCCTCACAACATCTAAGCTTCCCGACAGAGAATCCCCTGCTGGATAGGCCTATGAGGGGTCTGGTTGTCGTGATCGTACCCGCCAACCAAGTTCCCCGACAGCTGATCCCCTAAAAGTACAGCGGGCGGGAAAGTAGTACAATCACAGACACTGTTTCACACATTCTATGAATTCGATTATTAGAAGAAAAGCTTGTTGATGTTGTCACTTCTATCACTGCAAACATAAAATGAAAAAATAAACTATTTCTCTTTGAAATTAAATAGAGAATGCATTTATTCAAATGCTAATTAATATAAAATTATTATTGAACGAAAATCCTAAATAAATGCTGCAAATCACCCCGAAGACCTCTGCTACTGCAGACATTGACAACAGGGTCTTCAGACATTGACAACATTGACAAAAGCAGAGGTCTTCGGGGTGATTTGCAGTATTTATTTAGGATTTTCGTTCAATAATAATTATATTTCTCTTTCCGAATTCAACTGACTTGGGAATGTTCCTTATTGAATTGGCAAGCATCTTCAGAATGAGTTTGTATGTCTCCCAAGTGATTCCTGCATGTATGTATAGAATATAACATATATCATCAAGCAAAACTCTGATCTACTGTTTACTGTTTAGTTTTCAACTTAGGGTATTCAAAACTTTGGATTGAAACATTGTACTCTTTTATTTTTTACATAAAAAAATTTAGAACATAAAAGTATGAACCTATACCTAAGCTGAAACTCATTATGAAGTTTGAAATATTGGTTCTTGAAAAATGTGATATAACTCTTAAAAAAGAGTTAACTCTTTTTCCATTTTATTTTTCAAGTTGAGTCTTTATAGCATAAATATTCATGCCAAATTTCTAATCAATACAACATTTCGTTCTTGAGATAAATATTCCTAAGTGAAAATAACAAAATTGCAGCTATAAGGATAACCACTGAGTTTTGGCCACTTCAAATACGACATTTGTAGTCTCCTATCATCCAGGAACAATACCCTAAATTGTTCGACACTACTTCTGAAACACCCTGTATAAATTGTCGTATTGTCATTACGTCAAAGTCACTAAAAACCATCTCCGTAGGGTACAATCCAGGTTTGTTTAGAATAATTTTAATGATTAGTTTTTGCGCCACGAATAATTCCTCAATATGACAGTTGAAACATCCCCCCCCCCAAACAGCTATGCCATACTACAAAGTTGATTTAACTAGAGTATGATGTACCATTTCTAAATTTTTCTTGTTTGGAATTTTATTTATTTGATAGAATTTGTAAAATAAATATATAATTCTTCTACAGAAGGACTCAATATGTACATCTCACTTTAGATGATCATCTATTATGATTCCCAAGTATTTAATATTTTTGACTATTTTATAGTGGGACAATCACATATACCTACTGTAAGTTTGAAGTGCATCTTGAGTGGAGCTTTAACTCTTCATTATCAACAGGCTGCCCTATTTTATTTACTGAGAAGGTTATGTAGCTAGTTTTATCTATATTCAAACACAGGGTATTTCTATCTAGCGAATTCTTAATTTGTAATAAGTTTTGTTCAGCTATGGTGTGAACCTCATTACAAGTTTTACCATAGCTGAAGTATCATCTGCAAAGGATAACATAGTTGAATTTAGAAGCCTTAAATTTAGAAGATCGTTGACATATAGAATAAAGAGGATGGGTGATAGCACCGTACCCTGAGGAGGACCATACGAAGTCAAGTCTGTGACACTGGTTGTTAACCATTAATGGTTAAAGATTGGGTTCTATTATTACTCAGGTAGCTTTTAAATAAGTCAAGGGGGACCCCCCTGAACCCTAAAGGACTCAAGTTTGTCGAACAAAGTATTATGAGGTATTGTGTCAAAAGCTCTGCGGATATCTAGAAAGACAGCAATAGTTTTCAAATTGGAATTTATTCTATCAGAGAGGGTAGGGTATTCGTAAATTTTATTAAAGCATCAGATGTACTTTTACCACTTTGAAAACCAAATTGGTTATTGTTTATCATTTCGTTTTCATCTTCATTTCGGCTTCATCTTCTAAACTCCGGCTTCATCAAAAACTCCATTTCGTCTATCAAGTTCTCGACTTATTTGAGTCCAGGACTTTAATGCAGTAAACATGAGGGAAATTCACAATATTATATTGTTGTTATTTTGGCAATGGGAGACAGCTGATTGATTGAAGCGGGCTTATTCAAATGAGCAATGAGCATTTATTCTCTAAACTATTTTGTGGAAATAATTCTCGATTTATTTGTAGGCCTATTCAAAGCAAAACCTAACCTTTTGAAACATGAATGAATAAACATTTCATTTTACGTTTGTACCAAAATTTTGAGTTATTAAATGGAATTTATTCTATCTTAAGTTAGTAGTTTTCAGTTCCCATGAAGATAGTAAATTTATTCTTGTTCATTGGCAACTTAGCCAGCATTTCTAAAATCGTTATAATTATGATCAGAATCTTATTAAAGTCCTTGATTCCCACGATCCCACTTGGAATTATCTATTCTCACGACAGATCTAGACGCCAGAAGTATGCTGAATCAATCCCATAATTCTAAACTTGCAAAAGGGAAATAACTTTTCTCTCCTAGTTTCCTTCTTGCTTGAACGTATCACCTTCCTTATTTACTGAGGAGAAAGAGAGTGGGCGAAGAGAAATTCACCGGCGATCGGGTAAATATTTTAAGTAATGATGGTAAAACTGATCAGTCTGGGCGCCTCTGAAAACTAGGAGAGCGATCATTCTAATCCCAGCTGTCATAGTGTTAATTGTTTCTTGAGATTTTCTTTCAATTTCCAGTAATGTTTTCGTTTGGGGGTACATTCTCATTCTCTCCAGGAGATTGATTGTCCAAGTAAATCGGACATTTAATGTAATTGTAATTTAGAAGTAAAGTCCCCCTTATAGCTATGGGATAGTTAAGATAATTGACGATTGATTCCCTCTATACTTTGGATCTTCAATACCCCTTTTGGGTGAGTATTTTTATTATTGTCATTGAATATAATTCATCTTTTGTGAAGTGAAAGTGTCCGATTTATGTATGTTAATAATATTACTTATTTCCTCATAGGAAGCGGTGAATTGTATTTATTTGATGATCTACCTAGATCATCAATTGAATACAATCCTATTAGATATTGGTAATTATTATGTTTCTAATTCTGTTGTAAATTTGTCATCAGGTTTCTGTATCGGGCTGAGAATTTCCATTGTAAAAGGGCCGGCGACTTCTTCCAACCATGGATGGAATCGTACGTCATTGAACGCTGATGAGGAGAGAACAAGACTAACTCCCTTTTGGATCTGTCGCCGCGACGCCTGAACATTCCTGGAGGACGACTAATCATCTTCACCCTTCATCCATCTCCGCCAGGAACTCCGGACATCGCGACGATAACTACAAGATGAGTACTTGATCTTTCCCCACCAGAATTCAATGTGTCCCTTAGATTTTGGTCTCTTAAAGACGTAAATACAATTAAATTTGGTCTCTTAAAGACAAAGATAATCTTTAATTGAAGAAAGTATTTATTGTAAAGTGTTGTTTGAATTTAAATATTTAATATAGAGGCAATCAATCGTCAAATGATTTTTATTTCGGATTCCTCACCACTGGAATAGTACTAGAAATTTCACTAACCCCTCCACCATCGGGGTCTCGCATGATTAAAAACTTAATTATACTCCAAACTCCGAACTCCAAACTTAATTATAGTTGTCTGAGAATTTAGGTTCTCAAAAGACACTATAAAACTGGTAGCAGAGCGTACGGTTAATTAGTGAATTTTCTGGTCCTATTTTTGTGTTGGAATTGGAAATTTAAATTTGAAATGGGAAAATTGAATTCTGATGGAATATTATTAAATTAATGGAATTTAAAAGTGATTTAATGAGTAGCAGGTTCCAGACTATCAGGTTCCATTAATTTATATCTAAAGTAGGAAAAATTTTAGTGATATTGAATTATCAAGCTTTTCAATTGTGTAGAAGTTATAAGTATTAATAATTAGTAGATTTGATTATAATAGGATAACATGGCGGTTACACTGGAGATAGTGAAAACGGCATTTACAAGTAACCGTGTAATTAATTCATAATTGTCTCATAAAATTAACCCAGATGTATTAGTGAAAGATGAACTTCTGTTCGAATTGGAAATACTAGGTTTAGATAGATCGGAAATGCAAAGTCAGACAGTTGATTGTCTGAGAACTTTGTTTAGACAAAAGATCGCTGACCTCACTGAACGTAGACAAGTGTCCTATGAAACGTTAAGATCTCATAGCACAATAAAGGAAATTAGCTCTCGAATTCTATATTTATTGGAAGAACTTGAATCAATGTCGGAACTGACTAGAAAAGAAATTGTGAAATTAGAATCGAAGATTCTTCATTTCATTTCAGTGATTGAACAATCTTTGAAAGCCTTTCCAACAATAACACCAGATAAACAAGGAAAATCATTGACCTTGTTGCATGAAATGATAAATATGTTGCCTTCTATCATTGCTCGTACTTTAGATTTGCAAAGTAAACAAGTTAAGAGTAGGCCTCCTTCTCCAGCTAATATGAAATCGCCTAGTGCATTCTCATTTCCAAATACATCAAATGTTGTAGTTTCAAATCAACCAGGTACAAGTAAATTATTGAATCTACCTTCTGTGAACATAATAAATTCGCCAACTGGAGAGGTGAATGCAGCTGCAGGCTCTGACAATAATATAATTTTGAGTCAAAATCAAAATCAGGTACAACATTCAATGTATTCAAAAATACATAACCCCATTGAGTCTTTGACTAAAAATTTGAAACATACTGATGGTCTGAATATTCATGATTTGTTATCATTTCTAACAATTGCACTAAAAATTCAGTCATTTTCTCAAATAGATGACGGCCAGATGCTAAAACTATTAGTGCCATTCACAGTTGGGCCTCTATGCGATAAAATCACTATGGCGATCAATTCAAGTCACTCTTTTGATAAATTCCACCAGGAGGTTCTGAACTATTTTGTACCACAGAGACTTATGTCAACAATAGTCAAAGATCGATTTTATCGACTGCAAGCGCCGGTTGAGCCTATATCAGCTTACGTGGTGTCGATAAAAGAGAGTGCTTTGCTATTGAGATTGGAAGAATCAGAAGCTGAAGTCGTATCTACAATATTAAGTGGTCTGAGTCCTCACGAAAGGTCAAGGTTAATTTTCATGAACAAACCTACAACTCTAGCCCAATTAGATGAAATCTGTATCCAGGCACAAAATTTACATTTTGCAGACATCGAGAGAGATGCTTTCTATAGGACTAATAGGGATAATAACAATACACCTCAATTTGAAAAGAGACCCATAAATAACTATCCCAACAGAGGATACAGGCAGGGATTTGTATGCTATAAATGCAATGGACCCAATCACATTGCAAGAAATTGCACTAAGAATTTAAACTCCAAACTAGCCTCATCAACAAAAAAAACTTAGTGTCAAAAGTAAATAAAGTAGAAAAACAATCAAAATTGAAATCATTGAAAAATAAAATTTCTAATTCTAAGAAACGTTTCATTCAAAATTTGCAAAGAAAATCTGAAAATAAAGTGTGTGGGATGATTT
This sequence comes from Nilaparvata lugens, assembly GCF_014356525.2. Taxonomy (NCBI): domain Eukaryota; kingdom Metazoa; phylum Arthropoda; class Insecta; order Hemiptera; family Delphacidae; genus Nilaparvata; species Nilaparvata lugens. The sequence continues at coordinate 54,094,036 of NC_052506.1, read as the reverse complement.
ATTCTAACAAAGCTCTTCCCTTTGTACCAGCGAATTTCAATAATGGTGAAACTACATTCAAATGTCTAGTTGACTCTGGTTCAGCGTTTTCAATAATAAAAGCCTCCACACTTCAGGAAATAATTAGCAGTGATAAACTTAAAGAAATTGAGATCATTGAAGATCAAGTTATTTGTTCGACTGCAAACTCTTCTAAATTAGTTATGAATACGTCGTGCATTTTGAAAATTAAAATAGAAATATTCTCATGGAGATACATTCATACGACGTGCACATGTATCACAATAGACGAGATTGCCGTCAGGGAACAATAATAAAAGTAAGCCAATTGTTTTCAAGTTTATTAGAAGAAAAGATAAAGAAGATTGGTTGACTTATTTTAAAGGCGCTTCAAATCGTGATGGAGAGGATCCTGGAATGTCAACAAAAACGGTATGCCAGTCATTGATTGATGGACGAGTGTGTGCTTATCAGCATCTTGCTCCCACCCTCCCACCACAAGTGCCCCACCACTCAAACAAACGCCAAACATCGCTATTCAAAAAGGCTATCGTTTTGTATGGGTTAAGGATGGTAGGATACTGGCTAGGAAGGAGGAAGGTTTAGAACAACTAGATTGTATAATATGTACAGTAAGGATTCAGATATATTTCATGATAGTCAGTTTAGTTTTAAAGGTAAATGTGAAAACCTTCTGAATAATGTGCGCATGTAACTCTCTTGTGGACGGGGATATTAATCCACTTATCAGCATGATAGTTTGCAGACTCAATTAAAAAAAATAATTTGCTTCATCACTTGGGCTTTGTTGTCATATCATAATTGTCATCTTCATTGTAGTTATCACATTATTAGGGTCGGCATAATCATCATAGTTCATCGTCTTAGTCATCATCATTAATTAACACATCTCCTGCATTTCCATAGTAACTTGATGAACATTTGTTTTTTTTTCACTTCGAAACTTTTTTTTCAGTTAAGTGTCTGGTGATTGGATTTATTTGTAGTATTGGGTTTGTTGCAGTTGTGGTGGTTTCTGTTAGTATGTTACTGATACATTTTGAGTAATGCTTTTCTTTTTCATATTTCTTTAATAGTAAGTTTTGGTTATCACTTTAATATTACTTTTATATGATGGTTTAATTATATAATTTGATATTTATGCACTCATCGGCATCATTAATTTGCATCATCACTTGATTTAATTAGTTCAATAGTATAATAGTTTAATTACTCTATTATTATTTTAATATTATAGTTTATTTATATAATTAATTATGCATGAGAATTTTCATTTTTATATTATAATTTATAGTAATTTGACATTATAATTTGAGTTAAGGAGGCAGTTGTGGGTTTCGACCTGTTGTCTCCAAAGAGATATTGTAAAAATAAATAAATAAATAAATAAATAAGGTAAGCAGCCAATACATGTGAGAAATGAGAAAGATTTTGTGAAACTATAGATGGCCGAATTATTTTGTTTTAGGTCTTACTTTGTAACTATGAAGATATTTTTCTATAACACTAAGTTATGTTTCGCAATAGGCCTATTATTTACATTGTCTAATGATAAACTGAGAAAGAACTATATTCTGATTACTTTAGAACATTCGAAACATGAATTTTATTATTTTTTTGGTGTTTTTCTAGATGGAAACTATGATTTTATGACTTTTATAGATCAATTTTGTATAAAGATGAACAGAAGTTCAGGTAGAATTATTTATTATTTCCAGGATTTAATTTACTTCATACTGTTTATGAGAAATCGTCAAATTAAATATGTATCTGAAGAATACAATATTACTAATAATTATAAAACTGTTAAAAAGTTGAATTCAAGCGAGATTAGTTTTTTGTCTTTGCTGATTGATTTATTGAAAGATGACTTCTTGGTATTATTTTATTTGAACGGCCAAAGGTATATAGAAAGCAATTTTGAAAACGTTCAATCATTTTTATTACTATGTTTATTGTAAATTTATATAGAATGATTCCAAACAGCTTTATTAGAGCCGAAGATCCACAAATTGAACAAGAACAGGTTGATTTGAATATTTTTATCAATAAAATAATTGTATTCTACATCATTGTCACAATATTGTCAATAATTAGGATTTCAATATTGGTAAGACTCCATTATCCTATTAATATAAATCTTTATCTTATCGTGTGCAGTAGGTGGCTAGGCGAATTTTTCATGAGTAACGAAGTTGTTATTATTTTTCTACCCAATCCAACGCCTTTTGAAGTAGGTGATACAGTTGATGTTGGTATCTATGATACGCTGGAGGTTCAAGATATTGCTAACTTCAAGCCGGATAATTATTTAAATAGTAATACAGAGAGTTTACTCAACTTATTGCATATGAACATAAGGAGTGTTAATAAAAATTTTGATCAATTTATATGTTACCTGAACCAGTGTGAAACAAAATTTCATGTGATAATTTTATCAGAAACATGGATAACTGAGGACTCTCAATGTAATTTTATTATGGATGGATACCGAACTATATATAAAAAATCCAAATATTCAAGAAGCGATGGTATCTGCTTGTTTATTGACAATAGCATCATAGACTTCGAACTGATTGATTTAGAAATAGATAAAGCTAACTCGATTGCAATTACATTCACATTTCAAGATAAGAAGTATACGCTGTTGTCTGTCTATCGCTCACCTCCACTTAATATTGTTGATTTCATAAACAGTTTCGACTCTCTTTTGCAAAATACTAATAATGGAAACACATTTTTGGTGCTAGGAGACATGAATTTGAACCTATTAGAAAATTGCAATCTAACGAACGAATACTTGAGTGCTGTTCATTTAAATGGATTTGAATCCTACATAAATATACCAACAAGAATTCAAAATAATACTAAGACATGTATTGATCATATATTTCTCAAAGATAAGAATATAAACTGTAATCGAATCAAATATTACTGATCATTTTTGCACAACCATCCATTTAAATCAGAATAACATAAAAACTAAGAGTATTTCATCGACTAATGATGTAGTCAAAATTGATTATGAAAAATTATGTCGTAGCTTAGAAGAAGAAAGATGGGATAAGATATTTAATAACAATACTGAAGACATTGATGAGTTAGTGGATGCTTTTATAAATACACTCACGGACCACATTAAACTTAGCTCACGATCTTTTAAGATACCTCATAAAAGAAAACCACTGAAGCCATGGATAAGTCAGGGTATTATTAATTCTATAAGAAAGCGAGACAAGATGCATAGGAAACTAACTAAAGAACCATTTAATATTAGATTGAAGGAGGAATATAAGCGATATAGAAACACTCTGAACATTTTGATCAAAAAAGCAAAAATTGAATACTATAATCAAAAGTTTCTCAATTATAAAGGTAATATTAAGAAAACTTGGGATTGCAGAAAAGAAATTACCAAAACCAAAACTAAAGAATTTGAAGCTAGAATTGAAGCTGTCGTACTAAATAAACATTTTGCAACAGTAGGCCAGAAATATGCTAAAAACCTAATTCAAAATAATATAATTGAAATTCCCGAAACAATCTCACCTAGAACCTTACATAGCTTTTTTCTAAGCCCAACCAATGTTACAGAAATAAATAAATACATTCATGAGCTGAAACCAAACTCTTCTCCAGGTGCGGATGGCATAAGTAGCATATGTCTAAAGAAAATTTCAAACTATATTGTTTGTCCTCTTGAATTTATAGTTAATAGATGCTTTCTACTAGGATATTTTCCCAGAGAATTTAAAGTAGCCTTAATAAAACCGATTCCTAAATCCAATAAACTGGATGATCCACAAAATTATAGACCTATTAGTCTACTCAGCAACTTGTCTAAAATCATGGAAAAAATTATAAAAGCCAGACTGTTGAATTTTCTTGAAAAAATGAATTTATTGTGGGCAACCAGTATGGATTCCAAAAAGGTAAATCTACCAAGGATGCTGTGTTACATTTGACAAGTATAATCGACAAAAATTTCAATAGTAATAAAAAAACACTTGCTGTTTTCTGAGACTTAGCGAAGGCGTTCGATACAATACCACATTCTATCTTATTAAACAAGTTGGAAAATAGTGGAATAAGGGGGATAGCAAAAAACTATTCGCAAGCTATTTGAAGGATCGAACCCAAATTTTGGAAACTGATATCCAGATTATTAAAGATTATGGTCTGCCACAAGGCACTGTGCTATCGCCTCTTATGTTTTTGATTTATGTGAATGATTTATTGAAACTACGCATTCCGAATGGTATTGCTCTATCTTTTGCCGATGACACTGCTTTAATCTTTTCTGGCTCAACTTGGGATGAAACATTCAACTGTGCAAATCGCGGTCTTTCAGTGGTCAAGTCGTGGTTAAAAAGTCATATTCTAACATTAAATACAATAAAAACTAAATATATAACTTTTTCACCTAATAGAAGCGGTCAACCTTCAGAACATTTAAAACTAATAATACATAATCATAACTGCGACACTCCCAACTGTACTTGTTCAACTATAGAAAGAGTTAAGTCAATGAATTATTTAGGAATTACGATTGATCAGCATATTAAATGGGACATTCACATCCAAAATCTTTGTTATAAATTAAAATACTTGATTACAATATTTTACAAAATTAATCAATTGAAAGACTTGAAGATTCTCAGAACAATTCACAATGCATATGCTCACTCAATCTTCCACTACAATATAGAAGTATGGGGAGCAGCCTTTGACACCCATTTCAATAAACTTTTTACTATTCAAAAGCATATCATCAGGGCTGCGCTAGGAAGACCAAGACGCTATTCTAGCAGACTAATATTTGATGAGATAAACTTACCAACGCTTCGCCAAACGTACATAACAAACTTAATTATATTCATAAATAAAAATACACTTCTATTTACTCAACGCAATGTCACTTACAATTTAAGACCAGCAAGTGTAAGTGCTTACAGTATAAATTTCACTGCATTGACAACCAGCAATCATCAGTTCAAGTTCCAGAGCGATAAGCTAATAAATAGGATACCAGACGATTTCATTAGGGATAAAATTACAAGTAATAAATTAAATAAAATAAGATCCTGGGTAAAAGAGAATTACTTTTTTAAAATCGAAAACTAAATCATAATAATTATGACTTGTTTTTAACACGCTCAGTTTAAACTTGGTTTTTTTGATTACCTAAAAGAAAAAAAAATTTTTTATTATTATTATTATTATAATTTCTATATTACCTATTTCTATTATTGGGCTTGTTGATTTTTGATTCAAGAATTGATTTTGTGTGTTTATTTATACTGTACATATTTTTGGTTTTTGGTTTACTATCTTTTGGTTTGTATTTTAGAATATTATCACGGCAAATGTACCAATAATTTAAAGAATATTTTCGAACTCGTGGCTGGAGCTCAAGGCTTCTTTTTCCAGCCACACCAATGTATATTAGTTGATAAGTGTTATTTTGTAAATTTCTAGTGAATTGGTAAATGAATAAATAAATAAATAAAAATAAAATAAATCGCTCTGCTGGAGTGACGTTCGGTTGCGGAGCAGAGCGAAAGTCTGTACGCACCTTTACACTCTCACCCGGCCAAAGCAGTCATAGTAATGGACAACAGTAATCGACAAAAAATCTGCTTGAAATTTGTAACATAAACGATCTATACCATTCTCTATGGTTCTAGTGATCTGAGTGTACCTGTTCACACTGTCCATAGAGATCGATGACGACCCGGCAGGGCAGAGTGATGGCAGTGGCGGCCACACCCTGGTCGACGCCATCCACCACCAGCCGCAGCTGCCCCTCCACGTCGATCTGGATGCCGATCACGTGGCCGGCGCCCACCAAGTCCAGGTTCGGACCGTACTTGCACTTTATCTGTCAGCACCACCATCACATCTCACACAATCATAAAACATCTATCATGAATGTATTTTTGTTTGTAACAGAATTAATGTAACTGTATTATTGTGTAAGTGTAATTTTTGCTGTTGAGTATGATTATCTATGATTATAGAAAATAAATGTAGGGCTTATAAATGTAGGGGATGAAAAATTCACGAATGACTCATTATCACATCTGAACTACTGAACTGATTAACTTGAAATTTTGCATACAGATTCTCAATTTAGGATGGTTATAAGGCCTATTTTCAACATTTTATTACGTCAAGTTTTCAGTTTGTCAAGTTCTTAATTGGACCCTTGTGGAGCACGGATTACCTGCTAGTTTGAAAATGAAGTTTTACCATTTTAAAAACATTATGAGTCAACACGATTCCGACTATCATCAGATCTCACATTTCAATAACCAAACCAACACAAAAATGCTACTCGAAATTTTAGTATATTTATGTTATCACACAGGTTGGAATGTGTAATAATTGTGATATTATCTATTACTCGAATTGATATTTTCAAATGATAAGAGGGTTAACGATATTTGAATTTTTACGGAAATTTAAGTTAATGGAGGACCGAGTCATTGAGAACAATTAATGATGTTAGCGATTTCACCTTTTCGAATGCTGAGCTCGGGAGCAACACGACATGAGCTTTGTGCTATCCTTCAACGTTTCAAACTGTCAGCATTCAGCATTAATTGAATGAGAAGCTTTGTTATTTAGGTTCACGTATGTAGTTGAATTGCAAATCGAAATGTATTATTGTGAGATTCGCTTCAACTATCATCATTGGTTAAATTGGAATCATAGGATTTGAAGATCGAAGTGGATCTCACTAAAGATAAACCGATTTTGCCACAGGAGGTTGACTACTCGTGATAGCACTATCATTTCACAATGATGATATGGATTTGTATAATGCAGGTTGATTTAAAAATAATAATACATAGTCTGTATAATAAGTAACCGGACTGACCTCAGGAAATTATTTATGGGCAAAATATGTAAAATTTTTCATTATATATCTTCAAAGTAGTCCCTATTGGATTGCTCGCTAACCATCTGCGCATGCGCAGTAGATTTTCTTTACGCTCGCAAATCATTCGCGCATGCGCAGCTGAGTTTCTTTACGCTCGGTAATCAGCTGATGATAAGCAGCTCGCCAAAAGACAAACCACGCTCGGTCAGATCTTAACCTAAAAAGTCGGTAATTGTACCGATTCTACAGCCATGATGGATATCAGTGTAGACGAATTATTATAAACTCCGCCAGATATAAGTGATTTAACAGGATTGTGCATTTGTAGAAAAAATGTTGTATGTAATTCGCGCGTAATGCTTCTTTATCGCTCTTGCAAAATGTTTTGCGCGAGCGATAAAGTTGCGCATTACGCTCTTAATACATAAATAGCACCGCCCGGGTTCATCGAGTCCGTCCGGGGATTGCCGATTCTTGGATCCTCCATCACGACAATGCTCCGTCGCACACCTGCCTGCTCGTCACCGAGCAGTTGGCCAAGCAGTCGAGGGTAACGTGGCCACATCCTCCTTACAGCCCGGATATGGCACTACCGGACTTCTTTTTGTTCCCCAAGATCAAGAGACAACTTAAGGGGACGCGGTTCGGGACTCTGGAAAACGTTCAACGTGCTACGACGAGGGCTCTAGACAGCATAGAGGTTGCCGACTTCCAGGGAGCGTTTAGGGATTTGAAAATCCGGTATCAGCGTGTTATCGACTCCAATAGGGACTACTTTGAACACATCCTAGAGACATCACATATTTCTGTGACATTACATCTAGAGACATTACATATTTCTGTGTATCTAATAAAAAATTGTACATATTTTGCCCATAAAAAAATTCCTGAGGTCAGTCCGGTTACTTATTATACAGACCCTGTATACACACAGAAAATTAATATGAAAAAAATAGTTAAAAGTAATAATATACGGTACACACAAAAATAGAACAATCAAGTTCTCTATATAATACGATACCTGCTCATCTTATTCCTTCTCTTATATTGTATCAATTACTATCTGACTCAAATGAATTATGTTAAATCTCTAATTAAAAAAATAAATGTTTAGTTGAAAATTGGTATTAAAAAAATAGACCTAAATTAAAAAATGAAGATACTTAGACAGAGGATCTAACGGAGAAGACTTCCTAAGTTAATATTAATTCAATTTTTCTTAAATTCTAGTGGATAACTACCTTACTACCTATACATAAACAACTTGAAACTCCAAACGTGACGGTAGAAAGGGCTGAATGATACCAAAATAGGAAGACAAATTCTTGCAGAATCGATGAATAACGAATCTCATGATATTACAGTATTGTTACTTTTTTGTTTGGAATTCTGAAAATATCGATTAAAACCTGCTTATAGTAAGGAAACAAAAATAAAGATATAATTACGAGCTAAAGCTCGTAAAAAAATTGTGTAATATAATTAAAGCTAATTATATTTCGTATAATGAATAATTTGACGATAATTGATCACTTCACTGAATTGACAAATCAAATACACTCTTGAAGAATTGTTTGAAATAGGAGTGGGAGATGACTGACCTTTTGGCCATTGTGGAAGACACAGTCGCCGCAGATCACCCACGAGTCGCGTTTGAGACCGAGAGCTGTGACAGGCAGAGATGGACTGGTTTGTGGCGAGTGAGTGGTCACACCAATGCACAGCGATGACACCCACCTGCTATTGATGCCTTCAACTCTAATCTGAAAAAACAACAAACACCGTTTGAATCATTCAAGCAACTTTCCATAACGTTACAGTAGCCTATTTCAAGTTAAAAAGTTTAAGTCTGTCTTTCTTCCAAATGCAATCAATCATCCATTTTGCTGACTCAACCCAACAACCTATTCAATACAAACTGAAAGATTATATCCTTACCCAACTTCATCAATCCAACTGAACTGATGAATCTGAACTGACTCAGTCCAACCTGACCTGATAAATATTCAACCTTGCTGCCCAGATCTATATGTCCACAACTTACTAATAACTGTAATTCTAATAAAGTACAACAAAACAGATATAGAAGATGTATCATATCATAGATAGAAATACGTCAAAAAGTTGAATGCTATAAAAGGTAATTGAGAAAGAGTACTTATTTTCTCAAAAAAGTAGCTGAGTTGTTGGAGAGTTAGATCACGTTTGTTTGAGCTCTCATAATTTGTTGTTTTTGTGCGGTTCTTGATGGGTTAGTCTGAAAATGTGTCAAGTCATTAGTGTAGGTGTTTTGTACAAGTTTTATTTATTGAAAATTTCATACATCGTTCCAGTCGCCTATTATCAGTGAATATGTGTACTCCTAAAGCGACAGGATCCAGAGCAGGTAAGGGCAAGGGTAAAGATAAGGCGGCCGGCGCTGCTTTGGGCGCGATAAGCCGGTCGTTATCTGACGATGCCAGATTTGGACTTTCTTCTGATGCCTTGGATGCAATCAAAGTAACTGTGTCAAGCACTTTAAAAGACTCACTTATCTCTATTCTAGTTGACAAGATATCTTCTAGAGTATCATCTAGTTTGGGGCAGCAACTCTCCGATATGCAATCAGAAATCAATAATTTGAAGACTAAGCTGAAGGAATACGAAAAACTCGTGAAAAACTACACCAAGTGAATCACGATGATCTCGATAATAATCAAATGCGCAATAATCTTTGCGTATTTGGTATTGCGGAAAGTGGTAGTGAAGACACGGACAATGTGATAATAGATATTATAAAATTGGACTGGATATCGATAAGCAACTGATCGATCAATCTTATCGTGTCGGCCGTATGCGCCCCGTCCAATCTTTGTCAAGTTCTCCAGCTTCAATGCTCGGACGCTGGTGTTTTCGCAGAAGCGCAAACTGGCGGGAAGCGGCGCCCTGATTCGTGAAGACCTTACCAAGAGGCGGTTGGCTCTCTAAGGAGACACAATCACCAAGTATGGTGTACGAAATGTTTGGACCAACGAGGGTGAAATAATGTTCGTGAATGATGCTAAGCGGTCGGTAGCTGCTTTTGCAGAGTGTGCTGATGGCGGCGAGCGACAACAGTCTGATGATAAACAGTAGTAGCTGTAGACAAGGATCGAAATCATCAGATCTAGATTGATACATGTATACAATTTTTAGACTCTGATTTATATTGTTATAGATCTGTAGGAAGTGTAAAACTAATTTTTGTTTCATGCATTTTAATTCTAGTCTTAATTTTCAATGTTTCATTTTCCCCTCTGGACTATCGTAAATATTAACGAAGTATATTATTTGTGTATTAGTATCAGGCCTCGTTTAAAAAAAAAATCATTCTACTACTCAAAAAAATCTGGTGTGGCGCACTCACACAACTTTCCTTGCCGTTATGAAAATTGATCACCTGACGCTAGTGTTCTCGCGCATCTCAAGTCTACTATATGAGACAGCTGGTGATAGGACAATAACGCTGGAGACACACGAGGTCTGCTATCTCATCGTAGTGAATGATTTAACAGAACCAACACTTGCCAACAGTTTGCAATTTAATTATCACATTTTCTCGAATTTCAAGCTTATTTTCAATTTTAGGTAAAAATGTTACTGGACATCAATTGCAGAGATTTTCATGCTCTATCTTTTCCATTTGAAATTTGTTGTTTAAATTGTTTATGAAGGCTGATAATTGAGAATCTAAAATCGAACTTTGCATAGATGGGGCGGAGCTCCTGAAATTTTTACAGATATAGGACTTGCAGTTGATAGAGCTTATCAATGACTATTTCAGGTATGAATTTGATCAAAATCGTTGGAGCCGTTTTTGAGAAAATCGCGAAAAACCCTGTTTTTGACAACATTTTCGCCATTTTAGCCGCCATCTTGGATTGCATTTGATCGAAATTGTTCGTGTCGGATCCTTATAGTGTAAGGACCTTATGTTCCAAATTTCAAGTCATTCCGTTAACTGGGAGATGAGATATCGTGTACACAGACGCACATACACACAAAACACACACACACACACACACACACACACACACACACACAGACCAATACCCAAAAACCACTTTTTCGGATTCAGGGGACCTTGAAACGTATAGAAATTTAGAAATTGGGATACCTTACATTTTTTCGGAAAGCAATACTTTCCTTACCTATGGTAATAGGGCAAGGAAAGTAAAAAGAGAAGTAATTTTATTTATATTTTTAATTTTAGTTTTTTCTTTATCTACGTGATTTGAGTCTGCAATGAATTTCTGTAACTTGATTTTTGCCATAGGTCTCTTCAGACCTGGCAAAGGAAATTAAATAAATCAATCAAAATCAAGGTCTCAGATTAGAGTCTAGTTCAAGATGTATTAGGTCAACTAATAAGCTAAAGCTATATTTGGTGTGGATCTAGTAAACAGCGTTGCATGAATTCATTGGCTACGATTATTCTGAATCAGACCTCAACATATCACTCAATATAACACCCGATTAGTGGATGAAAGAATTTTACAGATAGTGAACAAGCTTTGAATCACAAAGCTAACTAACCTGAAAGAGTTGACCACGTGGAAGATAGGAACGAGTAATCAAGAGACCCTGGTTGTAGCTGGCAATTCGACGAGCCGTCGCCCTATTCTCACTCAACTGCACGTTGCGGCCATGCGATTCGTGGAATTCAATGCAGCTCATATGGGGCATGAAATCATCATCCATCTGAAACACACAAATAATCAATTTGTAAGGCTGACATATTGAAAGATAAAACATTTTAATATTGGTAGAGTAAAAAGTGCTGTTCACGTCAACAAAAAGTCATTCTATTCTATTGTCAACTGTAGTAGAATTGGTCGAAAATGTACGAGAAAAAGAGTGATGAGCTTAATAATTTGACAAATTGCAAGAATTTTTTGAGCCATCTTGTTCTCATCTACACTGTAATAATTATAATTATTTGGATGACTTCAATAATTCTTGCAATTTATAGTACCCAATTATTGCAATTTTGTTGAGAGCTATAGGGGGAAAAATAAATATATGTTTCTGATACAGCTTAAGCATTCGATGAACTGCTAACGAATAATGAAACCATATAAAGTCAAGTGAATGTTGGGAATGGAGGGAGTAGAGAAAGATCAATCAGAAGGTTTCATCAATATTTAGAAACACAATAGTTCATATCAGTCTAGAAATCAAACATACTCACATCTAAATCATCATTCAATGAGTCTACTTCAAGAGGACTCTTCTTCCTCTCCGAATCCTCATCTTTTTGAGTGTCTGACCATGCTGCCACATCCTCCCTGTTGATAAAAAGAAAAAGAAGATATCCAATCAATTATCAATTCAATTTCAAAAGTAATATGATGCAGAAATCAGAAAATTCAATTATCCTACTTCCTACTTTAAGAAAATAACTTCTGATTTTGTAAAGGAAAGACAGGTATATGTTCTTTGACGCATCATTACATCTGAAGATCTGAACTACCTATCTAATATCTAAATGGACTTGTAACTATGAATGAAGATTCTGAATTCACCGAAGATTGTTATATGCCAATTTCATTTTTACTGATCAATTCAAATCAAGTCAAATTAATTATAATTTCAATGGTTAAAACTACTTTACTTTATTTGAATTGCCAGACATTGCTCAGCAAGGTAAAATACCTATCAAATCATCAATTCGCCCAGTGCATTAATGGTGCAGTGCCAACGTTCGTGATGGTTCCCTGTTTGAACCCAGCCGGAGTCACTATTTCTTTCTGATCAATGTAATTAAATTTGTAATTTTTACACATTGCGGTGGAGTTATACCAGCTCGTAAGAGTTATGTCTGTCTCAGCAATGATACAGACTAGCAGGTATTGCTTTTCAACCATTTTGATAGGGCTACTTGGAAGATTAATTACAAAGAACTTCAAAGTACCCTTTTTTTATTTTAGACGCGACTGAAAGTCGCATAAGAAGACTAGTTTAGAACGATTCTCGTCATAATCAAGCGTCAGAATTTTTTAATCTCTTTTAGTTCATTTATATAATTATTAGTCCCACTATGAAAAGTTACATTATTCAAATTTGAATTTGAATTATATTTCCACTGACAAAATTGAATTTAAAATAAGAGAGCATACCTTTTACTGGACAAGTCCTCTTCGAGAGCGAGTGCAACAGGCACCAGAGCTGCGGCAGTGGCACCGTTCATGGAGTTGGTGTTAGACGCAGCTGCGGCGGTGGCACCGATCATGGAGTTGGTGTTAGACGCAGCTGCGGCGGTGGCACCGATCATGGAATTTGTGTTGGACGCAGCTGCGGCGGCCGCATCTTTGAGCGAGGTGGACGGCGCATTCGGCAGTCGACTGCTCACCCTGATTGCCGTCACACTGCCGTATAGGTCAACCACTGCGTACACCTGCCGAAAGCACCCACATTCACATATATCATTTATAACCGACGTGCTCATTCATATAATATCTCACCATATAATATCTATTGTCAATTATTCCGTCTTACTTTCTTCTTCACTTCTGGATAAAATTTGCAAGGTTCTAATAACATACTATAGAGATCTGCTCACAACATATTATTAACACATAAGTTGTTCACATAACATGTTGCATAGTACTTAGGAGTGTGATTATAGCCGAATAAGTAGTAATTTTTAAACAGACATTTCTCACAAGTGTTAAGTGCTACGTAAATTGTACTTATTTCTCAATAAGTAAGTAACATTAAATTTTTCCTTTTTGTGTAGTTGAGAAGTTGATATTGTGGTAATTATTCATATTGAATTGACAATTTCTTAGTCTTTTTCATCCAATAACATTGAATTTATTCATATTGTACACGACCCTCCTCACACACAGACTCGTTTCTAGGTGAGGAGTACTATCCTATTAAATTATTGTTCAATTTACATTTCAAATGTTTGTAACGTGTTGCTTTTTGAGAATAAACACTTTTTCATTCACTCATTCATAGCGAGCTCAGTGGTCAGCCATCTTTAGTTGGTGGGAATTTTATACCGGGTACGATACACGGAATGAATATTGTCTAATTTGGATGGTTTTTATTCACAAACTCATAATTCATCAAACAGAAGACAATAGCTCAAATTGGAATTGAATAGCGAGTGAATGTGACTGACCTTTTTGGGAATGTTGTGGGCGGCTATGCCCTGGTCTGTGCCGTTGATGTAGACATGCAGAGTGGCGTCGTTGCAGCGTCTGATGCCCACTCGCCCACCCACGCGCAGCCACTCCAGCGAGCGGCAGTAGTTGCTCTTCATCACCTGACCGTTCTGGTACACATCCCCACCTAAAGCCAATTCATTCAACACATACAATTTAAACTAAAATGTTTCAATTGAGATTAATAAAACTATAATTAATAATCTAATAAATTATAATTGAATTAAAATCGATCTATTGATTGAAAATAAACAAATGCATAGCAGCATAGAGAAAATATAGCATACTCGTTTATATGCTATATTTTTCTACGATAACAGCTACTGAAAAAAGTGTAATCATGATATTGTTTGGAATTCTATAAAAAGAGAGAATACCAAAAATGACATAGTCTGAGCGTGAGAATGAGTTGTAAATCGCAGTAAAAGTCAAAGGTACATGGAGGTACGGATTAGTTACAGTACTATATAGATGAACAAATAATATAAGTTGAATCAAGCAAATAAGTAATACAAAGTAATTGAGTAATCCAAGATGAATAAAATAATTCAATTATCAATTACTAGCAAGTGACCAGTGCTACGCAAGAGTCTATTTTGAAAAACATGACAAACTGAAACTTGACGTAATGAAATCTTGAAGAATTGAAAATAGGCCTATAACCATCCTCGGTTAATTAGCGTATATGCAAAATTTTAAGTTAATCAGTCCAATAGTTCAGACGTGATGATGCGTCAAACATAACTTTCCTATCCCGTACGTGTATAAGCCAGTTCTTTATTATAGTATACATTAGAATACAATTTAAAATACATAAATGGATCTTGACAAAACCTAAATAAAATCATCAATCAAGAATATTCTATTCTAACTGGATTCCAAGTACACTTGACCTGAAAGAGCACACTAACGCTATAATGTTTAGATCAGTCGAAACAACTTTAAAATGTTTTTTTCAACAGAAACAAAAAAAATGCCACTGGAAAATTACAAATCATTATGATTCGAGAATGAGTTGACCTCGAATAGAGCAGTGAATAGTTGTATAAACACAAACCTAACTTAGAATTCGTATAGCGTTGGATGATATTACTGAGTATAAGTTTACGCGTATGTGATAATCTAATCAAATCAGCACGAATAGATAACTGGGTTTCAACATTGATTCAAAAACCAAGCTATTTTAGTGTACATTGACTCCCAAATGCGATTTGGAGTGACTATTGACATAGAGAAAATATATACTAAAATAATATATCCCATGGTGAAGGGCTTTTATGTTCCAAGTTTCACTGATAGCTCAAGCCAATAGTCCTAGTAGTTCTTTTTCGTGAAGCTATGTGACGCTGGTAGTCTCTCATACTGTGCTGTTCTTACACTCTCACCCGGCCAAACAGTAAGTAGTAGTTCTGTGAACAGTAGACCTCACGCAGTATTCTCATCCACAAGTACCTGATTGAAACTATAGACATTATGGAAATACAGCAATAGACTGGCTTCTCCACACATATTTATGTGTAATCACTTGTCAGCTGATTTATGATGAATAATTCTATAGTCTGATTTTTACTCTAGTATTGGCGTATGAAGGAGGCTCCTTTTTTCTTTTATATTATCCTTGAAATGCAAAATTTCCAAAAACCCTGTATATACGTCGACGCGCAATTAAAAAAGGAACATACCTGCCAAATTTCATAAAAATCTATTACCGCGTTTCGCCGTAAATGCGCAACATATAAACATTTAAAAATTTAAACTTTTAAACATTAAGAGATATGCCAAACCGTCGACTTGAATCTTAGACCTCACTTCGCTCGGTCAATAATTGACAGTAATCGGCATGAGTTAACAAAGAACCGGCTTGAAATTTGGAACATAGAATACCTATACCATCTTCTGAATCTATCTTTTCTCTATGTCATTGAGTAACTACACATTCTTTTCAACCTTAAACTGGTCTTATAATTACACGACATTATGTTGTACTATAGAATATGTTTTTCCAATTAATTATTTTTATAGTAAAACTGTATCTCTACTTCCACAAAAAATATTCACTCTTCATGTTTTCCGACATAAATAATATTATTATCCAATCAATATAGAAATAAGTACATAGTACCTTTGACTATAGAAAGGAAACACCACTCATGTATTTCATTTCTGATTCTGGTACTGATTGATAATGTGAATATCTTCTGAACGGTTTGCGATATCGATGTGCGGTTTTCGCCATTCATTTTTCCTTGAAATTCCGTATCAAAATCATGTATCACATGACCACCTTCCTATTTTAAAATCATGTATCACATGACCACCTTCCTATTTTAAAAAATGAAGTTGCATTCAAAATGGCGAATCCAAAGATGGCGGACCAGATTTTTCAAGTCATAGGAAAGTAGTATTTTCAATTCGAGTAGCATCACTAATCTCACCCACCTTGGAATCACTTCTTTTTATGAGATACTAAGCCGTTCTCAGACTTTTTTCTCTCCTTTCTGCTTAGAATATAGTATTGATTGATAATGTGAATACTTCCGAAACGGTTTGAATCGATATGCGGTTTCCATCATTCATTTTTTCTTCAAATTCCCTATCGAAATCATGTATCGCACGACTACCTACCTATTTAAAAAAATGAAGTTGCATTCAATATGGCGGACCAGATTTTTAAAGTCATTAAAAAGTAGTTTTTCAATTTGAGTAGGATCCCCAATCACACCCACCGTCAAATTATCTTTGTGTATGAGATATCAAGCCGTTCTCGGACTTTTCACCCACCCTGTATAAGAGATCGTATAGCAAAGTTTGAAATATGTTACTATGTAGTTATTTCTACATTAATCGAACAATTTGAGTAGCCCTATTGAAATTCTGTATAATTTTGTATTAATGGATGTGATTGTACTTACCCTGCACATACCAGGTGTCGATGTTGAATCGAGCAATGGTGTTGGGCAGCGGGTTGTTGTCGGCGGGAGTGCTGAGCGTGACGCCGACAGCGAGCGAACCAGCCCAGTGCGAGGCCCACCGCTCCACGGCCACCTCGAACAGCTCACCGGCCACCAGCACCGTGGCACTCTGCACCAGGCCGTTGCAAGGCGTCACACCTGTGCGCCAGGCCACCACGTTGCCCGGCAACAGGTGCACATTCTTGCCGCACCACGGGCTCAGTCTGCCAGCACAACAAACTCCCATTATGCCACTTGCCACACGATAATGATTGATTGATTGATTGAAGGAGGAGGAGGAGGAGGAGGAGGAGGAGGAGGAGTAGGAGGAGGAGGAGAGGAGGAGGAGGAGGAGAGGAGGAGGAGGAGGAGGAGGAGGAGGAGAGGAGGAGGAGGAGGAGGAGGAGGAGGAGGAGGAGGAGGAGGAGGAGAGGAGGAGGAGGAGGAGGAGAGGAGGAGGAGGAGAAGAAGAAGAAGGAAAAAGAGAGGTTGAAAATGGAAACAGGAGGAGGGGGAGGTAAGGCGGAGGAGAAGGAAGAGGTGGAGAAGAAGACAATGTTATCCAATATGAAGAATCTTCAAACAGTGATCCAAAGTGAGATTCACTTCACACTATCTGTAATGGTTGACTGAGAGCAATTGTGTTGTTGTTGTTGTTGTTGTTGTTAGTATTATTAATACAGTATTATAATGAATTCTGAATGGTATATAGTGAGGTTCACTTCATACTGCCAAAATTAGATGAATGGGAAATAATATCTTACGTCACAAGGACGGGAAGGGCACTTTTGCAGGCGAGAATTTCATTTGAGCACTGCAAAAGACATTCACGTCCAAGTAACGTACACTATTTTGTGTTATAATAATCTAAAGAAGAATAATTGAGAAATAGAAAACATAACTTGCTTGTGCTGAAGTTACTACATGCATTCTATGAACATAGCCTAGTTTATGCAACAAGCAACTAATAACTTATACCCCAACACATATCTTTTATAGTGGGGTGTATATTTATTCATTGAATTATCTTTGCCTATTAAGAAATTATTCAATGCATAAAACTTCATTGTTTTAATTGTATTAATTGTTATCGTATTCTAATTTGTAATGTAATTGTTTTTGATGAATAAATTTGATTTGATTTGAAAAACAATTTGATTTGAATTCCGAACCAGGAATTTTGTGGAAGCTGACAAAACTTTGTGGACGCTGAAGGCGCTTTTGGAGCAGTTTTGCTGTTCCTATTTCGGAACTTGGAAACATACTCGACTGTAGAGAAAACATATGATTTCATTACAGTAGAGTATGCTGTAATGAGAATCATATGTTTATTATTTGTTCTGCAAACAGCTGATAACCGGATTGATTTCATGCATTGAAAACAGCTGAGATTGAATGACTATGACAAAAAATTAATATTATAAAAAATACTGACAGTTTGAAGTGAATCTCAATGTAGATGGATGTTTTATCGTTCTTGCAGAAGAGTGATGCGTATGGATTTCAATTAACATACAAAACGTAACAGAATAAATGCAACCAACTATCTATTGTCAATTTTCCACTAGTCAATTTATTATAGAAAAAAGAATAAAATTACTTCATTGCGCTGCAATATTTTAACCTCTAAAAAGACACATCAAGTAAGCCGCTGTTATTATTTGAAAATAATGGAGCCGGGCGGAAATGTTAAGGTGGAAAAGGCCGCATTTCTGAACGATTTTCAGAATAAAACTTGGCTGAGTTCGACGGTTATAACAGACAAACAATCAATACGGTTCCTAATACTAGGTTGTCAATAACATACTAGCGTCGAACTCAGCCAGTTATCAATCCATTAGACGCTCATTTATATGGAACCCTTACTAAATACTTAAATATACTCTCATACTTCCTGTTACTGTACTACAACAATTTCAACAGTTGTAAGGCCCATTGACAACTTTAATTATATACTTACTACTCGACATGTTTAATAATGACACTACTTTCATTCTTCCTGTTACAGTACTACGATAATTCCAACAGCTGTGAGGCCCATTGACGGCTTAAATGATATATTTCCGCAAATTGGGATCATCCCGTGAGGTCCCCAACAAAAAGCTTTATCAAACCAAATCAATTAAAAACTATTATAATCACTTGAAGATAGCATTTTGAGTTGGATTGGATACCTGTGAAGGATGTAGGTGGCAGACGGCGGCTGCTGCTGTGAGGTGGTGAGGAGGGCGAGGGGAGGTACCGCCTCCTCACTGCTCCTCTGAGCCACGCCCAATGCGAGGCCGTGCGAACAGCTGTTGTCGTTGCTTTCCGGATCCAACGGCCGTTCCGTTGGACTCACTATTGAAACCTGCCAATCAAACCACATACTATTCAATTTTTACGCAAGATACCAACCTATGCAACATTTCCCCAATCACAAACAAGGCCGGCCAATAATCGGTCTATACTTTGAAATGTAACCAATTCATTTCATATTAAAGTTTGATAATATTACATATATGAATTATATATTCCTTCACAAGTTGTACAGAGTGCGGCATCATAACTTCCTTTTTCAAAAACAAAAAGATTCATGCCTTGTAAGAGACAGTTTTTTTCAAAATGTAAGTATGTATTTAAAATTTTGTTTCATGTAGTTTAGAATAGTATGATATAACGTGACGTTTCCCACTCTGTATATCTATTTATAGTATTTGATATCACACTATCAAGCATTGCATGTGCAATTTTGGCGATTTCCACCTGTATGATGTTCTTTAAATCTTGGTAGGTCTTCGGACGGTTCATACAGACACGATATTCCAAAAAAAACCATAGAAAAAATTACAATCAGGAGATCAAGCCAGCCATTGCAAATCGCCTCTAATTAAGATGAGCCATTCTGGGAAGTACTCCTTCGAAACAGCCATTTAGTAAGTTATATCCGTTCTGTATGGATGGAAATGAAGGTCTCGTGAAGAATTCTCCTCACAGAACGATCAGAAACTCCAAGGGCTGACCCATGTTTGCGTGCTGAACGCCTTGGAGATGGCAAAATTTAATCTCTCACTGCCTCGATGTTTTTGTGTAATCTAATGGGCCGTGGAACTTTAGATCTGCGTTTTTCGTTTTTTTTTTTTTTTTAGATCTACCTATTTTTATAAACCAAGTACCTCACAAAACAATTGATTTACGGTCTGGAATACGGGCCAATGGGGCTAAATTAAACCGATTCCAAAAGGCTAGCTATGCTGCAACCACTGAACCCACTGAACAGCCATTCGAAAAGTAAGCCTCAACGGCGAGCGCAAGCTCCTCTCTGTTACAACGCATAGTGGTGACTGATATGTGCAACAACAAAGCATGCCTGTCGAATGTGACTACTAACACTCCGCTTCCGCTATGTCGTCAACTAACTGAATAATAAGCATTTCAGAAAAGGGAATTATGATGCCGCATCCTGTACGCCGCCTGGAGTAAATCTGTTGATTTTCAACACTAGATAGAACACTTCCCAGAACCTTTCAAAAAATAAAATTTTTATTTCAAAGAAAAATAAATAAAATACAACAATAGTAGACACTATTTTTATTTATTAAACTTAGCACATAATGGAACTAAGTATAGACTACCTAGCCATATTTATAATTGTTATTTATCACATTCAAATATTAGCTTAAATAAAAACTGTTGAACGTATAAATAATGATATATATAACAATTGTTTGAAATTGGCTCAGAAAGAAATATTGAGTTATTCCATCTATCAATCTATAACTTCCTTAAGATTGTTATAGATTGAACACAGTTTGTTAGTAGATATGTTAATTTAACATGTTTGTAACTAGTGACCCCCTGGGTTAAGAACTTGCTCATGAATTGATAATACAATAATAATACTCTGAAATCCGCAACTTGTAACAAAAAAAGCACTGAAACTAAGCTTTTGTGTTGATTCATTAGCTTGAATAAAACTATTCAAGTATAAAATACAACATACTTTGTATTTATTTAATTCCAGCGATTGTTTTACGTCACCTGAGCACACTGTCCATAGAGATCGATAACCGGATAAATGTTGGCAGGCAGATCAGAGCAGGCTTCACCCTGGTCAACACCATCCAGGTAGTAGTGGAGAGAGCCGTCCAGGTGCCTTTTCATGCCTATCACAGAGCCAGTGGTCACCGTGTCCAGATCCAAAGCATAGTTGTGCTTCAACGTTATTCCATCTTTCATCACTGCTGATCCTGTAAGCAGAATAATATTTTCGTCATTTCGAAAGATAAGAAACAGATTAATCAAGTGAAAACATATTGACTACGTAGTAAATTTATTTGTGGATGACATGGCGAGTTTCACCAAGGTTTTGTGACAATCTTAATCCAAAATGAAATTGTAACAGGGAGGACTTAGGAAAATATTTCAAACTCAATAAATTGAACAAATTTATCAGATACGCTGTAGAATCATTCCACAATAAAATTAAATTACAATATGAGTAGGCAAGTGGATTCACTTTTAAAGTTTTTTTTTACAAATTTCCCTATCTTATAAGTAACTTTTATAAAATCAAAAGTCAAAACTTCTCTAGAACTTGATTCCTTTTTTAGTAATTCACCTAATGAATAAAATGTGTATGTGATTCACACGATAAATTTCACGCTAATCTCTATATATAAAAATCTCTTTGTGTGTTAGTTTGTTTGTTTCCTATAGACTCGAAAACTACTTGACAGAACGGCATGAAACTTTGGGAATATGTTGTGTGAATAATGGGGATGGTTTCTGACCAGAAATTTTAATAGGGGGGGCTAATAATAATTATATATTGATCCATTTTACAAACCTATGTTTTCGAAATTGTCGGCCGAGCGGCTAACGTAGAACGAGAAGATCATCATGTTTCAAGATCATGTTGTGATAATATGATTTAGCATATGAACTTAACAGCTGTAATAAACACGTCACTCTGTGTTAAATTGTTCACTGTTATTAAAACGGTAGTTTTAAGCACATAGGAAGTCCGTATTGAGATGTAAATGAAAATATTGATTTTCAGATAAATTTCATGATTCACCAAATAAAGTCAAGTGTGACATGAGATACATTGACTTTTTGGCGGTACGAAGTTCGCCGGGTAAGCTAGTAAATAATACAAATTTTTAGGAGGTGTAAGATAACTTGTAACAGTTAACTGTTCAATTGGATAGTTGCAACAAAAACTGAGTTTAGTATAAATAGACAAATAGCTGTATTCAAAATAGAATAAAAGCAATGCATAGTTGGATACTTCAGCACAATTAGGTCCGGTTGCACAAAAGCCGGTAGAATTTCAATAACGACTGGCAGGTAACCCGTGCTTTGCATCGGGGAAAATTTCGTATTGTAAAATGCAATCACCTTACATCCAGGGAACATAAAAAATAGTATAATTATTATTTTGTTAAAATTATGCAAATCTTCATCAGAGTTGAACATTTTCAGCAAAAAAAAAAAATAATAATAATGAGTAATTGATCTGGAACCCGCAAGCTGTCATTGATGAATTACACATGATACGGCCAAGTTCGGCCACGGAGTAACATGAATAAAGCTGTGTTTGGTTATTTATCCAAATATTTTATCGTCGCGTCAACTTTGAATCACAAATTTGAAGAACGTGTTTAAATTATTGGATTGGCCGGATTGGGATTGATTAATCAATAAGAAATGAAAATAGGCCTTTAACCATCCTCGCAAATTCAGAATTAAGATGATTAGTTCATTAGTTCATAAGAGTGATGATGCGTAAATCGTGTATTTCGTATCCCGTACCTATAATTATGTATAGGTGACGTATTTATAATGTTATAGTTACCTCTCGAGGAAAGTATGAATAACTAGAAACTTGAGGAATTGAACACCAGTAGTTCAGACGCATGCGTCATTATGTATTTCGCATGCCGTACATGTATAAGTCAATTCTTTCCTTTATATTATTATACACGTAGATTAAATTACGGTTAAAATTAAACTTTTGCTTTTTATCGGCTTTTGTGCAACCGGTCCTCAGTCTACGATGTAGAATATAAATAAAGATTTTTGTGAAGATAACTAAAAATTTGAGGTCTGATATAGATTAGCAAGTCCAAAGCCATTACTGTGAAATCAAATAATAGAATAGGAGTGAAAATGTCCAATTCCGTTAGCTATATTACCTGAAAGCATCCACGTGTCATGATCCAAGTCGGTCATAGTACCAGGCAGCTCTAGTTCATCAGGACGGATAGCAGTAACGCCTATAATACGAAACTATTATTCAGTAAACTATTTTCATAAAAGATCAAATAAACTGATGTTGAATCTGGAAAAATAGATAGGTGAGTGAATAGATATCTAGAGACTGGATACTGGAAAATGGCTATGAATTTTATGGTTCCTAATCTCAATCTCAAAAGAAATATGCTTACTTGAGATTAGTGAATAGTCAAGTTTTCTTATAAACCATGTTAATTATAACATGATTTTTACTTCTCTTCATTGCCTTAGATATCATAGAGAAACTATAGCGTAAGAAGATATCCCATGGTATAGGGTGTTTATGTTGCAAATTTCACTGTTAACTCAAGCTGATAGTCCAAATAGTTCTTTATCGTGAAGCTATTCACGCTGGTAGTCTCTCATACTGTGCGGTTCTTACACCCTCATCCGACCAAATTCGGCTTGAAATTTGGAACAAAATATAGCCTACCATGAAATATCTTACACTCTATTTTCTCTATGATCTTATCGATCAAGAATTCTGTATAATTTTGTATTTTTTGTAACGAAAATAATTACAACTAGCTTCTTTCTTTTCCAACAAGTACATAAATGAATAAATAAAATTGATAAATGAATAGTAGTAGACTAGTTTACCTGCTTCTATAGAACCAGACCACCGGTCGACGATTTTCTCGATGACAACAGCGAACATCTCATCGTCCTTGAGAGGTCGATTGCTCATGACGATTGCGTCACTGAACTCGCCCAGGGCGCGGGGGCGGGAAGCGGTGCGTCCGTTATTCGAGACCCGGGCGTTCCGGCCGTGGATGTGATGGAAGTGAAGGTCACTGAAAAATTTAAATTGATGGAATTAATGTAAGTGACTGAGTGTTAGCTAATATGGAAGTATTTCGGATTCCATTGCAATCTTTTAGGAGATGATTGTAAATCTCAAATTGAATAATTTTTGTATAATATTGAAAACATAAAATACCCTTTTATTCAAAACATCTCAAATAACTAGTTTCAGCTTTTGGCCATTTTATTTTTGTATATTGTATTTATTTTCACTACTCCAATACGGTTTTATTGTTTTTGAAGCTTATTCTATTGATATATTCACCATCTTTTACACTGAGAATCACGAGTGGAGAACAAAATTAGTAGTATGCGATTCAATTTACTGTGTAATTCATTTTCTCCTCTAATCGTATGAAAGTGAATAAACACCATTAAAATATTCCTTTTCAAATTTTAGTTGTATATGATTCAGTTGAGTGTGCTATTCATTTCTCTCTCTAATCTTAATAATTGAATACACCAATCAATTAATCCAGTATTTCCAGTTTTTATATTTACATTTACTGAGAAAAGAAGATTCAACCTTTTTTAAAGAGAGAAACATTCTAACTTCTAACGAAAAAAATGAGGGATTCACCTTAAAGTAAATAAATATTATTTATATTATTCCTTTTTAACGAATAATATGTATGATTTCAGAAATTGTGCATTCATGAGGCTTACTGTTATGCTGTAGTTCGGTTGACATTACGTTTCTGCATAGAGTTTCAATTGAGTTCTTATTGGTGTTGAACGTTCACCTGTGCGAGTGGGAGCGCTGCGAGGCGTGCATGGCAGCGTCGTGATGGAGGGTGGCTGCGTCAGTGGAAGGGCTGTAGCAGCAGAGGCAGTTGTAGTCGAGGATGGTGGCCTGAGCGGCCTGGCCGTACAGGTCGATGACCCCGTACACGCGCGGGTGGATGTTGGTGGCCGCCTCGCCCTGGTCCACGCCGTTCACCAGGAAGTGCAGCGAGCCGTTCTCGCGCAGAATCACGCCCACCCTATCACCCACCTGAACAAAACAACCATACAATACAATTTTAACTATCTAATAGACATTGATTGACAAAATGAGAATATGTATTGAATGATACAGCCAATTACTAAAGAATGCGACACTCAAGTATTAATACAATACGGTATTGAAACGATTTTTATTTTTGCAAAACTAAGCATGTATGTGTGAAATAGATTAGAATTTGATACAATAAAGCACTCTATATCTTGACTATGTCTATTGCATATATAATCATAGAGAAAAGATTTATCATAAGAAGGTATCCCATGGTATAGGGCGTTTACGTACCAAATCTCACAGTAAACTCAAGCTGA
This sequence comes from Nilaparvata lugens, assembly GCF_014356525.2. NCBI lineage: Eukaryota > Metazoa > Arthropoda > Insecta > Hemiptera > Delphacidae > Nilaparvata > Nilaparvata lugens. The sequence continues at coordinate 54,068,588 of NC_052506.1, read as the reverse complement.
TAGTCCTAATAGTTAATTTTCGTGAAGCAATGTGACGCTACTAGTCTCTCATACTGTGCTGCTTTTATACTCTAACCCGGCCAAACCAGTAATAATAGACAGTAGTCGACTGTAATCGGCCTGAGTTGACAAAACTCGGCTTGAGATTTGAAACATAAACGACCATGGTATATCTTTTTATGCTATATTTCCTCTGTGCTCTTAACGATCAAGAATTCAGTATCAATTTTCCTCGAAAATTATGTGAAATGTGTTGAACAGCAATAAGATATTCTATTCTATCGTGTTCAATACATTTGCATAGCCGAATGAAAGAATAAATAATAATTGAAATTACGTTTCTTTTACTTTACAAAGCTATTTTTCTGGAATACAGCATATTCCATCAATGATGATGTTGAAGCAAATTGTATAAGCCCAATTTTGGAAAGCGGTTATCCTTACAGTCGGAGCCGCATCAAATCTTACAAAGTCAATAAGCGCCATTCTCTCTATTCTACATAATAACAGATAATCCCACGTTAAACCAAACATGAACCGTGTTCACATTGTAGGCATCATACTCAGCAACATTAGAAACATGTACTATACTTAATATAGAAGAACTAGAAATAATAGACTACTGGTAGTAGACTAGAAGGCTCCTGGCCGACAACTTGAAGAAATAATCTAGTATTTTTGCACAGATTTGAAATTCCAAGAGTAAATGACTGTGAGTTGTTAACACCAAACCACAGGTGGAATGCAGCTCATCATAGCTATTGCCAACGTATCGTGACATTCTTTCTGCTGAATCAGGTATTTCCTATTGACCAGGAACTTTGTGGTCCGTCTACTTTGCTTATAACTATAAAGGGTGGAATTATTCTTCACCTGTAGTCTATCCAAATTTTGTCCATATTCATCAATAATAGTAGTTCCATTGTGCATGACGCCATTTCCAGTCATCATCCAGGTGCCAGATCTAAAAAAAAATGAATTTTAGACTCTTTCAAGTTATTGATAAACTTAAATCGACACTTCAACTTGGAAAGTGAGATACTTAACTTATCAAACTGTAATTGAACCACGAATTAATTCTATATTTAAGGATATAAATTCAAATTTTATAAAAATATATTTAATCAAATCAAATTTATTCGAAATCCATCACACAGAAAATACATCAGCATATTATCTAATTTAACAAAAGTGAGTATAATGTTACAATATCACTTTTTATGATCTAATTTTCATTTTTAAAATACTTCCAGCCATTATTATTTAATCCTTAAAATGAATTGATAAAGCTGCATTATTTCAATGTCTTAAATATAATTTTCTATGTTTTCTATAAGTATATTGTAATATTACCTGACATTGGTCATGGTTGAGGGAAACTCGAGTTCAGTCGGAGAGTGCGTGGTGACGCCTATTTCAATGGAGCCGGCCCACTTTGTCACCATTTTGTCTAGTCTTATTTCGAACAATTCATCCGTCTTCAACGGTCTATGTGTCAGAACTACTCCGTTATTGAAGTCATCCATAGCACTGAAAAATACACAAATAAATCATTTACTCAAATAAAACCATTAAAAGAATGACAAAAGATTGAATGAAAAAGACTAAGAAATTGCCAAAAAACCACTGATTTATTGATAATTAGAAAGACCGGTTTCCGTTATTACACCATTGTCAATGTCTGATAAACAGATAACTCTCTTGAGTTTATCAGAGATTGACAATGGTGTAATAACCGAAACCGGTCTTTCTAATTATCAATAAATCAGTGGTTTTTTGACAATTTCTTAGTCTTTTTCATTCAATATAAATAATTACCACAATATCAACTTCTCAACAACACAAAAAATGACAAAAGAGTTTTGGGAGTTGAAGCTGCCCTGTCTTGAAGAAGTTAGAATATTTACTGCAATGCAGCGAAAGTGATGTGGTAAATATACATCTCTATTGAATAAAACTACCTGGATATGTAACAACCACTAATTTATTATTTTGAGAAACTAGTTTCTGTTTCTGACTATCAAAGAAGCGTGAATGCTATATTATTGTAAGAAGATGAATCAAATTCATAGAAAAAATACCCTTAAAGCATTTTTAGCGTTCCAGTAATCTATTAAGGTTCTTCATTAATGAGTGGTTTATAATACCTAATGATGACATGAATCACAATTTAAAGGTGTGAGCTGAAATAATACATTGTATGGAATCTTGAAATTCATTTTACTCTACCGTATATAATTACCAACCAAGTAACTGAATCTTCAATAACGTTGTATTATTCGATGAGTAGAATCACCAGTGTTATTCAAACAACTATTTCTGCTCAAAATACTAGGTGTAGCCTAGTAACTTTGAATACAGATATACAAAAATTATGTTGTTGGAAATTTGTATTCGCCTAGAGAGTCTAGGAAACACAGTTTTGAAATGTTGTTTGAAAGTTGATTATAGTTGTCATAAATAGAAAAAGTAATTTACTTGGGCCTATGTGCGGTTCTACAATTATTTATCACAGCTGCATGAGTGCCACACGTAGAATGGAACATCAGTCGGTCAACAGAGTCTTCCTCTGGCATATCTGAAACAAATTTTATTTCAAGTTATAAAATGAAAGCATTACATAAAATAAAAAATAAAAAAACTTTGAAATGGATCATTTGATTAACATGATGTCATACAGTTATCACAATGTTGAACACGAATTCAAAAACTATTATTCATAATAATTAAGTGGTAGACAGGTTGAGTTGAACAGTTTGATTATTAGCTTCAAATGAGTTTAGAAGTACGAAGTACAACGGCACAAAGATGAATACGCTAGCGGGCATGCGCATATTTGGACAAAGTGTTCGATGTTTCTGACGTGATTTCATATTCAATTATCTTTTTCACAGTAGAATTTTAATAGATTTGCAAATATGAGTTTGAAACCTCGGTTGATATAGGTGACATCATTCAGATACTTGTATTTATGGCTAATACTGTACTCGTACAAGGCACATACATTTCATGACCCCAACCATCTAACTCTAAATACTGAGTAAAGTACTGTTATCTATTTATAGATGCGTATTAGAATTATAGTTATGTATGTACTAGAGAATAATACTTACAATTCAAGTTTTAAGGGAACATGCTTCCATGCAACATAACATTATTCAGCAATGCTGTAGGAGTTCCAAAAAACTTGATAATTGAAACACTAAAAAGGAAGGATTTACAGTACATTCAGAAATCAAAGTTTAAATACATGTCCACTTCACCGTTAAAAGTAAGCTCTTCTCACTGAGTTGCTAGTGAAAAACTCACAATTATTGTTGAATCACAGGAACAAAACTAATACTGAAATTACCATTGAGCGATTGAGAAATATGCTGGTCTCTCAAGGCAGTATTTCGCCTTGTAATCAGATTCTGTTCTTCTCTTTCATCCCGGTCCACAATAGTAACCTGTAGTACAAATGACTAAATTACAATGAGATTCTTCATTTGCGTAAATTACAATATAAGTTGGTTTGAATACAGTAGTTATTCATAATATCTTATAATATTCAATGTATTCTACAATTTTTTATAAAGATTGGAACGATTTGACGTTTTAAAATTCGTTCAATAAAATTTTCTATCTATGAAGAAAATTAAGACAAAAACTAGCTTTTCACTAATGCATATCTGCTAGTAGAATTAATTTTCCCAGGGTGTCAATAATTTACAAGAAAATTAAAAAATCACCAACTAAATTTCTCAGTATGATTTCCAAAAAATAGCCTACAATTACATAATTGAAATTAAAAAACAATTTTTTTATAAATAACTTGCTAGATCTTTATTTGTTTACTTGGAAAAAATCCTACATGTATGATAAACTACATATTTCATACAAATATTCGATATGGGACGTTCCGAGCATGCTTGTTAAGGTTATTACTGACGACTACTACCCATGTTCAACAACTGTACTGGAAAATACCTATTTATCATAATTTAACGATCAAATAGAGTTTTGGTGATAATATTTTTTAAATTGAAATTGATTTATAGCATAGGCCTATTACAATTTTCATTTCTACGAGGTACCAACTTAACTTATAGGTAAACTTTTTAGTACAACTGCTACTAATAATTAAACAAAATCATTCTAATATAGGCTATTGAAAACAATCCGAGTTCCAATGATACCGCCATAGAATCTAGTTCTCGCTACATCAAAATGTACGGATATGAAAATCTCATTGATACAAAGTAGAATTTATTTATTTGCGGAAATATAATAACAAATCATATACGTATGATTAGGAAAGAACAACAGGCATGGCCCAAAACTATTCTATTCTCAAATTTTGATAATGAATGACATGTCAGAAAAAATTGGTTATGTTTTTACTGTTGAAAGTTCAAGTTCAAATTTTGTCCAAAAATAATATATTTTTAAGAATTGTTATTACTTTTAAAAGATGAGATCTTTCATAGTAAGTTTAATTTCCTGAAATCATGATAAACCGTAGGCATCAAAAATTAAGTGACATTGGAGACATAAAATTCTAAATTATGACAGTAGAACTATGATGCGACAGAAAGTTTCATAGATATTCAGAAGCCAAAACTAATGGTTGAAAAACAAAAGATATATTATTATGGATACATTCAATAAGCCAATACCTACAATCCTACACTAAAAAAAAAAAACAGAAATTTAATTAAGAAACAAAAAAGCAATACTGTATTCCAATGAATCTCATGGAACCTTTAAAATGAGGCTAAATCAAAAATACAGTAGTGATAGCAGTAGTGGAATAAGGAAAGATGTGGCAGATAATGCCTTTCCTCATGTCAAGTATTTGTACACAATGTGAATAAATAAATAAATAAATAAATAATACATGAAAGATTCAAGTGTACAGCGTTATGAATGTAGTCACTTGTTAAACCAGCTAGAAATATACTAAAAATGAATAAGAGTAATCAATGAAAACAAATCATAAATGAGAGAACAAAATGAAACTTTTTGCCGCTATAATTAATCCTTACTTTCTTTACTCATAATTAATTATTATCGAGTATCATCATCAATTATCAGTGAAATAATGTATGCCAAACAGTTAATTGATTAATGAAAAGGATGCAAAATTATAACATGAAAGATAGACTATAGTATAAAATTTGTTGATAAATCAGATCGTATCACAAGCGTATATTGAATAAACATGATTTATAGAACAAGCATTCAGATTTCAGAATCAATAGTTTCATAGAATTCACAAGTAGAGAGTAACTTGACAAAATGATTAACTTGAGGGCTTTCTGAACAGAAGTCTGCTTGCCATGACTATCAAGAAAAAGTAGTTTTAGTAAGTTAATAGGTAGTGGGAGATTGACAGAATTTTCTCTAAAGTTTATAGACTTTTTATAGAACTTTCTAAAATCTATTTATTAATGCTTTATTTCACTTGGTTGACAACTGAAAAAATACTAGTAAAATTAACACCCAATTGCACAAAAGTCTGTTGATTTTTAATCCTGATTAAATTCCACGAGAACCAATCAGAGAAGCTTTCTCAAAAACCTTTTCATGGAATTTAATTATGATTGAATGATTGCCAGGTTGCTTTTGTGCAACCGTGCCTCACTAAATTGGGTGTCATCATTCATGAGATGCCACAGGACTTGAATGATGATAAAGATTATGATTATTATTACTATTCGTTCAATTTACCACCCACGGAAGGGGTATTTGGATATGTCGATAATTTAGTCAAATCAAGTCATATTTAAAACATTTTTGAACGCAAAATACATAAAATCTATACATAATAATACTGAGCAACTTAACTCATCTCGTAGTGTAATTCAAATTCATCAATTGAGTATGCACAAATGCTTAAGAGTTGCTCCTTCATCAATACTCTAAATTTACGTGCTGTGTTTTCTCTTATGGTAGCTGGCAATTTATTGTATAATCGAATCCCAGCACTCTTTACTCCTCTCTCATAAATAGTGGTCCTGTGTGTATCATATCGCAACTCTTTCCTATGCCGTGTTCCATAATTATGTGCCCCAGTTCTATATATTCTATATACATTTTATAGTTTTTTAGTGCAACAAATCTGATGGATGATTACGTTAGAATAGAAAAATTCAGAAGGCAACAGAGAAACTAAACACTGAGACGAATATTTTCAATGAATCTTTATGACAATAATTGTCGAAATAGTATGTATGACAAATAAATGAATATTTATGATTGAATATGAATAGGCTAAAACAAGGTAAAATGAGTGTAACTGACCCTCAATTCATCAAGATTGAATTCGCCATACTCGCGGCGTATGCCTTTGCCATTGGTGAGTATGCCGCAGCCCGACATCATCGTTGTACCGCTGCGCATGTTGGTCATAGTTGCCGGAAACTCAAGTGATGAGGGGTTGTGCGCCGTCACGCCCACTTCTATACTACCAGACCACTTCTCAACCAACCTATCAATTCGAATCTGAAATTCAAAAATTAATATTGAATTTCCATGGGTCTATTTTTCTCAATTGAACGAGCGTTAGCGAGTTCTCAATTTTGACTCACTCAAGGTCAAAGTCGTTGTCCGTCCGTTAGTTTGTATGTTTTACAATAACTTAATCAATCAGCTTCAAATTTTGGACACTTATTCTTCGTACCTTTTTACAGGTCAAGTTCGTTGGACAACAAAATTGACTCACCTCTTCGTCCTTTTTCAGGATATGAAAATAACATTGAAAGTGCATCAGAAAAAAATGTGTTGATTAATCATATTTAGTCAGCTGGAATTAATTGCATGCTATTTATGTAATTTTCCAATCATTTAAAAAAGCTTATGCTATTTCGGAGTTATCACACAGACTGTCCGATATGCGCCGACACATGATTTCAGCTGAATAATACACAACATATTTTTAATTTATAAGTTCTATATTATCTCGCTTCCGTTAACGTGTCTGTCTGTAATATACACGTAATTAATAATACTACATGTGATAGCAGTTGCTATGACGTTGACAAATTTGCTATGACAATAGTGAGTAGAATGAATTTGTGAGTGGAATTTACAATAAGGCTAGGCACACACCAGTTAGTCAAGAAAAGAAAAGAGACGTTTAGTCACAATACTTCACATAGTTGCTTATGAAGACATGTCTAATTGCAATGACTAATCGGTGTGTGTTGCTTCATAAGCAACTATGTGAAGTATTGTGACTAAACGTGACTAGTCTTGTCTTGACTAACTGGAGGTGTGCGCCCACCCTGACTAATCGTTACTAGTCTTGTCTTGACTAACTGGTGTGTGCCCACCCTGACTAATTGTGACTAGTCTTGTCTTGACTAACTGGTGTGTGCCCACCCTGACTAACCGTGACTAGTCTTGTCTTGACCAACTGGTGTGTGCCCACCCTGACTAACCGTGACTAGTCTTGTCTTGACTAACTGGTGTGTGCCCACCCTGACTAATCGTGACTAGTCTTGTCTTGACTAACTGGTGTGTGCCCACCCTGACTAATTGTGACTAGTCTTGTCTTGACTAACTGGTGTGTGCCCACCCTGACTAACCGTGACTAGTCTTGTCTTGACTAACTGGTGTGTACCCACCCTGTACCCACCCTAAGTGTTCACACTTGATTATTCAAGGTACTCATTTATTTCATGATTGTATTATTTGATGGTATCTTTAAATGTTGAGATCATTGAAACGGTTTGAGATATCGATGTGCGGTTTTCGCCATTAATTATCCAAGATGGCGGATAAAAGTTTTGAAGCGACATAAAGTAGTTTTTTTTTCAATGAAATAGGATCCCCATGGAACTTACTGTCATATCATACTTGTGAAAGAAATATTTAGCCGTTTTCATAATAATTCTCACCAACTCTGTATAATTACAAGATGGGGATTTTAGAGATCAATACAATAGTTCATGAGCAAGTTCTTCAACCCAGGGGGTCACTAGTAATTTACTTTACCAGTAGCCTTCCGCTGGCAATCTCTATTGTCTCAATTGTCAGTAATATTCAAATAATGCACATAAATTGTTGCCATAATACTCAAGGATAGCTTAGGAATAAATACACATCTCATTTACTCTATAACTACTGCAATTATTCAAGATTCAATATTTAAGATTCGTTTTATTATAACAGGCTACAATTATAGCATTAGGCAAGTCATAATATATACATTTTAAAAGTACACACAATTGGATGGAAAATCACACAACATGATAAAGCATATTTATATAACATTCAAGTTGGGTATTTAAAAATTCCTCAAGTGAGTAAAAGGCATTATTTTCCAGATAACTGTATATAACTTTTCTAAATTTGTTTGGAGGCAGATTCCTGGTTGTTTGAAGCAGTTTATTATACAATATACACTGTTGGTAAGTATGGCTTCTCATAGTTTTAGTAAGTCTTATTTGTGGTGTTACAATGTTTCTACTTTTCCTGGTATTATATGCATGGAAGTCCTAATGAATGGAACATTTTTCTGAGTTTTCCTTGACGTAAATTAAATTGGAATAAATGAAGGGAGATGGAAGGGTTGGTATAAGCTTACCCAAATTAGGAAAATGTGGCCTGCACGAATCTCTCTGTGTTAGTACTAGGATAGCTCTAAGAGCCTTTTTTGCCATAGGAACACTGTTATTGAATGAACGGAATTACCCCATAGACGCACACCATAGCTCAAATGTAAGTGGAAGAGCCCAAAATAGGTCAATGAGAGTGTACTAGCCATCAGGCTCACTTCGCTCGCCATATCCGTCTAGCCAGGGGGCTCGGCCCCCTGGACCCCCGACTGGATCGTCCAAAAATGAGATCAGCGGGCTCGCTTCGCTCGCCTGCATGTAGACCTCAGCGGAACCTCTGTACCGAATTTGAACGTATTATGTCAATTTGATCTCGAAAAACACCTGTTACTATATCGGCGTATCTTTGCGAACAAAATTCTTCCACCTCAGCTAAACCTGTGTACTGAATTTTTTTAAATATATTTCCATCAATTATTGAAAAAGGTGAGGAAACGCAGAAAAGCTGAGAAAACGCTAATTTTGGCTAATTGGATAAATTGGTATTAAGGAGGTCCTGGATAAATGCATTTAAATCTTCAACTTGGTGCCAACCTAGCAACAAAGTCAACTCAACTTAATGCCAACCTGACTAAATTTTTAATTTAGTTACCAGAACAACTGTTTCGAAGAGGTACTCTCTCTAGATTATAGTTCTATGTTAACATGTTAACATTATGGTATGGACATTTCAATTATAATTTTAAGATATTGGAATAAGAAGAATATACATGCTAAAAGAACTTTAAACCCTTAAAAACCAAAAGATTTCTTAGTGCGCTTCTAAAGGGCCAACTGAACATACCTACCAAATTTGAACGTTTTTGGTCCGGTAGATTTTTAGTTCTGCGAGTGAGTGAGTCAGTCAGTGAGTGAGTGCCATTTCGCTTTTATATATAGAATCTAAAAGATCTAAATTCACGCAATTACTCATTTTTCTTAATAAATAGATTATTCGAGATAATTTTTTTGAAAGGTACTCAATATGTGTGTCCCAGTTCAGCTTGTAGTCCATATGAAGTCCAGAAGTTTGACCGGTTTAATCAGACCATTACTCAGCTTGTCTTTGAGGGAGAAAAACAATGGGCCATATGAATAAAACCAAAGCATATGCTCATGAGCATGAGCATGGAGCATAAGGTTTTGCTCATGAGCATTAGGTAGAAGCATTAGCATTTGCTCATTTTTATATGAATAAGCTTTACCTTATACTCTTACCTTATGCTCCTGAACTCTGGAGAAAATTTGCTAACGTATTTTAAAGATTTTTCATCAGCTGATTCGCCTTTGTGGCCTTACGTTGTTTTTATAGCTCACGTAAGCCCTAAATATGCAAGTAGGAGACACCGCTTGTGTTTGCGTCGTCTGCTCTGCTTTCTATTTATGAATTGAGTTTTAGGTTAGTTGAGTTTAGGAAAAAATAGCGTGAAAAAATGTCATCTCTATGATAATCTTCAGCATAATCTTATAATATCAATAGCCTTCTTATAATCGTCTACACTCTCATCTTCTTAAATGTCTATTTCCTATTTTGTGATGGCTATCTTTATATCAGATAGCTATCTTTTGTATTTATTCTTTTGTAGGAATAATGGTGATATATATATCATGGTTGAATATAAAAAGAGTTTTATAAATCTCAACTATTGGTTGTGATCGTATCTGGTATAGTTTACTCTATCTCATACGAGTTAGTTGAGCCATTTTACTATGAGCAAAAGGTGAAAAGCTGCTCTAGACTAGACTCACCTTTTTTGAAGCATTTGCTTCAAAAGTTGAGCAAATTCTCTAGTTTATTCATACAATTTTGAGTATAAGCTTTTACTTTCGAGCAAATGCTCAACCATTTTTTTTGAGCATGAGCAAAACGTTTTGCTCACGTTTATTCATAGAAAATGAAGCAAATGCTCCATATTTTAGAAGTATAAGCAAATGCTCAACTTTATTCATATGGCCCAGTATCTCAGTTTCATCTTCATTCAATTTCAGTCCATTGGCCACATACCTCCAAGTCCTGGCCGAAGACAGAGCATTGTCAAGTTTATTCTGTACTCTTTCTATCAATGGGTCTGTATAGACCCATAAGGTCTGTACAGTAAGTATATAGTAACCTATAAAGCCTGCAATTGGAAAGGGTGTGAGAGAAGTAATGTTTATTTATTCATTGGTAAGCCAACAAATGAGAACCACACTAAGTCCAAAACTTCACTTCTTTCTAATGTTCATTAACAGTCCAAGTAAAGGTTATCTAATCGTTCACTCCACTATAAAAAGCATAGGGAAATTCAAACAATTACGGTATTGGTTTTTCTGTAAAGGTGTTTGATGATATATTTGAAATTAAAATTGTTTTTCAATTATAGCCGAAAATGTCCATGGATAGGATATAATTCACAGACTCATTATTAATAATTATAGTGCCGGCCAGGATAGCCAAGACGACAGAGTCGTTGCACCCTTCAGTCTGCTAGCGCTACCTGCTCATGGGTTCGAATCCCGCCGGACGTTGGACGTTTGATCATTCTCATCAAATCACCCTTGTACTTTCAATTAACCACGCACAAGCAAAAAATCGCATGTGGACATCATCCGGAATGTAAAAAAAATAGTTTCACGTAACTGTATAACAAATATAATTGATACAATTTTAAACAAGCTGCTACTGTGAGCGAGATGAGAATTACAAATAGGCCTAACAATTGATTTGCCTCGAGCAACTGATTGTAAGTGATATAGTTATAATCAATGTCAATTATGCTACTTATATTTTGACAGCTTAAATAAATTATAACATTATAACAGAAAAAACTGAAGGATGGAATAGAACATACAAACTCCTTATCTAATAAATAACTTATTTCAAACAGCGAAGCTAGCCTATTACGGATTATTCAGTATTGAATAAAAATAGATGAAGCCTTTATTTTTAGTCTCCAATTTCAATACATGAAAATGAGAATTTGAAAATGAAAATGAAATTCCCAATTAGTAACTTTCCTCATTAATCAGCCATCATCTATTCTCACGATGTGTCCAGCACATTTCCGTTCCAGCAACTTAATTGTTTTTGTGACAAAGTTTGACCTCCTTTTTATGAAAAAAGATTTGCTGTTGATGTATTACGGATTATATTGAGTGATATTTGAATAATTCACATTGAATTTAACTTGCCTCGAACAACTGGTTATCCTGAAGAGGCCGATGAGTCATAACGACGCCGTTGTTGAACTCATCCAATGGCCTGAGTCGTTCGGCAGTTCGTGCGTTGTAGGACAGCTTGACAAGTGTGCCGGTGCGGGCGTGGAAGCGCAACCTCTCGCCACCAACCGTCATCACACCGTCCCCGACCCCCCGCCCCACAGTCATACCGACGTCCAGACTGGTCACCAGGTCGGTCACTGCAACCGTCGACTGCAACTCTCCCTCCTCACACCCCTCACCACCACCACTTTCTTCTTCTTCCTCATCTTCTTCGTCTAATCGCAGCTCTCCTAGAAAAGACATGTAGGAAATTATAAAAAATAGATATTTATCATCAAGAAAAAATGTCTCAAACTGAGACACAGCTTTCCTTAATGGAGGAAATTATGAAAAAATGTATATTTCTCATCATGAAAAAATGTCTCAAACTGAGACACGCCTTCCATTAATAAGAAGGAAATTCTGTTAACTGTGTGCTGTAAGGATCACATTTATTTATTGTGAAAAGGAATTATTCACAACAAATGCAAAAAAATCATACCAATAGTAACTTATCTATATACAGTAAATAAGAGCGAAAATTCACTCATTCATAATCAACAGAACTAAAAATCTACTGGAACAAACACGTTCAAATTTGGCATGTACGCGCACTAACCACGGATTTGGAAAATTTCCAAAAATACGCCCAAAATTTGCTTTTTCTCAGATTTTTCAAGAACTAATTGGCCAAAAATGTTCAAATTTGGTACACAGGCTCAGCTGAGGTATAAAAATGTTTTGGGCATGAAAAATGGAAGGGTTTGAAATAAGGTCAAAGTTCGGCCCAACATCGGCAGTTTTTGAGCGATTCTCCTGCGTTTTCCAGGCCTTCTCAACAGCCAATTGAAAGATAATGTTCAAATTTGATACAGAAGTTCAGCAAATTTAGTCTTAAGCTGCGTTTACACCAAAGCTATTAACAAAATGTTAATAACTTAATCCTTATAGATTCTATTGGATTGAACGGAGCTTGACAAACACATATGTTCATCATGTGTATGATAAGTTATGTTCAATCTAATAGAATCTATAAGGATTAAGTTATTAGCATTTTGTTAATAACTTTGGTGTAGACGCAGCTTGAATTGTCTTAGATATGTCCAGGATAGGTAGTTTTACTGAGTTTCCTATCGTTTTCTCACATTTTTCAGTTGGGGTAGACTGTTTTCTTCAGAGGACCTTCTATTACGCCGTATATACGCCCAAAATTGGCGGTTTTTCATCGTTTTCAGTGTTTTTCTGCGTTTCCTCATCTATATCAAAAACTAATTCACAAAAAAATAATCAAATTTAGGAGGTTCATCTGAGGTGATCAAATGTCTTTGAAATATCTTATGTTGAGAGGACTCTAATATTTCGCCGAAGATTCACGCTCAAAATTAGCTTTCTCTAAATTTTCCATTATCTTATAGACACAAATGTTTCAAATTTGGTACACAGGTCCGTCTAATATTTTTGGGATTTTGAGTATGATTTTCCAGGGTTTTCAGGAACAAATGAATTTGAAAGTGTAAAAACTAAAGTGTACAGAGAGGTTTATTTTCAGTAATAGTGGTGCTAAATTAGATGGTTTCTTTTCACAAGTTTTCAATGCATTTTTCTATATTTCTCAAGTAAATTCATACTTAAATATGGTGAGTGTAAGATATAGTAATTTGTTTAGTTTTCCACATCATTACTGTTTCAAATTTCAAAGAACTATTGGACTGAAATTCAATAATTCTCATTATATCTTAATCAAGTCTATAATTAAGAAATAACTGAATATTTATAATTCTAATGAAAATAAAGATTTTCGCAACCCTGCACTACATAATTACTGTAAGACAAGATGGCGGATGAAAGTGTCGAGTCAAACTGCGGAGTCTGTTGTAAAATAGTAAAAGAAAATGAAAGTGCATTAAATTGTGAAGGTTTGTGTGCGAACTGGTATCATATTAAGTGTATCAACATTGTAACAATAGAATATCGGAAAATATGTGATCTAGGTGACAAAACAGTGTGGTATTGTGAAGCGTGCAAGGGCAAGGTAAGAGATATCATATCTAAGCATGCAAAGTTTGTGTCAAAAAAATATGAAACCAGCCGTTTGAACTCAAACAGTGACGATCATTTTATTTTAAGTGAAATTCTTGACGAGATGAGTAAAATGAATAAAAATTACTTGCAATTGAATAAGCGTGTTGAACGAATAGAATCAAGTGAGGTTATGTGCAAACAGTTACATGAACATTCCCAAGTTTTACATGTTCAAGATGCAAATGAAAAAAGTGAAGAAGAAATACTCCCATGTAACGAACAATGTAAATTCAATTTGTGTAAAACAATTAGTAAATTCTAGTGTTAGTGCTATGCATCCTGTACCTATTTTAATAAATAATGACAACACGAAAATATATCGTGACGAACATGCATTTGATTTAAGTGTTAATGCAACTAATGACAAATCAAAAAACAAAATTGATGCTAACAAATTAATAAACACGGCTTTTTCGGCTGAGCAAAAGAATTTAAACATTTTTTCAAGTAGAATGGAGTTATGTGACTTGACAAATGAAAATGAAGACGATGAACATTCAAACTGGAAACTTGTAACTAAAGGAAAAAATAATAATTCAAGAAAAAACACCTTATCTACCAACAGTAAAAATACACAAAGCAAGAGAGCAGATAGCAAGGACAAAGGTGAAATGAATTATGCAAAGGCTGCAAAAACAAACATGTCTAAACCAAATAAAAAAATCATTGTAGGATCTAGTAATCTAAATGATGAATTAGGACCCAAATCTATCCTGGTGGGAGAGAAAAAGGCGTGGTTTCATCTGGGTAAAGTTAAGAAAGGAACAACCGAGGAAAATGTAAAAAGTTTCATGTCTATGTCATTTCCAGGGCAAAGTATCATGATCGAAAAGTTGGATAGCAAGAGTGATACCTATTGTAGTTTCAAACTAGGTGTGGAATATGACACAAGAAAGAAGAAATAATGGATAGTACGAAATGGCCTAGATTTATCACCTTGAGACGTTTTTTATTCAAAAGGTTTCAGGGGGGGGGGGTACTGAAGTAGACTTAGAAAATCAGGAGAAAGTTCTGAGAAAACTGGACATGAAACTGAATTTCATATTCTTCAATGTCCAATGTCTTAGAACAAAATCAGATGTCCTTGAGATTTTCATAGAGGACATTGACCCCAGCATTCTATGTGTATCTGAGCACTGGCTGAGAGAGGAGGAGGCTGATTTTTACGGGAATGTAGGTGGACTGGATCTGGCTAGCATCTATTCAAGGCGCATCCACAGAAATGGTGGATCAGCAATTTTTTTGAAGAGAGGTATCAGGTATGTGGAACTGGATGTTCGGTGTCACTGTGTGGAGCTATCAATGGAGCTTGTGGCAATCAAACTAATTGAACATTCCATCACTGTGGTCTCCATTTACCGCTCTCCGGATGGTGATTTCAAGCAATTCATAGAGCTTCTGGAGGATCTCCTGATTTCACTCACAGAAAAGCGGGATTCAATGTTGATAATTGGAGGGGATTTCAATATTCATCTGGAGGCCCCATCCAGGGTGAGAGATGTCTTCACAAACCTTCTTCGAGGACATGGGCTTTTTATTGTGAATCAGCTCCCAACAAGAGGATCGGCATGCTTGGACACTGTTGTCTCAAACTTTGATTCCTGGGAGTGCACGGTTGAAGTCATTGATATGCTGTCAGATCACTCCGCAGTGGTTCTGTCATTGGAACAGAGTACGAGGAGTCAGCCCCCACCAACATGGCACTCAGATTACAGCTTCAACAGCAGACCAGTAAGAGACGAACTCATACCTCTTTTATGTAGCAAGCTAAACAGCATAGACTGGGAAGAAGTTCTGAATCTGACAAGACCTGAATTTGCTTTTGACATGTTGATTGCTGGATACATGAGTGTCTTCAACTCAGTTTTTCCAAAAATCAAAAGAAAAAAACTGAGAGGTACAAGAAGTTCTCATTCTTATCCAAGAGATAAATCATGGTTTTCTGAAGATTTAGTCGAACAAAAAAACTTGGTGACATTACTACACCATTGTTACAAGTCAGCAGTGATCCCGGAGGAGAAAGTGGAAAAGTATGGACAATATTTGAGACAAAACAAACTGTACAGGCGAATGGTGAGACAAGCAAAAAGAGTGTATAACACATGCACCATCGAAAATGCTTCAAATAGTTGTAGAGCTGCCTGGGAGGTCATAAACAGACATCGTCCAAAAAAGCCAAGAGTGAGATCTAATATTAGTCCGGACAATTTCAATAACTTTTTTGTGAGTTCTGTCGAAGAAGTATTGACTAATATGGCTGTGGCAGACACTGACCCGGTGGAGAATGTTACTAACACGGTACAAAGGATGGATGTATGGGAGGAAATAACCACTGATAGACTCAAATGTATTGTCAGGGGCCTGAAAATTTCAAAAACTCAGGACATATTTGGCCTATCAACATTTGTATTGAAAGACACCATTGATCCCATCGCAGAGCAAATGGCTACAGCAGTCAATCATTGCTTCAGATTAGGAGTTTTCCCTGACACATTAAAACTAGCAAGGACTCTGCCAATTCATAAGAAGGGAAATACAGAACTTCCTTCAAACTTCAGACCTATTTCCTTAGTACCTACATTGTCCAAAGTTATTGAAACCGAGATGAAGCAGCAAATCACAAACTTCTTTGTGAGAAACAACCTCCTCAACCAGGCCCAACATGGTTTTAGAGGTGGTCGTTCAACTGCTAGTGCACTTATGTCCCTGACAGAAAAAATACAGTCAGCTTTCGAGTATGGAGATTTTTTTTCAATCACGCTTTGCGACCTGAGCAAGGCGTTCGACTGTGTGCCTCATGGTATACTTATCAAGAAGCTGGAGAAGTATGGTGTACAGGGAACAGTACTGAACACACTAAGAAGCTACCTAGAAAATAGAAGGCAAGTAGTCTCACTTGAGGGAGCCTCATCAGGCATTAAAAATGTGGATCATGGTGTGCCACAGGGCTCAGTGTTGGGTCCCCTGCTTATCATCCTGCTTATGAATGACTTCCCAAATGAGAGCTCCATACTCTTTGCAGATGATACCACATTGACTGCTAGAGGTAAAACTGTGGAAGAAGCGGTGGAAAGATCAGTTCTCCAACTAAATGTCGCCAGGACCTGGTTTGCAGCAAACAAGCTGATGCTAAATTATGATAAAACAAACTTACTGGTCTGTTCCCTAAAGAGGACAACATTGGAGGCAGAGCCAGTAAAGTTCCTGGGCTTCTGGATAGACAGCAGGTTGCGATGGAGCTACCATGTGACAGAAGTCTGCAAGAGATTGTCCAGGGTGATATACCTGCTTAGGAAGCTGAGACATATTGTCTGCAGAGACTACCTGTTATCAGCTTACCATTCCCTGTTTCACAGTCACATCGGATATGGACTACTGCTGTGGGGACACGCACCTTCTTGTCACGATGTGCTACTACTGCAAAAGAAGGCAATCAGAATCATCTCTTTTGCAGGACATAGAGATCATTATAGGCCACTTTTCAAGGAACTGAAAATTCTCACCATATACAGTCAGTATGTTCTGTCCTCCTTGATCTATGTCAGGGACAATCAGCATAAGTTGGTGAGAAGAAACGAAATTCACAGCCATAACACTCGCCATGCTACCAATCTGGAAGTTCCTCGCAGCCGGTTGGCCGGCACGCAGAGAAGTTTTCCATCAGCTGCACTAAGATTTTATAACAGACTCCCAATTGAAGTGAGAAATAAACCTCGCACTAGATTCTGCTCTCTCATCAGACAGGCATTAATGAATAGACCAATTTATTCATTGACTGAGCTGGCTGAGGAGCCACTATTTTAGAATATTTTAAAATCTTTGACACAGTCTGTCTGGTACCCCCAGTCAAGGACGAAGACATCAAGTATGAAGTATCAAGTATCAAGTAATTCAAATAAAACTGGTGATTGAATCGATCCTGAAAGTCACTTTTGACTTTTTGAAGGAAGGAACCTAGCTCGAATGTCGCCTCAATTTTTGGATGGTTGAGCCGGGGATCCAGGGGGCCGATCCCCCTGGCTAGACGGATAAGGCAAACGAACTAAACTGCCGGCTAGTTTCTAATAGATTCAATAAAGAATAGAATTTAAAAACATGGCATGTTGAATAAATTTAATAATAATAATATCATGGTGAATATCCAAAGTGACTAGAAATGCATTAGTTAGAGCAGTAAATGTAGAGCAGTAAGCTATTTACTTGAAAACTGATAATGTTGTGGGAAATAGGTTCATTGCCAATTTGCGATGAATGTGACAATTTCAAGTATTCTGTTATGTTTTATTAGAAGAGAATTCAATAATTGGAAATTTAGAGAATAGAATAAAATAAAAATCAAATTATCCCACTACTTTATAATTGCCACTTCATCAATTAACCTCCACTTATCTATTCCACAATGCATACGGAAAAACACTTGTTACTTTGTAAATTTATAAAATTAACTAGCAGGAACCCGTGCTTCGCAAGGATCTATTTTCAAACTTGATAATCTGAAAACTTGATGTAATGAAATTTTAAAGAACTTAAAATAGGCCTATAACCATCCTTGGTTAATTAAGAATCTAGCCTATAAGCAAAATTTCAAGTTAATTAGTCCAGTTGTTCAGAAGTGGTGATGCGTCAAACATAATTTTCCTATCCCATACGTGTATAAGCCAACTCTTCATTTCATTATAGATATGGTTAACAACTGCAAGAGATAGGAGTGTGGAACAGAATAGTTGTGAAACTATGATAGCGCCAGAAGTGTCTCAAACACAATAGTAGGTACTACATGAACTTTTTGAAAGTGATTTAAAAAAAAAAGTTAAAACAACAGAACTGAAAGTTGTCAACCTTATCATTCTACCTCCATTTATAGAGGCTTTTGTTTGAGCCGAATGAAATCTTCTATCTTCTATATATATATAAAAAATGAATGTCTGTTTGTGTGTTTGTTCCCTATGACTTGAAAAATACTTAACATAACGGCATAAAACTTTGGGAATATGTTGTGTGAATATTGGGGATGGTTTCTGACCAGAAATTTCAATAGGGTGGCTAATAATGATTATTTATTAATCTACTTTACAGGCCTATGTTTTCGAAATTGTCGGCCTAGCGGCTACCGAAGAACGGAAAGATGATAATGATTCAAGATCATATTGAGATAATATGATTTAGCATCGAAAGTTACCAGCTGTAATAAACACGTCACCCTATGATAAATTGTGTAGGCTACTGGTATTACAACGGTAGTTTGGAGTTGAAGTG
Source organism: Nilaparvata lugens (assembly GCF_014356525.2). Taxonomy (NCBI): domain Eukaryota; kingdom Metazoa; phylum Arthropoda; class Insecta; order Hemiptera; family Delphacidae; genus Nilaparvata; species Nilaparvata lugens. The sequence continues at coordinate 54,049,428 of NC_052506.1, read as the reverse complement.
TAGTTGATTGGTACCAGCTGTAGATAATGGTTCCTTAGAAGACCTATACAAATAATTATCACTCCCCTATCATTGAGTAACCGGAAAATGTTGGAAAAAATTATTCACCTCATGGAAGAGAGTTGTTCATATTGCATTTATTATTACTGAAGAATGTCAGAATAATTCACAATTTTTTTGAATTTAGCTTAGCTTATTTTCATCCTGAAAATCCTAAAATGGAAGATGGAAAGAATATGTAATTCCTGGTGATGATTCATCATACATCGCATATTTCCTGGACCAACTATTGACAATCAACAACTATGAAAACATTGAACTCATCTTTGAAACAATAATTTATCCTATCTATTTTTTTTTAATTCAACACTTTACTGTTAGATATTACTACCAATTGATTGATAAGAATATGTTTTGGGAATAATGAATGCTGCATGACTAAGCACATAGGAATTCCGTATTTAGATGTGAATGAAAATATTGATTGTCAGATAAATTTCATGATTCACCAAATAAAGTGAAGTGTACATTGACTTCTGGCGAAGTTCGCCAGGTAAGCTAGTTGTAAATAAAGCTTTATTATTAATAGTCAACACTGAAAAAAGACAGGCTCAATCACCAGGAATACTATAAGTTCTGTGAAGGACCAGTAAGCCATTAATTTTGATTAGTTTAATCACTTACATTATGAACAATCAATATGTATGACATTTATTAGCTACAAAATAAAAAACTTTGATTGAAGTGACCCCGACTACTACAATATGAATAACCATTTAGATCAAATAAAAGATATTACTCACATCTCTCATCAACTCGTACTTCTTGTTCACAAAATATTAACACAAAAATATGAGTTATATTGAATGAACTCACGGCTAGTACTCAAGTTTGTCTTTTTCTGGCCATGCTACAAATGAATATAGGTTTATGTTTGACATCTTGTTTTTTAAAATCTTGTTGTCTATTAAGACATTTTTCAATGTGATTTTTGTTTGCAATAAAATTTGAAAAAAAGAATTATCAACAAACTCCTAACCAAAGAAAATCTCTGTGCTCTGTTCTAATCGGAATGTATGAGACTCATACAACAATGGAACAAACACGTGGCAAGCTGGCGCTTTCAATCTATGGAAAATTAAATTCGATCAGCTGATTGATGAAATTATTTTAAGCTTTCCAATGATTATAACATATGTTAGAATATCATGTGTCAATTATCTCAGTTTCATATGGCATTCACCTTACCATGTTCATAACCTTACTAAATATGATCCTTTTTCATCCTTTGAAACCCTTAGAGGCAAAATATCTCAAAATCCGTTCTTAGTGCGCGTCTAGCATGTTTGAAGAATATTTGTGCAAATTTTCAATTCTGTAGGACAATTAGTTTGAGCTGTAGTGTGATTTTACATAAAATTTTTCGAAAAATGCCCTCTCCTGGACCCCCTGTGCTCCTGATCGGAATTTTTCTGCATAGATCTAATTTTTTTTCGTAGCTGAACAAAAAAGCTCCTCATGACTGCTGTGCAATGAGCGGTTAAAAAGTACAACATTTTGGGGGGCCCCAGCTCCCTCAGGGGGGCAAATTTCTGAAAATCCTTTCTTAGTGGATGTTTTCAGGCTACCATAAACAATCGTGCAAAATTTCAAGGTTTTAGGCTCAGTAGTTTGGGCTGTGGTGTGATTTCAGTCTGTCGGGGCTTAGCCTTTTATAAGTATAGAGAAGAAAAGAAGAGAAGATGACGCATATCGAACTTTGGAGAAAAATCAACATTCTTCAATATAATGTTTTTTATGACTAATGTGGTATTTATCCATACCGTACTTTTTACAGTGGCTGTAAATTGATAATTCGTTTTTATTCGACAATCTTCATTGAATTGGATGATATTAATTCGATGTTACCGGTATCGCATTAGATATTATATTAATCGAATAACGTACGGTGGTAATTTGTAAAATGGCTCACTTTGTTGTGTGTCTTGATGAGCGTCTAATCGGCTTGCAGAATCCACAGCAGCCGGCAACGGAGGTTTCGTGATTGTCACTTGAACAACTTTTCCATACAGATCCACAACTGCAAACACCTTACTTGGCAAATTTGTCGCTGCTACTCCATGACTGATTCCATTGACAAAAAAGATAAGTTCTCCCTGAAAAATACGAGATAGATGAGCCAAGTGAATAAACAAAAACTGAACTAATACTCTACTGATCTAATTTTTTTGTAGATTAAAATTTTTTAGCACATAAATTGTTGTCTATCTCTTGCACAAAAACGTTATAGGCTAATGGAAAGTATTTTGAAGTAGCCTAATGAGAAATATTTTTTAAATATTTTGAAAGGTTTTTACAGTTAATCAGTTATTAATAACCATATAGTTACCATACTATATTAATAATTGAATTAATTATTCAAGTATTTTAAAGGAAAACTACAAATATCAAAACGTGTAGAGGATAGGTTTCCAAATTTTCTGTCAGAAAAATTTGAAATATTTTAGGTGCAAACGATATAACGAAATCCTGCTCATTTTCGTGGTCATCTTGTTTCCAAGGTTTTTGTCTGTGATTTCTACTTATCATAGATTTTGTCATTACACTAGTCCTCAGGGAGATAATAAGACACCTTCCGCAGTTGAATAGAGAAAATTAGCATGGGGTGTATTTTTAGTACACCTGGCCGGAATAATTTAGGACCGGTTTCCGATCTCGGGATTTAGCAGAGTTCTAGACTTTGAACAGCTGGAGGCAGAAAATTGGTTTTCCGAAACGGGGCTTAGTCGCAGTCCACGTTTAAATTAAATTTCAAAAACAAGAAAATTGAACACAAAATAAAATAAAGAGAAACTAGTGTAAAGTTTCAGCTATTTAGAATTATTTAAGAATGTTTTATTTCGCCAAGGAAAACGTTTCCAGTTATAGAAATGAGAAAAGAAAGATTATCATTTATTTATTTATTTGATAGAGCGTACAATACAATAGTCGGAAAAGAAAAAACAGGCTATTGCCCAAAACTTCTTCAATTTCCTGATTTTGTCACAAATCGTCCAAATATTATGTAGGTTATGTTCACTTCAATTTCAACACCAAATCTTCAATCTGAAACTATGAATCAGAATAAAACAAAGAATTTTAAATTTAGATAGATTGATAATGAAACTTCCGTTAAAACAAAAACCAAACTTCAAATATTCACAAAATATAGAATAAAATCACTTAAATTTTGAGTTCGAAAATATCACTTTCACCATAGCTACAACAATTATACATCATAAAAACTGCGACTACACCCCGTTTCGGAAAGCCAATTTTCTTACTCCAGCAATTCAAAATCTAGAACTTGGCTAAATCCCGAGCTCGGAAACAGGCCCTTATTGTTTTTTTATGCCTAAAAAACATCCACAATTTCTTTCTCTTTTTAGTATCCAAGATCTCGGAATAAGGTTCAGGTCAGAAATGGAAATGCTTCACCAATCAACATTACTGAGTTAACTCACTTCAGCTGTTCTCATGACTCCAATTTCATCTCCTTCATCCACCTTGTCCAAGTCCACTATGTTGATGTTGATCGACCGACCATCTTTCATGATGTTGTTGCCAGACATTATCTGAAATAGAATGCCAATCAATAATCAACAAAAGTTTTGGTTCAAATACCGGCCCAGGTAAGATATTTATCTCGGGCCACTCCCGTGTTTCGGATGGACACGTTAAGCCGTCGGTCCCGGCTTCCTAAAAAGCAGTCGTTAGGTCATGTCATAGACCCTGAAATTGATCAATTACGAACTGAAAACTCTGACACCAGACCTGAGCCAGCCAGGTCACTCGATATTATTAATTTTATTATTATTAATATCAACAAAAGTGACAATGACAAAGATTTGTATTTCTGTTACATGTACGTTTCTTTCAGTTTTATTTACCTTTTTCTATTTTTGAATTTATAAACACTTTTAGAAACATGGTCTTTGGAAACAAATTAATTAGATAAAATTTATCCTCCTGATATGTTCTTTTTAGAATACCACACTTGAGTAATAAATAAAGTTATGATACAGATCAAGTTCTGAAGCAAAGAACCAATTTAGCCGCAGAATTCAAATTGATGAGTAAACACAATAGATTAACATTGATTAGATGAGAAATTCTATGGCACATCCAATAACAGACATGGAAAAATATTTTTATGGTAACCTCGCCCATTTATTCATTCCGACATAATAATTACATAATGATTACAGTATTTGAATTATACAATCCACTCGATGAAGTGAGATTTGACTACTAATGGAAAGAAAACTTACCCATGATCCTCCTCTTAAATCAATGGCTATGGGAGGAAAAGTCATAGTCTCGGGATCGGAGCAGGTAACTCCCATTTCTAAGCTTCCTGTCCATGTGTAAACCTGGCAACAATTTAAAAGCAATCTCATTTGAATTTGATTTTTTTAGCATAACTTAATCAATACGATTAAAATAAAGATAGACCTTATAGCACCTAAGATAGACCTAACATCCAGTAAAAAGTAAAGTAAGTAACATCCAGTTTATAGAATAGACAATATAAAAACATGATATTATATTCAGCCGATTTTATTTTAAGTAACAAAATCCTTATTATCTGCTGTTTTGGTTAGCCAGATTTCGGAAATACCGTAATTGAAAAGTTTGAGCAGTTCTTGAGCCATTCACCCTTTACTTTTTCTTTCCAATTAATATTCCTTGTTTAAACAGACACGTCATATTTTGTCAAACTAGTGACCCCGATCAGCTTCTCAAAGTGAATATACCATAATTCATGATTATAGACTAGAACTAGGAGATTTACAACTTCTTAGCGATGACTCGAGCCGCGTGGTTAGAGTGGTCGCGGCTGGAGCACATAAAATATGAATTTATTAGTTTTGATGAATCGTTAGATATGAACCGTGAAATCGATAGAGTAGCCAACAATATTGTAATACATCGGCCAACATAAAGTTCATACAAGATAAAATCTGATGAATCTTGGAATCTGATAAATTTATTTATAGGTCATTTGCTTTAGCCACGACGACTCACAGTGCCGATTGCACAAAAACCGGTTAAATTTTAATCGTGATTAATTCCACGAGAACCAATCAGAGAAGCCGTCTTATCAAAAAGGCCTTTTTTGATTGGTTCTTGTGAAATTAATTATACAGTTAAAATTTAACCGGCTGTTGTGCAACCGGGCCACAGCTATTAAGATAATTTAGTTTTATGACGCCATCCATCCCACAAGTGTAAGTAATGGATGAGACAGATGGCATTAAAGGTACTCTAGCCACATGGCTCGAGTCTTTGCTTAAGGGTTGTTTACGTTAATCAAGTTAACTTCAATTCCAAGTTTTTTAAAGGTTTGAGTTAAATGGGCGATTTTAAAACGGTAAAGTGAGTGAAGTTTTATAACCTCAAAAGTATATGATTATAAATTCAATCTAATTAATTTCAGTTTTCTTCTCACTTTTCTTGTATCATACTGTTCTATTCCGTTGTTTATACATATTGAGACAATGGTTTTAATGACGCATTTTTCCATTTGTAGGTTGGATTTTTCCTTTAAGATTCTAGTTAATTACAAAATTCAAAAATTTTCAACATCAACAAAACTTGAAGAAGGGTCTCCATTGGTATAGTGAATTTAAGTTCATGTTCTTTTCAACTTGTCTTCAAGTTTGAAAGATAAGTTACATTCATTTTATATAAAAATCTTAAGTTTAAGTAGACTTAAACGCCTCTTGAGGAATTTCACATAAAGACCCCAACTAGCCTAAACGAGCGTCATAAACGCTCTTAATTTTTAACAGGGCGCTTGTTTGCAGGATTAGTCTCATGTTTCTGATGTGTAAGCCTATTCGAGCCCTATAAGAGGACGCGCGCCATAGAAGGCCTTACATTCTGAATTCACACCGAATTAACTATAACGCTCGTTTAATTGGGATTTTAATCAATAATGGCCGGGAACACGGTTCTAATAATCTAGATACTCAATCTCGATGTAGTCATAGAAGGTTAACAATTGATTTTCTAAAGGATAATAGCTAAATTCATTGAAAAAAGATGAATTCATATTTTTCTTATTGGAAAATGCCAAATAACAGTAAATTTCTGAGTTACCGGTAAAGAAGAGCAAGTATATAAAATTAGTAAGTTTTATTTTATTTTCATTGTGACAGATAAGACTATTTAAGCAACCGCAAAATTGCAATTGCATATCTGCTAAAAAATTTAATAGACTACAGTAAAAACAAAAATATCAAGAAACTTGAAAAAGAACTTTAAGACTCCATTTTATATTATTATACTAAGTAATATACTTGTAATCATATATGAAAAAGTTTAAAGGCATTATTTTTATGAATGAGTGTAAAATGAAAAGGCTTAACCCAACATAAACATTACCTTTCGATCGATTTTGATTTCAAACAACTGATTGTCTATTAGAGGTTCCCTACTTAACACTAATCCATGATTGAAATCTGCTATATTTCTACTGGCTGTTCGATCATTATTACTCAGTTTGATACGACTTCCGCATCTTTGATGAAAAAAAGCCATAATAATTAATGTTTTTTGATAAATCACCATCCACGAACATCACAGAATTGTGAAGAATTCGCCATTTCTTTGAACTGTATTCTGTATTCTGGTGTTTCTGGTTCTCTTCTCTTCTCATAATTCTCACTGGAAGTGGAACAATAAACAGCTGTTTACAGCTGTTCAACCAAAGGCGGCATAGGCCGGCGCGGCAAAATTCAAATTGACAATGAGAACAAAATAACTATTTTGTTCAACTTTGATATTATTTATATACTGTATTACCGGTACTTTAAATAATTAGATTCTCAAGTATTCAAACTGTCTATATTTATGTTCTGGTATTTGAACATATTTTTCATTATTTCTATACGGTACCGTGATGGTAATGTATTTTTGTAATATTTTCAGTGATCGTTGGGTTCAAAGAAGTACGGTATAGACTAGGGTGCCGGTTGCACAAAAACTGGTTATATTTTAATCCTGATTAATTTCACGAGAACCAATCAGACAAGACTTTTTCGGAAAATTTAATAGGCTTCTCTGATTGATTCTCATGAAATTAATCAGGATTGAAATTTAACCGGCCGGCAACTGAGTGCGAAGACATGATTAATTTTACTAGCAAGTTTAATAATTTGGAAGTTGCTGGAAACTGCAGGGTATTGGGGTTCTCAGTCATCCACCAAAATATACGTAGCTAGGAGAAATTTTGATGATTTTTTAACAAATTTACAGGGATTGGGGCACAAGTTTAACTGCATAGTGCTAACTGAAGCTAGGCTTAACGACAGTACAGATCCAATTAAAATCGCAGGCTATCAATCTTTCAGATCATTCAACAGTTTAAATCAGAATCATGGGTTGATCATTTATGTTGATGAAGGGCTTTCTGTCACATGCAGTGAGCTGAATTTGGGCGGTCTGGCCACCTGTCTCTCCTTGGCCTTCAACTGGGCGGGGGAGGCTTGCGAACTATTCGCGGTTTACCGCAGCCCTAGCACTAGCCTCTCAGCATTATTTGTCAATGCCTTGAGCGCATATTGCAATGAGCACTCGCCTGGTGTCGTTCGTATACTGACCGGCGATATAAACTGTGACACGCTGAACGTTGTACCTGGCTCTCTTGAGGAGCGCTACTTGGATGTGCTGAGTGATGCGGGGTTTGTCGCCTGCATTGACAAGATAACGCGGCCGGCCAGCGGTACTTGTATCGACCATTTTTTTGTTAAACTTCCGCGTTTTTTATGTGCATCATCTGTTGTTATGCATTCAACAGTTACTGATCATTATGCCGTTTGTTTGAATCTAATTTCCACTAAAACTCCCAAACATCCTGATTCCGTTAAATTCATTAATAAAACTGACTGGGTTGGAGTACAGGACGCAATTTCGGTTCATAACTGGGACAACATTATCAGTCAAAATGATGCAAACTGTGCAGCAGATCTTTTCACCGAAACTTTACAACAAATAATCTCATCGAAATCTCAAAAAGTGAAAATGTCTTCTAAAAACACTCAACTAAAACCCTGGATAAGCGCAGAACTTGTTAATTCCATCCGGCACCGCGATAAGCTAAGAAAGAAACTCAACAGACAACCATTTAACTATGCCTTGAAGAATGAGTTCATACAATATAGGAATAGCTTACACTCTGCGATAAAACAGGCTAAATATTATTATTATAAGAACAAAGTTGAGGAAGTGTCCACCAATCCCAAAAAAATTTGGTCTGTCATAAATGAAATCTCAGGGCGTAAAGAGAGTAACAAATCATTTCTGGTTAGCTCATTCTCCTTACCTGGTGAAATTATAGATTCTCACAAAACCAAAGAAATAGCCAATAACATTAATTAATATTTTGCCACAGTAAGGACAAATCTAGCAAATTCCATTGTAACACAGGGGCTACCTGGTGTTCAAGATGATGATTATGTTGTGAATACCGTTTTTGAGCTGCAACCGGTCTCCCGACAGGAGCTGACCAAGGTCATCATGAGCTTGAAAGGTCGATCGGCTCCTGGATGCGATGGTATTCCCACTAGAGTAATTCAACATAACATTGACTCACTTGTAATTCCTATTTGTCACATTGTAAACCTAAGCATTAGCGCAGGCCTCTTCCCTTGTGTTTTGAAAACGGCAAGGGTGATTCCCATTCACAAAACAGGTCCAAAAGGCACATTCTCTAATTACAGACCAATTTCGTTGTTAGCTACCCTGTCCAAAATAATTGAGAAATGTGTGAAATTACAGCTTTACAAATATTTAAATGAAAATAATTTGATCTCTGCCAGCCAGTATGGGTTTCAAAAGTCTAAAAACACATCTTATACACTTTTCAATTTAACCAGGCTCATTTCAAATAGTATAAAGATCAAGAAAAAAGTACTGATAACGTTTCTAGACCTGGCAAAAGCTTTTGATACCGTTCATAGGGCAATCCTGATAAATAAGCTTGAACTATTAGGAATAAAAAATAATACATTGAAATGGTTTAAAAGTTACCTCAATAATAGACTGCAGTATGTTTCTATAAATGATGTAGAAAGTGACAAAGGGTATGTTGATTATGGTGTAGTTCAGGGAAGTACTCTTGGTCCTTTGCTCTTCCTGATCTACATCAACAATCTATCAAAACTGGATGTGGGTGGCGAGTTGTTCCTATTTGCCGATGACACAGCGATAGTGTCTACCGGAAGCACTTGGGAGGAGGCCTATGAAACTGCTTCAATCGACTTGGCAAAAATTAAAAGATGGTTTGACCATAACTGCCTTACGGTTAATGTGACAAAAACCAAGTTTATGCCCATTGTTTTACGTAATCAAACAGACCCAGGCCATTTATTTCTGAAAATGCATTCCTGTGATACTCCAATGTCTAGTGAATGTGACTGTGGCAGGATTGAAAGAGTTGATCAGTATACTTACCTGGGAGTGGTTCTGGATGGCAGGATGAGTTGGGTGCAACATGTTCAGTGTGTTAAGAGAAGGCTCACAAAATTGCTTTATGCTTTCTCAGAGCTGAGCCATGTGTTGAGCATAGAGCAATGCAAAACAGTAGGCCTATAGGCCTACTTTGCCTACGTTCAATCCATCGTACAATATGGAATTCTTGCTTGGGGAGGGGCTTCCTCCACTGTTATGGAACATTTAGCAGTTACTCAAAGGTCAATAATTAAAACAATTTTGAAAAAAGACAATAGATAACAGACTATTCATAAATACTATACTATTCTACTATACTAACTATACATAACTATTCATAAATGTGAAATGAATTTGCTATAAATGAAATGTTATACTAAATGATAATGAAATGCAGATATATTGTATTATGAAATGATTGTGAATAGAAGACAAATTGTCTGAAATTATTGAAATATGTATTGAAATTATTTTGTTGTGATGATCTGATGTTTTTTACAATTTTGATAATGATACAGGGTGTAATGAAATTTATGTAACATGTATTTGTTTATGTTCTAAATTTTGAAGAATGGATTAAATTTTGTTATTTGAACAGTGAATAAATGGAAATGGAATTATTTTTTTTTATTAAAATTTTGTAATTGATGTCTCCATTGAGTTTGAGGAAATTTCACAATTTATGTATTGCTGACTGTATAATAAGATGTTAACAAATTTCATTTTTATATTGATTATATACTTAGAAATATTTTCATGTGTATTAGATTGTATTGGTAGCCTAATAAAAATTTTCTTTTTAGTTCATAAACATTTTAAGATAACAGGTACAGCGTGGACATTAACATCGAAATAATTATCACGTGAATCTCGAAATCAGCAACAAGTGAACGCTATGAAGAGTGTTAAGAGCATTTGGGTGATTTTTGAACTAGTGTGACTCATTAATTGACTATCATCGCCAATGTCGATGCCAATGTCAACGCCAATAACTACACCGATGTCTACGCCAATGTTGATGCCAATGCCTACGACAATGCCAACACCAATATCTACACAAATAACTACACCAATATCTACGCTGATGCTGATGCCAATGTCAATGCCAATAACTACATCGATGTCTACGCCAATGCCTGCACCAATGTCGATGCCAATGCCAACGCCAATATCTACACAAATAACTATGCCAATAACTACACCGATGTCTACGCCAATGCCTGCGCCAATGTTGATGCCAATGCCTACGACAATGTCGATGCCAATGCCAACACCAATATCTACACAAATAACTACGCCAATATCTATGCTGATGCTTATGCCAATAACTACATCGATGTCTACGCCAATGCCTGCGCCAATGTGGATGCCAATGCCAACACCAATATCTATGCCAATATCTACGCTGATGCTTATGCCAATGTCAACGCCAATAACTACACCGATGTCTACGCCGATGCCTGCACCAATGTTGATGCCAATGCCTACGACAATGCCAACACCAAAGCATATGCCAATGACAATGCCAACGCCTATTGCTGACCATGTAACTCAAACTTCAACACTACCACATTACCTGGAGGTGATTGCCATCCATGTTCACATTCACAACTTTGAATTCAGAATAACAGTCACAGTATCATGAAAGAAATTGATTAAAAAAAATCCTCTCCTAAATTATTCCTGTATGCAGAACTCTAAACCTTGAAAGCTGAAAATATAAAAAAAAACCAAACCTTACCTAAATTAATCCTCACCTAAGTTAATCCTGTATGCAGCGTCTATCTCTTTTCCAAAAAAAAAAAACAAATTACATTGTCATTTCAAGCCTGAAATGTACATTGTATAATTATATGATACAAAATTTACGTGACTCTGTATCGAGTTTGGTATGCAGCCGTCTACTACAAACATGAGGCAATGCTAACTGAGATGTCACCTGTATCGAGTTTGGTATGCAGCCGTTTACTACAAGCATGAGGCAATGCTAACTGATATGTCACCTGTATCGAGTTTGGTATGCATCAGTCGACTATAGTATCAGCCCAACACTACGTGCATCCAGATCAGCCCAACACTACGAGTATTCGGATCAGTCCAACACTGATGTCATCACACTGGAGTCACACTTAACTGAAATTCATACTGAGTGCCTTAACGGACTGTTTTCCAAAATTTGCATTGATAAAATCAACCACGTCAATAGTGAAAGAAATGAACATTTTTTGATTTATTGAAATTTTATGTGAAAATTGAATGTAACAATTCATTTAAAAATGAAGTCCAGCACAACCGCTCAAGTTAAGATAGTGTAATATTACATTTTTTCTTGATTAAAATTGAATCTTCAATTCGAGATCTATAAAACTTGATAGTAAATATCAGAGTAATAGATATGCGGACAACTTTTTAACTGAGAATTTATCGTAAATAATTGTGTTGCATTCCATGGTATCACCGAAACAGAGAAACAGAATTAATAGATTATTATAAATATAGAGGATATATAAATTTAAAATAACAGTTTCGAAATAAAGTTTTATTGAGAACAAATGTAAAATGTAAATTCTAAACTTGTAATCTATAATTTTTTGGAATTTAATATTGGTGACGTGTTCATGAAGTCATCACTGATTTTGAGGTGTGGTTTTTGCTCTGACTTGTTTGTTCTTCTCTAAAAATGATGGCTGGCTATGTGTTCTAATTTTGTGCTCTCTGAATATTTTTCTGTTTAATTGAAATTTTAATGTTTTAAATTGAGTTTTGAACATTTGTATGGTGTTCTAAGTTTGTGTATTTTGATTTGTGTGTCTACAAGCCTATAGCCATTGTTTTCAACTATATAAACTGGATAAGTATTTTAGCTTGTAATGATGCTACAATGTTTAAGTGTGTAAGGTATTGTTTTGTGGATTTGTGTTGTATATTGCCAAAATTCTTCTGAAGATTATAAGTTGGTTTGCTCTGAAAACTGGATTTCTCATTCATAGGCGATAGATCTATTCATAGTTTATCAAGAATCTACCACTTTGGAGCCGATAACTTCCTGTAGGTTAATAGGTGTGAAATGGTATCCAACCTATTTAGGAGAAATTGGTAGCACGGCAATAGGTAACAAAACTAGCCGAATGTTCAGTGTTACTACTGGTGTTAGACAAGGCGAAGCTCTCTCTGCAACACTATTCAATTTGGTTCTAGAGATGGTGCTCCAGAAACTGGGCACAAGCGGAACTATAATCAACAGAGCAAGCCAAGTATTAGCTTATGCAGATGATGTTGTCCTAGTCTCAAGAAATAAAGATAGCCTCAAAGAAATTTTTAGCAAAATGAGGGAAGAGGCAAGAGAGGTGGGTCTTGAAGTTAATATAAAGAAAACTAAATATATGAGAATGTCTGCAAATCAAGCAAGAAGGCAAGTATGTAATCTGGAAATAGCCGATGACTGTGTTATAGAAGGCGTCAGAGAGTTCAAATACCTTGGGGTAACCCTGACAGCAGACAATAATACCAGTCAAGAAATACACAATCGGATAATGATGGCCAACAGAGCATACTTTGGTAATCAAAAAATATTTAAAAGAAGGCTCATATCCAGAAAAACAAAGGTGAAAATGCTCATGACGCTAGTGAGACCAGTTGTAACCTATGGGGCTGAAACATGGACTATCTTGAACAAAGATGAAAAAGCATTAAGGTCATTTGAAAGAAAAATGTTCAGAATAATCTGGGGAACAATATAATATGTGACGGAGGAGTGTGGAGAGCCAGATTCAATATTGAGATAGACCAGGCCATTGGAGCAGGAAATATGGTGCGTTTCATAAAGGCCAGAAGGATTGAATGGCTTGGACACTTAGCCAGAATGAGTGACGGGAGGGTACCATCAAAACTCCTGGAAGAAAGAATGCTTGGGACGAGAAAGAGCGGTCAACCACGGACAAGATGGCTGAACGACGTGATTGGAGACCTCCGTGTGCTGGGCGTGGCAAACTGGCGACGGAGTGCACAGGATAGGCGCTATGTTGAGGAGGCCTAAGTCCACCCAGGACTGTAGAGCCGGATAAAGTAAAGTAAAAGTAAGTATTAAGTTATGAAAACTTTTGTTTTAAACTCTGGTGTAAACGCATTAAAATTTATTTACATTAGATCAGATGAAGATCATTATTTTAATGATCACACACATGTTTCAATTCAAATTTGAAGACAATTTTTTGCTTTTTATTCCGGCTGTTATATCATATGAATAGTCTCGTTAAATGAAATCATATGGAAGTCAATTATATTGATAACAAGATCTTGTTAATAACAAGGAATTTTCTGTTAGAAACATGAGTTATTAACTTTTGTCAAGAGAAATTTTTGACGATTCAGTAAAGTTAATATATTTTTGTTAATAACTCTTGTTATTAACTCCGGTATAAACGCAGCTTTAGATTGTTTACAAACCATATTGAATAACAAAATAACACTCACTATAATCACTTTCAACTGTAAAATAATGATTAACTTTGAATATTATGGTATACTCTAATTTAGAGTGATATACCATGTCATGTCAACAAATCAGATAATTTTGATAAAATTTCTAGATAATATTTTTCGCGAGATACGGTAAGCTGATTGAATGATTACACAGCTGATCTCCCACACAGGCACACGCATCTCTTCTGCTATTGACAGACCACGAAATTATCATCTGTTCTTCCAAGGATGAATTATCCTTTTAATGTCTCTCAGCGAGTTTTCCCAGGGATGAGACAAAGTGCAATCGAATTTTTATATCATAAACCTACCATGTTCCAAATTTCGTGAAAATCGTTAGAGACGTTTTCGAGATCCGTTGAACATAAATAACCAGATATAAAAATATAAACAGACATACAGAAATTACTCGCTTAATATAATAGGATGTCAATCTGTTTTTGAATCGGATGAAATTAATGATTTATAGAACACCACAAAGAAAATGTTGTACCCGCATATCTTTAACTTTCCCATTTATTTTCTCTTAGGAAGAAGTTTGGATGTAAAACAAAAATTCAGTGCATATGTATAGAAGCATTATTATAGGTATAAGTTGATTTAATAGTGAGGTCTATGTTATAATGGCAGTATAGGAGAATAGCGTTGCCGATTCTCTGCCTTGCCACTGCTTTTGTTAATAGAGGATATCTGATACCGGTATAACTTATGTTGTAATATTAACTCATCTTATTCGTCAAGAAAATATATTTTTCCTACAGATACCCTGAAAAGTGACCATTTGTGCACTGATTGCAGGCTGCAAAGAATCACTTTTCCGCACTAGTGCGCAAAGTGAGTACTTTGCATACTCCAGATTTGCAGCATGACAACGCAAAATAGTTAGTAGGTTATATGGAGCACCAGTGCAGCAAAATCAAAATTAAGTTGGTAACAGTGAGTGCTGTGGCTGCTATAGTGAGCAGAGGTGCAACGAAGCACAACGCGCTAATTATTAAGTATATATTATAACCAAGGACAACGACAGCACAGTGCCACCACAGCACACACCACACAGCTGCCCCCCGCCATTCAAACACACATACATTATTCAGGAAATTTTACCCATAATTACCCACTTTTCATATTCAATGGTAACTGTAGGAAAAATTTAATGTGAAATACGTGCGCAAAGTTCGTTTGCTGCACTCAAGAAACCATTCCGCCCTCGCCTACGGCTCGGGCGTAAACGTTTCTTTCGATGCAGCAAACTGTCACTTTGCGCACTAGTTGCACAAATAACTATTTCCAATGATTAAATAATACAATTTGATAATAAAATTGAGTTTTTATATGTCAAAATTAATTCTATTAATGATTTGGCGACGTTGTGGAGCTAGAAAAGGATTGCTCTATCTGCTTTGTTGAATGATAGACAAGAGTATCAACACCAATGCTTGTAAATTAAATACTGCCAGTATAACATGAACCGCACTATATAGTAGCTAGTGACATAGAAATCATATTATATTCTATAGTGACGTCCACGTTATAAAGCATTGTTAAATGTTCATTCTCGTTTAGAATAATCAATTAGCCTATATTTTATTAAGCAAGAAATTATATTTTTCAATAATTTCATATGAATTTTAATTATAAAGATGGAATATTCTGTTAATTATTAATTTTACATAGTTAAATTGAAGCTATAGTTAACTTGTAAAGCCTTTGGTGAGGTCCACGTTATAATGGCAAAAAACACCAATTTGGAAAAAATGTTTATGAAACGCTCTCTCAGTTCCTTTATAGTTGAACGAAGTTTGTACATATAGATTAGGCCTATTCGTTACTGAAGAAGCCGAAAAACAAAAGAAAGGAATGAGGAATTGATTAATGATAAACCTTCAATCACAATCTTCTGTTTTCAGCTCTACATTTTTTACCAAATTTCAACTAGGCTACAGTATTTTTCTCATACTTCAAAAATAAGGAAAAATAATGTAAAAACGCCAATCTTGGGCGTATCAACTAAATTAATGAATTTTTTTAGTTGATATGAGCATCAAATTAGGAATTAAATCCGCTGTTATGAAATTATACAGAGTTGCAGTCATATTTCCCATATTGCTTTAAAAGTATAGACCCATTTTTAAATAATTTTTCAATATTCAAACTTATATTTGAACTCAATTCCATTTTTAAGCTGTTTATGAATTCTTAATTTATTAATATTTTGGCTGAAAGAAAAATCATCATTTTAGTGCCCCCAAAATCCAGCTCGTATCCCCAAAATCCAGCGCACGTGCACCCTTCGTACCCCCCCCCCCAACCTAGATTCGGCAGTGCACTCGGCGAACGATCACTTTTTTTTTTTAATCTTCACTATGGATACTTTATCACTCATTGGGAATCCTTACCTCACTAAAGTAGGCTACTATAGCTAAGGGAAGTAAAATAATAAGAAAATGAGGTAGGCTATTTTATTATACAGAGTTCTGTATCGATAGTCGTTTTAAGCGTTTGATGCCTGAAATACATGTAGGCCAATAGTAGGCCTACTATAATACAATTCGGTAAATAAATAATTAAAAAAATACGATAATGGAGGTTTGAATGGGTTACTCTTCAAAAATATTATAAAACCAACAAGATTAAATTCCAAGCCGCTATTCTTTCAGATGGAGAACAAGCAACAATTAAAGCTATCCTCCAAAAGTAATATTCAACGAGTTCACTTACATTTCTCAATTTATTACTCTGAAAAAAATAACGGTCGGCGAAACAAAGAAAAGTAACAAAAATAAAATAAAGACGAACAAAAATGATTGAGCTGGAAAAGTAAATTAGTAGTTAAGCTTCTTAGAATTTCAATTAAAGTCAATGAAATATTGAAATGTAGAAGAGAAAATGTTGAAAAGAATAGAGGAAAAAATTAAAAGTAAAACGATTAATGGATGAAGAGATAAGATACATAAGATGATATAGTACAGCTTGAATTGACTAATACATGAAAACTGGGAGAGTCAAGGAATGAGAGTTGGGGGAGAGTAACAGAAAAAGAAGCAAGTGGATTTCCACATAATATTTTCACTAGAAACTCCTATGGTGTCACTCAAATCCATTCACGCATGATACAATAATTCTTCAGGTAATAGGTTCAACTTACGAAATAATGTTATACCTACTTTAGCATAAATTGATTTCATTCTCATGAATAAAAGCACACCAATTCATATCAAATAAGACCTGACAAATCACTTACAAGATATTTACACATCTATTCTAACAAGCACAATAGCAATATGAATTATAATGATTATTATTCATCAAGTTACTCATTATTTTACTAATTTTAAAATACAATTAATTGGTGTATCATTTTATTGCAAAGCGGAGAAGAGTACCACCGTATTCTAGAATGAATTAGACTTTTTAATTCATTAAAAAAAAAACAGTGAATTTAATGTGGAGATGTATTGCATCTTATAATAGAAATGGAAACAAACACATTTTCTTTTGTGATCATAATGAATCCTCGTGGAAGAGAAATTAACGAGTTTAAAAGACGAAAAAATATATTCAGACACAGATTTTCCTAAAAAAGTGTTGATCTAATTTCTGAATTGAAAAATTATGACTGACTATATCACAGCACTTGATTATTATGGAAATATTCAACGAGTTCATAAAGTTTGGATAAAAATACTAAATTTTCACATCCAGTAATTTAGATTTACCTTTACATTTTTAAGACTATCATCGTATAATGTGAGTATTGCTTGAAAACTTGGTTTGATGGAATAATGCACTTCACAAGAGTGTTATTATAAACGGAAAGAATACAAAGAATTCATGTTAATTGACAAAATAAGCAATTTGATGAATCTTTGTTTTAATTTTGATGAGTAAAACATTTCAAAATGGTGAACAAAAATCTTGAAAATCAAAATTATTAATGATCTAGAATTTCTTGAGTTTATGGTCAATGATTATTATTTCCAATGATGTGGTTACCAAAATAATTTATGTCTTTCTCAGTAGAGTAATATTGTTAGTGTGGAATATCAGCTGACATTCTTATAAGTGATTCAATGTGAATATAGCATAGGAACATTATTTATGTTTGAGATACGTTTATTATTAAACTTGATCATAAATTTTATATTGCAAATTGGTTGTTCAATGTATTTTGTTGAACAGTGATAATATTATAAGCATTGATATATTAAACAATAACTGCACGATAATTGAAAGTCAATTATTCTTTTTCAAAAGAAATCGATTTCAGCCTAGGTACTTCAACAATTTGAATGAGGAAGACTTTTGGAAGTGGTTGTAGTTCAAATAAATTGTAAATTGAAATAAATTACATATCTAACGACCTTATAAGTATCGAAGGACCAGCTACGATTAAAATTGAAAGAAAACATGAATTAAAAATAAGAACCACGAGAATGTTCACAATGTTTCATAGCAAAACTTAAATACCCGCCGAAATAATATTGGAAAAATAATATTGTTCATGCAAAAGTTTTACGAACACTGACTACTAGAGTACAAGACCGAAAACATAACTATGATAATCAGTCCACATTGTTCGTTGAGAAACCGTTTTCCTCAACTTACCGGCATTTAACGAGCGTATTCTATCAATGTAAGTATGTATCATTGATTCGACCTCAATAGTTCAATCCCTGTTATCATTATTTCTATCATGACCACGCATTCTTTTCGGACCTCGCATTCTGGAGTTGAATCGTCCTCTCCTCGGACCCGGACCCGGACCTGGACCTCTACCTCCTCCTCTACCTCCACGTTTACCCCTCCATGGCTGATCATCATTATCCCAGTTGCCAAATCGGTTACCTCCTCTTACTCCACCACCCCCACCACCCCTGCCTCTGAACCCTCCCCTGAATCCTCTCCCCCCTCCCCTTCCCGACCCCTGGCCATCCTGTTCGCCTTCCTCTTCACCAACATCATCTTCTCCTCCTTCCTCCCACTTGTTTTGATCTGAATCGTTCCATCGCCTACGATTTTGATGCTGGTCCTGGTAGTTACCATCCCCCTCCTCATTATCATCGTAGTCGTCGTAGGTATCTTCGTCGAAGTTACCCGACTGGTTAAAATCACTTGACCTATCAAAGTCATTAGATCGATTTGATCTATTGAAGTCATTAGATCTATTGAAGTCATTTGACCTATTAGAATCGTTGAACCTATCAAAACTGTCGTCGAATCTCCTGCCTTGGCCTTGGAATCTGCCGCCACTAAAATTGCCCCTGTCATTTCTTCCCCTGTTCATTGGCGAGTTTCTCGGCGAATCAGAGTCCTGGTACATGGGATTTTGCTGCTGGTCTCCTGGGCCTCCCAGTTGAGGAGGAGGGGGTCTGGATTGATCCATGGGCATCCCTTGACCTGGCGGCATGAACCTGTGCCAACACAAATAAAATACCAACATGAGACGATTAAATTACAATCGAAACACAGTTACAATATTACAATTGTTCAAATCTATTCACATATCGTTGATGAGGAGCGTCGGAAAAATGACTTATATAAATTTATAACTGAAAAACGGGTTGTTTTAGTTGTTAATAGGTTACTTATTTCAAATTATATCTTTGCTATAATTTGAAGTTTATTTGTCTGTTCAGACACTTGATCGAAATACACATACAATCAAATCTTCCACCTCATACCAAAACACACGTTTCTAATATTATTTTTAAGTTCATCGTAGAATGTATATGTCGATTAAATGCCACCATTGCAACACCAAACACGACTTTTACATCACGTTAGAACTAAAGCAGATTGCTGTAAATACAACTTTAGTGTGTATTCGTGTAGGCCTACACTTAAATAAATCAAATCAACATTGGAATTTAAACCTACAATAAGAGAACAGTGAAAACAATGACATTCAAATATCTAGTAACCAGTTAGAGTCTTTGTTATTGACATTAACCTGAAATTTCTATTGGCATATACGAACGTTTATCATTTATTTAATAATTAACAGCTTTCAGAAGTTTAATTTTGCAATGTATCAAATCTTCATTGTGATTTGAACCAGCAAGAAGAAAACTGTAAAATAATTTATGACATTCAAATAACTTGTTACTAACCTGAAATTTTTGTTCTGCATGTGTGGAGGCATATTCATGTTATTAGGGTGGTGCATTTGGAAGCCTTGGTTGTTGGGCGGACCCTGGTTGTTGGGCGGACCCTGGTTGTTCGGCCCACCCTGTTGGAACATGCCCTGCGGCGGGGGGCGGTTCATGCCTGAGAACGGAGGGTTCATCATGGGAGGCGGCATCTGGAAGTTATTTGGTGGCATATTTCCACCCTTGTTCCCTCCAAAGTCTGGCGGCATCATATTGTTTGGTGGCATTCCTGCAAAACCAATGTTAACACCTTCTGAAGTGGTTTCGAATTTATTGAATTATTTTTATATCGATCAGTACAAATAATAGTTTGGAATAACAGTTCAGGGGCCGGTACATCAACCCAACAGGTAGGTCAGCGAAGTCAATTTTTATATGAACCTGTCATGACGATTCTTGTCTTGAAAAAGTGCACCAAGTGATAGTAGATAAAATCCACACAACTGTGAAACAAGTACAATCGGAACAGTTGTTCATGATCCCATTTCAGTTGAACCAAGCTTTATATGGGCAGTCGGCAGCCTCTCTAATACTTTTACTGATTATGATGATTTCAAAAGCAGTAATAATAGGTAATCTATAATTATCAAACATTTTGCTGAATAATGCTTTGCAGCAATGGTTTTGTTCCTTTTTGTAAGATTGATCGAGACAAAGTCGATATTTCTAAAGAAGAGAAACAAGAATTTTTCAAAACTTATTTTTCAAAGGCAAGAATTCTCAAATTCTTCTCCCTCTGTTTTCTATTGTTTATAGCCAAGGTGGCAGCAGGGTATCAGTAAATCCTAGTTTGTACAGCTCCGCTTAAATGAATTATTAGCTCTATGAAAAATATGCTGAGAACTAACAATAACATTTGCAAAGAAATGGAATGAAAAATATTTTATTCATCCCAAAAAATACAAAAAAAGAGAAGCAAAATCTTATCATTCAAGCAAAAAACGTTCAACATTACATTAATATAATAATTTGGCTCAATTTTAGGTTTACATAAATGAATGGAAGAGAACCCGCCCGACCCGGCCTAGCCTGTGTGTGGTGGTTAGGTGGGGGTTAATTGGGGTGGTATTTGAAGAAAATTCTCATTTCAATACTTGATTCTGTTCAATTTGTAATGTTGTTGAATTACAGTTATAATGTGAAATCAATATTCGAAGGACAAGAAATAAATATCATATAGTGAATAACTACTTTTAGGGCCGGTTTCCGAGCTCGGGATTTAGCAAAGTTCTAAACTATAAACATCTGGAGTCAGAAAATTGACTTTCCGAAACGGGGCATAGTCAAGTCCACGTTTAAATTAAATTTAGAAAAACTAGAAAATTGAACACAAAATAGAATAAAAGAAAATAGTGTTAAGTTTCAGCTATTTTGAATTATTTAGGAATGTTTTTTTCGTCAAGGAAAATCGTTAAAACGTTTCCAATTATAGAAATGAGAAAATAAAGATTATTATGAAAACTACGACTACGCCCAGATTCGAAAAACCATTTTTCTGACTCCAGATCTTTAAAGTCTAGAACTTAGCTAAATCCCGAGCTCGAAAACCGGCCCTTAAACGCATTTGAATAGCAAAATGTGATTGATAAATTAGTTCAAAACTTCCAAATAGAAAACTTCAATGGATTTATAACAGTAATGAAAGTTTCAAATTGATTGGAATTCAATAGAATTGTACTGGAAACGAATAATTACATAATATTAGATTTCTGAAAGTTCGAATCATTCCATAACCATATAAAAAACAGAAATTTACCTTGGAACTGCATGTTCTGGTTTTCATTAGTCATCCACTCTTTTTTATCCCCGTCAAATGCCTGTAAAATTTATGAAGTAGTGAAAACTATAATACAGAAAACTTGACAATAATTAATAAATGAATTTTAAATATCTGAATCAATTCATCTTAGAGAAATAAATTATACACGATAAAAAATAAACATGTTGCAGAAAATTCATCCTATAGAACATATTGACTTCAAGACACTCCAAACTGGAATCAGCCAGATTGACTATAAAATAATACAATTATTACCTTATTAATTATTATAGAGTTATTATTTTGGTAACTTAATAGCAAATTCATTGCTACTCTTAATGCTGAATTCAGCGTTATCAAGATTCTCTATTCCTGGATTCAGTCCCCGGGCTCGACAATTTAAAAGAATTTTATTCATTTTTTTCAAATTTTCAGCATCTGCTGAACGTCTTTGAAGAGTGTATGGATTTCGAAGTGATAAGAGCAAATGAGCAAACTATTCCTCATAAGTTGGCACGCACATTTAAAAGTTCTTTATAATTATTTCAACTCTAAATTCATGTCCTGCAGTAAAATTAGCTTAAAACTATCAGAGCTTCCTATGAATAACATCCTTGCTTCCCATTCAATCGATGCTGAATGTTGAATTTGAATTTTACTTCAGCTAATATCAGTTGTTAACTATAATTTTAAAATTAATGATTTGGTGAAGGAATTATTATGGACATAACTCATATAAAATTTGGACTATTTGAGGCAAAATTAAGAAATAGACTTTCAGAAAATAGCCTGTTTTTACGTTCTGAATATGTGTTTTCTCTATCCAATAAGTAAATAATGAATAAAGAGGGAAAAATTGTAATTTGAATTCACCTCGAGATCATTTCCAAAGAAAGAGTCGTTCTTGTAGGGATCGAGATGTTCTGGATCGATTTCATCGTCTTCGTCCAACGATATGACGTCTTCTTTCTCGGTGTCGCTGTAGTCATAGTAGGGCATCACCTCCCGCAGTTCTGGGATCACTCCTGAGTTCACATACTTGTAGAGCTTTTCAACTCCGCCTGCAATCGCTTCAGCTAATGGGGTTCCAGCTAGAACGTGGAAATTTTATGATTTATTTTTCAACTGTTTGTAAATGATTTCTTTTTGCAATACGTTAATTAAAAAAAAAACAAGAACAGTTCATTCGAGAATTTCGATCAAATAATTATTTATTGTGAGCACTGCACAATGTGCTCATTTGTCAACAGTTTCAAAGTTTATTTGTGGCTTGGCATGTGTTTGTGTTTTAAACATAATTTATTTTGATTTGGAATAATATTCAATAAAATATTATGCAAGTTCAATGGAAATTGTATTGAATAACCGGTATTTTCGATAGGGGTAACTTGTTGATTAGGTACTTAATTTTAAAGACAAATGTCCAGTTCCAGGTACAATAGTTTTACAGTTCTCATTTGATCTTCAAACCAAGCCTCCAAGGCAGTATTTATATCTAATAAAACGTGATTAAATTGTATACAAATATAACACCCTCTGCCATACCAATCCAATAATAGGGAATTTCCAAACTTATTGTCATGAGAGATGGACTCATTGAATAATAATAATACAATGTTCTCATTCTAATAATTAATAATATAGTAACTGGAAATAGTTTTTTCCTTTGGGGCTACTCTTAAATATAAATAAAAATGAGAAATCCAAGTACCCTTTTAAAATTTCTCAATCACGACATGTTTCGGCTATATAATGCCATTATAAATTTTCCAATCACTTGATAATGGCATTATATTAGCCGAAACATGTCGTGATTGAACAATTTTAAAAGGGTACTTGGATTTCTAATTTTTATTTATACCTGGAAATATTGTTTGTAGAGATTTGTGAATAATATATTCATTACGGTATTATAAAAAAACCTCTAGATTTGTGAATATAGATTTCTGGATAGAGACCTGTGAATACGATTGAATACATTATTAACAAATCTTGAAAAATAATATTTCCAGGTACGTACTGTAGTATTTGTGAATAACAATACTTGGAAAGTTTCTCTTAAATTCACTCTGTATGACTCGATAAATAATACGTAAAACAGCAAACAAAAATTGTCAACAGAAAAATCAAGAATTTCAATATAATAAGGCTGAGGGATAATACTAGGAGAGAGAACCAGAAACCGATTCAAATGTAGTGAAGTTAGTAAAATGTTATATTTGTTGCACTTGATTGCCAGATGTTGGATGCTGCGGCAAATCCGGTGCAATTATCTGAGGAGGAGCGTGCTGTCGATGGATGAGCTGAGGGCATTTCTCAATGGTGACAGCTGGGTTCATCTCACCAAGTTTTGCAAGGCTGCTTCGAGTTACAGATACTCTCTAGTTAAAGAGTTTAATTACCACTGAATGGACTTTACTAATATATTATATATCTCATATAATGTGCTTCTACTTTCAGTCTCATGTATTTTTTTGTCTTACATGCTTTTGTATTTATTGCCAACTCCCCCTGACGGATTTTATCCATGGGGAAAATTAGCTGACAATATTTATTACATAATCACTTTGTATTATCTTTTTTTCAATAAAAACCCGTATTATTATTATTAGTATTAGTAGTAGTAGTAAAATGTTATTAGATTAAATAAGGTAAGTGTTGAGATAAAGAATGAAATTGAGCCTACTTGCCGATTTATTGTGTCGAAAAAGAAAATAAATAATTAAACATTTATTGAGAAGTGAATTACGAACTTAATATTCAGCCCAATAGTTCCCTAGTTTCAAATAATGAAATGTAATAGGATTACTAAGCATTTTGTTGCTTGAGACCTCTGGCTATCTGGTAATTACATGTTTTCCAGAGGTATTTAGCAGAGAAATACACTTTTGCTCTAAGTAAGCATGCGATCTTGTTTATCATGCATCTATTAAAATAAAAAGCATATTAGAAGAATGACAAAGCTGGAGAAAATTTACTTATAGAAAGCTACTACGGTGAAGACTTACCAAATATGAAAACAATCATTCCACTGCCGTTACTCAAGATAATTTGTTCATTGTTGGAAATGATGAGCAGGAACTGTTGAGGCAGGGAGAGCACGTTCTATAATGAGATTTACTTCAAACTGTCAGTATCACTCGTAGCATCCTAAGCACACCAATGAATGCTGACGAATCAGAGTGGATCTCACTATAGATGTGACCAACTACTAGCGTTCAAAGCCCCAATCTTCTCCAATCGCCATCGCTTTGTTAGCCGCAGTCAGTAAATGCAAGCAAAGCCCTGATTTCCAATTAATATAACAAAAAGCATCGGAGATCGGTGCAGAGCGAATAAGCTGAAGACGAACCTGTTATGTGGATTGATCCATGAATAATTCTTCTGTGTTTAACTTGAAATCTATAAGATTGGAGGCTGCAGGGCGGATGCCTTGTTGAAGTTGAACACAGAAGAAATCAAACCTACAAGTGTTTGTTGCTTTCGAGATATTAAGGTTGACACTGAATTGACGTGGAATGATCACGTTGACGATATTGTAAAACAAATTAGTAGAGTGACATTAGCAATCTCAAGATGGGACATCGAGTATGAACCACAAATCGGAATTAATGCTATTTATGGATACTTCCAGCTTCTGCTAACATACAGTTTGATCTTTGGGGGTTCTTCAACTGGAATTATCAGATTATCCAGGCTCAAAAATCGAGTATTCAGAATGATTTTTGAACATCATCCTCCCAGAACTCCAACAAGACCAATGTTTCGAAGCTCAAAACAACTTACTCTTCTCTGTTTGTACATACGAGAGGTTACACTACATTGATTCAAACGCAAGGCTTCCTGGACTTCAGGAACAAGTCTTCACAGTTATGATAGGAAATCCAGGCATACTTCTGTGATAAATTATCATAGAACGTCTTCTTTTTGAAGTAAGAGCTTGAAAATATTCAACCCTCTTCATTGATACAAATCGAGAGACAGTAATATTGTAAACAAATTTTGAATTATTGAGAGGTTGAGTATTAAGGTAAGTTTGGTTCCAGCAATGAAAGTGTTTATTCAATGTGATGAGTGAGTCACCATGTGATTTGTATGTTGTTATTGTTAATTCGAGAATGTATGACAACTGTCAAACATAACAAGTTATGTAGCCTTCATGCAAAGAATAAAACCAATTCAATTCAATTCACCTTTACAGAATGAATGATCAACCAAAACTAGCAACTAATTATAAGTCGTTATCCAAGCAAGAAGTTTGATTTAATGTAGAAAGCACAAATATATCAACTGATAAGATATCATCCCATATTTTCAAACCAAACATTACAGCACACACACACACACACACACACACACACACACACACACACACAAACTAAAGTGCCACCACCTAGATTTTCATTTACAACTTTATGAAATTTATGTTACTGTGCCTAAAGAAATTGTTATACATGTGTTGAGGTGCTAAAGGGGAATTATATCTAAATGTCGGTGCAAATATCTGAATGCAAACTCTCGTAGCATGCAGTCAGTCACCTTGCCCAATGAAACTCACTTACCCTCTACTTTGAGAACTTTGCCATAAATTAAAAGAGACTCAGGTGTGACATCAGTGAGCGGAATCACACCTGGCTGCTTTTCAACGATAGAATTGATGATCGCGATTGGATCAATTCCTTTTTTCGACTCATCTACGAAAAATTTTTGAAGTTATCAATTTGTTTTAATCAAGAATATAACAACCAGGGCATTGGTGGTGGGATTAGAAGGTGGAAACGGGAGAAGAAGGGATGATGTCGATGGTTTCAGGGGAAACATCAGGAGAACAGAGAGCACCAATAGAAAATACACTTAGTACTGAAAAATCAATGTAATTTTCATATAAATGGTAAATAGTAATATGAGACAGACAAGAGATGGATTATTAATAATAACATTATTTATTCTCAATTTAAAACTGCAGTATATGAAAAATCACAAAAAACAATCAGTTTACTGGATCTACACAAATTTAGCTTTGTGAAATAACAGTGAAAGTTTCAAGCACTCAGAACATTGCTCATCATGGTTCAAATAACAGTTAGGGTTGTTTATCTAGTTTAATGGAGATGGAGAATGGACATGATGGATGATGGAGTAATTGAACAAAAAACTTGCGGAATACTTGAAAGGGTTAAAACAAAAAACAGTCTAACTCAACAATTAAAATAAATAATAACATACAAGAAGAATGAAGTCATCAGTATGAATGACGGATCAAAAATCTGTTTTGTATGAGCTTATTAAATTCTTATCACTAAATATTTAAGAAGTTCTGAATGACGAATTGAGTGCGTAGAACCAAATTTTCCAAAGCATACTGCAAAATAGTAAAAAGCATACAGACTATTATCGTTTAGTATAATGAGGTTAACTAATTCAACTACTTTAATGGACATAATGGCTTAATGTACTTTCACAGAGATGAAATCTAGAAAAATGTGAAGAAAATTAAATTTATCATCAATGATTGATGATTGTGATTCACCCCAAACGTGAATAAGCTCATTAGATTTTGACAATCAAATAAGGAATATTGTAATAATATTGAGGTTAATTCTTTATTCTTCATTGATTCATACAATAAGTACATCATCAAAATTATAGGGAGGGGAAAAAGTAAGGTAACCTTGTGCTATTCCTCTCCCAAATTTAGATAACACAAACACATAGTCCGAAAGAGGTTGTCTTGTAGTTGCTTAAACTACAAATTGGATTTTTGAGATATACAAAAAGGAGAAAATTTGATTGAAAAAAAAATACTGTGAATTACAATAAATGTCTTAGTTATTTGTGATTACCAAGTACTTAATCCAACTTTGATGGTTTGTTACTTACCTCCAGAATCATCGGCATTTCTTGTGGCATTCCACTGTGCTTGGAAGTTCTTAGGGATAGGCTTGGAATACGGTACCTGAATACAATAAACAAACATTTATTTAGTGATGTTTTAAAATTTTCATTACTATCAACTTTTCAGATACTAACTACTTATTGTTTCAAAACAAACTTAAATCAGATCACTCTACAATATTACCAATTGTCTTCACAGTGCATTTGTGCATTTATAAACAATGAAACAAAAACAAAGTGCCTACCTATACCATAGCTGGGAAGATCTGATTCTAATTAAAATTTTTAAACCAAATCAATCACAAAGCAATAAATGATATTGAAGGATTATTTCATAATTGGATAAAAATAGCAATGCTAGTGATAGAGAATTGTAGTTTTATTAGTTTTTAGACTTATCAAGATCCAGTTCAATTGAACAATAACTAGTTCAAAGTGATACCTTTTTTAAAGCTATCTTGTTCTTCTCATCAAGCGGATCAAAATCAAGTCCAGGTATCACGCCTGAAGACACTGCGGTGTTTTCTTCTTCTTGTGTGCTAGATGGTTCAACTTTATCTTCAGGACCCATGCCAGGAATAGCTGCATAATCATCTGTAATAGGAAATCAAGTATACAATGGCAACCATTATGAGAGATAGGAAAAACTTATATTGCAGAATAATTTCATGGTTCATAAATTCAATTATTAGAGAAGCGACAGGTACACTTAACATGAGGTTAGTCTAATTATTGAATGCAACAAATTATTTATGAAATCCATTTCTTTTCAAATATGACTAGGCCTATACATGTTTTAGATGCGAATATACATATCAAATATGACTAGGCCTATATATGTTTTAGATGCGAATATACCTATGAATTCACAATAAACATATTTTTCGTTAAAATATTTCAATAGGGCTACTTGGAATGGGATAAATATCCGAAACAGTCGTGTCTGAAATAAAAATAATATAAGGTACTAGTGAATCTTTGTAAGTAATTAACAATAACCAATCCCATTTGTTCAATTTCAAACTATCGAATCAGCAGGATAGTTGAAAAAATAGAAGCATAAGCTTTGAAAACGATCACTAATAAAAATAGAGCATACCAATATCGTTTTCATCGAGACCACCAAGATTTGCTGGGAGGGTGTTGAGGTTGTACTTGTCTCTCATCTGGTCTCCGGGCCGATTTCGAGTCCAGAACTTGCTGGTATGGTCGTTAGATCCAGAGCACAGGATATGGCCCAACGGATGCCACGCCAATGTCCAAACGATGCTGTCATGTGCTTGTTCGATTGCTCCCACCTCTTTGTCAGCCCTGAAAAATTAACAATAATAGATTATTCAATTATTTTTTCATGGGATCAAAAAAATTCAAAACGAAACAAGAGACAGACATAACTAATATGTATAATTCCATTCCCTTCCCCTTGAATTGATGAATTCTCAAAGAAATCAGAGCCAAAAGAATTATTTTTCAAACCTCAAAAATCTGAAATGTTTAATACGTTTTATCAGTGAATTGGGATAGAGATATAATATTGAATTAACATTTCTTCAAGAATTTAAAATTGATTATTAACAAACAGTTCGTGATGGAAAGTGAAATTGAATTGACATTATTTAGCTGTATTATACTGTATTATTATGGAGAAATACCACATCTCTTCCTATAAAATGAAATTATTAAAGTTGGTATACTTGGTAAAACTGTATTATGCCATCATTAATACATTATCCTAGACTAAGATTGTTAATGAATTTAATTGAACTGACCCGACGTGCCAGAATAGTATAGCTCCATCGGACCCGCCACTGCAGAACAGTCCCTCGTGGTAGGGATGCCAGGCAATGCTGCTCGATTCCTTCTTGTGACCGCGGAAAGTTTGCACTTCCGAAGAAAGATTACGAATGTCGAACAGCTTCAGTAAGTGGTCTCTTGAGGCTGTTACTAACCAGTTTCCATTCTTATTCCATTTCACATCCATCACTGTGCTTTTATGAGCGTGTCTGAGAACAAATAAGATGAAATTAAGAGAGAAAATAACATAAATAAGATTAATAATAGAAAATGTATTGATAAATTAATTTACTTTATTGGGTGAAAAATAAAGTAGGCTTACAATGAAATTATGAGTTACAGAAATTATCCAATTCTATTCAAATCATGCATTGCAATGAAATTTCCCAGTATCTGCATTAGCTATAGATAAATACAATGAAATTAAACACTTTAATCACAAAAAGTAGAATTTAATATTTCTCGGATTTGATGTATCATAGATAACGTTGAAAAATAGAAGCAATGATATAGAATTATCAATTTCATGCAACTTCAGAAGAAACAGAGAACTGAGATGAGATTTATATGATAAATGAAACAATTGGTAGGGAAACCACAGGCTGTTATCATCAGGCTGATAATTGAAGATAGACAAATTTCTATCAAGCATAGATTATTTATTCATATTTGCTATAGCAATATCCAGTATTTATGAGCATATGGTAGTTCTATTATAACTTTTGATAATGAACCAAAGTTGATATTTCAAAACTCAAACAGTAAAATGTATTCATCAAAATCCATAAAAACAGTAATAGAGTATTTAGTCATTATTTTGCAGTAAGGGTGATTCTAAATATTTCAGCAAATATGAATATTCGATACCGGTATATAGGTTATACCAGTTTGATGCAATTGGAAGGTTGAGTCAATTTTTTATGTAGTTTGTAGTGGATGCTGTATTTTTTGCTGAAGATTTATTATTTTTTATTTTGCAAAGGCGACTTTTTAGAAGTATTTTAAGCCTAGGTTATGATGATGGGATGAATGAAAATACAATGAAGGTAGAGTTATGAATGAATAAAAATTATAGGTTATGCTATCCACTTGAATTGATTTGAGTCCACAAATAAATAAATTAAAAATTTTGAATTTGATTTGGTTAAATCATAGATGATGCCCACATGAGCGTGGGTAATGTAATGATTACATTGTAATTTTAATGTGAATGTCTATTGTAATATTCTTAATTCCGCGAATAGAACGATGTTTAGCATTATAATGATAAGCATCCGTTTCTGGCGACAAAAAATTAGTCCTAATACTTACAATGTAGCAAGAGATTGGCCAGTTTTTGGATCCCATAATTTGACAGGTTGCTGATTATCCTTACTACCTGACACTACCAGTCCTTTCTGTGGATGCCAGTGCACGCACTTCACATCTGCACCATGACCTGCAATCAATTTATATTTGATACACTATAATTATATATTTTATACACTATATTTATATATGAGACAATAAAATTTAATTGTTCATGAAAACCTTGAAAGTAAATTGGTACGAAAACTACAGTTTATCAGGCTGATAATTGAAGATAGACGAATTTCTAACAAGCATAGACTGTACTAAATGGAGTACTGAAGCATTGATTCCACAATACTGTACTCGATGATTAACTGTATTCTTTGTATTCTTTATGTGATCTTCGATCGACAAAATCGATTGAAGAAAATATAATTAACTATGGGTGTGAGATGACTCAACATTGCTATGAAATAAATGGGAATGGACTATCCAAATCTATATAAATTATACCTAGATAATTATATTGGACGATACCATTACTCAACTGACATTTTGCTGATTGCAAATTTTTTATTCATCAATTTCATAAAATACTATTAGCCTACATATAAGTTCCTTATTATGTGACTAGCCGGCAGCCTCGCTTCGCTCGCCATATCCGTCTAGCAAGGGGGCTCCGCCCCCTGGACCCCCGGCTAGATCGTCCAGAAATAGGATCAGCGGACTCGCTTCGCTCGCCTGCATTTTTCATTTGAACAATTTATTTCAATTGATTATTGAAAAATGTGATAAAACGCAGTAAAACCGCCTATCCTGGACGTATGTATCTTTGGCGTATTTCTGGAGACAAAATTTCCAGTCCCTTGCTAATCTTCTGTATCGCATAGGCTGTGAACATGATAAGTCATATTTGTTCTTGAGGAGGCCTAGAGAAAGCAGGAAAAACGCTCATTAACCGCAGATCTTGGACGGAACTTGGCGATATTTAAACCCCTTCCAATACCACATTTTTATACATTAGCTGAGCCTGTGTACCAAATGTGAACATTTTTTACCAATTAGTTCTTGAAAAAGCTGAGAAATCGCAGATTTTGGTCGTATCTTAGGATTTTTTTTTCAAATCCGTTCTTAGTGCGCCTCTAGATGGCCAACTGAACATATATGCCAAATTTGAACGTATT
The DNA here is from genome assembly GCF_014356525.2 of Nilaparvata lugens. Taxonomy (NCBI): domain Eukaryota; kingdom Metazoa; phylum Arthropoda; class Insecta; order Hemiptera; family Delphacidae; genus Nilaparvata; species Nilaparvata lugens. Next base: position 54,017,380 of record NC_052506.1, on the reverse strand, counting down.
TGGTCCAGCAGATTTTTATTTCTGTTGATTATGAACGAGTGAGTGAATGACTTAGTGCCATTTCACTTTTATATATATAAATTTCTTAGAATTCACCATAATGGGCTGAATCACACTATAAATTTATTGTATAAAAGAACTTCAATAAATCTTTATCAAGAAATTAATAAAATTTATTTAAAAAAAATCATTATATCACACTAGGAATCAGAAACGCTCACTAATTTGTAGTTAGTTTCCCTTAATGAGTTTCACTCTTGCAAATTATCATTAACGATTTATGAAAATGTTGTTTATTTTCTTGAATATCATTTATAAAATGTCAAGTGTCATTGAGTAAAAGGTGAATAATTCTTGTGATCCTTGCAATAAATAATAGAGTATTTTGATTATATTGTTGGACTAGAATGTATATACTGCCACTGAATGCTATTTTGTCGAACTTAAAGACCTGAGTTATGTAGAGAAAAAAATTCTAGAATAGTGGCTTTAGCTGCTTTTCTAATAGCTGCTTTAGGTTTGCAGAACTAGAAAAGTGGATTAGAGTAGTTTTGATTAATCAAAAATCTTTGTGGACTTCATTCAATAATTCACAATTTGACTTGAGTATTATTTATCTTCAGGAAATATTAATTCAGATTGATTTTCGTCTACCACATACAAGATAACGAAAACCTAACACCTATAATTTATGAATGATAAAGTGATGAAAAGTCATCAGATTTCAAGTTTATACCTCGTAAAATTCGTTCTTCATGACATCTGTGAAAATCCCATATCCTGACGGTTCCATCATCTGAACATGTTGCAAACTTACTGTCATTTGGACTGAAACTGAACAAGAATTGAACAGAATTTAGAAAAGATATGATTTAAAATTTATTCGACATGTTGTATTGAGAAAATGTGCGTTGAATGTGGCATGCAAATAAATAGTCTCAGAAATATCTGACCAATTGAGAATAATTTTATGAGGATCTAGATGCTATTGAGTTACCAGTAACCACTGGTCAAAAGCTTCACCTTAACCTCTTGTTCAAGTATATAACGCATTATTTGAAAGAGCCCTCTTTGTGAGCTTAGGCCTACTCATCATACTATTACAAACATAAAATTGTCATCTCATACATGGAATAAACAGTTTATTTCAACAGGGCTACTTAATAGTTTTATTACATAAAATTCGTGGCACCCTTACATTTTATTTTCGTAAACTCAAATTAATTTATTACTTTTCGCTCATTACGTATTTTCAAAATCAAAATTGGACACTTTAAAATTATTATGGCTTTCATAGGCGGAGAGATCCTTTCGGATGTTCTGCCTTGCCGTATTATTTGCAATGTCATTTCCTATCAGCACTCAAGTTAATAGGTTATGAATTAGGTTCTTCATGTTTTCTCACTAGAAAACTTTAGAACGATATGAATACATTAGACCGATCGTGTCATCAGAGAAGCTAAGAGGGTGCTGGCGATTCTATACAGTAGAGTAAAGCAAATCCTTTAGGTCAGGAGTAACTCTCAAGATTCCAAGAATAATCATTATGGAAGAATATACAAGAGAAAATTTATTAGGCCTACGGTGTAATTAAATAAGTATAAGAAGTTTATGGGTTCAATCTTGAATAAGAACTGGGAAACATCTTTGATTTTTTTCTAGATTAAAAGTGATTTGAAATTATTGCTTTATCTGGTACAGTACGTAATTCCCTATAATTTAGAAAAAATGTCTGACTACCAAAAAATGAGATATTTTGCATCTAACAAAACAATAGAATATTCAAATAAATAACTACTACTAACGCGAAAAATCATGAGATTTTTCCATTATTTTTTGTCAGATGATATTAAAACTAATGTTGAAATGGATCTAATATGAAACCAGTTTTATAACTAAATTCTAAATTAGCCACCAAAATTGAATTTTCCACAAAATAGATTTTTCGACTTAATATGAGGATTTTGAACTATTATTCTTGTGCTTGAAAGAATATCAAATAAGTAAAAGCTCAAAACATATTGTCAACCTCATTTTAAACGACATGAAAAAATATATTGTCATCGACTGTAAAGGTGGAAGGCTAGAATTACAATGATAACAGAATTGTAATTTGAAAAATAATTTTGTAGACCATCATCAGATTATAATCGAAACTAAAATAGGTAGAATAAATTCAGATGCATATTTTGAAATGCAAATCATGTTTCTCCCACGTTTTAAAGAGGTTTTTGTTAGACTGACAAACGTTATTTCATTTTCAAAAAATAATACTAATTATTCTATAATATTAAAAAAATGGAATGACTTTTTGCTGGTCTATTAATTCATCAATTTTGTGAAATACTATTGGCCTACATATCAGTTCCTTATTATGTGACTAGCCGGCACATAACAACATGAGTTATTAGCAGATTTAACAACATTCAACAAGAACATTATGTGGAACTGAGATTATTAAGGCTTAGCTATTATTAAAAAAGTCTAGAAGAATCAGTTGGCTGGGACATGTGCAAAGAATGGAGAACAATAGGATGCAGATGCTTGTTGGAAGAATGGAAGGAACGTGGAAAAGAGGTCACCCGAGAACACGTTGGCTGCAGGATGTAGAAAAAGATCTAGCGTGCCTAGGAGTGAGGAACTGGAAGAGACTGGCTAATCAAAGAGATGAATGGAGGCGAATTGTTGAGGAGGCCAAGGTCCTCGCAGGGCTGTAGCGCATCGTAAGAAGAGCTATTATTAAAAAGTTTAGTTTTATTAGTAATTTTATATAGATTTATGATTAAACTGTTCCAGTTGGTGAGGAAAATATATTGAAATTGAAGGGATATGGAAAGTCTCAATGACATTTCAGGAGAGTTGAAGTTTTATCAATTTTTTCAAAGGTTGATTATCAAAGGTTTCAAAATTTGAAAGGTTTGAATAATAAGGTATAAGAGTACCTCAATGAAAATGACAGTTCAAGCAAAACACAATAGCTATAATGCTATTGATGATCAAAATGTTGATAAAATCCTACTTTATTATTTTTAGGCATCTTTCTAGTCTAATTAGACTTCAAATAATTATTATGATCGATTTTTCCGACATTTAGAATAAGAGCATAAAAATATTTTCTACTGTTTTTTTTATTCATCAATGAAATGAATGATTACGTATTCATTGAATGAATGACTAATAATAGAACATCATAATTCAGCAACAATATCGAACAGTGCGTAATCTTTCGTTGTGCTTCAAGATAAAGTCAATTAGAATCAAATTCTCTTAAAAATTCATATTTCTATAGACTGGAATAGACCTCTCATAAAATAAAAAAAAAACGATGAAATCGAATAAATTACCAATTGTATCAGTTGTTTCAATTATTGAAAGATTCGATATTGTTCATCATAACACTTGAGTTCATTTGTCAATTTTTTGAAATTGGTAAAAATTGTTGAAAACATTCATCTGAGATATTAATCACTTTGACCAACAATAAAGGAGGTGGTATTATGATAAATTGATTGAAAAGATTTTATACAATATTTAGAGATTAAACTTATCATTCCGTTTGGCTTATTATATTAAAATATTCCTAATTGCTGCAAGACAGTCGATTATGTTTTAGGCACACAAGGAAAGATTTTGCGATGCTGCATCTTTTGAATGTGATTAGATAAGATAATATTAACTACCGTACCTATTTCTAGTAATAATAGGCCTCATATTAAGTAGGCTACCTAACCCATTACTAAAAGGTTATGGTTCAAACTTTGACCGATAGTCGAGAATTAGGATGAAGTATAAACGATTATTTGGTTTGGAAACGATAGAAGTCAAAAGTCATAATGGAAACTATACTGTTACTTTAGTTTAACTTACAAATATGTTGAATGTTTTTAGGAATAACAGAAAACTATATTTTTGTATGCCATTCCAAAATCAGTTTTGATAGTTTCAAAAACTATTAAACTAGTTTACTAGTCATCAAAAAACCCCGGTTTGCAGCTAAATCGTTTACGAATAAGAAACTCATCACAATTTACTCTCACATTTTACGTACTATTGACTTCAATCTTTTCATTTTTCTACAGTCTATTCAACAAAAAATAGTATCTATTAAAGTATAATATAATTAGCAAGAAACATACAATTAGTTCATATTGGACTTTAAGAATATTCTTTGTAATCCATTTGTGTGAAATTATAGAATTTCACCCCTAAAAACAAAATAATGTTGTGTCAATTCCAGAAGAATCGATTCAATATTTAAGCAGTATCCATAGTAAATAATATAACATTTTCATCACGTGGGAAGATTGTGGGCGAATGGCTATTTATCCCATCTCATGCTTTTGATCTGATTGTGGTTTTTGAAAGTAGTAAATGGATAGGAAAAAATCAGAGCACAATTTCATCTTGAAATACCATTCTTTACAAATATTTGAAATTACTTGCAACGTCGTGATTGTGAAGCAAACCCAGACCTGAATGTCCAAGGTGTCCTATTTTCCTTGCTCAATGTGGGCAATGCCCCCATATGCTCTAGGCTCTTGCGTGGGTGGTAGGATTGTGTGTGTGTGGAAGATCAACATTAAAATAGTTTTGAATAAAATCTTCTTATTCGGTTCGAGTTGGGTGTTTATTATAAAAAGTTAGATTGAAATAATAAAAATAGAAGGCAATGAATTGATAGAGATCACAAATCACTGGATGAAAGAGTGCCTTCTATGAACAATAAGGGGAAGGGATTGGAAAAGTCTAGTTTCATCTCTGGCATTTATTTCCTTAGTTACTAGAATATATTTTTTGGTTTATGAAAATTCTGTTGAGGAATGTAAAAAATAAACAAGGAAGTTAGTTCATATTGGATTTTAGCAATATTCTTGGCAATCCATTTGTTGGATTCAGTATAGCTGAACTCCATGAACTGTCTGTATTACTGATTTTTCAGTATTTTAATTTACTACCATTTATAATATTTTAGAAACCTTACCTTCAGTTTCCACACCATGCAATCAATGTATCCAGGAAAACTGTCAATAATACTCTCCCAGAATATAATTTATAAGGTCTCATCTGAGTTGATCATTTATGTAGAACTACGGTAGGTGATAATCTAATAACTCTATACATCCTTTTTTAATATGGTGTAAAGTTTCACTCTCTATAACTTGAATTTACAAGAGAACAAGAAAAATGTTATTTACAAAACAACGGTACAGAAATTTATTGATGCATTGAAACCAAAATGTTTGCAATATGAAGATGTTATCCCTTAAAGTAGTTGAGGTTTTTTATCGAACTTCAAAAATTGAGCATGGATTGGAGATCAAGTAACTGATTAAAACTGCTAAGATTGGAATATGACAAATGCTGACAGTAACTATCGTAATCTCCCCTTTGAAATACTAAACAATGTTGCCATTTGAAGTGAAGATCTAATTATTTCTCTGGTTTAAATATAATTAATTGAAAAATGAACTAGAAAGTAAATCCGACTTCTTTTAATTATTTATTGCCCAGAAAGTTTGAAAGAAAGACACTAGTTGTGTAACATAAATAGTTTATTCAAAATTCTGGACAAAGAACAATATATCACTGTTAATTATATCACAGCCATCCAAAACAATAGTTTTCTGTTTATTTTATTGATGTACAGAGCATAGAAAATAGTGTATATAAAAATATACGAAAGTCACATCAATCAGTCTTTATTATCACAGAATGTTAGGAGAAAGGTTTGATTAACTTTATTGCACGCGAAAGGTGAAACTGATACAATGTGACCAATTCTCATCTAAATTTTACAACTAGCCTATTACCAAACCAGTTTCATATGAGATTTGCAAGATAGGATACATGCTGGAATAGGTCATGTTTAATCTCTTTGTAACAGCATGTTAACATAGGATACAGCTTAGCATAATTCAGTACCTATTCATTTTTTCATTTAGGAAATGTGTAAATTTTTTAACATCATAATATTATGCATCAGAAACCCCAATGTATAAAGACAACTTACGTATTGAACTGGCTTTCATATGCAAAACGTTTATCCATAATGCCAGTTCCATCAGGTTTCTTACCACCTTAGAACTTAATGGAAGTCGGGAAACGTTTATTTGCAATGTACAATACACATAAATAACAGTATTTTCTACAAGAGCCAGACAACTAACCAACGATTTTTTATTACTGGATAAGTAAAAAATATAAATCTAATGGTCCACATCTTGTGAAGAGAAAGAGGACCGAGAGATAGAGATCTACCTGATGCCACGAATTGCCTCCTTGTGCGCTAGAAAAACTTTAACGCTGTTCATGTTTGACTGCCAGTACTTTACGTAGCCAGAGTGATCGGCCGTCACCATCCAGATGTCATTGTGGGACCACACCATCGTCCGAACGGGGCTTTCGTGTGCCTGTCAACAAAACAACAAATACATTCTTTCTTAACGAGCACTTCCTTCAATTGAAATCTCAGAAGAGATAAACAAATCAAATCGTTTAGATAATATTCAATTGAAATTTTTGGAGATTATTGATAGTTGTCATTTTGAGATTAATCTATATACAGTGATGACGTTCTTCTAGCTTGTCATAGAGATCGGTGAAGTGCTAGTGGATTGAAATACATAATTATATAAAGACCTGTATATGAGAAAAATAGCAATTGCAGTGAGTGAAAAGAATGTAATGCTCTTTTAGACAGTAACAAAGGAACTTCTCTGGAAAAATTTAGTATTGAAAAATCCATTAACTTTCAAGAAGTAAGGACAATAATTAATGGCCGATCAAAATTACTTATTTCATTAGGATTGACAAGAAGAAAATTGAGATTCAATGTCTACAGTTTGTATTCAATTACCCTATCCCAAGGAAAACTATCTAGCACATTGAGTTCTGTTACTTGGCATTAATAAGACCATAAATATATTTTAATATGAATTAAACATATTTAAAAAATATATATAGAATGTTTAGTTGAGAATAAATGTTTCAATTTGTAACTTGACTTAATTATCAGAGCTATACTCTGTCCAAATAGGCATGAGCTCTGAAGGATTAGGCCGACCCTCCTACTACTCTCACACACAAGCGCAGTCTCCTTTTGGGTGTGTGAGTAAAGGGACGGTCTGTCTACCTGTATACTACGTAGTATACATAGTATATCAATGGCGCAGGTAGGCCGCGCGCTCATGGCACTCTAGACAGACTAAAGCTGTGTAGCCAAGATATTTAATGTACGAGTAAAAGAATTGTTTCTTTTTTACAAGAACCGCTTGATAATGAAGGTGAGAGATGGATATTAATCAGCATATACATGATATTTTTACAAGTAGAACATATAAAATTTAAATGTGATAGTGATATACACAATACGTGTTTTAATCAAAATTCCAATATTACTGGTAGTTCAATGTCTTCATTAGAATCAAAGAGAATAACTACAGCTTTCAATTATGAAACGGGAAAATATATTACATTTTAAAGAGGTTTACTAGGAGTTAATCCAACACAACCATCCTATTCTGATAATTGAGGCGGTATACGGAAAAAGGGCACATAGAACTATATGCCCCTTTTCCGGATGTTGTTTTATTAGATCGGCCATCTTGTTCTACATATAACCTGAAAATCTCAAACAAAAATCTTGAAAACTGATGTTGGTACAACTGTTTATAAACAGCTGTGTCAAGGAGGGATTTGGTGGTCAGTGAGACTATTTTTTTCTCCCTATGTTCATGTCAAAATCTTCATCAAAGTCAAATAAGTTCACTATCATGAAAAATGTTATTATAAATATAAAACAAGATCGTTCTTTGCTGTGCTCTGAAAGCTTCAAAATTGTGAATTTCAAACCTATGCAACCTGCTAGGAATACCTATGCATATATCAATATTGATTTTTTTCAACATATATATTTTAATAAAATGATTGAAAACTTTTTTATATGTATATAACTCTTTAATTTAAGAGAAATACAGCATTTAGCATTAAATAACATGTGTTTTATAGTTGATCAAACCAGAATTTGTACAAAATAAATCTGTCTTTGGAAAAAGGGCACATACAATCAACTTTTCAAACATATTTATTGGAATAAATTAGAAATATAATCATGTATCATTATTAATCAACATGAGATCAATATAATGCATTTTGATTTGGTACTAGCAGAATGTTTAATTCAATTATAAAATACATTGATCCATCTAAACTAAAAACTTGAATGCGATTTTCTCAAAACACAATTTATTTTGCTCTATGTGCCCTTTTTCCGTATACCGCCTCAATTGAACCATTAATATAATTTCAACGAAATATATAATTTTCTTCAATAAATTGGTTTATAATCATGAAGATGAACAATAATTTGGCTATAAAAAATAATGATTATCCTGTCATGTCAGAGAACGTGGAATTGATCAGGTGCGACCTGAACCAGGCAGGTGGATAGTATCCACATTCAAAGACCTACACACCTGAAGGATAGTTTCGAAATTGAAGGTGAGTCCATTCCAGAGCGTGAACTCGCCAGAAGAGGCTCCAGTCACAAGACGCCTGCCCTCAGGCGTCCACGCCATACAGAAGACAGGACAGCGCATCTTGTTGGTAGCAGTCTTCACGAAGCGCGTTGTCACCGCGTTGATGGCGTTCTCCTCATAGGACGGTGGCGGAAGCATGTCCGGAATGTAGATGGCGTCTGGCTGTAGAGCACGTCTGTCCCTATGATCTCGTTGCCACACTCTGCCCTGTAATCGGTAATCGACAACTTATTTACATTTAAATAATAATAACTTATGGAGGAAAATATTATTATCTGAGCCCTAATAATTTTTTGGCAAGGATAATAATCTTATGAGCGCCAGGTTTGCGTATTGGAGAAATTATTATGATAAAAATGAATAGATAAACAGCTTTAAGTGGGGTTCGAAGTACAGTAGCAGAAAGTGTGTCTTTGAGACTGAGCTAATAAGCACCGCGCTTACCTAATAAAAGCTATTAGAGACGATTCTGGATGAGAGGAAATCCACATAAATTGCTTAGATTTATACCTCAGGTTCGACATTTTACGTACTTTTCTATCTGTGTTGAGTAACTGATTCATTTACTCATTCATTCATGTTTTGGGGTAGGCTATAAAAAAGATAAGGTTCTAAAATAACTCCAACGTTCCGCCCAAGATTGGCAGTTTTTGAGCGTTTTTCCTGCGTTTTCTAGTCCTTCTCAAGAACTAATTGACAGATGTTCAAATCTGATATAGAAGTTCAGCAAGGGTCTGGAAACTTTGTCTTGAGAGGACTTCAGATTTACGCCAAAAATATGCGTGTTTCCAGCGTTTTCTCAAGAACTAATTGGCAAGAAATGTTCAAACTTGGTATAAAGGCTCAGCTGAAGTAAAATCCGCCCAAGCTTTGCGGTTTTAAAGCGTTTCCTACGACTTATCATGAACTAATTGACAGATCATGTTCAGATTTGGTACAGGAGTTATCACTTTACTTCACTTTATCCGGCTCTACAGTCCTGGGTGGACTTTGGCCTCCTCAACATAGCGCCTCCATTCGTCTCTATCCTGAGCACTCCGTCGCCAGTTTGCCACGCCCAGCACCCGGAGGTCTCCAATCACGTCGTTCAGCCATCTTGTCCGTGGTCGACCTCTCTTTCTCGTCCCAAGCATTCTTTCTTCCAGGAGTCTTGATGGTACTCTCTCGTCACTCATTCTGGCTAAATGTCCAAGCCATTCAATCCTTCTGGTCTTTATGAAACGCACCATATTTCCTGCTCCAATGGCCTGGTCTATCTCAACATTGAATCTGGCTCTCCACACTCCTCCGTCACATATTGGTCCCCAGATTCTTCTGTACATTTTTCTTTCAAATGACCTTAATGCTTTTTCATCTTTGTTCAAGATAGTCCATGTTTCGGCCCCATAGGTAACAACTGGTCTCACTAGCGTCATGAACATTTTCACAGGAGTTCATCAAGGGTCTAGAAATTTTGTCTTGAGAGGACTACAGGATTACGCCAAAGATACGCGGCTTTACTGCGTTTTCTCACATTTTTCAAGAATCAATTTAGAAAAAAAATTCAAACTTGGTACAGAAGTTCAACTAGGGTCTACAAATTTTGACTTGTTTTTGCGTTTTCTAGAGGGTTTCTTTTCTCAAGTTTTCAATGCATTTTTCTACATTTCTCAAGTTCTCCATATCATTCCTGTTTCAAATTAAAAAAAAACTATTAGACTGGCATACATTAATTCTCAAAATATCCTAATCAAGTCCTTAATTAAGAAATAACTTGATATTCATTCAGTATGATGAAAATAACGATTTTGGCAACCCTGCACTACAAAATTCCAAGAAAACGAGCCTGATATCTCAATTGACTTTTTAGCGGAAGGAAGAAAGCTTAAATAAAAAATGCAGCTGTTTATCCTATTTTTGGATAATCCAGCCGGGGGTCTAGGGGAGTGGAGCCTGCCGGGTAGTATTGTATGAACTTGAAAATAAAGAATTCTTTATATTATGCAATTACCAAGTAATCGGAATAAAACGAGTACGGTATGTAAGATAAATGTTCATATACTAGGTGGTTCAGCAGATTTTAAAGTTTTTTGTCCCTCACAATAAATAACATGCCACCTTTTCTATAAGTAGCCTATCTATTTCTGCTCTTATCCAAATTGTACTTGTGAGATGTGACTAATAAATATTGAATGATGTTTTCATTTTTATTAGAGTGTGATGAACAAATTTAAGTGTAATAAATTGAATTGGTCTTCTGAATCAAATTTTAAAATGTATTTACAGATTATATAATTTAAAACTATTGTTTCTATTTATACATTTGGGGTTTTTCTACTTGTTTCTATCCAGGCCTTTCCCTGATATTTTTATATTGACTCTATATAGTAATTATATTAACAGTAAGCTACAAAGATAAAATACTAATTTCATGTACTCAATTTAAAAAATGATTAAGTAATGCTAGTAAATATTGAAGTATCTTCAATTTGCGTGCAAAGAAAAACAAATAGTACATTATCTATAAAATAATTAGCCAACTTATAAACCCTTATAATTAGCGCCCCCAACACCCCTCTTCAACAAAAACTTATTACCTACTTTTCCAAGAGCTAAATTTGTGCTCAAGTTGGGAACCACTGATTTAGCGCATAGCCGCATACTCACCTCCAACATTTTAATAATAGCAGCGTTGTAATCGACTGTTTTTCGCATAGCAGATTTTCGGAGACGTTTTCCATCGAATTCCGGGTCCAAAGGAGATGGACCTCCTCTTCCAAATGGTTTGAAAGGTTGGAAAAATTGATGTCTAGGTCCATGAAATCTTTGGGGTGGCATAAACCGATTATTTGGTGGTTGAGTAGGAAAACTTGGAGTGCTGGCATTGTACAGCTGTGGAGTAGGTGTTATGGTAATCATAATTGGGCCTAATGGATTATTTATTTATGAAATACTATCATACATAACTGAAATGTGAGTTATTAAGAGTCTGTAAATTTAATTATAGTATCCCCATAATCAAGACTTAGTCAAGAGTTTATTCTCTAGCATAATACAGATACTACCCCTTCAACATGAAGTAAGACGTCATCCAAACAGATCTTTAAAACAAAACTGTGAATAAAAGTGTTAATTTTAAGTGCTACAGGACTAGGACTTCATCTTTATTTATACAGGAAAGAATATATAAAACTTAAAAACACAAGAAAACACGTTAGAATATGCTAAAATAGAAATCACAAAGCAAAAACGACAAACGTTGAAGAACCTGCTTCCAGCGTTCTAGCTCAAAACAGTAATGGCTGACACATTTTGCTCTTCCCTTGATAATTTATTATTCAGCTGATTGAAGACTTAATCGAATGTAGAAAATCAATTGAAGCTCAATGAAAAAATAAAATAATAATATTTAAAATCGGAGAAAAATATATCTACTCTCAAATAACCTTGAGTATGAGTATTATAATTGGATAATAAGAAGATAATCAGTCAAAGTAGGTAATCCCAAAGTGGGAGGAGAGAATAGTAATAAAGACTTTTGACGAACTGTGACTACTGTTTCGTCTCACTTTGTCGCTGTATGCAGGCAACAAATCAAGGTCCAATTCTCAAGCGACGACTATAGTAAGGTCCACGTTATAATGACAGTATTTGATCAACTTTGGTTTTGCTATTTTTGTCTATCATTCGACAAAGCCGTTGATACTATCCTTTTCTAGAAATATAATTGATTAATGAAGAGAATCGGCATCGCTATTCTTCTATCTTTATCCCCTGCCATTGTAACGTGGACCTCACTATATATAGACTCTATAGTGAGGTCCACTTTATAATGGCAATGTTTGATTAGCAAAGGTATTGCCATCCTTGTCTATCATTCAACAAAGCGGATAGCACTATCTCTTTTTTATTTTCTCTGTTGCCAGATCGTCTTTCAAAAATGTATAATATTGATGATTAATTAACAAAATATTTTGTCTTAATTTTGAAAATTCATTATGAAATTATTGAAAAATATAATTTCATGCTGAATAAGAATAATTGATTATTTTAAAAGAGAATGAACAGTTAATATTACATCAATAAACCTGTATCAGCTAAAGTCTATAGTAGGCATTGGCAAGGCAGAGACCGGCAACCTTGTTCCTCTATCTTTCTCTACAGTTATTATAACGTGGACCTCACTATAGCCTCATTAAAGACCATATTAACAGCTGTAGTACTATTACACATAATTGTATAGTCTATAGCATCTATCTATACATAGCAATGGTGTAATAATAGACCATTTGCCAACATACCTGTCATCAAATTTTTGGTTGGGATCTATTTAGTATGTTATTTTTATCACAAAAATCTGGTGTGGCGCACTCACACAACTTTCCTTGCCGTTATGAAAATTGATCACCTGACTCTAGTGTTCCCGGGCATACTAGTTTACTATTCAAAGATCTGAGCCAGCTGGTGACAGGACAATAACGCTGGATACACACGAGGTCTGCTATCTCTTCATAGTGAATGATTTAATAGAATCAACAGTTTACAATTGAATAATCACATTTTCTCAAATTTCAAGCTTATTTTCAATTTTAGGTGAAAATGTTACTGAGCATTAATTGAAGAGATTTTCATGCTCAATCTTTTCCACTCAAAATTTTTCGTTTAAATTATATCTGAGACATGATAATTGTAAATCTAAAATCAAACTTCGCATAGATGGGGCGAAGCTCCTGAAATTTTTACAGATTTGGGACTTATGGCAGTTGATATAGCTTATCAATGACTATTTTAGGTATGAATTTGATCAAAATCGTTGGAGCCATTTTCGAGAAAATCGCGAAATGCCAGCCCTGTTTTTGACAACATTTTCGCCATTTTGGCCGCCATCTTGAATTGCATTTGATTGAAATTGTTTGTGTCAGATCCTTATAGTGTAAGGACCTTAAGTTCCAAATTCCAAGTCATTCCGTTAATTGGGAGATGAAATATCGTGTACACTGACGCACATACACTCATACACACACACACACACACACACACACACACACACACACACACACACACACACACACACACACACACACACACACACACACACACACACACACACACACACACACACACACACACACACACAACACACACACACACACACACACCACACACCACACACACACACACACACACACACACACACACACACACACACACACACACCACACACACACACACACACACACACCACACACACACACACACACACACACACACACACCACACACACACACACACACACACACCACACACACACACACCACACACACACACACACACATAGGGCCTACATACAGACCAATACCCAAAACTCAGGGGACCTTGAAACGTATAGAGATTTAGAAATTGGGGTACCTTAATTTTTTTTGGAAAGCAATACTTTCCTTACCTATGATAATAGGGCAAAGAAAGTAAAAACTAAACAGAGCTCACCATTGTTTTTTGAATAAACAAAGTTCAAAGTTAGTGCAATTTCGCATGCATTAACCCATGTCATCCATTTTGTTTCGAACTTTTGGTTTTGGTTGCAATTATCGATTGGTCGATACAGTACATATCGACATAATACACATTCCAATGTATCGATATTGATACATCAGCTGAGAAGACTTCAGTTCCATCAAACTGTATCAATCTAATTAACCTTTCTATACTTTCCAAGCTCCACATTTTCAGCATATTGCAATTCTAAAGCAAAACCCTACCCTTTTACCTTTGAAACATTAATAAACATAACTCAACCTGGACCCTAACACCCTAACCTACCTTTTCACTTTTGAACATAACTAAACACAAACCCCTCACCTAACCTGGACCCCAACCCCATATAGCTTATTATTGTCATTCTAAACTGTAGCTTTTTCAGCTGATGTATTGATACATTGACAGTTGTCACCTGGTCATATGGGACATATATATGAATCATATATTTATCTCATATTGATCAGGATGTAACATTAAATTGATTGAACAGTGGTATCCATCATTTGTAATAATTGATTGGTGACCTGTTTGGTAAGAGTAATAGAAGGGGGCAATCCACCAGTTCCCAGACGGGAACACTGTAAATATTGTTGTTGCATAGCATTAGATGGTAGAGCAAAAGCAGTTGTTTTTTTTATATTATCAACTAGATGTTCTTTTGAATTTGAAAGGAAAACATTTATATTGGGAGTCTGATTTATTTTATTGAAATTAAGAAATTAATGTGAGATTTAAATGTGAATTTTGAAATATTTTGGTTTTATAAAATTAGTTATGCTACAACTATTCTAATACAGAACAATCAAGGAGGGTTATGAAATTTTGAGCATTTAATCAATTAAAAAAAAAAAAAACTTGTTGCCAATGATTTTCCAAAACGTTGGACAGAATTGTGTTGGACAGATTATTGTGTTTTTTATTTAAACAAGTTATTTGACAGTTCAAAAAACATTATTAATTTATAATTAATTTGGAATTTCTAAAATCAAAACAATATAGAAAAAATAAATTGAATGTGGAACGATACCGTTATACAGTTGATGTCCATCCTAAGTTGCCATGGGGATGTCCAGCCACGGGGCAGCTCGGTCTGTCTCAGGAGGTAGGCGATCAAAAAGTGTGTGAAATTATTCAGAAGAAAAGTGGAAAGCTTTTTCCACTAGCTGGCTGGAGGGGAGACTAGAATGCTAGCCCCACTTCTACCTCTCCTCAGCGTTTCTACTCTGTCAGCCAAAACTGTCTGATCAGCTTTTAGTTTTTAAAGTTGAAAAAAAAATTATTTCTCTTCTTAAAGAAGGAACTGATGTTTGGGGGTATGACAAACCTTGTGGTTCATGACAAGGATTTTAGAGTTTTAAATTGGAAAAGTTCAATGAACAGTGTTTTTGTCTTTGAACAATCTTTGTCATCGACAGAAAGATTGTTTATTTCATTTGTTGTCAAAATTAATGTAGCTTCTCTTTTGTTTTTAATAACAAACGTGCCGCTTGTGCAACAGATAAAAATATGTACTTGAAATGGCTTCATGTTTGGCATTGACTGAGTTATATTTAATACCTAAAATTTTACTTCTGGTCAGAGTGAGAGAGAGTGTGAGCTCGTTTGATAGGACTGAAAGTTAAGTCCGGCTGATCCAGTGAAAAAGGCTAGATTTCGGTTCGTTTAATAGTACAATTATTTTGTCACAGATCGGACAGTATAAAAATAATTATATTGTTAAGGAAGACGGGTTCTGAGCCTATTCATTGGTTCAGTTAATATTTGTTCTTTTTTTTTTAAATACTAAAGTCGCGAAATACCAGTGGATGCCAAAGTGGGAAGCTATTTCAAAAAGGTAGGTGACTACTGAATCATTGTTCTTAAATTTTCATAGCCACAAACATTGAATCCTCATTAGCAGCAAGCGAGTGTTTTCCCCATTAATTCATATAAAATATTGTTTTATAATCAAAATAATCTTGTTTTGTTCAAATGTATATATGTTAAAGATTCATTAATTAAAGTTCTAGTTACTCTGTTCTTTTCTTGTTATCATAGTTTTTTCCCCTCGCATACTTGATGTAGGCACATCTTGCTTACATATTTGGTAGAGGCATCTCCCGCCTTTCCATATCCGTGCTTACACAGTGCTATATGTATTATATCAATATGTACTGTATTGACCTAACAATAGTTGCGATCAAAAATTTAAAGCAACATGGCTGGGCTGAAATGGTATAGGTTGAATGCATTCAAAATTGTGCTACTTTGAGCTTCGTTTATTTTAAACACAATTGTGACAGTCGGTTGATTTTTGTGTAAAAATAGCATACTTTATCGATTCAAACCAAACATTTGATGACTGGTATGTTGGCAAAGGGACTTGACTTTAGCCCATAGCAACTAATAGCATGGCTACAGAGAAGGCTATAGTGAGGTCCACATTATAATGGCAGTGGAGAAGGGTAGGACAACAATGTTGCCAATCCTCTGTCTTGTCAATGCCTTCTATGTAGGTAAACTGATATGGGTTTATTGATGTGATATTAATTGTTCATTCTTATTTAAAATAATCAATTTTATCAAGCAATAAATTATATTTTTTAATGATTCAATAATGAATTCCCATAATCATGATTGAATATTTTGTTAATTAATTATATTTCTACATTGTTAAAAAGCGATCTGACAACAGAGCAAAGCAAGGAAGCACTATCCACTTTGTTGCATGACAGACAAGGATAGCAATACAATTGCTGATCAAACACTGCCAATATAATGTGCACCTCATTATACTTGGAAATTGGACCTTGAAGACCATTACACACCAGAGGAGACACAGCTGAAAATACTTCAGTTCCATCAAACTGTATCAATCTAATTAACCTTTCTATACTTTCCAAGCTCCACATTTTCAGCATATTGCAATTCTAAAGCAAAACCCTACCCTTTTACCTTTGAAACATTAATAAACATAACTCAACCTGGACCCTAACACCCTAACCTACCTTTTCACTTTTGAACATAACTAAACACAAACCCCTCACCTAACCTGGACCCCAACCCCATATAGCTTATTATTGTCATTCTAAACTGTAGCTTTTTCAGCTGATGTATTGATACATTGACAGTTGTCACCTGGTCATATGGGACATATATATGAATCATATATTTATCTCATATTGATCAGGATGTAACATTAAATTGATTGAACAGTGGTATCCATCATTTGTAATAATTGATTGGTGACCTGTTTGGTAAGAGTAATAGAAGGGGGCAATCCACCAGTTCCCAGACGGGAACACTGTAAATATTGTTGTTGCGTAGCATTAGATGGTAGAGCAAAAGCAGTTGTTTTTTTTTATATTATCAACTAGATGTTCTTTTGAATTTGAAAGGAAAACATTTATATTGGGAGTCTGATTTATTTTATTGAAATTAAGAAATTAATGTGAGATTTAAATGTGAATTTTGAAATATTTTGGTTTTATAAAATTAGTTATGCTACAACTATTCTAATACAGAACAATCAAGGAGGGTTATGAAATTTTGAGCATTTAATCAATTTAAAAAAAAAAAACTTGTTGCCAATGATTTTCCAAAACGTTGGACAGAATTGTGTTGGACAGATTATTGTGTTTTTTATTTAAACAAGTTATTTGACAGTTCAAAAAACATTATTAATTTATAATTAATTTGGAATTTCTAAAATCAAAACAATATAGAAAAAATAAATTGAATGTGGAACGATACCGTTATACAGTTGATGTCCATCCTAAGTTGCCATGGGGATGTCCAGCCACGGGGCAGCTCGGTCTGTCTCAGGAGGTAGGCGATCAAAAAGTGTGTGAAATTATTCAGAAGAAAAGTGGAAAGCTTTTTCCACTAGCTGGCTGGAGGGGAGACTAGAATGCTAGCCCCACTTCTACCTCTCCTCAGCGTTTCTACTCTGTCAGCCAAAACTGTCTGATCAGCTTTTAGTTTTTAAAGTTGAAAAAAAAATTATTTCTCTTCTTAAAGAAGGAACTGATGTTTGGGGGTATGACAAACCTTGTGGTTCATGACAAGGATTTTAGAGTTTTAAATTGGAAAAGTTTAATGAACAGTGTTTTTGTCTTTGAACAATCTTTGTCATCGACAGAAAGATTGTTTATTTCATTTGTTGTCAAAATTAATGTAGCTTCTCTTTTGTTTTTAATAACAAACGTGCCGCTTGTGCAACAGATAAAAATATGTACTTGAAATGGCTTCATGTTTGGCATTGACTGAGTTATATTTAATACCTAAAATTTTACTTCTGGTCAGAGTGAGAGAGAGTGTGAGCTCGTTTGATAGGACTGAAAGTTAAGTCCGGCTGATCCAGTGAAAAAGGCTAGATTTCGGTTCGTTTAATAGTACAATTATTTTGTCACAGATCGGACAGTATAAAAATAATTATATTGTTAAGGAAGACGGGTTCTGAGCCTATTCATTGGTTCAGTTAATATTTGTTCTTTTTTTTTTAAATACTAAAGTCGCGAAATACCAGTGGATGCCAAAGTGGGAAGCTATTTCAAAAAGGTAGGTGACTACTGAATCATTGTTCTTAAATTTTCATAGCCACAAACATTGAATCCTCATTAGCAGCAAGCAAGTGTTTTCCCCATTAATTCATATAAAATATTGTTTTATAATCAAAATAATCTTGTTTTGTTCAAATGTATATATGTTAAAGATTCATTAATTAAAGTTCTAGTTACTCTGTTCTTTTCTTGTTATCATAGTTTTTTCCCCTCGCATACTTGATGTAGGCACATCTTGCTTACATATTTGGTAGAGGCATCTCCCGCCTTTCCATATCCGTGCTTACACAGTGCTATATGTATTATATCAATATGTACTGTATTGACCTAACAATAGTTGCGATCAAAAATTTAAAGCAACATGGCTGGGCTGAAATGGTATAGGTTGAATGCATTCAAAATTGTGCTACTTTGAGCTTCGTTTATTTTAAACACAATTGTGACAGTCGGTTGATTTTTGTGTAAAATAGCATACTTTATCGATTCAAACCAAACATTTGATGACTGGTATGTTGGCAAAGGGACTTGACTTTAGCCCATAGCAACTAATAGCATGGCTACAGAGAAGGCTATAGTGAGGTCCACATTATAATGGCAGTGGAGAAGGGTAGGACAACAATGTTGCCAATCCTCTGTCTTGTCAATGCCTTCTATGTAGGTAAACTGATATGGGTTTATTGATGTGATATTAATTGTTCATTCTTATTTAAAATAATCAATTTTATCAAGCAATAAATTATATTTTTTAATGATTCAATAATGAATTTCCATAATCATGATTGAATATTTTGTTAATTAATTATATTTCTACATTGTTAAAAAGCGATCTGGCAACAGAGCAAAGCAAGGAAGCACTATCCACTTTGTTGCATGACAGACAAGGATAGCAATACAATTGCTGATCAAACACTGCCAATATAATGTGCACCTCATTATACTTGGAAATTGGACCTTGAAGACCATTACACACCAGAGGAGACACAGCTGAAAATACATCTTCAGAAGATGTAGCTCTTATATCTCAATCTCAAATCTACATTATGCTATAGTAAACGCGAATCTGAGTGAAATTGGTAAATTTCAAGCAGTGAAAAAAGTTTGTCTGCTTTGTGTTTGTTTACATTTGAAATGTCATCATAACTTGACTCCTCATTAAAAATAAGTTTATTCAAGATTTTTCAAATTCAGTCATACATTTATGTATATTTTACATTTTCACATTTATGTAAAAAATATGGTACCAAAAATATGGCCTG
The DNA here is from genome assembly GCF_014356525.2 of Nilaparvata lugens. Lineage (NCBI taxonomy): Eukaryota > Metazoa > Arthropoda > Insecta > Hemiptera > Delphacidae > Nilaparvata > Nilaparvata lugens. The sequence continues at coordinate 53,997,529 of NC_052506.1, read as the reverse complement.
TCGCAAAGTAGACCACGCTGATCCACGTCACTCCAACGCTCACCAACCGTGGGATGTTTTAAAAATAATAATAATAGGCGGTTTTATGTACAATGGAACGGCTTAAGCCTTTGTATATTGCAGCTGTCAATGATGATCAATTAATGTATCAATCATATTAAAAGTGTCAAGAATCTCTTATCTGGCTTCTTGCAAAGATTTTATTTTTGAATAAATTGGAATGTTCAAAGAAGTCGATTCTATTGGCCAAATCAAGAGGTGATACATATAGCTTCTCACATGGGCATGCAACTGATAGAGATTTCTCAAGTTGCGTGTGGGTACTACAATTCCAACTCCATGCTTGCCAACTTTCAGGTGTCCATGAAGGCATTTGTGCAGAAATATAGCATCAATCTTCTCTCTTCGACATTCCAGAGTTTCCATGTCAACTTCATGACAAAACTGGCTGTAAGACAGATGCTGCATATCCGGTTGAAGGCGCTTTAACATCAGACGCACAAATCTCCTTTGAACGGATTGAATCCTTTTGGTTGTGATCAGTCTTTCTCTATTCAAAATTTCAGAAGCATACTCCAAGTAGTGACACCGAACTAGGGAAATGAAAAGAGTTCTAACAGTTTTAGGGTATTGGAAGTCCCTTTTGTAAATCATTGCTATATAGAATTATTCATAATAAATCAGCTGACAAGTGGATTATTCATAGCATGCATTACACAGATGTCTGGAGAAGCCTAGTATAATGGTTTACACTCAATGGGTTTACATGCCATGGTATGTTTTGTAAACCATTGCTAGGCTTCCCTAGACATCTGTGTAATACTTGCAATGAATTCATGTTTGGCATTGACTGAGTTATATTTAATACCTAAAATTTTACTTCTGGTCAGAGTGAGAGAGAGTGTGAGCTCGTTTGATAGGACTGAAAGTTAAGTCCGGCTGATCCAGTGAAAAAGGCTAGATTTCGGTTCGTTTAATAGTACAATTATTTTGTCACAGATCGGACAGTATAAAAATAATTATATTGTTAAGGAAGACGGGTTCTGAGCCTATTCATTGGTTCAGTTAATATTTGTTCTTTTTTTTTTAAATACTAAAGTCGCGAAATACCAGTGGATGCCAAAGTGGGAAGCTATTTCAAAAAGGTAGGTGACTACTGAATCATTGTTCTTAAATTTTCATAGCCACAAACATTGAATCCTCATTAGCAGCAAGCAAGTGTTTTCCCCATTAATTCATATAAAATATTGTTTTATAATCAAAATAATCTTGTTTTGTTCAAATGTATATATGTTAAAGATTCATTAATTAAAGTTCTAGTTACTCTGTTCTTTTCTTGTTATCATAGTTTTTTCCCCTCGCATACTTGATGTAGGCACATCTTGCTTACATATTTGGTAGAGGCATCTCCCGCCTTTCCATATCCGTGCTTACACAGTGCTATATGTATTATATCAATATGTACTGTATTGACCTAACAATAGTTGCGATCAAAAATTTAAAGCAACATGGCTGGGCTGAAATGGTATAGGTTGAATGCATTCAAAATTGTGCTACTTTGAGCTTCGTTTATTTTAAACACAATTGTGACAGTCGGTTGATTTTTGTGTAAAAATAGCATACTTTATCGATTCAAACCAAACATTTGATGACTGGTATGTTGGCAAAGGGACTTGACTTTAGCCCATAGCAACTAATAGCATGGCTACAGAGAAGGCTATAGTGAGGTCCACATTATAATGGCAGTGGAGAAGGGTAGGACAACAATGTTGCCAATCCTCTGTCTTGTCAATGCCTTCTATGTAGGTAAACTGATATGGGTTTATTGATGTGATATTAATTGTTCATTCTTATTTAAAATAATCAATTTTATCAAGCAATAAATTATATTTTTTAATGATTCAATAATGAATTCCCATAATCATGATTGAATATTTTGTTAATTAATTATATTTCTACATTGTTAAAAAGCGATCTGACAACAGAGCAAAGCAAGGAAGCACTATCCACTTTGTTGCATGACAGACAAGGATAGCAATACAATTGCTGATCAAACACTGCCAATATAATGTGCACCTCATTATACTTGGAAATTGGACCTTGAAGACCATTACACACCAGAGGAGACACAGCTGAAAATACATATTCAGAAGATGTAGCTCTTATATCTCAATCTCAAATCTACATTATGCTATAGTAAACGCGAATCTGAGTGAAATTGGTAAATTTCAAGCAGTGAAAAAAGTTTGTCTGCTTTGTGTTTGTTTACATTTGAAATGTCATCATAACCTGACTCCATCTTCATGGGACACAATCCTGGCCGCAGGAAATAGCTGGTGCCCAAGGTTAGGGACCTGGTGACCAACAGTGACACCTGGTGTAAGGGATATCCTACCTTGCTATTTCCAACTGGAAAAGCAAGAGGACCTCGAGTAAGGCTTGGGAAGGCCTTTCTCGACCCCAAAACCCAATCCTAGCCGGAGGAAATAGCCGGTGCCTGAGGTTAGGGACCCTGTGACCAGTAGTGACACCCGGTGCAAGGGCTCTCCTACCTGAAGATTTCCAACTGGAAACACAAGAGGACTTCGAGTGAGGCTTGAGAAGGCCTTTCTCGACCCCTAGACACGATCCTGGCTGCAGGAAATAGCCGGTGCTGAGGTTAGGGACCCTGTGACCAGTTCCGAGGCTCTTATCCTTGCTATTTCCAACTAGAATAGCAAGAGGACACCCAGTGACCATCGGGAACGTTTCTCCCGTACCAGAGACCCCACTCATGGAAGACACCAGATCGTTTCTATTCCTCTCACTCCCTGCCCAACCCTGTACTCAAGACCCTGTTCCAACCCCTGACTTGAATGAGGGTGGTTGATGGACACCACACCAAGCCTCCCATCCCCTGCTGCGGCCCACCCCAGACACTAACTGAGTCTAGCTGGCCCAGAGCGACACTGGGAATTCTGATAGAAGAGGGTGTGGGCAAAAATCTACTCAGAAGATTGGCACACGAACGTGGGGCTAAAGGTAGGAGGAGAAGACCAGCAATGAGTACGGAGGAGAAGTGTAATCGTGGTGGAGTGGACAAGGAGGTGCGAGAGGGAAGCAGCGATCCAGGAGTGTCCTACATACTTCATTGTAATAAAGCAGTGGAGCTAGCAACATCGGCTGGGTTACCTTCAACAGGTACAATGGTGGAGCTTAGGAAGGTTCTAGTGGATCACCACAGGAGACTGGCAGGTGAATCCAGCAGTCTAAACCAGGTTAGCGATGGAGCTAGTGCGAGCTACCACGAGGCAGATGGAGCAACGTCCCTGTGGCCTTTTGTAGAGGAGGATCACCAGGAGTCTTCCAGACTTGAAAAACTACCCGAGGAGGCATCACCAGCTTTGGATGGCGAATCCTGTCATTCATGGGTGTATCACTTACGGAGCAGAGATGCCGTCAAATTGCTCTTGGACTCGGTGCCAACTGATGGCACCTTTTCTAAATTGAGGAGAGCATTAGCAGAGCAGCGGCAGCGATTCCTCACAATGCTTCCACCACCTCCAAGTGAAGAAGCTTTGCTACAACCAGCACTGCCGAGATCAATACCGGCTAATGCAGATACTGGTCCACTGTATCATGCAAGACCTGCATTGGTGAGACCAGAGGTGTCACGGGCTCACCAGTACAGGCCCCGACACATGCCAAAATCGCCTATCAGAGCTGCAGCACCTCACACTCCATTTATGGACCCAGGAACTGTGTGCGATAAAGTTCGGGGATGGAGGTTGTCATATGATGGCAATGGAGACGATCCTAGTTTCCTGGAGTGCCTCGAGGAATTGCAACAAGCCTATGGGCTGACAGGGGAGCAGTTGTTCCCGGTGCTACCAGAAATGTTAGCGAGAAGGTGTTCCTTGTGGATGTGGAACCAGAGGAGGTTCTGGCATCACTGGAACGACTTTGTAAGAGACTTCCGGTCTTGTTACAATCCAGTGACCTATGAGGAGGACCTGCATACTCAAATCCTGGATCAACAGCAACATGGAAGCGAGGCCATCAACGACTACATGGAGGAACTTCAGACCCTCATGAGGAGGAGGAGAGGAGATTTCTCAATCAGCCACCAGCTGCTGAGGCTCTACAAGAATATTCTACCCTGGTACAAACTGTACATAACAGAAGCCGGAGTTTATTTGGTTGATGACCTGCTCATGCTGGCCAGGCAATATGAGCAGATAAAGCTGGAGGAGAAAAGTGCTCAACAGAGGCAATGGGCTGCAAAGCAGGAGGAGTTGCATAAACCAGTAAAATCTCGCCCCAAACCTGAGCCTATAACAACCCAATGATGTGTGGAGTCAACTCCAGTGGGACCTGTATGCTGGCAGTGTAAGAAGGTGGATCACTGGAGGTCAGAGTGCCCTGAGGCTTCTCTCTGCTCAACCTGTGGGAAGTCTTGTTCCAGTTGCACTTGTGAGAGAGACCAGAAGAGGACGATGGATAAAGCTGCTGTGGTGAAAACCCTGAATCAGTGTTGCAGTTCGACAATAGGCTGTATACAACAGTTGAAGTAGCTGGCAACCAATATCGAGCTCTACTCTATACAGGAGCAGAATCCAACTATTCAAGCTTAGCCACATTTGCAAGCTTAGAGGCAGCTGGGTGTGCAAGGAAAATGCCTACACAGCAAGGTGCGGTCTTGGCCAATGGAACAGCGGCGCGGCTGTATGGAAAGGTGGAAATCAACCTCAGAGTTGGCCAAGAGGTGTTGCCCACAGTGATGACTATCATGGAATGATTATCACCTGGATTTTCATTTGGCATGCAATTTCTGCGGGAGCACAAGGTGAAGATTGACACTCGCACTCATACCATGGAGTGGGAGCCTCAACCCAGGGAGAAGGGTGCACCAACTACCCAGAAGACTGTGAGGGTGGGGAGAGAGAGATGAAGTCCGGTGCAGCCACAATAGACACGCAAGGAGAGTGTCCGCAGCCCCAGGAGACACATATCTTAATGCTAGTATGTGTCCAAGATGTTTGGCTCAATGCACTAGTCGACACTGGGGCTGAGTAGTCCTATGTCTCTGGAGAGGCAGCACGACAACTGAAGAAGTCTGGTGATTGCCAGGTTAAAGCAATCAGTCATCAACCTATTTTGGTGACTGGAGAGAAGCTTCCCGTAATGGAGGAGCTGAAGCTGACTGCCGAAGTGTGCAGTAGACGAGTATACTGGAGAGTGGCCATGATCAACGAGTTAGAATCCGAAATGATTCTGGGATTAAGTCATTTGAAAGCGATTCGAGCAAAACTCGATCTGAGGCAGAGGAAGATGGTATTACCTCCTGCCTTGGTGGAACAGGAGGCAGCTGTGACTTCCAAAAAGGATGAGTTCGAAAAATTCCTGGAGAAGGAGCTGAAAAAATTCAGAGATGTGTCAGGTGCGACCCACCTCCTAGTGCATAAAATCAGGCTGAAGGAAGGAGCTGAATCATTCCGTCAACATCCGTATCCTTGTAACCCGCTTATGCAAGAGGTGATAAACAAGGAAGTCGACAGTATGCTCAATCAGTGGGTGATTGAGCCGAGCAGCAGCCCTTGGAGTTCACCAATTGTCTTGGTGAAAAAGGCTAATGGGAAGATGCGATTCTGCATCAATCTCCATCAGATTAATGCACTCATGGAACGAGATGCATATCCTTTGCCGAATATGACAGGCATCTTAGATTGATAGAGGAATGCTAAATATATTTCTTCAATTGACTTGAAGAGTGGGTATTGGCAAGTGCCATTGGAGGAGCAGAGTAAGCAGCTTACAGCATTTACAGTTCCTGGAAGGGGGCTACTCCAATTCCAGATGATGCCATTTGGACTACACTCAGCTGGAGCGACATTTCAACATCTTCTACACCAGGTAATTGGGCCAGAGTTGGAGCCCTGTGCCTTTGCTTACCTGGATGATGTCATCGTCCTGGGAGAGACACTGGAAGCTCATATGCTAAACTTGGCTAGAGTGTTCAGAAGACTACGAGAGGCTGGCTTGATAATTAACCAGAAGTGCCAGTTTTTAAGAGAGAGTTGCGGTATTTGGGCCACATTGTAACGGAGTAGGGACTCCGAACCGATCCAGAAACAGTGAAAGCTGTGAATGAGTTTCCAACTCCACAGAGGCTGAGAATGCTCCGGAGTTTTCTAGGATTGGCATCCTGGTATAGGAGGTTTGTTCCGAATTCGGTCGACCTTGCAACCCCCTTGCACCGGCTGCTGAAGGTGGGTGTGAAGTGGCACTGAGGACCGGTAGAGGAGAGGGCCTTCCAGGAGATAAAGGAGGCCCTCACTAGATCACCAGTGCTGACGTATCCCCATTCTGAACTTCCGTTCACACTCCAGACAGATGCCTTGGAATACGGATTTCCATTATATTTTATTTATTCATAGACAATAGATACAATGCTGGTAATAACAACAGGCATTTGCCCAAAACTGCTTTGAACCTTAATTTGGAATACACGGTTTAGAGGTTATGTAAATAATAACTTAATTCACACACTATTTTAAGTCCAAAAAATGTATGTACTCCAATAATTTTGGATTTATCAGATTAATTAAGTTCAAAATACAAATTCAAACCAAACTTCCTTCACATTCACAAAAAATATTAAACATTCAACTTAAATCCACAAATTATACTCATGTTAAAATAATTATTATAAGAATTAAAATTTTGTGAATCAGTAAAAAGAAAGAAAAAAGAAAAAAGGGATCTGTACTCACCCAGGAGGTCGATGGAGAGGAGAAGGTCATCGCCTATGCAAGCAGAGGGCTTAAGGGGACCGAAATGAGGTATTCCACAACAGAAGAGGAATGCCTGGCTGTGATTTTTGCATTGAGAAAATTTAAGCCGTATATAGAGGCTACGAGACTACTGTGATCACAGATCACTAGGCACTAAAGTGCCTCAGAGCAATCCCGAACTCGAAAGGAAGGCTCGCGAGATGGGCTTTGGATATGCAGCAGTATAACCTGGTTATTAAATATCAACGTGGAAAGCTGAATGTGGTCCCAGATGCACTCTCCCGAGCATTGCCAGGAGGTGACACACTGGCCGACAACAATGGAGGCCAAAAGGAGGCTACAGGAGAGGTGGCCGCCATTGTCACAGAGGATGATAGATGGATAAGGAAGATGAAAAGCAACCTACTCTGTCACCCGGGTAAATATCCCGATTATATGGTGAGGGGTGAGGCCCTATATCAACATACAGATGGCAATATGGGCCCATGTATATGGGCCCGGCAGCAGCCTCCCGATGCACCTGAGAGTGATGGCTGGAAGCTGTGTATCTCGATTGGTGCACGGGCTGAGATACTTCAGCAGAGCCATGATGCACCGACAGCTGGCTATTAAGGGGTGTTTCGGATCTATCACTGGATAGCCTGTCGCTATTACTGGCCAGGCCTCTATGCAGATGTCGCGAAGTATGTGAGGCGGTGCGAGACCTGCATGAAGCACAAAGTGGAGCAGCGGCCTCCATATGGACAGATGAATAGCCAGAGGAAGGTGATTCGACCCTGGGAGACCGTTAGCACCGACATTGTGGGCCCATTACCTCGCTCGAAGAGAGGAAATGAATACCTGGTGGTAATTCAAGACCAATTCACAAAGTGGACTGAGGCTCGGCCGCTAGCTCAGGCAGACAGTTATGCAGTCGCACATGCCTTGAGGGAGCTGGTTGTCACCAAGTTCGGGGTGCCGAAGTTATTGATTTGTGACAATGGAACACAATATACCAGTAGGCTTTTTAAGTCATACTATAAGGATAATGGCATTACATTATTCTACGCTTCACCATATTCACCAAGCTGTAACCCTACTGAGAGGGTTAACAGAGTCTTAAAGGCTATGATACAGCTCTACGTGGGAGAGCACCATGCTGATTGGAATCTTTACGTGGAGGAGTTTTGTTTTGCCATGAATACAGCAGTACATGTCGGTACTAAGTATACTCCTGCTTTCCTGAATTTTGGAAGAGAATTGAGAGCACCAGGAGATGCTAGCTGCGAGGAGGAAGGTCATCCCCGACAAGAGGATGGAGGCATGAGTCGAGCGGCCCAGCTGAGGAGGCTTCAGGTGCTGAAGCGTGCACAGAAGCTCGTTTTAGATAATCTAACCAGACGAAGACCGTTAGAACTATGAACGGGGCAGATGGTGTATAAGTGAGATTATCACCTCTCATCCAGAGTTAACCAGTTTGCAGCTAAGTTAGCTCCGAAATTTTCTGGGCCCTATGAGGTAGAGAAAATGTTGAGCGCTTTAGTAGTGCTGTTAAAGGGAGCTGCCGGCAAGAGGCTGACAGTTCACGTGAAGGACATCAAGATCTTGCCGCCCCTTCCCGAGGATGAGGAGGTCGAGGATGGAGGAGGTGGCAATGATGGAGGAGCCGGTGCCGTGGAAGACGGTGATGGTAGGAGGAATCATCTAAACAGGGTGACACTACCCACTTGGCTGATGGAGTACCGAGGAAGGGGAATCCACCATCACTAATAAGGTGAGAGGCTAGAAGGGGAAAATAACATCAAGTTTGGAGAGAGTTCACTTAGAGTTTATTGTTCACATTTAATTATGGGGTTCGAGGTAGTTGATTGCATTAGCACTAGTGAAAATAATGGAAATATTGGGAGATGGAAATAATTATTTCTTGTCTAGAGAAATTAATTGATAATAGGCCTATTTAACCAATACCTCATGGATAAATATCATTCAGAACAGACTGACTTATAATTCTCTCCTAACACTATTGCAGGTAAAATCTTTGAAAATGATAGGAATAGGCTTTTCTATATAGCCTAATAGAATGCATTATGAAATTTCACATTTAGAATAAAATTATGAAGAATTGATCATGAAATTCGAATAACGATAGAAATGTAACATACCGGTATTTTGTAGTATGTTGAGAAAAATGTTCAACTTTTACTCATGTTCTAATAAGTTCTCAGTAGCCTACTGGTGTGGAATCAATCATGTCTGGTCAAGTCAGATGTAGAATAGTCCTTATATACAAGCACTCAGTTTTTATCAACAATCCTAATGTGAAATCTTGTCGTCAGTTGTGGGATAAAAATGAAAATAGTTTTTATATACAAGCACTCACTATGTACGTAGCCTATTGTAGAATCTTGTATTGTTGTAAATTGTGGAATAGAAATGAAAACAGTTTTTATATACAATCACTAAGTCCTTATCAGTAGCCTGATATTAGACCACTGAACACCTTGTAGAGATAGCTTATTCTCATTCCTAATCTTCATCCTCACTGTCTGATGGAATAGGAAGAGCAAATAATGTTTCTTCGGTAACTTCTTGTAAACTACCATCATTATTCACTACATAGGCTACACGATTTCTTCATCCATTCTTCAAGAGATGCATAAGATGAATAGAAATAGATTGAATTTGATCGTAAACAACAATACAATAACGATCACAGGGGGCACTTTAGTTTATGGGCCGCGGAATCTAGCATTGAGACCTACGTAGATCGATAGAGGAGATCAATACGAGATCAACCATGTATGACATTGTTGTCGATTTCCAAGGTTTAGCTGAAAAAACATGGCGGAAAGTTCAAATTTTTTATATCAATTTTTATTTTTAATAATTTTTTTATGGCTAAAATATGTTTAAAACTAGTGCAATCTTATGTAAAATTTGACGAGGAATCCAATGAAACTAATTTCAGGTTCGTAACTTCAGTAGTTTTTGAGATATTGCAAAAAATGTGCAGAAAAATGCAAATTTTTTGCTTTAAAAAAGGTTAACTTGTTTTCATGATGCTTAATAGGTATTTTTAACTATTGGATTTAGTAGAATGATGAATTCTGAAGAAAAAATGTCCAGTCACTCGATAGCCTAAACTTGAAATTGTTGGAGATATTTGAGAAAAAACATGGCGGAAAGTTCAAAATTTTTATATAAATTTTTATTTTTAATTTTCTATGGCTGAAATATGTTTAAAACTAGTGCAATCTTATGTAAAATTTGACGAGGAATCCAATGCAACTAATTTCAGGTTCGTAACTTCAGTAGTTTTTGAGATATTGTAAAAAATGTGCAGAAAAATGCAAATTTTTTGCTTAAAAAAAGGTTAACTTGTTTTCATGATGCTTAATAGGTATATTTAACTATTGGATTTAGTGGATTGATGAATTCTAAAGAAAAAATGTCTAGTCACTCGATAGCCTAACCTAACCTAACCTAACATAACCTAACCTAACCTAACCTAATCTAACCCAACCTAACCTAACCTAACCCAACCTAACCTAACCTAACCCAACCCAACCTAACCTAATCTAACCCAACCTAACCTAACCCAACCTAACCTAACCTAACCCTACCAAACCTAACTCAACCCTAACCCAACCTAACCTAATCCAACCTAGCCTAATCTAACCCAACCTAACCTAACCCAACCAAACCTAACCCAACCTAACCTAACCTAACCTAATCTAACCCAACCAAACCTAACCTAACCTAACGTAACCTAACCCAACCTAACCTAACCTAATCTAACCCAACCTAACCTAACCCAACCTAACCTAACCCAACCAAACCTAACCTAACCCTAACCCAACCTAACCTAATCTAACCTAGCCTAATCTAACCCAACCTAACCTAACCCAACCAAACCTAACCTAACCTAACCTAATCTAACCTAACCTAACCCAACCTAACCTAACCTAACCCAACCTAACCTAACCTAACCCAATCTAACCTAACCCAATCTAACGTAACCTAACCTAACCTAACCTCGATAGCCTAAACTTGGAATTGTTGGAAATATTTGAGAAAAAACATGGCTGAATTAGTGGATTTAGTGGAATGATGAATTCTAAAGAAAAAATGTTTAGTCACTCGATAGCCTAACCTAATCTAACCTAACCCAACCTAATCTAACCCAACCTAACCTAGCCTAACCCAACCTAACCTAACCTAACCCAACCTAATCTAACCCAACCTAACCTAGCCTAACCCAACCTAACCTAACCTAACCCAACCTAATCTAACCCAACCTAACCTAACCCAACCTAACCTAACCCAACCTAACCTAATCTAACCTAGCCTAATCTAACCCAACCTAACCTAACCCAACCAAACCTAACCTAACCTAATGTAACCCAACCTAACCTAACCAACCAACCTAACCTAACCTAACCTAACCCTAACCCAACCTAACCTAACCCAATCTAACCTAACCTAACCTAACCTCGATAGCCTAAACTTAAAATTGTTGGAAATATTTGTGAAAAAACATGGCTGAATTAGTGGATTTAGTGGAATGATGAATTCTAAAGAAAAAATGTTCAATCACATTTGGGTTAGGTTAGGTTAGGTTGGGTTAGGTTAGGTTAGGTTAGGTTGGGTTAGGTTAGGTTAGGTTAGGCTATCGAGTGACTAGACATTTTTTCTTTAGAATTCATCATTCCACTAAATCCAATAGTTAAAAATACCTATTAATCACAATGAAAACAAGTTAACCTATTTTAAATAAAAAAATTGCAATTTTCTGCACATTTTTTGCTATATCTCAAAAACGACTAAAGTTACGCACCTGAAATTAGTTTCATTGGATTCCTCGTCAAATTTTACATAAGATTGCACTAGTTTTAAACATATTTTAGCCATAAAAAAATTATTAAAAATAAAAATTGATATAAAAAATTTGAACTTTCCACCATGTTTTTTCAGCTAATCCTTGGAAATCGACAACAATGTCATACATGGTTGATCTCGTATTGATCTCCTCTATCGATCTGTATAGGTCTCAATGCTGGATTCCGCGGCCCATATACTAAAGTGCAGCCCGATCACACGCCTGAAAACCGCATAAACATGAACCAAAACTAGGGATATAGGTTATGTTAGAGGTTAGGTCTATAGGTCCCAACCGCGCAATGACTCCAAAAAGAATCATGAACATTTTATTGTGTGGACATAGAACATAATTTTTCTCCATTTTATACTTATTTTATTTAAAAACCTGAAATAATAACTGATCTATTTATATTTTTTTCAATGAAAATGAGCTAATAGGTAATTTTTTACAAATTTTTCAAAAGTGTGATCATCCCATACTCAGAAGGCCATGACACTCCAGATGGAATCCATTTGAAAGTGTGGTATATGCTGCTATCTGTGTGTTCCAAAGGAACTACTTGTAAGGAGACATATAAAGCTAGTCTTGTGATGCATGATGATTCCATTTGGATTCATATATTGAATGAAAGGCACTGAAAACTGAGATGATTCCATTTGGAGTCACTATGCATTGTAGGGGTAACAAGACTTTCCGATTTAACAGATAAAGCCCAAAGACTAATTATCTGAATAATTAAACAGAAATGGTTGAGTTGCCATTTAGCTTAATTTTAATTCTCTTTGACCAGGAAAAATAGTTTTTCAGTTATAACTCAACCATTTCAGTTTAGAACATACAATTCGCCTTCACAATAGGATACAATAGATTTGTTGATTTTCATTGTATACTCTCTGTATTCTGTTGATTTTGCGTTGGGCATGATTGGATACGAAATAATAAAATAAGAATCTAATAACAAGGTTTCAATAGGGATTTGAATGAAGTAAGTCAATAAATCATTACCAAGTGCACAATGCACGTTTGAGATCTGCCATAGCACGGAAGCGTCTCTTGATGCCAAATTATCGGGAGTATTTAAAATTATTGAAGATATTTCTGAGCGAGATAAAATACTAGAATGTAGAATATTCTTTTTACAAAATTCCAGACTTCCCACAATATCATTTACATGAAGCTCAAGAAGAGACACACTTGCTAATAGAAGAGAATACTGTTGAAGACGTTCAATGACATTGATTTCATGTGAGGCTTTCAGTAAAAAATCCTGTAAAACAGCGTTGTTGCTTTGAATAATTTTCATATTGTCATTAAATTTGTCTGTTAACCTATGATTATAAATAATTTGTAATCCTAAGCTGCATAGAATAGATGCATACTATGCACATGGTAACGTTTCGTGCTGAAGAGCTAAAAAGTAGTGAGCCAATCTGTGATATTTTATTTTTGATATATTTGTTCTTATATTTATTGTGTGTGCTTGTTGCTCTAGATGTTTCCACATTTATTTGGTTTTTGATATTTACATGTACAATATATGTATCAATTTTTTTATGGTGTATCCTTTATTTGATTCCCCACTTCCATGCATGACCAATCTCATATTTATTTATCGAATTATCAGTAGCCTAATACTGGGATTACTGCGAAGAATTTTTGCGCAATTACCGAGAAATAAGGAAAAATTTTTGTGCAAATCCCCCTCCCCCTCCCCCTTCCCCCTCCCCCTCTAGAGTTTGCGCATGCGCAAACTCCCCCTCTCCTCCCCCTCTCCCTCTCCTTCACCCTCTCCTTCTCCCTCTCCCTCTCCTTCTCCCTCTCCCTCTCCCTCTCCCTCTCCCTCTCCCTCTCCCTCTCCCTCTCCTTCTCCTTCTCCCTCTCCCTCTCCCTCTCCCTCTCCTTATCTTATCTCCCCTCTCCCAGTGAGGACGAGGGGGTTGAAAAGAGAGAGAGTGATCTTTCCCTCTCTCTCAGTGAGGGAAAAAATAATTTCCCTTTCTCTCTCTTTGAGGGAAAAAGGGAAAAAATAATTTCCCTGTTGGAAAAATTAATTTCCCTTTCTACTGTCAGATTAAAGTGAATCCGGTTTGCTTTCCACCCAACAGTTTAGAAGAAGAAGAATTTCCAAATTCTAAAATTCCTCTTTTCTATGTGTGCTGTACAAACCTGCGGGCGTTGCTTTTTTTGGTCAAGTGTGCTCTCCGAGAATATCTATTAGTAAATTTAGTACAAACAAGCATTCCAAAAATATTTATAGATATTCTCAGACCTATATCACTTGGTGTGCTCAAATCAACATCATCAATAATTGCATTCACTGTGCAGTTATCTTAGGAAAATTCGATTTCCACTGACATTAAGTTCCCACGAGCGTGAAAGAAAACTTTTAAGTTTATGCTTGTTTAAGACTAGAGAATACTCATTGGGCAAGTTGATAACCTCTTTAAAGTCTCCTTCACTATCAATATCAATTATGTGTATGCAAATTTCACCACTATCAGGAAATGTGACATTGGTTACAGTAAACCAATCGTAAGCCAAATGGTCAAAACCCCAATTTGCTTGCGGGTCTGCATCAATTGAAAATTCATTAAAGCTTGCACAATCGAAATAAGCACTCATTTTATCGTCTTATCAGTTCGAACGTTTCAAAGCAAATGACACCTTCTGTTGCTGCAATTCGATGCGTGCTATACTTTCCTTATCTAATGTGATGTTACGTAGTGAAATCCATCGCTCGTGCCAAGGTTATAGAGAGAGAGAAATGGTGATGCGCTCCTATGTGTTTCTCTCTCACACAAGTAGCAGACTGGTATGCACCCATTTCGGGCCTCCTCGCGCGTTGCTGCTTTTCCTCTGCTGCAAAAGCCATGTGTGTTGAGTTTGCTCTCCTTTACTTCGTCATCCGTATACGAGCATATGCCTCTTTCCGCGTAGCGGAGCACAGCATTTTACGAATGAGGAGTAAAGAGAGAATAGAGAATTCATTCCGTTCTCCACTATGATCGACTGTTCGCTACTACTAGCAGTTGAATTGGATGCTACGAAGTCTGCTTTCCCTCACCAGCTCTGCTTTCCCTCGCCAGCTATGCTTACAATTAAATTGTTACCGCTCGTTATAGATTTTCTTTTGGGGCTAATACAAACCCAGCATATTGACCAAGACCCATTTTCGATGTAATCAAATCTCCCACCTGTTCCTCAGTCAAATTATGTTGTTTAGCCTCTATCCAATTCATATTAAAACTAACTTTTGCGTAATTCCTCACAATATCGTAGGCCATTTTGTGAATGAATAATTTTAAATAATCTATAAAAGCGGGTGAACATTGCAGTCTCATCACAGTATCTTTTTCAGAATTTGTAATCAAGGTTGTTAGTTCATCATTAACCTTTTTAACAGCAAGATCCAATTCATCTTTCTTAATAAAATCTTTTAAATCAGTTTTTTGTGCATATTGCTCATTAATTTGTTTAATCAGAGCATTAACAGCATCCTTTGTAACGAATTGTTTAATCCCATCAAAAATAGTAGCTTTTATTGCGTCTGCCATTCCAGATAATCTTTTTTCAAATTCTTCCTTAGTTATATTTTTACTAGTCAATTTCTCCAAAACAGTATCTAAATATTTATTATCAATTACTGACGGTTGTGTTTCATTTACTTTAGTAAAAATTTCTGTACTAAGCTGTTTCAGTTTAGTGTTAAGATAGTTTCTGTCCAAGATCTCTAAATTTTTAATTTTATCAGAAATGGCTTTCAATTTTTCGTCCAAATAAGATTTATCAACCTTATTTTTGTCAATACTAACCAACTGGGTTGAAAAGGTATCTGATAAATTTTTCACTTCTCCTAATGCACTCTGTAGAGTTTGTGTTCTCTCTATGATAACTTTATCAATATTTGCACTAAAATTCTGTAATGAACTTTTAACAGCTTCACTGATTCCCTGCTGATTATTGAATCAATTATAGTCTGTGTTATGACATCAATATTACAGGAAACCTCAGCAGTTGAAGCGGTAGCAGTAGGTGTTTCAATCCGTCCGAATCGATGCAAGGTCATCGTGACACTAAATAATTAGTTTTGCTTCTCTGAGCTCTTCTAGTATAGATGAAATCTCAACATCATGAGCAGAATTCCCAGAAGCTTTTGAGGAATAGAGTAAATTTAATCTTTCCACTAGTTCATCAAAACTATCAAAGTATTGGTAATTTCTTTCATGAGAAATATTTTTTGCAAAATTCAACAAACCTTGTCCCTTCTTTTTAACAAGTTTTTTACTGGGAAATAATTTCTGAATCAATTGCGATTTAATTCCATGATTACGTTTAACATAGCCTCTTCGATCTAAATGTACGCCAGTAAGTAATAAGATACGTTTGTACTTGTCAAGGTCATCATTATTATAAAGATTTCTGTTTGGTCTCGCTTTGAATAATAATTCGAGTAATCCGCGAGTTAATTGAATTCTTTCTTTATCAACATCTATATATCCATTATCAAATATTACCTGTATATCACCGATATAATACTTTTCACTTTGATGTTTGTATGAAACTCCATAAGTAATTGAATTATTCAACTTTTCGTTATGAAACACTGTTAGGTATTTGCTCAACAAATCATTGATTCTGCTAGCACCAAGTGAACTCCCATCATCATCATCATCATCACCATCCTCCTCTCCCTCTTCCTCATCTTCATACTCATCATCATCATCATCTTCATTATCAATTTCCATACTCTCTTGTTCCTCTTTTACTTCTTCCTTTTTAGGTGTAAAATCATGATTAGAATGCAATGTAGATTTGGTTTTTCCCAATTCAATTATAGGTTCAATTAATGGCGAAAGAGATTTCCTATTGAATTCATCCGTTCGTTTTTCAAAATTAATAAGGCTTTTATGCTTGTCACTAATCACCTTTCGTAATGTCTTAATCGTTTCTATTAAATTCTCCTTCCTGTTATTTACTAAGCTATTTCCTCTCCTCTTCCTCCCCCTCCTCCTCCTACTCTTATGTGTTTTAGACAACATGACTGCACAAAGAATTATACTCTACTGAGGGAAAGTATCGTGTCCAGTGAATCCCGATATTTTCCTTCCTTTATAGTACATTCTTTTAAAATTGTAAGAAAGTTATGCGGTTTACGATTCCAAACTGTATGACAAAGTTTACTGAAATCTTTATAAGACATATCTCCTCCAACATGATCTCTGTGAATTAATTTGAGACTCAATAAATCCATCTTAAAAATTATTATCATATTTGCGTTATCTCTAGTGAAATGTTTCTGTGTGGCACCATAACTCTGAATTAAATATGCAGTATCAATATTATGATGACGACCCATTGTAAAATATTCTCTTATCTGTGGCACATTACTCAGTTGCAAGTCATCAAAAATTACCAAGCTATATTCAGGGATACGGTTTGGATGGGGAATTTGGCTCACATCATCTTTCATGTGAAATCCGATATTTTTCAAACCTGCAAATACCTTATTTAAAAAAACATATTTTGGTTGATATAAACTTTTGCTAAATAAGTAAATGTGCTTAAATTTTAAACCATTTTCAGCAAATACTAAATTAAATAAGAGATTTGTTTTTCCCCCAGCACTGGGAGATATATTAACATTCTTGCATTGTGAGGTAGTAGCTCTCCATTTTTACAAAATGCAGGCTTTTCTTTATTTGTAATTAATTTATCAAAGTTAACAATTGGTAATTGACTCATGATTACAAACGTACAGAGCGTGATCTGATAAGGTACTGAAAATTTTTACAATAGTTAGAACAATGACCGAGGGCATGATGACGCTACATGTATAGAGAGGCGTTTCCCAGAGATTGGAATGCAGGCCAACACTCTCCACCTCCTCTCCTCCTCATCATCAGACAGATTATGGATGTTCAAAAGATTCTTATATTACGAAATGAGAACCAATGTTTGATGATGACAAATAATACTTCTAATATATTTTCAACAAATGTACATCATGATATTTACAATAATGTTCAATAGATTATTTACAATAAATGTACATGTTATTTACAATTGAGTACAAAAGATTATTTTTCATCTAATAATTGATCTTTACTAATATAGCTAGGTTTAGAAAATCCAATCCATTTCACTAACAATCCTTTTTTATCACGTTTTAATATTTTTTCAATCAAATACACTTGTCTCTCCGTTTCGTTTAATTGCGTTTTTTTAATTCTTCTGCATAAAACCGACCACTAATTACTTCACCGTTTAGATCTCTCAGTGAGTAGGTTATAGGTTGGAAGGAAATATAGAATGAATCACAAAATACTCTGCGCTCCAGTTTATGTTATAAGATTTATCGAAAAATAATCGTTTCTTCGAGATTCGCACGATATCGCCTAGCTTAAATTTTGGTTTTGAATTTTTCAATTTATATCGTCTATTGAATGCAGAATTCAATGATGATAAAACATGTGTACGATCTTTTTTCCCCACATCTTTAGGTTTCATTCTAATTGAACTGTGCACTGTAGCATTATAATTTTGAACCAAACTGTCTAGATTGGTTAACCAGTTTTTTGTTCCGTGCTCAGTTAAATATCTATAAATTTTTGCTTTAAGTGTTCTATTAAACCTTTCAACTATGGAGGCTTTCTTATCGGTAAAAACATGGTAATGTTTAATACTATATTTATCTAATAATGCTTTAACTTTTGAATTGAAGAATTCTGTTCCCTGATCTGTTTGGAACAGCTTAATGCCCTTATTTTTAGAAATAATTGGTTGGAGAGCGTTAATACAGATTGACTTGTCTTGTCTTTTAATGGTACACAATATGCAAATTTTGTAAAACAATTAATAACAACTAAGATATATTTATAACCCTTATTAAAACGTGATAAACTTATCATTTCAATAAGGTCTGCTTGAAGGAGATCTTTTTCACTTTTCAGTTCATACTTGCGAGTGGGATAGTTCACACGCGGCACGCTATGAAGCTCTAAAGCTAGCTTAGATCTAATAATATTCATGATATTACAACAGACAAATCAAATTAGTGGTGTTGGATGATTGTCACGACACATACTGATCAATCAGTTGAAGTGTTGAGGGTATAATGACCGAAAGGCAGAGTATTCAGACCATTTTCTTCAATGTATCTTTTATCGTCATAAGGACTCAAACAGACCTTAGCACATTCGACCTGAAACATACTATGGTTATAGGATCTTAACATACTAAATTTTTCTACATGTACACTACGTTCAAACAATGATTTCTTATACAAATTAAAATTAAGTTTTCTACATTTAACCGATGACTTTACTCCTTTTGCTACGCATTTATTTACAACCTCGTCATCATTCTCATTACAAACTAAAAAGCTGTAAAGTTTCGATCTAAGACCTATAAATTTAGAGATCGGCCTTGAGCCCGTTTCATCCTTAAACTTACCTACAACTTTATTTCTCTCCATGGAAAAGCAAGGGTGGGCAGGTGGATAGTTAGAAGTATCGAAAAGGGTCAAATTTTCTCTAATCAACTTATACACATCTTCGACTTTTAGGTTTAGAAGAAAACTGTCGGTGTCAGTCATACACAGTTCTACGCGGTTCCAGGGTACGATTTTTTGTAATTTGCAATAGAAAAAATCGTACATATGGAATTTACTCAACTCCAGTACGGAAAAGCCGGAATAGACAGGTTTGTTCATTTTAAGTTCCAACTTGCGAGAGAAAACCGCGATCATGTCCGGACTAATTATTTGCCAGCGTTTGCATAACGGATTTGAAATGTACTTGTCTAATCGTTTTTCGTCTGTAATAATTTTAACATTAATGTGTTTCCGAACGGATTGTATAGTCTTACCAAAACAAAGATTACAACATCCCTTAAAGAAAGATACCTCAAATTTATTTTTCGCAGCCTGTCTATTTTTGATATTGAAGTCGATGTAGCTTTTGAGCCAGGGAGATTGAGAAAAGCTTATTACGCGATGTACTTTCATTAATTTCAAACCGAGCTGAAGGTAGAGTTTTAAATTGACATAGTGTACAATGTACTTTTCACGGTTAAAAAGTGTGTTCATGAGTTTTCTGGTCACTCCCTGACCGTTCTCATTTGTCTGATACTCGGACAGCAATTCCCGCGGTGGAGTTAAGTGTAGCGGCGCGAGAGGGAAGCTGGCATGCTTATCGTGTAAATCTTTCGGGTACTCGAGATCGCATTCAATTATGTAACCAGTTCCTGAATTGCTGTCCAAATTCGCGAAATCAAGTTTGGAAATTTCTTCCTCTGTGAGGAATTTGAAATTCCCAAAAGGGAGGGGTCTGCTCATAGCATCCGCGTAAAGAGAATTAGCATCCACGTAAAGGAGATAATTAGACGGTTTTGAGGGATCGTATGTCTCAGGTAGATGTTTATTATTCGCCTCACAATAACATTTACCGATAAATGAGACCCCACCCCTCATTCCCGCTTCGAACATGAGATGCATGTCCGGATCTGTAAGTAATTGCAATTCGACTTTAGTGTACTTCAACATGCAATTCCAGGTGAAGTCCGCGAGGGAAAGAAAATGAGTAACATCAAGCCCGTATGAGGAAAAAAGCGTAGACCTCATAGATTCAAATACTGTTGCTAATAACATAACGTCCAGGGTTAAATAAAAATCATGATATTCACCCAGACTTTTCAGATTGAATGTTGAGAACACTCTCTGTGCATGTTGATATTCTTCGCGTGTCAGAGGTGTGTCAGTTAAATCATTATGAAAACATTCTATCGGAGGAAGTGACTTTTCCGCGAATTTTTCGGGACAGCTCATGTACGAGTATGGGTATACTCCTTTTTTTAACAGAAGCTGTCTGTGTTCGCGAGGTGGATCATGAAACACCGAAAATAATCGCTCGAACTTCTTTTCCATGTCTGTACTTTCTACCAAATTACGCACCAATACTTCCAAGGATTCGCTCATAAACTTGTAGGAATCTAGAAATTTAATTTTGCCTACCGAAAGTGTCAAAAATCTTTCTGACGTATTCGCGATGCAGGATATTTCTTTTTTACATTTACCGAGCGCTTTCAGAATAAAATGCGAATCAAAACCGGAGAAATTATGGAAATAACACGAAATGTAATCTGGAGTACGCGCTGTTAAATTGCAAGAAACGTGTGCAGCACACAAGTAATTACCGGTTTCGTGCGCGTGGTGACGGCATTTAATATCGCTATCTGAGAACGGTTCAGCACAAAGCCCGCAGTTTACTGAATTTTGAAATTCGCGCTCTTCACTTTCGGTCAAATGTGGCATCGGAATTTCACGTTTCATATCCTCATACAAAATTTCGCCAAGATCTGTAATTTCCTGAAGAAATTTCTCCATGATTTTTTCGTCTAAACTACTCGATCTATGGAGTACTGGACCGTACGCGATTTCTCCGTTAACGTCGATAACAACGAAACAATATCCGCAAGGAATATGGCGTGCCGTTTTCTTGGTGTAACTACGAGTAATTTCATCGGAATCGGATTTGTCATCATCAACATTATCATCATCATCATTAATATTAACAACGTATGTTTCTAAATCCGCGTAAATTGTGTACTTTTTCTTTAACGTCGCGCCTAGTTTTTTGAATTTAATTGTCTCTCCGCGTTTAGGATATGAAAACGCGCTGAGATTCAAACTTGGAACAAAGTTCCATATGTTTCATCAAATTTGCTTTCCCGTCACAATTTATAGATTTGTCTGATGTGAACCGGTGAAAACAGAAATTGCATACATGTACTTGTCCATGGTGTTTTGAAAGGTGACAGAAAAGACGCGATAAACTGTTTTTCCCGTTAGCGGTGTTGATTAAACAATAATGTGTTTTTCCTGCATCGCCTTTCAACATTAAAAGATTAATTTGGTGTTTACGCGTGCGGAAAATGCTTGTACGGTAGGGAAAAAATTTTTTGTTGTCATACGCGATGATGTGAATTGCAATGTCCAGATTGAGTATTTCGAATTTCTTAATATCGCGTGTCGTCACCGGGAAATTTACACCTCGCATATTGAGTCTGTGAGCAAACTTGCTCAAATACTTTACAGTCAAGTTCGCTCTATTTGGTTTCTGATGGAAATATGCAAGCACTGACCACAAAAAACATTTTTCGTCAGAAAGATTTTTGACATTTATAATACATTTTTTGTTTTTCAAAAACTGTGGTGTTTGAATGTAACTGGATGTGTATATTGGATTATATTTAATCACGTTCACATCCAGTGATTCAATTTTCTTCAACACCCATCCGCTCCCATGTCTTACGAAATTTTCGAAAGATGAGAGGATTTTTCTCACAGCCAAGAAAAAATGCTCATTAAAATCTTCATAGTTCTCAAGCACGTTTAGCGCTATGTTGGAGTAACTATGTAGATTTATTAGAGATGAAACAGACTCATCAACCTTGTCATCCAGCACCACCAATTTATACAATAAAACGTTTAAAACTATGTACCACTTTACATTTGCATCATACCGTGCCGCATGCTCCCTAATTATCTCGAAAACTCGAGTTTTCGTCCTCTCAAGCACACTCTCAATGTCAATATCCTCGTCCTCAAAACTGATGCGATGGCGAACTGCGCTTGAATTGATCCCACGAAGTCTGCGTTCCCTCGGCATGATACTGAAAAAACAAAAGAATAATGATCAGGATGGCATAGGGGCAATAATTAATAGTATGTGGACTAGTAAAGGAATGTAATTCACAATCAGTTTTGAATTGGCATTCACAATGTTATCACAAGGACAGATAATGTTACATGAAAGATTGAGATTATTAACATTCGATAAAAAATGGACAAAAACTAGTCAGAATTTGTCGGCAGAAAATATGGCGGAAGACGGTTTTGTATTCGCAAGTGAACCGGATATTGTGCGCTGCGTATTTTGTTCAGTTTGTATAGGAGATTGGGATCAAAATGATTGTGTAGTCAACGAACATGCAAAGTCTAGCCCAAATTGTAGAAGGAAAGGAAATATAACAATTGAAGATGAGAATTACGATAATAATATTCTACGATTATATGAAGAAAGATATTTATCATTTACTAATATGCCAGAAGATTTATCTGTACAAGGAGAGTACTTTGAAAAACTACCTCCACACCATCTACATTGTTACATTTGCAAACCATTAACTGATAGAGCAGACTATTTTGCAAGAAATGGTTATTTCTTACATAACTATCACTATCTACAATGTGTGTTTTGTAAATATGTTATCGTTGAACCATTTGAAAAAGTAATGCATTTACCGTTTTGTTTATATGCTGATGAGTGTAAGAAAAAAGAAGAAGAAGAAGAAGCTCATCATACAGATGAACCGAAAAAATCACAAACATGCAGTATAATGTAGAAGGTTAATTTTCTCCTCCGAGGATAAAACTTTAAGTAAAAATGAACTTACATGTGTTGATGATGACGAAATCAAATAATCGACTTCTCTCAGTTAGCTCCTCGACTCGGTTCAGGTATCGTCTCAACTCAGGTAGCTCCTGCCTATGATTTTCTCGATGTAGGTAAGGTTCCTTCACGAGAGCACAATTGCTTATGAGACTGAGGAGTTGGAGTTGTGAGGTGAGAAAATGCTGTGGAAAAACAATGAAATATTTAATAACTGTAACACTAAATATATATATATTATAAAAATCAATTTAGTGTTATTTCACAAAAATATGAGAATATAACAAAAATTTTCACTTACAATCAAATTTTAGCGGTGACCTCGTGCTAAAGCTCTGGGGAGTATCGGCAGTGTTCGCCAATTGTGATACACGCCTCCTTGTGTTTCTATCTCACCCGTACAAGCCTGCAACAGACAGAGAAACGACTTGCTATATAATCGCTTTTCTCAGTGGAAAATCATCATTCACGTTAGAGAGCTATTAGTACGCGCTAAAATTCTCGACACTTTCAAAACACCATGGACAAGTCACACCGTGCATCCTTCAACTCCAACTCCAACTCCTCGCAAATGTTCATCTTGCCAGGCAGCCCGCCTCCGAAGAGGGAACTCAACTTCTGGGAGCAGCAGCAGCAGCAGAAGCGCTGCAGCACGGCTACAACATCAGCTGTCGCCTCCACCTCTGCTGCTGCCACCACCTCCTCCTCAGCCTCAACCTCAGATCCCTTGAAGGAACAAGGGATCTTCGTCCAAGATGAGGATTCCAGCATCATCGTGGGAGACAGTACCCCTCCGACGCAAGCAACTTGGGCGCCGCGACGAGCAGCTCTAACATCTGTGCCTGCCGCCCCCAAGCAGTCTGTCAAGAGGAGGCTGTTTTTCGATGAGGATGAGGAGGAGCCTTCCAACATCCTCACTCAATCGAAGGTTAGCATACAAAAATATTATTATTGTAATGTACACAAAAGATTTTATAATCTATGAATCTATAATCGATAAAATCTTTTGTGTACATTACTACAAGTCTCTATATGTTTACTCGAATAAATATGAAATTACTGTGAGCAAAGTCTCAAGACTGAGCGTTTAATCCGAACACAGATAAATTTTTCACACGGTGGTTGTATTGTTTAAACATGTTTACTAAATATGTTGCATGAAACATTCCTACTGAAACAATTTGAATTGGAGAATTACATACTGATTACATATATATATATATGAAAAATCAAATCATATGTTGTTTGAGTGTGAAACAAAAATTTGCATGATTAATGAAAGGTGAAATATTTATGTTTTCTGCAATCATTTATGTTGATTGTAATGAAGTGAAAAATTTTTTTCTGATAATTGAGAGTTATGTCAGAGAATTTCCAAGTTATTACTCACATTTTTCGAGTAGTGAATCTGTTGAGCGCAAGATCACTCTCTCATGTCAGAGAATTTGCGAGTTATTAGTCACAGTTTTGAGTAGTGAATTTGTTGAGCGCAAGATCTCTCTCTTGTATGATTTTATAACCTGAAACAAATAAGAGTCTAATGAAATATTTTTCAACAGAAACGTGTGGTGGAAGAGGATGAGGAGGACAGCTCCATAATGACGCTGTTACAGCAGGAGGAGGATGAAATTCTCCCCGAGCAGCACTTCCTCACTGTCATCAATAGGTACACCCCGAAACCCTGGACTCCTCTAAGAGAGTTGATGTAGCCTTACCCTATTGAGGACGTGAGGGAGGTCTGCAATCAACATGGACGTCGCGTGGTGCTCAAGATCCGGCTGTCAGGTCAGAGAACAACAGATGTTTACATACCTGAACGTTTCACGCTGATCTTGACCCCCAAAGACATCCAAAATTTTAAAAGTAAATGTAAATCATTGTTACTGTTTGTCAAACATATTAATCAGTACATGACCGACATCAACATTGTCAAAATGCATAAAATTTAAATCATGATAATTATATTACCATTTAACATTTTATGAATTTCATTATTACTTATTTTGTTAATAATATTGTAACAAATTTTCGGACTTGACATTGCATCGCCTTTCGGCATATATTTTCGGACTTGACATTGCATCGCCTTTCGGCATATATTTTCGGACTTGACATTACATCGCCTTTCGGCAATATAACCTATATCTTGTAAATCACAATTTTCAAGTATTGTGTTATTTAGTTTTGGCACAAGCCATTACATATTTTGTTTCGCCTTTCGGCAATATAACCTATATCTTGTAAATCACAATTTTCAAGTATTGTGTTATTTAGTTTTGGCACAAGCCATTACATATTTTGTTTCGCCTTTCGGCATTATAACCTATATCTTGTAAATCACAATTTTCAAGTATTGTGTTATTTAGTTTTGGCACAAGCCATTACATATATTTTCATTATAATCTATAATTTTCAAGTATTGTGTTATTTAGTTTTGGCACAAGCCATTACATATTTTGTTTCGCCTTTCGGCATTATAACCTATATCTTGTAAATCACAATTTTCAAGTATTGTGTTATTTAGTTTTGGCACAAGCCATTACATATATTTTCATTATAATCTATAATTTTCAAGTATTGTGTTTCCTCCACTTCACTCAGCTGAGGTTGTACGAATCTATAATTTACAAGTTTTGTGTTAAGGTGACAATTGCATCGCCTATCAGCATATACATAACCTACTTTGTTAACTGCATAATTTACTTGTTATATATCAATAAAAAATAGTATGTTATTCTATAAAAAGTTTTCACTCACCTATCACACTAGTATACGTGTAGAGAACTCAATCACTCACTCTCCAAGTTGCATTGAGTGATAAGAAAAATTAAAAATGTGTTTTTATATAGCTTGATGTATGCACGCACGCGCAAGCATGCGCATGAGCTGACAACATCGGCCGATCGCTCACTGTGTCAAGGTCGGCTCAACGCTCTACCTTCCTTGTTGTGAAGTGAGGGCGTTGGCCTGCCACATCTGGTGTGATGCATTTCATTCATTCGCGACCTTGCAAGGTCTTGTATGAATGAATGCATCGTACACATGGCTGGATTGGTATTCCATTCATTCTTATCAATATTATTTTGTGTTTGACTT
The DNA here is from genome assembly GCF_014356525.2 of Nilaparvata lugens. Lineage (NCBI taxonomy): Eukaryota > Metazoa > Arthropoda > Insecta > Hemiptera > Delphacidae > Nilaparvata > Nilaparvata lugens. The sequence continues at coordinate 53,971,349 of NC_052506.1, read as the reverse complement.
TTTCACATCAGCTATTTGAAATGCATTTTGCAAATGCATTTCAAATAGATGATCTGAATAGATGAATTCAAAGTATTATTCCAAATTAATAGAAAATTTCCATTTTTCTTTTAGATTAAGTTAGTGTAATGATTAATTAATTAACTTTAGTTAATGTTCAACCATTGAGTTGAAAGGTAATGAAAATGGTGGTATGTAGAGAAAGCAAAGTGGAAGAAAACGAGGGAGAGGCTTCTTAAGCTCGGCCGCGAAAGTACTTAAGGGGGCGGCAGGGGCTGCTACAGGTATTACTTCAACTATTTTAAATAAATTGATCAATGTAACACCCTTTGAAATCCCCATAGCACCTGGCTACCAGTATTGCGGACCAGGAACCAAACTTGAAAAGCGATTAGCACGTGGAGATCCTGGAATAAACAAACTTGACCAGGCTTGTGAGGCCCATGATATAGCATATTCACTAAATAGTGATAATTCTAATCGAGCCAAAGCTGACAGAATTCTAGCGAACGCAGCGTGGGAAATTTTTAAAAATCCGAAAACTCCCCTAGCCGAGAGAGGTCTCAGTTACCTTGTTACGAATGTAATGAAAGCTAAAAATTACTTTGGTGGTTCTTTGAGAAAGAAGAAGAAGAAGAAGAATGAGAGGAGAAGTTATAGTAATGATATTAGACGCAAGGCTATAGCTCAGTTGAAACAACATATAGCAGGTAAAGGGTATTATTTGAAGCCGTACCCCCCGCTTAGTGGTGGGCGACTTTTAATTCCACCCCCACCATCATCATATGTTGTGAGTTTATTCCCTCAAGTTAAGAAACGTAGAACAACAAAGAAGAGTAGGAAGAAGAAGAAGAAGAAGGCATGAATATTGAAGGAGAATTGAGTAACTATGATTTAATGGATTGGGCTAGCTTATTACAAATTCGTTTAAGAGGAATATATATGCTAGATGCATTACCCAAAAAAATTCTAAAAAACGAAAATGCGATCGTGAATTTGGACAAGCACAGCCAACCGGGGACACACTGGATTGCATATAAGAAGTAGGAAGTAATGTATGGTATTTTGATCCATTGGAAATTTACAACCTCCATACGAATTGGACAAATATTGGAAAAAAGAAAATGGAGTAAATATATTTTATAATTTGGATCACCTGCAACCATTAGATAGTGATATTTGTGGTCATCTCAACTTATTGTTTCTTGCAAATCAGTTGTAATTAAGTGTTTGTGTTGAACACACATTTCAAGATGGTCGTTATAACGTTAAGATCAAAGTCAAGTAACCTTTACAAACATTTACAAGAAATTATAGAATTGGACAAAAATAGTGAATGGGAAATTGGTCTGATTAATTTTTGTAGTTACAATAGTATTGCAAACATAAACAAAGGAACAAATTCTAGCTTCAAATATGGTGATAAGTTAATCTTGTTGGATACCGGTGCATATGAACTTGAAGATATTATAAAATCTTTAAAGAATAAATTGAATATTGATGGGAAGAAGAATAAACTTATTATATGTGCAAATGCAAATACTATGAAGATTGAAATTTATTCTGATAAGCCTATTGATTTAACACGCTCTGATTCGATTGCTAAGATACTCGGTTTTGATAATGTAGTTTTACAAGCAAATAAATGGTATTATTCCAAACATCTGGTTAACATATCGAGCATTGATGGTATTCTTGTTGAATGTAATTTAGCATGTGGCAGTTATTCTAATGGAAAAGAAAAACATATAATCTACGAATTTTTGCCAAAGGTTCCTAGCGGTATTTAATAAATGAAGTACCCTCTCCATTATTTATGTACCTTTGAATACACGTCAAATTCAAACTATTAATGTAAAGGTAACAGACCAGAACGGATCGTTTATTGATTTCCACGGAGATACAATTACAATTAGACTGCACATACGTGAAAAACAAAAGTAATGGGATATCTTATTTTCAACCCGCGTACACATAGTACGTGTACGCATAATCAGGACCTTAGTAGAGAAAAGGTCGCGATAGCGTCAACATCTAGTAAACATAATAATAGGGCGTTATCAGCTAAAAGTGCGAGAACTTTGGAAAGATTAGGTTTTATAGTTGATTGGCAACATGTCAGGAGGGGCCGCAATTAGTGATATTCTGGACGTACAGACAGAGCTTCAGTTTTATAATGACATAACCAAATTCCAGTTTCATACACATACAGTTTATTCGGGTCAAGAGATAAAGAACTCTGATGAAGCTCGAATTGGAATAAATTCACTGGATGTTTATACTCTACCTTGCAAATCTTTTATATTAATTGAGGGAACGGTGAGCTGTACAAAGCCGGCAACCCCTGCGATTAACGAAAGTGGGGTAACAACTGAAGCGGCTGGTGCACCCGTTGCGGCAGACTATAAATTAAGCAGTAACATAGTGGGCAACCTTTTTGATGAAATACGATACAAATTAGCAGGTCAACAAATTTCCAAATCAAGATTAATTGGTTTAACTTCTACAATTAAAGCTATTCTTGTGAAGAACACATCTGATAAAAACACATATCATTTAGCTGGTTTTGACAGAGCAGGATATGAGCTAACAGATAATAAGTTCACTTTCTGTGTGCCGTTGAAATTAATCCTTCCATTTTTTGAAGATTTTCAAAGAATAATTTTAAACTTGAAACAAGAGCTTGTATTATTGAGGTCGCCCTCAGACCTCAATTGTGTCGAGTCTGCAACCGGTACAGAGGTTAGTGTAAAAATTACTAAGCTCCAATGGCGGATGCCCTACATTACTTTAGAAGATCATGTGCGATTGAAATTTTTGAGACTGCTCGATGCCGACACTCCACTGAAATTAAGTTTCCGCCATTGGGAAATTTGTGAATTACCAAATTTGCAAAATTCACTTGTTCATTCTTGGTCAGTACGCAAGACATCGAATTTTGATACTCCAAAATATATTATAATTGCATTTCAAACTGATCGAAAGAATAAAATTAAAAAATCAATATCTAATTTTGACAGCTGTAATATTTACAATGTTAAAGTATATTTGAATAGTGAGTATTATCCATACGAAAATCTGCTAGGTAAGAAGGAAGTTTTATACCGGATGTTCCTGGATTTCGCACCCTCGTATTATAATCATACAATCAATAGCGAACTCGGAACAGAAATCGATTTTAAAACGTTTTGTGAATCAACACCGCTGATTGTTGTAGATTGTTCACACCAACCAAGTCATTTGAAATCATCGACAGATGTTCGTATTGAAATGGAATTTAATAGTGCAGTACCTGCAAATACTTCCGCGTATTGCGTTTTAATTAGCGATCGTGTGATGGAGTACACGCCTCTCACGAGCATGGTGAAAGAAGTTCAGTAATTTGTTGATAGAGTGCATCACTGCAGGTTATATAAGGTGTGTACTGCGCCAAATGTAAGCCATTATCAGTTTTACCTTTGAACAGGAATCATGTCCTATTCTTTGTGTTCTGATATTTTGGACAAGCCACAAACTCGCTCTATTGGTATCCAGTGTGATCTTGATTCTGATATTTTGGACAAAGCTCAAACTCAGTCGTCGCTACTTTACGATATTGAATCAACAAATTTCTATTATGAACCAAGGAGGAGTAGTACACCAATCCAGAAGTCGGGAGAGGAGGAGGAGGAGGAGGGGGCGCCAGAGGTGGAGGAACAGAAACGAGAAGAGGAACAGAAAGGAGTGCAAAAGCAGACACCTACGAAAATTGCTACGGTTGATCTTCACTGGTTTAAGCAAACTTGTAATCAAATTATTGTAAAGGAACTTGCTATTGTTGATGAGAGCAATAATTATGTTGTATTTAATTTCAAATCACCATTTCCAAAGATGGAATTGAGCGCAAAATTGTTTAACGACGTAACATGGCTGGAACGTAACTATCATAAAATAAAATGGAGCGATGGAGATTTGGAATGGAATGAGACAATTATCCGTGAATACCTCGCAGGTTATGAAAAAATTTTTACAAAAGGAACTGAAAAAGCAAAGTTTTTGAGAAGATTGCATTCTAACGTACAATGCATACCGGAGGACTTTCTCAAGCCCGATTTCAGCTTTTTCACCACTTCGTGGTGTTATGATGCGTGTAAGATACATAAGTATAGACCGGATGGAAGGTGTGCTTTGTACAGTGCACAACATTATAATTCTTTGCTGTTTAAAAATATGTATCAAACAAATAATTTCTTGTGCGAGAATACTCGTATGAAAAGTATGAAATTGGCGCCTATGTATACAAATGCTCAGAAAAGAAACTTTGCACGATATGGATTCTTCTACAACGGAAAGGAATTACAGTGTGTTTATTGCTTGCATGCACTGAGATTGCATAAAGCTCGCACATGTTGTCTGTCTACAATTATTAATGAAGAAAGACCGTTTAATTATTCTATAATAGTGCCAGCCTACACATAGTTTTCTCCATTCGCTCGACAACGATGGATCCGGCAAAGTGGTTAGCTGCTGACCACCAGTTGGAAGTGAGGTTAAAAAACTGCATAGACTGGTATGACGAATGCGAAATTGCAATTCAGAAATCATCTAGTGAAAATTATAGTTTGGCGAAACAATTAAAGGCTATTTTTCTAAGCACAGTTAATTTGAACGATATAAGAGACTATTTGTGTTATTACCGTCCATACAATTTGTCTATAGATAAATTGATTAAAATTGAAGATGAAGTTATGATGTATTGTTGTAGTGAAATGTTGTAAACAAATATATAGATATTTCCTCGAACATTTTGGTTTAGTATCAGTGTAGACTTGATTGAGTGAGGACGCAAGATACGCCCCCCTCAGACACAACTGTTACAGCTAAGTGCACATTCCTACCTTATCAAGAGATACGCCCCCTCAGACACAACTGTTACAGCTAAGTGCATATTCCTACCTTATCAATTATAGTTCATAGCAATCAAGGTCATGCAGTGTTTTAGCTTTGCAAAATTCAAAAAATTAACTCGCCTCTTGATGTCAATTTCATTCAATGAATTTGATTCTATTGCAAAAAATATTAAATTTTCAACAGGATTCCAAGGCGATGATGTTGATCTAGCGTTAACAAAAACAGAAAATGTACATTTTCCAATTTTATCTGAGATTTTCGAATTATTGGACATACTAGATACAGGTCATCTACAGGGAGGAGGGGGATTTGCGCAAAAATTTTTCCTTATTTCTCGGTAATTGCGCAAAAATTCTTCGCAGTAATCCCAGTATTAGGCTACTATTATCAGTATTGAATTATTAAGAAAATTACCATCCGATTTTATTCTTAATAGAATAAGCTGGTTTACTCAGCAATATATTGCATTGATAATTAAATCTCTGGAAATAATACGTTCCAAAGATTTATATAAATTGTCCAAGAACAGTGAACTGTGGGAGATCCTGAGCGAACTTATAAGAACTTTATCTATGTTGTATTCTAAGAACCACAACCAGAGTTATATATTTTTTGCACTCATGCTTTACCGACTGCGGCCAAGCCAGGCAAACCATTATTCACAAAAATAACGTCAGAATATATATATATATATATTAATAAATTTGAGATTTATAATTTTTCAATTAATTATTTATATCAATTTGGAAAGAAGGTATATGAGATTTTATTCGACAAGCAACAGCAAGTCGATAATTGAGCTGCATAGTCCTTGATGCATAGAATTGATGATTTAAGAAGCACATGGTAACTTTTCGTGCTAGAAAACTAAAACCTAATAAGTGAGCTAATCTGTGATACTTTTTTTGATATATATTTTTGTTCTTATTTTTACTTTTTTTTACTTGTTGCTCTATATAATATATATACATTTATTCGTTGATACTTGTGTAATATATCTATATCAATTTTCATGGTGTATCCTTTATTTGTTTCCCTATCTCCATGCATGACCAATCTCGTTATAATCTATCTAGTTACCAGTATTGAAATATTAGTAAGATTACCATCCGACTATATTCTTCACCGAATAAGTTGGTTAGGGCAGCGATATACAGCATTGATAATCAAATCTTTGGAAATGATACGTTCCAGAGATTTTATATAAATTATCCAATATCATTAAATACGACCAGAAGAATCTCAAAATTATAGCATTAAGTTGTTTCGACAAATCAGTCACAGAAATTGTGAACTGTTGGAGCAGCCGACGTCAGTAACCGGCAAGAGCAGAGAACTGCGGGAGCTCCTGGTCGAGCCAGTAAGAAATTGGTATTATATATATTCTAAGAACCATAATAAGAGTTATATATTCCATTATTCATGCTCTACCGACTGCAGCCAAGCAGGGCAACTCGTTATTGACAAAAATAACATGACAAATCGTACCACCTTTATCCAGCCCCCTTCTTCCTTAATCGCAAGCATTTAACTCTAATGCGAACGTACATCTTTCATGAGTGAATTACATATAGCTTTATTGAAAAAATCAAACTTGTTCACGATTGAATTCTACAATTCAATAACACGATTCGAGAGGAACTGAACCACTGAATGCGAATGGGTATTGCAAATGAAATAATGAATTGAGTAAGCTATTATATAGCTAAATTTTACGGCGCGAGCAAACTCTGTATCTCAGCTATTTTTAGAGATATCGATTCAATATTTTCTACTTGAAAGAGGACAAAAAGTTGAAACAGGGAAGCTCAAATTTAATTAAAAAATGTACATTTAAACATAAATTATTATTGTTTGAAAACCCAAAATGCAGTCTGTGTTCTATAGTATTCATATTGTAATGGGACATATATAATAGGAATATATTGGGGTTATATTATGTATGGTATTGTGATGGTATTATAAGGTTGTGAGAACAACCCTAGACATTATGGAAACAATTTATAATAGGGGAATCGCTTGGCTTGCGAGAGGTTAAATTGATCTAACTGTATAACTCATGAGAAAGGAACTATATTTTAAAATAATAAACAAAACAGTTATATTTTGGAGAACTAAGTAATCGATTTAATCAATTGTAACTCAAAATGAAACTGGAAACTTAAATAAAAATAATATTGAGAAAACCTTTTAAACAAACAATAGAATAATTACAGGATTTGCCTTCAATAAAAAAGATGAATAATATATAATAATAAAATTGATAATATTAGCTCACTGAACTCACTGAACCAGGAAAATGGTGTCTCGGAAAAGAAGGGTAGAGCCGGGCCCGATTATCTGCTGTAGATAGCTCCAGGTCCCGTCCTCGTAACCGACTGCCTAGAGCCTCTCATTTTTTCCACAATTTTACTTATCATGAATTTTCACCGTCGTCAGCAATTTATCTATTCATTGTGAAAATTCATGGCAAATAATAAAATTATGTAGTTCTATTACATCCCCGGGTCCCCCTAAACTTCGACCCGAAGTTATCGAAAAAACGGCATCTCTCTAAGTTAATTTTTACACATTTCAATAATATTTCAAAAATTAAAGTCAAAATTACCGCAAGCTAAAATTATTATTATTATTATTCACAATATTATTCTAATTGAATATTTATATGTAACATAACTTTCAATGAATACCTTAAATCTATGTGAGTGCCAATTCATAAGCTAAATGCAAGTGATATAAATTACATTATAGTGAACTAATTCATAAAAATCAAACTTAACCTAACACATCAATCAACTTCAAATCAACAATTCAATACATTCATATCTGAATAAGAATTGAATGGAAAAATTTTCAATTATATTGATGAATAAAATTAAACCTACAAAATCTACGAAAGTAATAAAATTGAATCATAATGCAAAAATTAAACATCAAGTCCGAATAGTATTCGAGTAAGCAAAATAATATTGTGGAACCCTTGAAAATAAGAATATATAATAATAATTGAAATAGTTTATCTTCTAATCTGGGAAAATATTTGAATCGATAGCATAAAAGAGTAAATGGATACAATAATAGTGAATAAGTAATTATTATTTGCATAGTTTCCTATATCCTAACCCATTATTTTAATGATTTCATTACATACTACTTTACTAAAACACAATATATTCTTAAAGCTCCTGTGGGTAGTCCACAATTGGAGTACGTTTCGGAACTCTCAGTTGATTTGCTTTCTTCTTAATATAATTTTGAAGACATAAATACAAGAATATAACAGTTATCAGTGTTTGTCAGACAATAATAATATAAATGATCAGTTTATTGTTCACCCCTAACAAATCAAAGTTATTTGGCATTTCAACATGATGGAAAATGTCTTCTGAGAATGAGTTGTGCTCTTCAAATTTTGAAAAATTCAAGTGCCAATTTTCATTTAAGATTTCCGAAAGGTTTAAGTACTGAGGCAGAGTCTCATGTTTAAAAATTGGGATGCTCAATTTAGATAAATTTGTCCACATGTGAGGAATTAAGTTATTAATAGCTGGAGAAGGATGGAACGGGAGTCGCAAGGATAAAGAGTGCTTATCAGTACGTCGCCGTTGTCGTCTTGAAGTTCGCAGTTGCAAGGGATGTGGAGTGATAGGGTTCCTGGACTGTTGCTTGGGACCTCAGTTGTTGAGTTTTTACAGCGAATTGTCGTCTTTTTGCCGGTGTTGTGGAATAGGAAGGTGTCTTCTCGTAGGCGAGTGATTAGGGTTTGATTGTCAGTTGCTTTACAATCAAATTTGCAGACTTCTCGTAGCTCCGATACGTCTGCTTCTGATGTTAGAAGGTGGAGACAAGTGGCTTGGGTGGCGGAGTTCGACATCTTTTTCCTCGGAATCAAGCAGAGGCCTTTCTGCTTGAACTGGCAATCGTCTTCTTCGTCATCTGACAGGATTTGCAGTTTATTTTCTTCTCTAAGTATCAGGTGATGTTGGGAGGTCAAACGGCAGGTATGACCATTCCAATGAAGCGGGATAGATTGCAGGTGGAATAATGAAATAGTTGAATTTTTCTTCTTTATTGGTATTTTGAGGGTAACCAATAGTTCGTTGTCGGATTTTCTGCAGGATGTTAGTTTCAAGTTTCGAATTTTATCGTTGTCTTTTGTTGATATGGTGAAGTTTCTCTTGTTTATTTTCTTTTCGAGTTCTTGAAGTCGATTGTTTAGGTCTTCTTTTGAAATGACGTGATGAGAAAGTTGTTGATTGTAGCATCTCATGTCGATTTCATTGTAGTTGTTAGATAGAGTCATCATATACATGAAAATAGTAGTCCTCAGTTGTGTTTTCAGTACATCGGTTGTAGTATTCCCTTTCTGAAACTTATTCTGTTGGGTGAATGATTCTTGCCAAAGAATAAGGTCATGCTTCATGTTGTTCAATACTTTCTTCACGTTCTCTGCCATGCCGTTCATCTTGCGTGTGTTGTCTATCAATTCGACATGTTCAGCGTGAACGAAGTCTTGAAGATTACTGAGATGAGAAGTGATGTCGGTTTCGGTTTTCACGTATGCGCCCAATTCTTCGTCGGTAGCTACTCCGCAACACCAGTTTAGGACCGCCCCGATCGTATCGATAGAGCGTTCGCGGCGTGGTAGTCGATTTTCGCTCTCAGCTGGAGTGTTGTCGTCATCGCTGCCAATGTAAATGCCGTCTTGTAGTTGTAGAAGTTGCAGCTCCGTTCGATGAATCTGATCAAATACTGCACACTCCGATGAGGAAGGGAAAGGACATGAGTCAATTTTTAAAGGAGTACTCAGAAGGTTCCTCATAACAAATAAAGGATTTGACCTAGGAATACTGAATGTTATTGGAACTGTGGACTCGTAAAATACTACATTGTGAATTTCTTTAAATAGAGCTCCGTGAAAAAGAGAAATTTCTTGAGACAATACCGTACAACATATTTCTACAAATGCTAAGGAACAAAGTATTATGGTATTCATTTTAAAAATATTATATCAGTTAGTACTCTATATTAATCTATCAATGAACAGTTCGTATAAGATATCAATTTTATAAACAATAATTACTAGTAAAATCCCCAAAAACCCTACAAATAGATTATGTAAATGGTCAAATTAATAGCTATTTCTTATATTCCAATCGTAATCACCTACTGGAATTGATTATTTCATTACATCAATACAGATAATATTGTTATTAAAATATACGTTTTCACATAAATAATCTTATAAATAAATAAATTATTATATCAAGAATCATCCGTTTCTGAAAAAGAGAAACATTTTATTACATACGAGTCAAGAGAATAATATTCAAGCATAAATCGTATTTGATGATTTTCAAATAGCATTCATTCATAAACAAAAACGTGAGAACAATTCACATCTTTTAATAATGAATCATCGTTAGAATGTCTAGTAAAATTGTCTATCAGAGCTCAATTATATTTCATTGTTTCATCGAAGTAGAAATCCAATTATTAATTGATTGATTGAAAACTGCATACTATTGTGATTTGAGAATCATCTCGATATCTAGTCGTGAGAAAATGGATTTGATCGCTTCACAAGTCAATACTGATCTCGCAAACAAAATTCTCTAAAAATTCAGTTGTAAGCATGATATTGTTTTTCAATGATTTGGAAAATAAATAAATTACATGAATGTTTCATCTCGATTTCTTCTCATCAATTGTCTTTTAAATTAATGAAAGGCAAAGATTTAGGATGAGCGAGGTATAATTGCTAGCATAAAGAAAAGTGCTGGAATAAAGAATACAGTTAGACAATAGAACAATAAACACTTAATTGATGGGATCTCGTATGAAATATTTTTTCAATTTATCTACATGAAAAGCTACATTTTTATAAGTACCTCGTAGCGGAAAAAATATCTCATAGACTTCATCTGTTACTTTCTTTACTACTTCATATGGGCCTGAATATTTTTTGACTAATTTCCTAGACTGTCCTTGTCTTACATCAGGATCGTGGACCATAACTAAATCTCCTGGTTCAAAAATGCAATCTGTTCTATTCCTATCGTAATAGTATTTCTGTTTTTCTTGTGCATCTGATAAGATTGATGGTATCTGTTCTCGCACTTCTTTAAGATTTGCTAATCTCGCGTCTAAATGATAAGTGACGTCGTCATTTTCGGGAAAGATTTTCAAATCTAAAGGAGTAGTGGCTTCAAAACCGTGCAATAAGAAAAAAGGTGTATATTTCAAAGAGCATTGTTTCGAAGTATTGTATGCGAATAAAACTTTCGGCAGCATTTGTACCCACAATTTCCTATTATCGGCTACGTAAGCTGTTAGCATCTCTTGAATTGTCCGGTTGGCTCTTTCGGCCAGACCTTGACTTTGGTGGTGACTTGATGATCCTAATATGTGTTTGATTCCAAGCTCAACCATAAGGTCATCGACTTTTTTATTTACAAAATGTGTACCTCTATCGGATCGAACTTCTTTTGGAACGCCAAATCGGTATATTAATTTCCATAAGCATTTAGTGGTATTATTTGCGTCGGCGTGTTTACAAGGTTCAGCTAAAATATATCGGGTCGTTAAGTCAACAATCGTTAGAATGTATGAATAGCCCATTGAGCTCTCTAACGGACCGATGTAGTCCATCATGATACTTGAGAAAGGCTTACTATCACACTTGATGGGTGATAAGAAACCTTGAGGCTTCGTAGTAGGGGTTTTTCTCTCTTGGCAATTTTTACATGATCTTACATAATTCGCAATGTTTTCATACATATTTTCCCAATAATATTTCGATGATATTTTCTCATGGGTTTTATAAATGCCGGTATGTCCACCTGTTAAGGAATCATCATGGAATGTTTCAAGGATTTTATTGATAAGAGATCGGGGTACGAGAAGTTTCAATTGATTGGTATGCCCATCAAATTTCTTCAGATAGACAATGTCTTTTTCGATCGTGTATTTTCTCGCCTTTCTAATCGTAGCTGTATCACTATGATTAGGGTTTCGTATTGCATCATATATTTTTCTTATACTCTCATCATTTTTCTGTAAAGTCTTTATGTCTATTTCTTCTATTTCGAATATATTGTAGTTTTCGTCCTTTGTGAGATCAGTTATATCCTTCTCTAGTGGATATCTACTCAGGGCATCAGGTACGTGCATTTGGGCTCCTGGTTTATATTTCAAATCAACGTGAACTCCGTTAATTTCATAAGTAACTTACTGACTCGAATACTGGGGTTTTTCCAAGTTTTATAGTATTGCAAACTAGCATGATCTGTGTAGATTGTAAATAATCGGCCAATTAAGTATTGTCTGAAATAATTTACACAATACACTATTGATAGAAGTTCAATCTCTCCTACTGCCCAATTTTCTTCATGTTTTGTCAGTTTTCTGGAAACAAAAGCTACTGGATGTAATTTTCCATTGTCATCTGGCTGCGAGATAATGCCCCCTATTCCAACTCGAGAAGCATCTGTGTGTACCACTACCTCCTTATCATTATTAAAATGATGAAGTACGGGTTGTGATAAAAGTTTGCTTTTTATTTCCGAGAATGCGTTCTGCAGATCTTCTTCCCAAGTGATTGGTTTATTCTCGTTATTTTTAGATATCAGATTTGTTAAGGGTCTTGCAATTATAGCGTAGTTTTGAATTTCGGTAAAATCCACTAAGACCAAGAAATGCTCTGACATCTTTGACAGTTTTGGGTATAGGGTATTTTTCGATAGCTTCCAAGGTTTCGGAAGCGGGTTGTATCCCTTCCTTTGAGACAGTGTGTCCAAGTACTTTAATTTTTCGGTAGAAGAAGTGACATTTAGATGTATTCAATTTTAGTCCTACGTCTTGCAATCTTTTCAAGGTTTTCTCGAGCTGTTGATATTGCTTATCAAATGATTCTCCATAGCTAATGATATCGTCCAAGTAAATCAAAACTCCTCTATACAAATAATCATTGAATACTTGGTTGATTGCTCGTTGGAAAGCATTTGGAGATGTTCTAAGACCAAAAGGTAGTCTTTTGAACGTGTACAGCCCTTTATGAGTTGCAAATGCTACATATTTTCGACAATCTTCGTGTAATGGCTGTTGGAAAAATGCTTGTCTGATATCTAGGGTGGAAAAGTATCCGAATTGTCAAGAGAATCAAAAATTGTTTGAAGAAGGGGAAGGGGATATCTATCCGGTAATATTTTCTCGTTCAACATTTTATAGTCTACAACCAATCTGAATCCACCGTCTTTTTTAGTAACTAAAAATGCGGGAGAAGCATAATGACTCTGGGTTTCACAAACTATTCCTGCTTTTATCAATAACTCTACTTGTCTGTCTATTTCTGTTCTTTGAGCGATAGGTAATCTGTACGGTGACTTAGCAATGGGGTGTAATCTGTAAGTTTGAACTTGTATTCGGGTAATTTCGCTTCCTCGAAATCAATTTCGTTTGTTGAAAATAGGTGTTTGTATTTATTGATGAGTCTTTTCGCTTTGGAATTTTGCTCTGGTGTAAGATCTTTATTAATATCTATTTCACAACCCCCTCCATCGAATAGAACAGAGTCTACTAATGAAACAGATTCGTCGTAATTACAAACTTCTCCTTCAATTTCACCAATAATAGTTTCATGCAACAATCTTATATCTTGCCTTCCTAGATTCAAAATTCTAATTTCACTCATGTTTGTTTCAAAATCATCCTCATTCCAAAGCACATGCAATTTTTTATTATGTAATAACGATTCATTTGGAGTAAAATGGGATACTTTGAGCAATTTTTGTGTTAGATTGACTTTGACATTCACGTCTTTTTGAGCGGGGATTATTGTTTCAAGAGCACATTTGACGAAATTTACGGGATTGGGTATGCAGACTTCTTTTGTAATATTTGTTTCAGAATCGTTGTGTAATCTATTTAATGTACAAATCCACTCTTTATCCATGTCTAATTCGACTATTTTACCATTATCGTTCATTGAAATGATGTTATTCTCGTAATCCAATTTCATTTTATATTTTGAGAAGAAGGAATTTTTGATAAGAAAAAACAATCGTCTTTCCAGTGATTATTCCTCTTACAGTATGTACAGAATCTAGTCCTATTAGGGTTGATTGGTGTCCTGTAATTAACTGATGTTGATTGTGTGTAATTATTGTTTGTATAAGGTTGTCTTTGGAAATTGTTCTGATTTGTTTCGTGTGGGAAGACGTTTCCGCTCCTATTTCTAAACTGTCTATTAGGATTAGGATTATGTGATTGACCTACATTTCTACTCAAATTTTTCACCACAATACTCAGATCGTTCAATTTCTTTTCTAAAGTATCTACTACATTTATTTTTGGACAGGCTGTTCGATTGAAGCATTATGCATTCCTAACTTTTTGTCTAGAAGGAAGCGAGATCTTTCATATTTGGCGAGATTTTTCTCTAAATCTTCAACTGATGCATTGTCCATGAAAGCAACATGTTGCAATGCTCCTACGTCTAAGCCTCTCAAAACATATCCTACTATTCTTTTCTCTGACATTTGAGGCTCAAGAATGTGACAAAGTTTTATTATATCTGCTGTGTATTCTGTGTATGTTTCTGTTGGTAATTTGTTTCTGTTTTCGAGTTTTTGTCTGGTTGTCTCTTCATGAACAGGGTCTACAAGTTTACTTTTTAAGTGGCCTACTGCATCAAGAAATGTCGCGTTTTCATTTTTATCCGAAAATATGTCGAAAATTGCCAATGCTGTTTTCTTGAGGTAGAGGGGTAAATACAAGATTTTATCATCCTCATCCCACTTATTTATTTTTGCTGCCCTATTGAAGGTTTTCAACCACTCGTTGAAGTCTTCACTCTTTGTACCCCCATAGCTTTCGGGTTTCGCAAAGGGTCTTTTATCATTCCCTGCCATATTATTTTCTGGAATTAGGATATTTGCTAAGTTATCGGGAGCTACTGTGTCGTAGATGTGTTCTTGATTTCTGCCTAGCTTGCCTACTATTCGCTCGTAATCGGCTAACATAGGGAAGATAATACGATCGCGTTGAGACAGGGACCCTAACTTAAGTAATCGACTTAAAGCATCTCTAGCTCCTGAATCGTGGTCCACATAAATACAAACTTTTTTTGCCAAGTCAACAGCGAATCTCAAGTATTCAATATTAACAGATTGAGGGATGTGAATACCTAACTGTTTGCCTAGCTCTAATAATTCTGATTTATCCAGAGATTTTACTTTTAAATCAATAGGTAAACGTAATAATGAAACCTCGAATTCACTAGGTGATTGTTCAGAGTCACTAGAACTAGAGCTACTCATCTCAATATAACAATAATAACAATTATCATATTTACCCTGTACGTTGAGAGAATAGAGGACATAATTATACGAGATCAAACACAGAATATAATAATTATGATAATGACCTGAAATGAAAATGTCAATAGATAATTTGAAGGCTAATCTTGTCAATTAATAAACTCTTTCTCATGAGAACGACGCCCAACACCATGTAATGGGACATATATAATAGGAATATATTGGGGTTATATTATGTATGGTATTGTGATGGTATTATAAGGTTGTGAGAACAACCCTAGACATTATGGAAACAATTTATAATAGGGGAATCGCTTGGCTTGCGAGAGGTTAAATTGATCTAACTGTATAACTCATGAGAAAGGAACTATATTTTAAAATAATAAACAAAACAGTTATATTTTGGAGAACTAAGTAATCGATTTAATCAAATTGTAACTCAAAATGAAACTGGAAACTTAAATAAAAATAATATTGAGAAAACCTTTTAAACAAACAATAGAATAATTACAGGATTTGCCTTCAATAAAAAAAGATGAATAATATATAATAATAAAATTGATAATATTAGCTCACTGAACTCACTGAACCAGGAAAATGGTGTCTCGGAAAAGAAGGGTAGAGCCGGGCCCGATTATCTGCTGTAGATAGCTCCAGGTCCCGTCCTCGTAACCGACTGCCTAGAGCCTCTCATTTTTTCCACAATTTTACTTGTCATGAATTTTCACCGTCGTCAGCAATTTATCTATTCATTGTGAAAATTCATGGCAAATAATAAAATTATGTAGTTCTATTACAATATATTTACGGCGCCCCTGCCACACTATATGGTATATATGTTCAGAATTCAATGGGAAAATAATTTCTTCCCTCCAATGCTTACTTAAAAATAGTAAATAAAGATAACGATCTACTTTAGAACCATTCTGACAATCTTTTTTTGAATAAGAGAGAAAAGAAGTAAATCTTATCTATAAGTAAGTGGTTTGAATAGTCTCAATCTGGATTGTCTCACCGGATGTATAAAGTTTAATGATTCGTAAACAAACAACATTCCTAATTTTTCAATAAGCTTGATCACTACCAGCACACAATTATTGAAGCTCTGTCAATGGAACTATAATTATTATTACGAGTTGATTTGAACAATAAATTGTTTTTCTTTCTTGCCTTATTCATTATTTTCTACTTGACTGATAACATTGTTCTATTGCATATTATTTTCTTCTTATCTGAATGAAACCTGTCATTTTCCACAATAAAACTTCAGATTTTTTTATCAAAAGTTACTTCCATGATTCAATTTTCATTTTTAAAGTATGCAATATATAATTATCATTTCGGGCCCTAACCCGGGCCCCCTAGACCGGGTAATTTTATTTTTTCAGAAAACCTACATTATCCTACATATTAGCCGGGCCCTAGCCCGGGCCTTCTTGGGATCCGGGCCCCACCGCATGTGAAAATTGTACTGAACTTTCTTGATACACAAAAACGCTATTGGTGTGAATTTAAATGCAGTCTCCAAGAACTGACTCTGCTATGATTGGGCAAGGAGAAGATTATATTTGCGGGCTTTTCACTGGTTGAGGGCACTGATTGGGTTAAGAGATTCAGGATTGATGATGGAGAGTCGGGTGATCCAGCTTTTGAAATAATCATTTACTAGGCAGTTGCTTCCAGAATTATGTGCACACCTTACAAAATCTATGGGGAAGATGATGATCTTTCTTCTGATGTACCTGATGGACCCTGCAAAATTCGTGAGCATGAGGAGCCGTCAGCTGAGAGGTATCATAGGACCGATGATTAGACAAGAGGAGAGAAGCTGTTTCATTTGTATATTCTTTTCAATAATTGAGATTTGTTAATAAATACTATATACTTGCACATTTTTGCTATTATTCAACAACTTCCTTATCTCTTGGCTATAAGTACATTATGATGTCACACAGACCAGTTGACATATGAAAAAGCGCATCAAAACTAGTTTGGACTTGTGACGTGGTGTTGTAGCACCATAAAATACTTTTGAAATAGAATAACTGAGCTTTAATAGAGTTGTAAAATGGAAAGAATAGATAGCCTAGTCAAGGTACCGCTCAAGTGAAATCGAATGTTATTTTTGATAAAGAGTATTCATGTTATCTATTAAGCGATAAGAGAACCATGCAAAATTGTAATTAAACAATAATGAGAATTCTTTGGCAGTAAATAAAATTATAGAGCAGCTTGTTTATTATCGGCAGATTATAAAAAATAAAAGATTGCATGTACAATTTGAGGTTAGAATCCTTTGTTTTGATTTAATACATCAACTGTCAATTGACAGTTTCTTGAATCAATACCTAAAAAATCAGCTGATTGCTCAATCAACTATTACGAATTGAATTATAATTTTTACTCATAAAATATATATTATATATACTAGGGAAGGTTTATGTAAATAGATAAGGACAACTATTATTGTTACACGAGTATTTATTGAAATCAGTAGATACAAAACAAGAGTTTAGACTGACTTTTTTGCTCGAAATCCCCTCCCCACTCTCCCCCCTTGTCCAACCCACCTCCCCTTCCCCCCGCCCACAGGGTGGGGGGTGTTCTAAAAATAGATTTCCCCTTCCCCCTGCCCAGTGGTGATGAGGGGGATGAAAAGAGAGAGATATATCATTCTCTCTCTCTCCCCTTCCCCTTGCCCGAGGGAAAAAATAATTTCCCTTTGAGAGGGAAAAATTCTCTTACTGACAGATTGAAGTGAATCCTTCACTCTACATCTAATGCTATACTGTCAGATTGAAGTGAATCCTTCACTCTACATCTAATGCTATGCTGTCAGATTGAAGTGAATCCTTTTCTCTAATGCTATACTGTACTAGTGAATTGAGAAATTCCCTATCACTCTACATCTAATGCTATACTGTCAGATTGAAGTGAATCCTTTTCTCTATTGCTATGCTGACAGATTGAAGTGAATCCTTTTCTCCAATGCTATACTAGTGAATCCAGAGAGAGAGAGGTCAATGATCTAAGTTCTTTTACATTTTTCATCTGCAATATCGTACAAGCATTTCCAAAGTTCATCGGAATTTTTAACAACAGATAATGACGAATCATTTGTACAATCATAATGTAGATGTCCGCTGTCTAGTATATCGAGCAGTTTGAATATTTCAGATAAAATTGGAAAGTGTACATTTTCTGTTTTTGTTAATGGTAAATCAACATCTTGACATCCTGTTGAAAATTTAATATTCTTAGCAATCGAATAAAATTCGTTAAATGAAATTCCCATCAAGAGACGAGTTAATTTTTTGAATTTTGAAAAACCATAACACTGCATGTTAACGGCTTCCCACATGTTTGTGTCTCTGAAATTGATGAGATGCACATGTTGTAGGGGCTCGTGCCTCGATAAAAAGATCGCACCACACGCATTGTTGTCAGCTCTAGCTCTAAGCAGCTACTAAACTAAAAGTGAGTAGGATATTGGAATGAAAAATCATTTGAAGGCAGAAAACGTTTATTTACACATTTCACCACAGCTATTCATAATTTCATCTTCAATTTTAATTAGCTTATCTATACACAAATTATGAGGACGATAATAACATAGATAGTCTCTTATGTCATTTAAATTAACCGTGCTTAGAAAAATGTCTTTCAATTGTTTCGCCAAACTATAATTTTCACGAGTTGATTTCCTAATTGCACTTTCACACTCATCATACCAATCAATACAGTTTTTTAACCTCACTTCCAACTCGTTGTCAGCAGTCAACCACTTTCTCGGATCCATGATAAGCGAATGAACAAAACTAAGTGTATGCAGGAACTATTATAGAGTAATTAAGTGGTCTTTCTTCATTAATTGCCGACAGACAACATGTACGTGCTTTATGCAGTCTCAATGCATGCATGCAATAAACACACTGAATCTCTTCTCCGTTGTAGAAGAATCCATAACGAGCAAAGTTTCTTTTCTGTGAATTCGTGTACATTGCGGCCATTTTCATACTTTGCATTCGATTGTTTTCGCACAAGAAATTATTTGTTTGATACATATTTTTAAACAACAAAGAATTATAATGTTGGGCAGAGAACAAAGCACACTGCGCAACTGGTCTATTTTTATGAATGTTACACACAGCATAACACCATGAACTAGTGAAAAAGCTGAAATCGGGTTTTGGGAAATCCTCTGGTATACATTGAACGTTAGTATGTAATCTTCTTAAAAACTTTGCTTTCTCAGTTCCTTCTGTGAAAATTTTCTCATAACCTACAAGGTAATCACGTATTAATGAGTCACTGTATTCTAAATCTCCATCTTCCCATTTCATTTTATGATAGTGACGTTCTAACCATGTTACATCGTTATACAATTTTGCACTCAATTCTGTCTTTGAAAATGGTGATTTGAAATGGAATACAATATAATTATTAAACTGATCAATTATGGCAAGTTCTTCCACAATAATTTGATTACAATCTTGTTTAAACCAGTGAAGATCAACTGTAGCAGTTTTCGCACCCACTTGCTTGTCCACTTCTTCCTCTTCGGCGGGTTCGTTGAATCCTTCATCTTTCCCCTCCTCTTCTCGTTTCTCCTCCTCCACCTGCAGCGGCTTCGGTGTACTGCACCTTGCTTCATAATAGAAACTATCGGAATCAAGATCGCACTGAATACCAATAGAGTGAGTTTGTGGCTTGTCCAAAATATCAGAACACAAAGAATAGGACATTTTAGATGTTACCTGTTCAAAGGTGAAACTGATAATGAACCAAATTTATCAGAGTGCACACCTTATATAGGCGGTGCGCTCTATCAATAAAATTACTGAACTTCTTTCACCATGCTCATCAGAGGTGTGTACTCCATCACACGATCGCTAATTAAAACGCGATAGGCAGAAGTATTTGCAGGTACTGCACTATTAAATTCCATTTCAATACGAACATCTGTCGATGATTTCAAATGACTTGCTTGGTGTGAACAATCTACAACAATCAGCGGTGTTGATTCACAAAACGTTTTAAAGTCAATTTCTGTTCCGAGTTCGCTATTGATTGAATGATTATAATACGAGGGTGCGAAATCCAAGAACATGTGGTATAATACCTCCTTTTTACCTAGCAGATTTTCATATGGATAATACTCGCTGTTCAAATATACTTTGACATTGTAAATACCGCAGCTATCGAAATTAGATATTGATTTTTTAATTTTATTCTTACAATCAGTTTGAAATGCAATTATAACGTATTTTGGACTATCAAAACTCGATGTGGTGCAAACTGGCCAAGAATGGTTAAGTGAATTTTGCAAATTTGGTAATTCACAAATTTCCCAATGTCGGAAACCTAAAATAACCTAATTCAGTGGAGTGTCAGCATCAAGCAGTCTCAAAAATTTCAGTATTACATGATCTTCTAAAGTTATGTACGGCATTCTCCATTGCAGTTTTGTAATTTTCACACTGACACTTGTTCCACTTGCCGACTCAACACAATTTAGATCTGTCGGTGACCTCAATAAGACGAGTTCCTGTTTCAAATTTAAAATTATTCTTTGAAAATCTTCAAAAAACGGGAGGATTAATTTCAGTGGTACACAGAAAGTGAATTTATTATCCATTAGCTCATATCCCGCTCTGTCAAAACCAGCCAGGTGATATGTGTTTTTATTGAGAGTATTCTTCACTAGAATAGCTTTAATTGTAGATGTTAATCCAATCAATCTTGATTTAGAAATATGCTGACCTGCTAATTCATATCGTATTTCATCAAAAAGGTTACCAATTACGTTACTGCTTAATTTATAGTCTGCCGCAACTGGTGCATCGGCTGGGTCTGTTCCCGGTTTTGTACAGTTAACTGTTCCCTCAATAAATATGAATGATTTGCAAGGTAAAGAATAGACATCTAAAGAATTTATGCCAATACGTGCCTCGTCAGAGTTTTTTATTTCCTGTCCCGAATAAACTGTATGAGTGTGAAATTGGAATTTGGTTATATCATTATAAAACTGAAGGTCTGTCTCCACGTCCAGAATTTCACTAATTGCTGCCGCTCCTCCTAACATTCTGTCAATCAACTATAAAACCTAACTTTTCTAATATTCTCGCGCTTTTAGCCGACATAGCACGTTTGTTTTTAGGTGTTGACGCTCTCACGTTCGTCTCTCTAATGACATCAAGTGTACATGTCTTATTTGAACGTGGATTGAAAACAAGATAACCCATTACGTTTGTTTTTCACGTATGTGTAACCTAATTGTAATTGTATCTCCACGGAAATCAATAAACGATCCGTTCTGGTCCATTACCTTTACATTAATAGTTTGAATTCGATGCGTATTCAAAGGTACATAAATAATTGGTGATGGTACTTTGTTTATTAAATAGCCGCTAGGAACATTTGGTAAAATTTGTAGATTATATGTTTTTGTTTTCCGTCAGAGTAACTACCACATGCTAAATTACACTCGAGTACAATACTACCAATGCTTGTTATGTTAACCAAATGCTGAGAATAATGCCATTTATTTGGTTGCAAAACAACATTATTAAAACCAAGTATCTTTCCAATCGAATCAGTACATGTTAAATCAATGGCTTTATGAGAATGAATTTCAATCTTCATAGTATTTACGTTTGGGTGTATAATAAGTTTATTCTTTTTCTCATCAATATTCAATTTATTCTTTGAAGATTTTATAATATCCTTAACTTCATATGCACCCGTATCCAGCTCAATTAATCTATCGCCATATTTGAAGCTGGAATTTGTTCCTTTGTTAATGTTTGCAATACTATTGTAACTACAAAAATTAATCAATCCAATTTCCCATTCACGATTTTTATCTAATTCTATAATTTCTTGTAAATGTTCGTAGAGGTTACTTGTGTTAGATCTTAATGTAATAACAACCATCTTGTAATGTGTGCGTTCAGCACAAACACTTAATTACAACTGATTTGCAAGAAACAATAATGTAAGATGACCACAAAAATCACTATTTAATGGTTGCATGTACTCTACATTATAAAATATATTTACTCCAATTTCTTTTTTCCAATATTTGTCCAATTCGTATGGCGGTTGTAAATTTCCAATTGGATCAAAATACCAAACATTGGAACCGACTTTTTTATATGCAACCCAATGTGTACCATCCTCGCTTTCCCTTGCTAAATTCACAATGGCATTCTCGTTTTTTAGAATTTTTTTGGGTAATGCATCTAGCATATATATACCTCTTAGCTGAATCTGTAATAATTTCGACCAATCAATCAAATCATAATTACTCAATTCTCCTTCAATATTCACGTCTTCTTCTTCTTCTTCCTACTCTTCTTTGTTGTTCTACGTTTCTTAACTTGTTTTTGAGGGAATAAACTCACTCCATATGATG